>NC_140068.1:71139096-71766613 GCF_964194135.1 Talpa europaea
GGGCTACCAATTTCTTTAAAATTTCACTTATGTTGGTGCATATAGAGATCAATACTTAGAAGATTTTTAAATTTGTTATCTAAGTAGAAATTTGTGATGAGGCTTGACAATGGTAAGATAGAGTAAATTTTTTAAATGATGAAATACTCTCCCCCCTGCAGTGTGAGGTCAATTTTCTGTTTTGTTTTTCATCATAAAATGCTCTTAGAATACACGTCATTTTATTGATGAAATCCATATCATACTGAAGTAGCTCGGAAATATTGTTCTCTTCATCTGGTAAAAGAGGTAAAATCCTTTTGGTTCCTTCCACATCACTGTAAAAAACTATGGTGTGTACTCATATGCCCATGTCTTTCTTGAATATGCACATCGTAATCAAATTTTTGAACAAGCTAGATAATGTAAAATGGCAGTGTAGATCATTTTCCTAAAATTACTAGCATAGTTCTGTGTCATAGTAGTGTGTTTTCAGATGCCACCATCCTCAGAGTAGATGCTAAAATGACTCATAAACCTTGTAAATACTGTGTCAGTGCTTGCAAACACACAGAATAATTTTTGCACTGGTTGGAAAACAGTATTTTCTCCCTAAACAACTCAAGTCTGAAATCTTTCACTGTTCTGGATGGATTTGGTGCAGTTTAGTGTCTTGACTCTTGAAGGATGACTACTTCTTTCCCTGATTGCTGACAATAAACCTCAACCATGACCTGCAGAAATATTATGATTATCACTCTACAGTTCTTGGCAACAATAACAGCCAATCAGGCTCTACTACACACATTTTATATTTTCTGAGCATAAACTTCCACACTGAAATCATTCCTCTTTAGTAATCGCTACTACAATTTGGTATTGCGACAAAAGGACTGTTCATTCATATTCAACATTTCTATTTAAAACGAAGTAAGTTCTGCATGAGTACTGGGGATATGCTGTGTCTAGAAGCACGGATTAGGGAATGAGTTTGCGAACTCTCTATGTATTCTTAATAAAAATAATATGCCATCCTACCTTACTACCTGTTGATACCAGTTTCTCTAACAGACTTAACACCACCCATGACTCTACTGGAGCCCCTCTGGAATCACTCTCCCTGGTTTTGGCCCCTCCAGGCTGTGTTTTCCCTGACAGAGTCACATTTACTGTAGTCCATCACTTTCAGAGTCCAATAACCCCCTTGAGCTTTGCCTGAAAGTTTCCCTTCAGATTTGACTCCCAAACAATCCTTGTCGTTAGAGGAGACCAGCTTTATCCCAAAAATCAAGATGTTAAGATAAAAGATGTTAAATGCTGAGAAGGAAAACACTCTGCTAAGCATCCCTCTTGCTCACAAGAACTGCTCACCTCTCTCCGAAGAATGCAGTGGACCATGACTATCACAAAGCCTTGCAATGAATCAAACACAGCAAAAAGTATTTGAAACAATATGGAGCGTTTGTCTGTCATGGCCAGAACTGCAGACATCCACGTCAGGGCCAGGAGGGGCAACACCACACAGGAGCTCCACAGAGACGCCCTATTAAGAGACGAGAAAGCAACATTTTGTAGCAGCATACTACGCCCCAGGAATAACCAAACCCCCGCTCAAGAAAAGCATTCTTCTATGTGGCACCAAGATCATTAACTTGGAAGCCACAAAACAGATAACATGTCATAGTTTAATTTATTTTTTTACAGACAATCCCACATAGTTATAAAGACAGTTGCCAATTATAAATATTAATATATGCTCTTAGTTCCAGTATTAGCAAACATGTTTGTTTTTTGTTTTTTTCATTATAGCATTTTCTCACATGCACTGTAAAAGAATTGTAACAAGAAGATGTAAATGATTGGGACTAACATGGCGTTACTGGCGGTGGTGGCTGACAAAGCTGTTGTTGAAACTACTCCACACTTGGCACATTTGAGCGTCAAACCGCTATGAGGCTCACTCATCTGACTGCAAACAAACAGAACACCCACAAAAAGAACAAAATTTGAATTGTCACCAAAAAAAAAAGTTGCTGCTGCAAGTTAGCTTTCAAATACGATTTCATGCAGAAAGTATATTTATCAAAAATGAATGTGCTAGGTCATTTTAAAGAAGCATTTATACATTATTTTTGAAACATTTATCTTTTAACAGTATGGGCCTTTGTTGCATGCAAAGCATATTTCCATCATTGACATCAAATGACCCTTGTGTCTACAAAGTTGCCCCAAACACTGAGTTAACATAAGCATGTGCTAGTGTAGACATACAGTGAAAAAACCCTTTATTCAGACCCCTGATAATCAAACATGTGAGGACACCTATCTTCAAAGATTTTCATTGTCATTTGCAGAAGGCACATAATAGCGATTGAAATCTTCTTAAACATAAGCATGTACCTCAGAAGTTCAGTTTATATATATATATATTTATATATATATATTTAAGTCTTTAATGGTTTATGGAAGATGCAACCTTTATCTCAACAGATTCATAGTTTGAAATTTTTACATTTCAATATATTGTCTATATTTTAAGATGATCTGAATATAGGGGCTGATGAAATTTGATGAAATATTAGTTGATATAAAAAGAGTGATAGCTTTCTGCTTTAATAAAACACATTTAACATAGACATCAAGTTCAAAATATTCTCGAACATTTTGTCATAGACTTCAATTTAATAGCATTTAAATGGTCTATTCTAGCCTAGATGATTTTGCAGGTAAATTCAGATTCAAATAATTCAGATTTAATCTAATCTATCATAGAATTAAAGTCAAAGTACATACACAGAAAAACTTAACACACATTCTGCTTTAGAAAAAATTCCCTTGAGAATGACAAGTGTATTATTAGGGCTTAATCCTCTTGTAAAAAAAAAAGGAACTACTTGAATCAAAACAAAGTATTTTAATTATTTTTATCATTGCTCCTGATTTTTTTTTTAAAGATTTATTTATTTATACAAGAACGAGTACAGTCAGAGGCGAGGGAGAGGGAGAGAATTCACCAGAGACAGAGTGGGGAACAGAACAGGCAGATGGACCGAAGACACTGCTGAGGGGAGCAGTGGGCAAGACAGGCGTGGTCTGCCTCACCTTGTGGGTTTCTCCCTGGCTGGCCTGGAATCGAACCTGCACTGCAGAGGCTGCACACAGCTTCACAGCGCTGCACTCAACCCGCTGTGCCACCAGGGAGGCCCCAAAACAAACTATTTTAAAATAATTTTCTGTGGTGTATTTCTCTCTAAAACTTAAGTTTGCCCAGTAGTTTTTTTTCTAAATAATATTATAGTGGATTTGTATTACCATGTTTATAATAAAAGTGACAGAACAGATAAAGTCATAAGAAGCTCCTAATTCAGAATGTTTTCTTTTAAATAAGTGCACTCATAGCATTTGTGAATAGCATTTGAATGAGATCATAAATCTGAAAGCTATTAAGTAAATGGATTCATCAGTATAGTTCATGAGAAAAATCAAAACTTTCAGAGTTAACTATAGGGTGGGGAATATGCTACTAAAATATTCACTTCACTTATTCAGTGACGCCCTATATACAAACCACATGAATCTAAACTTTCCGAAATAATAAGTCATCAATAGTCTATGCAGTTTGGTTCATGAATGCCTCAATGGGCATCCTTGTATTTTCGGAACTACTCCCCAAAGAGTTCGTAGACCAGGGACGGAAGCATCTATATGTTTTTGAAGCACCATAGATTACTCTGATGAACAAACAGGAATGAGCACCACTGCCCTAAGTATACATTTGATTGTCTTTAATCTTCTTTCATACTGTAAGATTAATATTAAAAAAGCATGACTATTGTTTCCTTTATCAAAAAGGATAGACCATTTGGTATTTCTGTTTCAAGCAGAGATGTGGCTGTCTTTCTTGATTTAAGGACACTGCCTTTAGGCTCCAAAACAAGATTGAAAAGCCAAAGATTACGATATCATAATTTTACTACCCAGTGTAAGCAAATCGTTTTGCCCTGAAAAACTGTAATTTGATCTATGTGTGGGCTTTTTGGAAAACAGGTTTTAAGTAAGTATATGAAATGCTCATTTCTCTCTATATGAGATTTATTTGTGAATGGCTAAATGGTTTAGACACACTTTCCTTAGCCTGAGCTAACTATCGAAAAGTATGCTTGATGTTAACTGGTGGGATACTTCTAATGCTATTATTAGGTGTGAATGGAACAGAGGAAAGATAGGTTACTCAGAGAGATAATATGTTATTTCCTAGTGTGCCTGACAACTACAGAAATTAATATGCAGAACACATAGTCTAGAGTCTCAATTGAGTTGCTGCAATAAAAAATAAATCCTGTCTTTGTTATAGTAGAAATTATGTATTTATAAAGCAAAAAGTGCTAACAGCTTGGAAAATTAAATTTCCTGTTAAGTTCAGATGTAACCAACATCACCAGAGTATTACACTATGAACATGCGTCATTCCCCTATTCTCTCCAGGTCATTCTGTCTATTCCCATGGAAGCTTGGAAGTCTACATATTCTATTTCCAGCCCCAATTTTCTTTATACCCTTAGAATGTTTTTGTCTGATTGGTTTATGAATACTACTGAAAATTCCCCAGGAAAAGATATATTTCATCCCTTTAGAAAGGGATCTAATGGGACTTTCAAAGAATCTTCATAATTGAAGATTAATTCATAATAATATTACAATTCTCTCTCTTTGATATGAAGTAGAGAAGATGAAGCATTTTGAATTGATAAGAAATTTCCATTGATGAAAAAGAGTGAAAAAGAAATATTCTACTTGACATGTTCTAAAAAGACACATGCCATTTTGTTTTCATTCTTTCCAATTATCTTTTTATGTAAGATGTATTGATGTTTCTAATAAATCCTGACTCAATAAATAGATTTTGTGTATTCATAAAATTTACTATAATTTGGGTGTTATAAAACTTGCCAAGCTATTGCATTATTTATTAAATATTCATTCATTCACTTATTCCTTGATAAATATTTGAGCATAAACTATATGCTTGGCATGCTTTAACAATTATTTGTAAAAAGATGAAAAGAAGAACAAAAATAGAAAAAATAGGTAGATGAACATCCTGGTACCCTATTTGTTTTTAAATCTTTCAAAAGAAATGCCTGATATATGTGAATATTCAAGCATCCTGAAATGCTCAATTTTTATACATAGGGAGATCAATTATTAGGTTAATCAATTAGCCTCCTACTCAATATTTCTTCAATTCTGATTATTTGTTCTTCACTCAAGTCTATTACTTTTCTCATTGCACCTTCTGTAAACTAAAATTACTCTCAAATACTATCTTCTAAGGAATTTCCTCTAATGATACTTTTGAAGATGCTTTTGCAAAATTGAATTTATGCATATACTTAAGTTAAAATAGCAATTTATGTTATAAATTTTTTGTAACACATAATATTAACTTGTTAATAATTCCTGTCTTAGACAGTAACCAGCAATCTGTTTTTATGATATGTATTAATAAGATTTTTATTCTTTAGCAGTGACCACTGAACCCGAAAACACTGACTCAATTTTTGCTGGTAAAACTAATGCAACTTCTAATGATAATTTTAGAAATAGAGGTTTTGAAATTAGTATGTAAATTGAAGTGGATAATTTCTAAATTCATAATGTGATAATGTCATGTCTCCTTTATCTGTTATCTCTTACAAAGAGCTATGTGAATCAAACTGACTTTTACAAATAAAATAATTAAATGAGAAAAATACTGAGTGTGAATTTAATGAGTTCTTAGCATTATTCTCATTCTGATGATTGCAATGTCATGAATAGTGGAATCACGGGCTCCTGATTGCTAGAAGTCAGGGACATTTGAAAACCACCTGTCTAGCTTGGCATCCTCACTTCACTCATCCTAAGAAGAGCATAGCCACTATTTGTTGAATGCTTGCTATTTGTTTGATATGCTCTTGCATGCTTTATACACATTATATTTCATCTACACTATTTGGAGCAAAATTATCATTCTCATCTTCAAGTAAGAAGACTGAGCTGAAGATAAAGTAACATGATCCAAAACACACATAGAATAGTAAATTATAGAGCTAGATATTAAGCATGGCTTTTTTTGTTTTACTTCAAAATTATATCCTAACTACTAATTTAAAAACATCATAAGCATTTACCTCACTGGTAAGGAATGAGATTCTATAGCCAGTCCTCAGTATTATCAATTTATTCTTATACGATTAATCAGAACAGAAATAATTGAAGTTATTGCTCCAATTCCAATCATACCTGACAGATTAAGAAAATAATAGTGTGAAAATTTCCAGTTCAAAAGTACAGAAAGCTTAGAGTCTGTACTAAGTTCAAGACTACCATTTAAAGATGCTCTGGAGAGTTATCTTAAGTGAAAGAATGTCTGTAAATGGGAATTGATACCACCACAAGAAGGAATCTCCAATGATGTTATTATAACATCACATTTCTAATGTTTGATATGAATAACAATTTTTTTATAATTTTAATATTCAAAGTGTTAAACCAACTCTTTCACTAAGGATGAAAATACTGGAGTATCTTTCAATCATTTACAACATTACATAGATGATAAAAACATAGTATTTAAAATCTCACCAGTTGGTAATCAAATTTTATGACTATTAGGTAACACTAAATTATGAAAGAAATGAGAAGATTGGGTAAATTTTGAGTGAAGATACAGTTTAACAGAAAGGAGAGCCTATAAACTTTTTATAAGACACAAAGGGAAATTCAAAGGCATTATTTTATTCAAATTTCTATAAACTTGTATGATGAGTTAAAGATTACCTTAAAAGATGACTTATCAATCTGCTTATGAAATATTATTGTCGTTAGATATGGTGATAAATGTAATAGTAAAATTAAAGGAGATGCTCTTTTAAGTTTTATAAGTGGTTAAAATGTACATGTGATAATTATGAATAACCCTTTCTAGCAAGTTATAGTCAAAATGTCATAATGAAAATATAAGAATATATCTGATAAAATTTTAGGGGAAACATTATCCCGATACATACAATTAATCAAAGAAAATACAGTATTTTCACCCTACTAAAGTTTACTTGTCCTGATTTAGTTGTATTCTATGCTAACATTATATTCAATCTATTCATTATATTCAATCCTCCTACTTTAGGGGGCTTTTGAAAATCCTCACCCAAAGACAAGTATTTTTAGTTTACCCTTGGCATTTAATCTCCTTTCTTAAACATTACAATATGCATAAATATAGATTTTCTTAATGGTCTATTTTATTATTTTGTAATTTTGGTCACATTACTTACGAATAGCACTTTGGAAATTTTTGAATGGCAGACTCTACCAGATTCACTGGTATGTCAAGAACAAAATTCAAAGTACAGTCAAATGCAGTCAGTGATGATCTAGAATTGGAATATGGGGTTTATCAGTAAAGAACCTTCAAAATCCACCAATTGCAGCTTACCCGGCTCTGTGTTTGAGCTTTTTATCTAGGATCCCATCTCTGGAAACAAGTTTATTAAATACCAAAATGCCAATCACCATGTTGACCTGTCAAACAGAAACAAAGGTTCACCTTTCAATGATACTGAAGGGAATCAAGTCCCTGTTTCTTCTGAAAGCCTCTTTAATTAATTTATAACCACCAAAATTATATACTCAAAATAGTAGTGATATGAAGCACTTCTCAAATATACTAAAAGTGCATAAAAAATACAGAACAATTTAAGGTGTGTTAATTTAATACCTTAAAGTACATTAAGTACAGTTAATTTCCATGCTGTGGACATTAACATTCAATTACCTATTGTTTTAAATGATGCCATATTATATTAATCTCACATTCTTCTGAGTCACCCTCACATAAAATCAATTGATTAAATGTGCTGCACCCTATTTCCTGAAAGTCAAAGATTCTGAAACTCAGTGTGAAGCTGGGGTGAGCCCCAGCTGCCCAGCGTGCTGGGCAATTGTCTGCCCCCGGCAAAGAGGACATAATGTCTAAATTCTTTATATTGTGTGGCTATTTCTCTGTGAGTGGGAAGCATTCTGATGAACCATATTTTTCTAGGCAACAGGAAAGACTTCAGCTCTCCAGAAGCCTTTAAGAGACGGACACTAACACTGACTCTTATAATTTGCTCTATTGAAAAATCTCTCAGCAGTATCTTTCAAGAGAATCCCACATTCTCATTGAAAAGGCTTTTGCATAATACAGCTGAAATGAAATCACACATGTTTTTCTTTCTCAAGTAAGATTGTAAAAAGCTGTAGAGATAGCTGTGGGCTATTTGTAGCAGCTTTTCAAGGATGAACACTTCTGGCTCTCTAACCTAACAGTACTTCCTGACACAGGGGTACAATCCAACCCCAAAACAAAGATCATCAAGGAAAACTACATTCTTTCTGCCTTCCTTGTCCATTACCTGCCATGATCAACAGAGTATGGGTGTCCCTCCTCCCCACAGGCAAATAGTGAAGCCTCTACACTGAAACTACTAGTTCACAGAAATCTGTTTTAAATTGAGCTGGATGACAGTTAAATCCAAAGAAAAAATCTAGTTTCCCCAAAATACTCTGGTCAGATGAAATAAAAAGCTAAAATTTGTCAACAGCTGGTGTAAGATAGATCTAAAGCACCTATTAGGGACTGAAGAGGTGTCCCTCTTGCTTCCTGATAAGATACCATAATCAAGAGGAAAGCTACTCATCTCTGGACTTCTCATTATTTGAACTAAGGAAAAGTATATTCCACAGATTCTATTAATCTCTAATTTAATTATGAGGGAATTCATCACCACTCCAAAGACCATAATTTAATGTTTCAATTTTACACTTACTCTTTGTTTCCTCATTTTAGGGTTCTATGTGTATTACCCTTTTAGTATAGGGAAATAATTTGACTAAGTAAAAATTCAATGTGATCAACAAAAAAATTGTCTAATAGTTTTAATTTCTCTATGATTTTCTCTAAGATTTATGCCTAGATTTTATTTTTCGTGTGAATCACTGACAGTTTCTACTCTCTGTTCTAGCTTATAGGTTGGAGAGCAAACATTAAGGAGGAAAAAGTCACACTGAGTTATGAAGAAAGATGTTGCTAGCTTCTAATTTACTGAATGAATTGTTCAAAAAAAATCTAAGGGTGATTTTCCAATTAGAAATCTAATTGCACAGAGATATGGACTTTCATATTAAATACTATTACCTTTTTGCAAAGATTTATTGGGCAATAAATATTTGCAAATCAGTAAGTCAGAGAGAAAGGCAAGCTGGTAGGAAATTTTCATGTTCCCATTATTAAATATGTGAAGGATTTATTTTGTGATTCCAAAAAGAAAACTTTTAAATCCTTAAGCATAATACGTATTAGGGTTCTCAGGGAACATTGGGTGATGTCTGGAGACATTTTTGATTGTTTTAATTGAGAACTATCACTGGCATCTAGTAGTTAGAGACCATGGATGCTGTTGAGCATTCTCAAATACACAGGACAGCCCCACATCAAAGAAATACCTGGTCCAAAATGTCTGTAGTATTGAGGGTGAGAGCCTCTGATATATGGACCTTAACAATATAGATCTTATAGTAGAGTATCCAAATGAAATGATAATAAACAGTTCTATTTCTTAAAAAGGAAAAAAATATTGAAACTCAAATTTCTTCACAATTGTGAAAATTACTGTAAAAGAAAGCCCACACTTCCCCATTTAATATTCTTCAGCCTTCAAAATAAGAATATTTTAAAGTACTATAGGACATATCCATAGATACATAGAAGTTGGTACTTATTTAAGTAATGAATTTCAAAGTTTTACAAAAAATACAAAATTACTCTAATTGAAACAAAGGAGTCTTTCTTTGCTAAAAATTCAAAATAAGTTGATGTCAGTGTTTACCAGGACAACGGCAGCTGCAGGTCCCACAAAAGCGTAGAGTAGACCTCCTTCAAGAGAGAGCCAGCAGCTGGAAATAACATCAGATAAAAACTAACACAAATTAGTGATCAGTGTGAAACCACTAACATGTGATTCAAATAACTTAGGTTATGCATTTACTTTTCAAATTTTGGCACATTTCAAAAGTTTGTAATTAAAAACTAATACAAGATAATAATACAAGAAGATAGGGGAAAAGCCAGAATTAGAGCATTTCATAATGGAAAAAGACGACATACCACTCATAGAAAACTTTTATTGTAAGGTCTTACTTTTAGGCAGATAATACATTTTAGACAAATTACTCTTACAGTGAGATTTTTATATTGACTGTCAGTGCAAAGGTGACTATTACTTGAGTTTTTAAAAAATGTCTTATAGTGTCCATTATGGAATGTTTCAAACACTTTCAAGCATGAAAAATGTGATTTTACAATTTTACATGTACCCTTTACCCATTCTTCCTTGCGGCCATTGAGATTTTGGGAGAAACTGCTGTAGAAGCCATTGATGCAGATGGAAAATACACATTTTGCACTCTTTTTTTTGTCTTCTAATTTTACTTCCCCCCCAGACTACGAAGCAAATTCACTAAAAATAAGCTTTTGAACAAAAATAAGTGCAGCTGTGTTTATTTCAATTACTAAATTCCCTCAAGATGTGCAGGATTGCATTGATAAGACATAGCAGCCCATTCAGGTAAAAACATTCATTCTCTTACAGCAGAGGGACATGGTGCTTGGCACTGGAGGCTTTGCAGGTTTTCTATCTGCATGTATATAATCCAGAGAAGGCTACTGGAAAATACTTGAAGTGCTGTATTGTCATTGGTGGTGCAAAGAGTCAAGTTCATGCACCTGTTTTTGACATTTGACCCTTTCCGTATCACTCCACAGAATCAACATGTTGCCTTCAAAATTAATAATGTACCTGTTCTAACAATAAACTGTTCTATGTTGGTTGTGGTGGTGGTTATTTGACTTAAGTATTTGTTAAAATTCACAGAACTGTATACTAGTAAGGTGAATATAACTCTATATAAACTCTTCTTTTTTAAATTCTTTTAAAAGATTTATTTATTTATTTATTTATTTATTTATTAATTAATTTATTTATACAAGCACCGGGTACAGTCAGAAGAGCGGGAGGTTGAGAGAATTCACTGAGCCAGAGCGGAGCGGGGAGCAGAGCAGGCAGAAGGACCAAAGTACACTGCTGAGGGGAGCAGCGGGTGGCAGGAGAGGTCTTCGTGCCATGTGGGACCCTCCTCCGGTGGCCAGGGAGCAGCCGGGGATTGAACCCATGCCGCAGAGGCTGCAGGCAGCCACACAACCCAGCACTCAACCGCTGCGCCACCGGGGAGGCCCTAAACTCTTCTTTAATTAAAATTTAAATGTAGCAAGTATATTACTACAAATGTCTCCCTCCCTCTCTTTCTTTCTCTATCTGCATATACATAGCAGAAATTGTGTGTTTATATTCAAAGTCTGCATTTAGCTATTGCTCTCTGCCATAACAACAGAAAAATAAAATTCTACTTTTCCACTTTGGGGTTGACAATTTAATATCTATTTTTATGAAACACCTGGGGAAAAAGCTCTTGATCTATTAGAGCACTTTGGTTTGGTGTCTTTGAGACTGTCACTAAATTTCTTCTATATTTTTGTGGAAGGTAATCTTTAAACTGATATATTACTCATGGTAACATTTGTATTTCATCATACTCTTTGAAAGTAGGAATCATATCATACAGAAACCTACTTCTCTTCATATTCCCAGTGCAGTGTTTTTCAAATGCTGGACTCATACCAAGAGAGTCAGACTAATGTAAAAAGCAATAGCTTAAAGGTGCTGTAGTTAGCACTATCTGATATGTGCTGTCAGAGAGGATCTTCCTTCATAGTATATAATCGAATAAGAAAATTAAGTGCTCTGCTGACAAGGTTTTTAGATTCTCTGAAAGTTTCTTTTGCATGGACAGGTGAAGTGATGTCTCCAGGCACACTCCCAATTTAGAGGAACCCAGTAGAGTGCTTAATTCATAGTGATTCCTATCTCAAAGAATACCCCCCTTTAAAATATGCTTCTGATAAGACCTTTTCCATTTCTCAATTGCTTTCTCAACTTGAACAAGCAGATGAAATAAAATATCAAAGAGCATTTTTTTACATTTGAAATACTAATATAAACTTTACCTATAAATTATCTTAAAGAATGTATGTGGCTATGATATTGTTAGGATGAAATGACACCATACTTTTTTCCCTTCTAATTTCTTTCTTTTCTTTTTTTTTTGTGATGCACTTTTATCCACAATTTTTTATTTTTTTTATTTTTTAATAATAAATTTTATTTTTATATTCCCCATACAATTGCAGCCCCCCCATTCTGACCCCAATCCCTCCCCTCCCTCCCCCGCCCCCCTAAAAGTGTCTCTGGTTCATAGTTTTTTGTTGATTTTGATTCCCTTCTAATTTCTTCATAGTCCAGGAATTTTTTAATGCATGATCTATTGAGTCCCCTGATCTTTAAATTTTAGTGGATGTGACCCTACCAGAAGAACTAAAGTTAAATGAACATGAAAAACTTGGCTGATACCAATATGTATTAGCATCAAAGAAACTAGAAACTCAGCTCAGAACCACATCCTAAGAGGGAAAACATTTCAAGATGCATCTAGTTCCAAAAAGGTATTTGAGATCAAACCCGCCAATGGACAGTCTTAGAAATAAATGGGAAAACTAAAACTAGGGTTCTGGACAGTGCCATGGCATTTATTTCCTAACCTTTGCACATGCAAAAGAAACTTCCAGAGACTCTAAAACTACCTTGCATCATTCCTCACTAAGTCACTTTCTATCATTGTTAATGACTCGGTGACAAAACGCAGCATGTCAGCAGTGCCAACCAAGACAGATATAGCATAATTGATGATTTACTTAATTACAAGCATGATTATCCCTGTGGATGGACTTACTAGTGGTCAGTGCCATAGCCTTTCGTCCTGGTGAAGCCTACTGATGTGGCAACCACCAATGCTGGTAAACCTGCAAGAAAAGCAGAGTCCCATTTCATATTCAGGTATAACCGCTATGCAGAATGGCTCACAAAAAGTCAGGACAAACTGGAGATGCTGTAATCAGAGGAACTACCTTTGGATGAATAACTTCATAAAGTATGTTCCACTTCAAAATGTCTTTCAAATACAAAAATATGAGCGCGACAGTTGGGTTTTTAACTCAGTGCAGTTATCTGATGTTGCTATGATACCACCACATTTGACATAGATTTAAAGGAAACTAATAACAGAGATTTAGTATACTTTTTAAGTTATTTTTTCCCTAGAGGTTTACACTGTTACAAAGGAAATTTATAATTATAAAACCAAAATGGCAAAAATGGCTTTTCTGGTGTGCTGGAATATTATAGACGCTTGATCCTTATCAAGTTGCACTTATAATAAAGTAGAAATAAGAAGTCTTAGCACTTAACTCATCCTTTATGACTTAATTATAGCAAAAAAGAATGTAGTAACTGGGTTAAGGGCCCTATGAAAATAATTTTTAGACTTCCTGGTATCTTCCTTTAATAACTCTAAAATATAAGAAACTCAGAAAATATAAGCCGACTTCTCTTCATGGACCTCATCAGGGGTCACTGCATGCAGTGCTCAGTCCTCCTCAGAATTCAGTTACCTGCACATCTGCATCAATTCTGAGTTGACATCTTTAAGTTTAGGTTTATATAAAACACATTTACCTCACTCAAGTTCAAAGGAACAGTCGTGTTTTGTTTTGCTTTGTTTTGTGAACAGAAATGTCTAATTTATATCATTTAAAAGTTTTGTAAAGTTTGGTCATGCCTTCTTTCCAGGAAAGTTTGCCTTTTCAGGTTGAAAAATCCATCATCTACTCACTCTCTTACAAACCCTCCACCTATCCACTTTATTCCCATCTTAGCCTCTCTTTCTACAATCCTCTTCTGTGAATCTTGTCAAATGATACCACATTCCTTCATGAGGTTTGATGAGAAGCACTATCAAGAGCCTCTCAGAGCGACACAACGTGCTTTCAAACAATTACTGGCCTTTCTCTCCTCTCTCCGTATGTGTCTGTATTTATAAATAATTATTCTATGCATGATTATATACAACAGAATAAACATTACATTTATCATTACATATTTATATATAAATATATAAAATGTACCTTCTTGCTTCTTCTCCTTCTTTCCCTCCTATCCCTCTCACTTCTCCTCCTGCATGCATAGCATTTGTTGATCTTTTTGATTGACTATACCAAGTTGGTTAGAAAATACTATTCTCTCTTGGGTCATAACTGAAGGGCTACTAGTCTAGTCCACATTTAGATTTTAAAAGATTTTTCTAAATTTATTATTTTGAAATATTATTTCTGTGCTGAAACTCATATGCCACTACTCTGCCCACCTACAGGCTTCCTGATAGTCAGGCACTGTTGAGCTTTTCCACAGAGTAATTTATTATCAACTCTAAACTTGGAGAATAGTTGTGAATCCTCATCTCAACATCTTCACTAAAAGATTTTAGTAAGGTAGTTAACAGTCCTGAAAATCCTGTATTTTAAGAAAAAATCAAGCATTCTTTTATTTCTAGGACCTATGGTTTGAATTCATGACAAACTGTCCCCTGATTCAATATCAGATCAACTGTAGAAAATCTTTGTCATGGAATCCAGACAAAAGTTTATCAAAGTATATGTAGAATACAAACGCCAATGTCTTCTTAGTGACTTTCCCCATTGCCTTGGCAAAGAGTCCAAATACATTAATTAGACATGATAGATCTTTGCTGAAACTTGAGGGATAATCTTTAAATGTACTTGATCCTTTTTTTCTAGCATGAATTACTCTGTTATTCTAATAAGCCCACTTATTAGTAATTTTTTAGGTCTCCTCTAGCATCCTATTCTCCAGTCTCCTGGTACCATAGGTACCTGTTGTATATTGGGTCCAAATGCCCCAGTCCTTTAAAATGCAAAGGAAAACATGAAAAAAAAAATCTGTTTTTTTATTCCCCTAAAACTAGCTTCTTAAACTATGGAGTATTTTCCTTATAAAATGTATAGATTTTTTTAAGATGTCCATTTTATGAGGCAATATAACAGGAAATTTTCCTAATAAAAATAGGTGAAAGAATTAATTCTCAACCTGTCAGTCATTCAGTTTTTCTGGTTGAGGGCACCACTGACTAACCATGAGTCTTCATTCATTCTAAAATTGGCTTTCTCCCTGTGATATGAATAGCTATTATCTTCCATTGTTTTGATCCCTAAAACTTTCTTGAGGGGGGTGAGGAATATATGACTAGTGAAGTATCATGTTTTGAGTCCTCAATATTTTAGGACAGTTTGTATATTTAGAATTGTATTAGCAGACAGCGGTCTGCTTTTAGCTCCATAAAATTCTCAGGTCTCATCTCATACCATCTAGACATTTTTGACTATAAATATAAATGGAGTAACTACATGGTTATTTAACATTTTCCTCTTTTTAATGTTCCAAGTGACAAAAGAATGTTCAAAAATGACCAGTCTCCTATCTTTCCACTCCCTGACATAAAATTACATATAAAGAAAAGTAGATAGAGATAGAGGAGATTAGAGATAATCACTCTCTGTTGCTTCATTATATAAACATCCCAATTCATTTTAACAAGAGTGCAAAAGGGTATATTAATATGCTTACCCCATCCAAGGCACAAAAAGCGTTTTCTTATTAGCCGTGTTCTAATTTTTCCAGTCACAGCCATATATGATTGCCACGCCTCAGTCAAAACCCAACAGAATGAAGCCAGGAAGAAAAAGTGCAAAAATGCAGTGGTAGTTGTACAGATGCTCTGTGGAAACAAAAGAGACTCATACTGAATATGAGGGGGAATTGTGTCCTTCAGAGGAATCTTAAACTCCAACTCATTATCATTATTTCCAATACCTTCTTTTTGTGACAGAGTAATTTACAGAAATTAGAAACCTGTCAGTTTTCATAATAACTAAGACAGAAAAAAGCCCTAATTCCATTTGTGTGTTTAATTTTTTATGAAAAGCTGGAATGTAAACTTAAGAGAGATTAAAATTACTTGTTTACTTGTTTTTTTTTTCTTGAAATGTAATTATGGGGCTGCTTCTTCCTTTGGTTTAAGTTACAGACATCTTGTGTAATTATTCTGGCTACATTCTTTAGTCTTTCTTTTCAATGAAGAATTTTTGTTGTTTCATCTGTGTTAATATTAAGATTGCATCACAACAGCCTTTCAAAGGGAGAAATTACTTTTATACAGTGTGATACTCAAGGTAGAAGAACAAAGTGTAAAATGACATTTGGCTAACGACCTATGTATTTTAAGGTAATTAATATACTACATCTGTGTTATTACAGTACAATGTGTCCTAATCAAATCATTCTGAAAAGCTAATCGAGTCACTGGCAGCACTCAACCATGCATTCATAGATATTTTCTCTCATGCAACTTAATCACACTGAATTGCCAACTACCAGTTGTGATTCCTCTACAAAGATGAGAAGCTTCATTCTGGTAAAAGCTGCTACTTAATTCAAAATTGATATAATTTTTTTCGTGTGAATCTTGTTAAAATTCAAGTGCTATAAATCAGAACTAGTAACAGAACTAACTTCTTCCTTTTTCAGTTTCAGTTTTGTTTCCAAAAATTGCAAAGAACAAAACATAGAACTAAAAAAAAAAATCATAAAAAAGAAACAAAATCAAAACTCCTCCTACCTTTGCTTCAGTCTACTACTAAAGTAGGATCTTTTTTAAAATCATGGCTCAAATTATTCATATTGTTTTTTTGTTCTGATGAAATTCAACAGATGTTAATTTACTTTTCAGTTTTTTTAATTCTATTAAAAAGACCTTAATGATGCTTATCTCACCAGATTATCTTAATGATGAGAGATAATGTACATAAGTTGAGTGGCACTGTGCTAGGCATATAGAAAGTGCTGAACCAATTTTGAGTATTATCATTATTTTAAGGAGTTATCTCATCCCTCAATAGAATATAGGGGAAATTAGCAAGTGGATGAATTAAATTAAAATAGACATATGGTCTGGAAGACCAATTAGTGGTTACGTGAAGGGGAAAAGGGGGGGTAAATTGAGTAAAAGGGGGTCAATTGTATGGTAAAGGGTTGAACTGGACTTTCACTGATGAATGCAATGTAGTATATACTGATCCTGGTTTATAAAAATGCACTTCTGACATTTAAATAATGTAACACAATGTTATTTCAAAAATAAACTAATACAGGTTTTTTGACACATGATTTCTTATTTCATGTAGTACTGATATCTACATATTACTTCAGTTTATTAAATTCTTACAAAGATGATTTTCAGTAAGATGAAATCGTGGATTTGTTGAACCCTTTTCTTCATATCTTTACTCCTATTTCAGGCATAATGTGGTGGCTTTAACTAATCATGATTTCTTCCAGAGTTGAGATATGGAGACTTCTTTCCCAAGTTAAGATTTAAATATATATAGGCTGAACTACTCTGCTCATTCCACACCTGAAATTCATGACCACAACTTTAATTTCAAAGATAATTTTTCCATTTAATACCTGAAGGAGAGTTACACTTTCAAATTTATATTCCATTTCTTCCACCAATTTGCAACCTCTGAAATGTATGTGCCAGCAGATAACTTTATTCTCTTTTTAAAAAATTATCAATATAGGATTGATATAACAATATAAAAATGTTGAAATCTGGGCTTTCTTGGTGGCGCAGCGGGTTGAGCGCAGTGCCGTGGAGCTATCCATAGCCTCTGTAGCACAGCTTTGATTCCTGGCCAGCCAGGGAGATACCCACATGGCGCAGCAGACCTCTCCTGTCTCGCCTGCTGCTTCCCTCAGCAGTGTCTTCAGTCTGTCTGCCTGTTTGCTCCCCGCTCTGTCTCTGGTGAATTCTCTCACCCTCCGTGCCTCTGACTATACCCTAATTCTTGTACAAATAAATAAATCTTTTAAAACAAAATGTTGAAATCTTAAATGCTAAGTCTGGACACATTGAAATTTATAAGAAATTTATAAGATCCTCAAAGTCTCAATATAGAGGCTTAATTTCCACTCTATACACATTATTTGCTACTCTGAATTTCCTGACATTTAATTCTGACACAAATTGAAATACATGTAACTTTGGGCTGCTGAGACTTATTCCAGTAATTCCTTTATCACTGGAAAATAAACTGGTAACAATGTGTGGGTATACGTATTGTAACTGGAGAAGCAAGACCTATTTCTATAGGCAATAGCATTCTACTATGAGCAGATGAATACCTGTATGTCTAGAAAATATGGAGTAAAGTTGCCTTAACCTAAGGTGTGGGTATATGTTTATGAAAGAGTTTTACAGTCAAAAAACTGACCTGTATGAAGACCACAGAAAAATCCATGATCTTGAGGAAGAAAAAGTGAGCTTTATTTGGTTTCATCATCAAGTGAACAATTAGTATAAAATCAGACACTACATACAATGAATCCCATACTATTTTCTACTGACATATCTGTTAGGCTGTCTTTAAAAATTACAACTTATGTAAATGGCAATTTTCAAATGAATTCTGATTTTCTATATTTCTCATGTTATTTTCTACAAGGGTAGATATTCTAATATTTGGGGTTCATAATTCCTTAGATCCCTTCTCTATAACCTAAACCCCATATTAACAATCCAAAGAGATCAACTATCCTTTGGATCCTCTACTTATAAATATCAAACTCAGAATCTCCTTCTCCATAGCCAGGTTCAGATCTTGGCCCCCTTTCAGTTTTTGCTACTACTAGACCCCCTGCCAAGAGCTTTGGTTTTATTGCTTCTCTTTATTCAGCACGAGTCTGCTCTTGACTCCCTTAGTGGAATCAGACAAACCTTCCAAAAATTAGATTCGTTATAACTTCATTTTCATCCAGTTATTCAGCTCCCCTGCCCACCACCCCCAATCTGCCCTTGATTTACAGCTGAATGTTGACAAATACAAAAAAAAATATGAAAACACATTTTAATTGGAAGTTTAAGTACTGTTTATATCTATCTCCCTCTCATGCATCCTTTTCTCCAATGTTTAGGGCAGCCAATCTATTATTTAAGAGAGATGCAGACATATTTTTAGAACTGAAAGGAACTTTGAAGTTTACTACTTCAAGATTCTCTCTGACATAACTCCTAAGCATTATTAACCAGCTCAGGAAGAAAATTTGAGATGAGAAATGGATAGCAAAGAAAGTAATAAAATTTATTATACATACATGTTTATTTAAAAATTACATACTACATTTTAAAGAATTTAAGCTATAGCCATTTGAATATGAAATTCAAAAAATGAATGAACGTTAAAAGGTGAGAGAAATAGGAGTTGCTGGGTAGCCAGGGGAAATAAAAGCAAATTGAGTCTGCTTTTACTATGGATGTAAGAAAAAAACATTTGAACATTTATGATAACAATGTTAAGGTAATCAGAAAAGGGAATGACTAATATATTTCTAACATAGTAGAGGATAAAAACTAAGAAAAAAAATCTATCTTTCCAATTAAAGCTGGGCCAAGAGAAAACAATATAGAAAATAAGATAGTTAGAATATAACGAATAAGACAACAAGAATAATTCCAAACATATCAGAAATCATAGTACATGGGAATGCTTTAAATTCACTAGTTAAAAGCTAATACCTTTTATACTGGATTAAAAAGATAAAAATGCAATAATGTATTTATAAGAAATATGCCTCAAACTTGATATTATAGTAACAATATATCTCTTCTAAAAGTCCAAGATCAAGTTTTAAACTACTACAAAATATAAGAAGAACCAAGGTGGCTGAATAGAAGATCAACATACAAAAATTGTATTTGCTGTCCTCTGATATCAATATACAAAACCAGTTTTTCTGTATACTAATTATTACTCATTGGAAAATGCATTATATTTTCATATTAATCATGATAGAGTTTTCTCTCTCCTTCCTCAGAAGCCATGCTAAAATGGCCATATTATTAATCCACAGGTAAAAGAATAGGCAGTAGACAATGAACTCAAAGTGTTGACAAATTTAGAAGGTTTAACTGACTTACAGTGGCAGCGAAAATTACAGCCTAAGTGCTTATAGGGGGCGTTGGTTAATGGAAATTCTGATTGTAAGAGTCATGACTCTGGGGCCTCCTGAAAACTTTAATACTTGGAAATAGAGGGAGTAAGAAAGAGGAAGAGGCACATGTTTGATTTATATTGTTGAGAAAAACAGGTTAGTTGAAAAATCTCTACACAGAATAGTTGAAACTCTTATGTTTCTTCCTGAACTCAGTGTAGTTACAGGGAGGTCTAGCCTCTGGAAGATGGAACGGGTTGTTTTCTGAATTTAGATAACAATCTTAATAGTGAGTAGACATATAAGGCAGATGTAGGTTAGGGTCCTCCTCTCCTCCCTTCACTTCTACTCTACAGTGCCAGGTCAGACATCAAAATTTTCTCCCAGAGGCAGAAAAAATTCTTTAGACACCTACTCATCCTTGATTAACATGTTGTGAAACCCATCTTTCAATAAGTCCACCTACCCACATAGAGCTCCAAGACACTTTTTAGGGTCTTGTTTTTACATATAAATATAGTAAAGGATAATCAGATAACTGACAAAAAGATTCTAATGTGGAAAACAGGGAAAAAACAAAACGAAAGATAAAGTAAAAAGTAGGGAGATACAGTAGAGGTAACAAAAGTAAACTTCAAACAAACAAATAAACAAAAAGACTGAGTTCTTCAGAAATGGAGAAGATTAATTGCATTTATTTGAAAAAAAAAATCACCAGGGAAAGATGATCAGGAGATAACAGAGAAAGAAAAGATCCTATTGATAACAATGCATAATCATAAAAACTAAAAAATACCTCAAATATATTTAATAAAAACGTACAGGGGTTTATATAGAAAATAATATTTTATTGAAAGACAAAAAATGACTAAATGAAAAATATGTATGTACATGAATTGGGAGACTCAATATCATATGTCAATATTTCCCCAAATTAAAAAAATATAGTCAATGCATTTATCTCTAAATTTGTTTTTATATTGAAGTCAATTGTAAGTCATAGAGAATGCAAATTAAAAAGATGCCAAGAAGAATAGAGCAAGATACAGGGTTATCCGAAGTTATCAAAAACAGATTAATATGTGGAGAGATGACTTCCATCCCAATTTTGCACATGAAGATTGAGAGAGACTAAGCAACTTGGTTAATGCCTCATGGTTCATGTGTGAGCAGCAGGGTTGGTTAAAACACTGTTTCAGTCTTAAGAGCTTGTGTACTTCATGCCTTCCTTTCACATTGCCTTTTTGACAATATATTTTTGCTCATTCATCATCTAATCCATACAGTCTTTTTCATCCTTTTCAAGCTCCAAATTCCCTTTTTACTCTCTATGACCTTGCCCTTTATATTACTCATAAGGTGCAAACCATTCCTATTATTTTATGTTCATATTCCCTGTGCTTTAGAACTTTCTTCCTAACTTCATCTACCTCTCCCTACCTACCTAAAGCAGGTCTTCCCTTTCTAGGAAATGATGTAATAGATCTAAGAGTCATGTCCTTGGGGCTACATTGTGGCTCCACACACTGGCATCATCAACCTCCTTTTTATTGTTTTCTTTTTTTATAGTTCTCCTTGGATAGTTCTCTTTTTCCAATTGTGATCAAATTTCTTTCAATCTCTTTACCACTGCTCTCATATTTTTTTCTTGCCATCTAATATCTTTCTTCCCTCCCACAGAAATCATTCATGATTTCCTAATTTTTAAGGCTAAAGAGTAAATTTTTTTTAACTTACCATACAAACTTTGAACCTCTCACAAATCATGCCCATTTTTATGATACAGTCTTTAAAGGCTTCCCTAAATCTAAAATTCTACCCAGAATACTCTAATTAAATACCTAATCTGGCTATTCACTCTCTTAAATTAATTTTGGCAATGTTTTCCCAGGAAATTATACATTTTATTTATATTTTCTAATGTGTTTCCTAACCCAATCAGATACTCTGTAACTTTTAAGTCTTACAAGTTTTAATAGTACATTTTTTTTTTAATTTCTAAGGTTGCTTCCTACATCTTATTAGATTTTTAAGATGCTTACTTTACTATTTCAAACTTTAATGACTGTTTAGTTCCAGCTTGAAAAACATTACCTTATTACAGTAATGAATTTCCTAAAGTGTGAAATATAATCATTTACTCTCTTCATTTGGCAGATTGTTTTTGGCAATTCTAAGAGCAAAATACTATGTTCAGTTAATTTTCAACACTGAAATAAGAGACAGGGTGTTAGTATTTAAAAATAAGTGATCTCAGACACCTATTTTTTTAATATTTCAAAAAGCAAACTAGAAAGTGCTTTTGATGAGTGATTCATGACATTAAAAAAAACCCTCCATGGGATAGAAAATGTAGAAAAGCTTGCTGTTACTGGAAATATGAAAAACAATATTGCAATTGTACTGAAGTACTTCAGTAGAGAATATTTAGAAACTTAAGTAGTATAAATATCTGCATACTTTAATTGCAGTATTTATGAAGAAATCAGAAATTATACTTAGCACAATATTTTAGTAATCTGAGACAAACTGAAATAATTCCTTCATAAGACAATTTTATTTAAATGACTTCATTTCTTCCATTCACATGCTGATTTGTCTACAATAAATTAGAAATAGATATATCTTGCTATTTGCATGAAATAAAACATGTATAACAGACACACTAAGTCTGGGACTCATCTAACTCCTTACATACAAATGATGTTATCAGAAGAAATTCTGCTCACATTGTGATTGCAAAGACAGTTCCATACAGGCTACACTAATAACTGCATTTACATTCTTACAGACTACATATGTATTATTGTGAAGGTAAAATAAAATGGATAAAGAGGGCATTGTATATAACTTCTCATGTAGTAGGTGTTCAATAGTTGTTCATAATATCATAATTAAAAAGCTTAATTCAATATATGACCTAATTTTTACTGAGCAAAACAAATGTATTTGAAAATGTTTGATTATATTTTAGAAGATGACAACAAACTTATCAAGCAAGTACTCATCAGTTTAACAACAATGTCCCAAGGTAAATAGTTTATGAATGAGGACATGAAACTCTGTGGTTAAATAAAATTTCTGAAGTAACAGAAGTAGCAAACGTGGATACTTGTGGTCTTCTCACTACAATATGATGTCTTGTGCTGTAAAGGACTCTGGTTTTGTTAATATTTAAGTTTTTATGTTTATACTATATCATTTTAAGCCACCTCTAATTCTTTTTCAAATAGTGTATAGATGATAAATAGATGTCATGATAAAAATATTAAATGAGTTCTTATTATCTGAAAGCCACCAACTTAAAAGAGGAAAACATACCATTTAAGAGTATAGTTTTGGTTATGCAGATTCCACCAACACATGTACATACATACTTTGAGGATATCTGGACACAGTAGCTCATTCACCAGGCGATGAATCGTTAAAACTAGTGGGCACTGTGATGATAAACTTCATCATTTCATAAGATTAAAAAATTCTGGTATTAAGGAATCAATCAGAAATTTTTTGTTAATATCATTTTTTTCACCCTCCTTTATTCCACAGTTGCTATGATATGTTACATCAATAGCAATGTAACTTGTAGACAACTGAAAAATGTCTCTCATAGACCCAAATACGTGGCCCCTTTTGGCTTTTCTTTGGATATAACTGAAACCATCAATAGAAAAGTTAAAATGGACCTCAGTTCTCTGTTGAAAACTCTTGGTTCACAAGCTGGGGAAGGAGGTGGGGGAAGGGTAAGAACAAAGAGGGAAGAAGCACAATGGTCTATGGTGGTGGAATGTGGGTGAGTGGGTGGACGGTGCACTATGGTGGTAATAACTGATGGGGGTACCCCAATATTAAGTCAGTTAAAGTAAATTAATTAAAAAAATTCTTGGTTCACCATTAAACAAAGGTTGGAAAATTTCCTTAAAAACTATGGTACAAAGCTATAATAAGAAAATATCTCTCCCGGGCCTCCCCAGTGGCGCAGGGTTGAGCGCTGGGTTGCGAAGCTGCCTGAAGCCTCTGCAGCGCTGGTTCGAACCCCTGCCGCCCCCCCACCTGACCGGAGGAGGGTCCCACCTGGCGCGCAGACCTCTCCTGCTGCCCGCTGCTCCCCTCAGCAGTGTATCTCATCACTCTGCCTGTTCTGTTCCCTGCTCTGGCTCTGGTGAATTCTCTCACCCTCCCGCGCTTCTGACTGTACCTAGTGTGCTTGTATAAATAAATAAATCTTATAAAATAAATTAAAATAAAATAAATCTTTAAAAAAAATCTCTCTGAACCACCTGTTTGGAAAAAAAATCCAAAATTTGAAGAAATTGCTCAGTCATGTATGATAGAAAATAGTTAACGAGAAAAGGAACAATACAAGCTAAAAATGAGTACCTTGATTTTCACAACTTAATATTAAAATAAAACAGCCCTATTAAAAAGAAAATAAATTTTTGATAGATGTAAATAGCAATAAAAATCTGTTCCACAGATGTCAAAAATATGTGTCTTGCAGAAAACATGTTCATAATTTGAAGACCTTGGAAAGTTTGTCACACATAGCAGGAAAATCTGATTCTTTGAAATATGTCCTTTGGGAATCCAAACATTTGTGCCTCATACACAGCAGATGCTTCATTATATACTGTTATCTTCAGACTTGGAAAATAACAATTTTATTCAAAATAAAATATAATTAAGTCACTTGCTAAATAAGGCCAAGAGTTCAACTAAAGCTTTACTAATAATTTAGAAACTTCGAAACGTGTCATAAACTCTTAGACACCTCTAGCAACTGGTTTATACTGTGCTCCTATCTACAGGTGAAATCATTTGTCAGTTTAAGAAATGGTAGTTATCCTCTGGTGTAAGCCAGTACACCAGACTTATGGTCACTCAAAAACAGGGATAATAGTAATGCAAATATGAAGTCATTTTTAACATGGCAAAGGAAAGCAAATGAATCTCTGTAGCCATGTTGCTGGGATTTCTAGGCTTTGAAAATACTTATTTGATGACTTGGAAGGCAGAGGAAAATAATGCTTTTCTATCAATAAGGCATTTATACCACTTATAAAGTTTACTCAATAGTCCACTTGGTGTCACAGTCTGTTTGAAAGTAGAATGAAAACAATTTTTGATTCAGAGGTGGATTGGCATGAAAAGATCCTAGATTTTAGATGCAGGATAATATTTTTCAACCTTAGCCAGACAGTGGTATCACGCTGGGGGGTTCTAAAAAATATAGCTCTATTAGAGCTATCCCCTGATTTTTATCAGTGTGGGGTATAGCCTGAGCATGAGCATTGTTTAGGCTTTCTGGGAGAGTCTAATGTGATCCATGGTTCACAATCAGCAATTCAGACAGTCATAGCAACTGAAACTACCAAATGGGTGACCTTGAACAAGTTATTCAGCTTAAAGCCAAAATCTTTCACCTCTCACATGTCAATGAAACTACAGCATGCCCTATATATATATATATATATATATATATATATACACACACACACACACACACACACATACATACATACTATATGTGATTTTACGGTATACAAAATGGAATACTACCCAGAGATCAAAAAAGATAAAATCATGCCCTTTGTGGCAACTTGGAGAGAGCTGGAAGGGATATGCTAACTAATTCAGAAGAAACATTATGCTGTCACCAGTATGTGGACTCTAGTAAATTCAAACAAAGTGTTAGATTAAGCCAAATTTAAAAACTAACCCCCGAAAGCTGACTGTA
This sequence comes from Talpa europaea, assembly GCF_964194135.1. Taxonomy (NCBI): domain Eukaryota; kingdom Metazoa; phylum Chordata; class Mammalia; order Eulipotyphla; family Talpidae; genus Talpa; species Talpa europaea. Next base: position 71,164,915 of record NC_140068.1, read on the forward strand.
GAACTGAGTGGTCCAGATGGGGAGGGGTGCAGGGAAGGGGTGAGAATACAGCGGAGATCCAAATGTACTATGGCGGAGGCCTATGGGTGCTTTGGTGGTGGGTGCCCCTTCTAGTTGAAGGGAAGAGGATCCTATGCTTCCAAAATACAATAAAGCTATAAACCAACATTATAACAATATAAATTTTAAATCAATAAAATAAAATCCCCTCACCCTCAAATAGTATATAATAAATGCAAAGGGTTTCATTCTTGGGTTCTCAAAAATATTAATAATTATGACCATTCATACAAATTCTCAACCCATTTTAGTAACTTATCTAGATATAGTGGTCTTCAAAAAAAGGCAGGCTATCACTTGGTCCTGCTTTTGGACTTAAAACACCCGAGTGAAAATGTCTGCTGTTAAAAAGCCACCCAAAGGTGAATTATGTAAATGCAATCACTGGACCAGTTATGAAACTCTGGACAATTTGTGGAGATCTCAAAGAACTTCTACTCTAAAGTACTAATTTCCACCCTTGTATGGGTAGCTCTATTTGTGCCTATCATTTATATCTTGATTTTCTTAACTCTAAGGTTTCTATCCCAGTATTTCAAGTTCAACACATCCAAAAATGAATTCTTCCTCTTTCCCTGAAATTAGCTTGTCTTTTTGTGTCTGTTGTCAGTGAAAGAACACCATGATTCTCCACCAGGAACTTAGATGTTGTCCTTATTATTCTGCCATATCCAATCAATTACCAATTCCTGGTTACATTTAATATAATGAATCCACTGATCTCTCTATTTTCATAACTACTAGTGACAAAGTGAGATTCCTAGAGGGCTCACCCCTCTGGCAACCTACCTCCTTTTGTAAAGGCTAGAAAGAGAAATGGAAGCTTCGGAGCTAGTATGGCAAGATCTCTCTGTGTTCTATCTCTTCAACAAGTTAATAAAGGGTCTTAGAATATAGCTGGTGTATATTAAGTGCTAAATAAGTTATGGTTATCAATGATTTTATAATTATTAGAAGGGGGTATAGTCATGAGATTTATTTTTATAGTGATAAATGCTAAAGTTTAATTGTTAAGAATCAACTAGAGAAACTACAAATCAGGAATAAAAGACAACAGGTTGCATTAAGGTTGGGACCAGTCTTATAGAAATGAAATCTAAAGCACATGGGAAGAACTGGCTTAATTAGGAGATTTGATCTGAAACAGGCAGGAGGGAAGAAAGACTGAGTGTAAATGTAGATAAATAAGCATATTTTGTGGTTGCAAGAGAAATCATCACTGTCTGTAATGGCTACCAAATTCTTTTTGGTGTAGGGGTTTAGTCATTGCTAAAGTTGTGGGAAGGAAATCAGAGGCTTGTTGAGAACTGGAGAGCCGGAAAACATGGAGCTGTCAGCAAGCACTGAAATCCCTGTTGAGCTGCATGAATATGCAGTTATCAGATTATTACCACTGAAAATCCAAGACCTGCTACAGATACCCCATCGAACTCTGAAGTCAGAACTCCCAGACCCCTATAAAAGAAGAAAAACACAGTTTTTCACTGGGTTCCTCTTTTAATGGGCTATCCTGGTGCATAGCTCCCAGCCTTTGACTTTTTCTGACACACTCCTTGCCACTGTGCCAAATTAAAACATAAACCAGGTTTATGGAAACAGTTCACATTATGGTGAAAAACAAGTCAAGATTTCAGCCCATTAGTTAGGAAATCACATTGTCTTGTAGAAAGTCACTTATTCTGAAGCAAGATTGAAGATCTGTCTCAAGCTGCTTCTTATCTTTTTAATAAACAATTACCTTTGAAAGTTTGGAACCCTACAGGCTAGGTTCTCACTTTCTCAGCATGTGGGTTAAACAACTATGCCAGAGTACTGTAGTCCAGATTGGACAAAAATAACAGGCAGCAAAACAAACTATTTCTAGTACCATTACTTTTATAAATAATGACTAAAAATACCCTTTGGAAGACATTCATTTATTGGGAAAGAATAGTTCAGCTCAGACAAACCCTAGGTTATCTTTTTCTTTGTAATGTCTTAGTGGGTTTTTTGATAGGAATTTAGCGTCAAAATATTTATGGAATGAACAATATTTGGAAAATCCTCTATTTGGAAAATTGCAAACATTTTATACAACATAGAAAAGAAAATTTATGTAAGTAAACACAATTATATTCATGCCATTCAGAACTGATAATTGGAATGCATAATTAGGAAGACAAGGGCATTTCAAATTCTGAATTTACATATTTTTGTACAAAACAAATTGCTAAATTCACTTGATTTCCTTTATCAATACAGAAAAAATCTATGTATTTTATTAGAACAACTCACTTTTATATCTGGACCCTAAATACGACTAGCAAGACACTGATTTAAAAGAGGATAGGGGCCTCTCTGGTGGTGCAAGGGGTTAAGATGCAACCTGTGAAGCTATCCACAGCCTCTGCAGCACGAGTTCCATCCCTGGCCTCTCCTGACTCGCCCACAGCTCCCCTCAGCAGTGTATTTCAGTCAGTCTGCCTGTTCTGCTCCCCACTTTGTCTGTGGTGAATCCTCTCACCCGCCACACCTCTGGCCTGTACCCCAGTTCTTGTATCTATAAATCTTTTTTTTTGTATTGTATATCTTTAAGGCACATTTTTGTTGAATTTGCAAATTCATTTTATACTTGAACCAGAAAATTCCTGACCAAATCCAAATTGCTTGATTGTGTTGTTGCTTTCACAGATTAGTATATATGTCAAAGCCTCCAAATTGTACCCTTTAAATATGTCATGATATTTTAGTTCTACATTTAGTCAATCTTAGGAGCTTTATATCCTCCAGAAAAATTGTCAAAATGCTTGGTCCATTTGTGGCATTATTCTTATCTTCCATTTTTATTTTTTTTTAAATTTTATATATTTTTTACATCTTTTTTTTTTTTAATAGAGGCATGCTTTTATTTATTTATTTGTTTGTTTTGTTTTTGTTTATACATGCACTGGGCACAGTCAGAAGCGTGGGAGGGTGAGAGAATTCACCAGAGCCAGAGCGGGGAGCAGAGCAGGCAGAAGGACCAAAGTACACTGCTGAGGGGAGCAGCGGGCGGCAGGAGGGGTCTGCGCGCCATGTGGGACCCTCCTCCAGTGGCCGGGGAGCAACCGGGGATCGAACCTGCGCTGCAGAGGCTGCGGGCAGCTTCGCAACCCAGCGCTCAACCGCTGCGCCACCGGGGAGGCCCTACATCATTTTTTGTTTTTGCACAGTGTATGCACTTTCATCTTGGTTATAGTCCCCATACAATTCCCACCCACCTTGTTTTGATCCTACTCCCTTCTCCCCCCCCCCCGTAGTGTGTCTCTGTTTTATAGTTGCTTGTTGATTTTGATTTTTACTTTATTATAATTAGTCTTTTTCCTGGTCCCTTAATTAGGTTTTCTAAATTCTTGCTATGAGTGAGACCATCTGGTATTTTTCTTTTTCTTTCTGGCTTATTTCTATGAGCATGATCCTTTCCAGCTCCATCCATGTTGCTGCAAATTACATGACTTTATCTTTTTTTGATTACTGAGTAATATTCCATTGTGTATATGTACCACATCTTCTTGAAAAAGTGTTCAACATCACTTGTAATCAGGGAAATGAAAATCAAAACTACCATGAGATACCATCTTACACCAGTGAGAATGGCACATATTAAAAAAACAAGCAACAACAAATGTTGGGGAGGATGTGGTGAAAAAGGAACTCTTCTACATTGCTGGTGGGAGCGCAAACTGGTCCAACCACCATGAAAAGCTGTCTGGAGGTTCCTCAGTCTACTAAAAATGGAGCTACTGTACGATCCGGCCATTCCATTACTAGGATCTACCCAAAGGACACAAAAACACTGATTCAAAAGAATACCTGCACCCCTATATTTATAGCAGCACTATTTGCAATAGGTAAGCTATGGAAACAACCCAAATGCCCAACAATAGATGACTGGATCAAGAAGATGTGGTGTATAAATAAATCTTTAAAAAAAATAAAATGAAAGAGATAGAAATAAAATTTTATTTTCAGAGCATTAAAACATAAGTAGTACACATCATAATTTTACCTTTGTTTAGTAATGGTAACGGCTGGAACAGAATGTTTTTGGGTTGAATTGAAATTTTATTATTAAGCTCCTTTGGTTTCAATATGGCATATCATTTTATAATATTTCTCCCTTCACATTTTAAATTTGTACTTAGAACCAAAACAACAAAAAGTGTCTACATGAAAATAAAATGAAAATCTAAGAGACTACTAAGTCAAAAATAGATCGTAGCAAATATTTTAAGTATAGTCTTTTATATCATGACTTTAAATTACATAGTTTAAAGTAATGTGGATGAGCTGAGAAACTCCCTCCATTTCTAACCATAAGACTAAGATTAGTGGGGAGAGAGGGAGAGAGAGATCTGGGTCCAAGGCTGAGGGGGGAGGGTGAAGAGGGGTGGAGAGGGAGTTGAAATGTGTTCCCGGTTTTCTCTACAGAGCTATAATTTCATTCTCTTCATTTTAAGAGGGCAAAAACTGCTCCTCTCTCCCCACCTCCAAGCTTGCTTCCTCTGTTCTTCTCCATACATTTTTGCCTTCTGAGGAGAGGCGTGGCAGTAGTCAAAGTCAGTATTGGAGCAGGAAAGGAAGGAGAGAGAGGACCCAATTACATGCTGCAACCTGTCCTCCTACTTTGACCACAATGTCTTAATGCCAGGATTCCACAAGAAAGAACTTTGCTGCAGAATCGACTTGATTCAAATGAACCAAATACTATAAAAATAATTGGATCATGTCAAATCCAGATAATATGTAAATATCTACCTTTTCTAAGTATTTATCTTCTTCAATTCAATATACATATGCCAAGTATATATTTCTAAGAGAAATCAGATTATGATTCATATTCAGTTCTCAATCAGTCTTTCAGTACGGGAAATATTCCCCTGTAGTAAGCGAAGTACATTGAGAAGAAACACATTCTTTCAGGTTTCTAAGATGCCATTTAAGGCATAATTATAGCAAATAATGTGATGATACATGTGAAATTGCTCTCAAATTATGCAATGCCTTTTTTTCTTCCATTATTCAAAACACTTTTCACATGTATCATCACATTATCTGTTGGAAACTCCTAGTTTTATATTTATTTCATAGATTATAGCTTCTAAGGGTCAGGATTTACACACACACACACACACACACATTTTCAGTGGAATACCTGGCACATCGATTTTATTCAGAAACCAAATATTCTATGAGAAAGAAATAACTCTGTTATCAATAATTTCAAGGGAGACTTTGGTGTGAATACACATGTTACCACTTAGTGGTGGGTGAGTGTGAGGAGTTTTCCTCATTGTTGTAGCTTCTCACAATTATTTTCCACCTCTTGCCTTAATAACAGAATCTTCAAAAAATATTACTTGGCACATAGGACTTCAGAATAAAAAATTTGACTTTCCCATTCTTTCTGATTAGATTCTTATCAATGGGCGATAAGTAATAATAGTATGGAAAACTTAGGGAAGTTTTCTCTTTTCCCTTTCCCCCTTGTTATCAGATGGAATGTTCACATGATGACTGGAGTTGAGGCAGCCATCTTGGACATTGAGGAGGAAATTACAAGTTTATTATGGCAGAAAAAAATTCAATTAGAAGAAAACTGGGTACCTAATGACCATCTGCCTATGTGTTTCTGAGAATTAAAACAAACAAATATCTCTTTCACATTCCTCCTGTTTCAGATTTCCCTATAACTCAGAGCCAAAGTTTAACCTAAATGTTACATTTGTTATCAATATATAAACTCAGAGTTATGCTTAATTCATAAAATTCATAAAATGTCATGTACTGTACTTGAATAAATGCAATTTATGAACCAACTGGAATAAAAGATACTAATTTTCCAAGTTCTGAAATCTGTCCAAATAATTACACTTAATTGTATAGACTCTGAACTATAACTTCCTCAATTTCACTAATCCTCCTTCACTTAGCAAGAAATGATATATGTAAAGTGTGGTCGGTTTTACATAGTACTTTGATACCCACTCATTTGAACCTATGATTAATAGGAAAGGTAGGTATAATTACTACAATTTTTATTTTATGGATGAATGAAACATGCCCAGTGAAACAGTTAATTTCCCAAAGTCACACAAGGACCCAAGTCATGTTTTTTTTTTTTTTTTTAAATTATTCCAGGTCTTATATGTTCTCTTTGACACCAAATGATCTTAGTGGAACTGTTTGAATTGGAAATGTCCTCTGTCATTTAGCATTAATATACTGGAGCAGATCCCAGATATCTAGAGTGTCTTGCTAAACAGAATTCTCACCTTGTTCTTCCCTATGTTTCTAGTAATTCTTGTCAGAATTCCTGGGCTTCACCTTATCCTAGGTTGCTCAAGAATTTACACTGCAATTTTATTTTATTATTTTTTTAAGATTTTATTTATTTATGCATACAAGAGCTGGGGTACAGGCCTCAGGTGTGGGAGGTGAGAGGATTCACCAGACAGAGCAGGGAACAGAACAGGCAGATTGACCAAAGTACACTGCTGAGAGGAGCAGCGGGGGAGTCAGGAGAGGTCTGCTGTGCCATGTGGGTAGCTCCCTGGCTGGCTGGGGGATCGAACTTGTGCTGCAGAGGCTGCAGACAGCTTCACAGGTTGCATCTTAACCCCTTGCACCACCAGGGAGGCCCCTACACTAATTTTTAATTTATATCTCAAACTGAACCATCTCTCCCACTTGAGATTTGAAACTCTGTAGACAAAGAGTAGTAATTATGCCAGTCATTTATTCCAATTGTTCTACAATTAAGTGGACCTTTTTCCCTAGTTCTTCCACTGGATATCCAGTGAACTGGCCTAACTAGTGAAACTAATCAATTAAAATAACTAGATAGGGGATGCTTCTCTTTTCTTCATTGCAGCTCTTGAACCCAGAACTTAGGAGGACTCAGGAGAAAGAAATTCCAACCCTTTGTCATAACATGAAAAGATAGGAAGAACACAAAGAACAGGAAACATTTGACAGGAATGTGGAGAAATGGGTAAATCAAGTAGAAGTCTGTCAAATAGAGAATTTCCTTAAGTGTCCGGAAAATGTGAAGAGCAATCCATAAGAAATGGTTATAGAGTAACCTCCATTTGACTGTTCAAATACATTTCAGGAACTCAAATATGCTGGTATTCAATTATTCAAATCAGATATTCATAATCAGAGATTATGGTACTTAACTTTTTTTTTAACCTTATTTTTAATGTGACTCACTTAAGCATGGAACATCTCTTAGCTTTGTTTAAAATGTAGAGCTTGGCATAAGTGTGATTCTGAAATGCATAATTTTAAATACATTTTTTAATCAGTTGCAATATGATTGGTTCTTTATTAATGTAACTTTATAGAAGATATTAAGATAAATTTTTAGAATTAAATAAGTCAACAAAAAGTAGTTACTGAGAGTGCAATGAAACTGTACTTAACACTCTAAATTGAAACTCATTCATGCTCTACTATGAGCTAATTAGAAAAGCAAAAATTTTGGTGGTAAAAGTGTTATTTTTACAAAATTGACTACTACTATGTCTTGAGAACAAAATGGAATGAGGAGAAGGAGGGGGGAACAGTCACTCACAACTATGATGCAATATAGAGAGATAGACAGATAGATGTAGATCTAGACATAGATATAAAAGAAGAAGCGATGCTCTCAAGGTAAACAGGAACAGAAAGGATGGAATACTCTGGGTAAACCTGTTGATCTCCAAAGTGGGGGTATGTGTTCTTATACTCCCCTGGGTCTTGTCCTCTCTGAGAAGGAACATTATTAGTATGTTTCACATTGCTTTCTTAAAGCTTGGTTAATTATTTATCCACACTCCTCCATCAGTACCACATAGACAACAGATGAAAGTGCCAAACAGGTTGTTTCCATTTGCTATTGTTTTGTTGCTGTTCATCATTATAACCCCAGAATTGAGCACTGAGCCTGATTTGTGTCAAGATATAAAAATACTCAGTTTCTGAATGATTGTGAAAATGTGTGAGTGAGTTACTGAATGAATGAGCAGTTTCTATCTTTGCATTGCTATATTTATAGTTATTGATGTGCCTGGCTTGTCTCCATTAACGTAAGCTTTCTGAAGAAACTCTATTTCCAGTTCATTTTTCTGTATATTACTGTGCCTAGCACAGGTTTTCAATGAATGAGAAAGTACTGCATGAATAAGAAGGTATTCTGATTTTTTTCCATTAATAAGAAGAGGGGACATGTTTTCTATATATAATAGAGGCTACAGACTGGATAAAGGCAAAACAAGTGTTAATGGTCTTCTAAAAATAAATTATATTTGGGCTTGTGCAGATAATAGTATGATGTTTCTGAATTATTTATTAACACACTCTATAGTATAGAAGTAAATTCATAGTAACTTGCTAATTCTAACCTCAACACCAACATATTTTTGTAATCAAAATACAGTACAATACAGACAATACAAGGGTTGGAAGAGAAGACAAAGCTTTTTAGTCAGAGAAATCATCTGATGCTGATTATTAACCTGAGCTTGTGGCCATGTGACCCATTTATACCGAGCTCTACAAATTGACTGAGTCTGTAGGTCTGCCTCCTATGTGGGCTAGTTGATTTCACTCTTTTTTCTCCCCATCCCAACTTGCCAATGCAAACTCTGAAACATTAATGTTAATTGGCCCCATATTAACTATGCAGGAATTTATGTGTAGGAAGGTATAAATATAACTTTAGTTCTAAAAAAGTTGATCAAAGTGAGTCAGGAACATTTCCTTCATAACAAAAAGGCAGAAACTTAATGTAAACAAAAGGTGATATCACAAGTCTAACCAAGAAGTAACTCATATTAAGCCAGCAATCTCTACTAGGCAGAAAAATAAATTTTGTACAAAAAAAATTAATCACTTTGGGCCTCCCCAGTGGTACAGCGGGTTGAGCGCTGCACTGTGAAGCTGTCCACATCTTCTGCAGCACAGGTTAGATTCCCGGCCAGCCAGGGAGAAACCCACATGGCGTGGCAGACCTCTCCTGCCTCGCCCGCTGCTCCCCTCAGCAGTATCTTCAGTCGGTCTGCCTGTTCTGCTCCCCGCTCTGTCTCTGGTGAATCCTCTCACCCTCCCACGCCTCTGACCTGTACCCCAGTTCTCGTATAAATAAAATCTTAAAAAAAATATTAATCACTCAATAATAATGGCTTTAGGACTATTGAATCTTGTGGTTAACTATCATAAGGAAGGATTAATTGATATTTCTCAAGGTTTCATAAGATGTAATGATCCATGCTAGTATTCAAATCCAAACTCAGAATTCCTCACCCATGCTCTTACATGATGCTTTACTTCTTAAATATTTGAAATTATAGATTCTTGCAAAGTTCACAAAATATTTGGAGAACTGAATACGCTATTACCTAGAAACCTTCATTTGTAAATAATTTTAGAAAACAGGAAGACCAGTACATGTCTTCAGAACTGAAAATGTTGATGGAAATAACTACCTTTTCTCCAACCCTTGTCTTCAGAACTGAAAATGTTGATGGAAATAACTACCTTTTCTCAGAAGAAAAAGAAAATAAAGAAATCTTACACTTCCTAGACATGGCCAGTCGATGCAGGAGTTAAGGATGTAATTCATTACCATCTTATACATAATTAACTGCTGCAATCAACGTGGTACAAAGGAAATGAAACAATTGGACATCTACCTCTGATATACAAAGAACAAAATAGAACTACCAATGAAGCAAAAATAACTGTTACTGAGTTACCGTAACTGAAATTCCAAATTAATGCAATTAAAACAGAAAGGAAATAGCAAGTTGCTCTAAGATATCTAGTTTTATTTTACTGAGATCCAATAGCTGTATTTTTACCATACTTCCCCTACCAGTAAGAAAAGAGTCTAAAAACTAACAATATATTTTTTTCGTAGTCTTTGAAGTCCTAGAATCAGTGACTTGAACTTACTGAATATGTTCAGTTCATGTGGATAACATATTTGTTTTGATTCAAAGTCTGAAAAGTGTCTTCTGTGATGATTTATTGACTCAATATAATTTTTTTCAAGATTTATTTATTTATGCATACAAGAACCAGGGTACAGGCCAGATGTGTGGGAGGGTGAGAGACACCAGAGACAGAGCAGGGAACAGAACAGGGAGACTGACCGAAACACACTGCTGAGGGGAGCAGTGGGTGAGACAGGAGAGGTCTGCCTCGCCATGTGGGTATCTCCCCGGAGGCTAGGATTGAACCCGCACCGCAGAGGCTACAGACAGACAGCTTCACAGTGCTGTGTTCAACCACCTGCTCCACCAGGGCAGGCCCTGACTCAATATAATTTTGAGGAGAAATCCGTTTGCATTGATAATTCAAGGATTAAAATGCTTTTTTAAGGTGTCATGCTGTTCAGTTATAAACCAAGAATAGCAAAAATTTGTTTCAATTTGTGAATTAGAAAATAAGTGTAAAAACTCCTTTTCTTTAAATTCATGATTTGAATTTTTGATTAGTCATACTACCGAAAGAAAAAAAAAAAAACAGAAAGAAATATCAGAAGTAGCAAAAATCTAAGGTGGGCCAATTATAGAGTCCCAGCTCTGAGAATGGTTATACATAAAATGAAGGAAGCGCGATGAGGTCAAGGAAAATATCTTTCAAGGAAGAATTTGAATTTATAGATAATTATTATTAATGATAGGATCCTATTTTGTGACTAAACCAAATCCCTAACTCTTGAAAAATAAAAACTATTGTCCCCAAATCTACCATTAAACAAATATTCCACTAGAGATTGGTCAGTTTTATAAAGAATTTAAAAAAAACATTGTCTGTTAGTTGGGTAAGAGAGGAGACAAAACCTAGAAAGAAAATAAGCAAAAACAATAAACCAAAACATAAAAAACAAAGCTAAGTATCAGATTATATGAGAGGAACTGAATAGCAGCCCAAACTTTGTGAAAAGGAAGTTATGTCGAATATCAGGGATCACAGGACTTGAGGAGGAGAGTGAAGAAGCAGCTCCTATTTCCCTGAGTGTAAGGAACTTTAGACTTCTTCCTGACTAAAAGTCCCACTTCCCTTTCCTTAGAATGTTTTTTAAAGAAAACTCGGAATTATAAACTTTTTATGCCTGCCTTTGAGGTATAAATTTTTTACTCTCCAGGAATGTCTCAAGGAACTGAATCTTAGCTTTGAAATGTAATCATCAAAAAGACAGGTTCCCTCCCTGCCAGTCTGCAAGGAGGTGGGAGCTTAACTTTGATGAACAGCAATGAGCAAACACTCCTAGCCTGATCACATTTAACAGCCTCCCCCCGTGCAGTCCTCCAGTTCTTTTCTCTAGCAGATCCCAATGGTTTTAATAGTCCCTTGCCCTTCATTTCAGCAGAGTGGGGTTCACGGTCTGCCGTATTGCAATCATATTTTCCCCCTATTATACTAAGTCCTCCTTGACATTTTTAACAAGCATCCAGTGCCATTTGCCTTTCACCACGGGGATCAACTTGTGCCCCCGCCGCCTATATGTTTGGTTTCATTGGGTTCACAATAACTCCTGAATGTTGTGAGAACACCAGTGAAGTAACAAAAGTAAATACATTTAGTAAGTGGAGAAACTGGAGTTCAAATCATGTACTTTCTATAGGTTACGATCAAGTTCTTTATACTCTTTCCATGCAAGGAAAAAAAAAAAAAACAAACTAATGGCAGGAATTTATGTAATTTTCTTGTTAAAAATGTACATCATAAACAAAACTAAAAGTATAAAGAACTTGATCTACTTTGGTACAACTCAAAAGTGTTCCTCTTTAGTGTTCATTTGCTAAATTATGTTAAGGCACTCCTAATTAATGACTGATAATCCTCATTCTGAAGTTCATCTTATATGACTTATGATCCACCTTTTAAATATTTTGGTCGTCTTTCATTTAAGGCCTGGGGTGGGGGGAGTTTCCCCTCCTTCCACATCAGCTGGAGCGCCTAATTGCTGGGGGAGAAAAGTTCAGAGGTCTCCTTTGTCTCCCTCATATCTTAATGACAGGAAGTGAAGGTATCTAAGGTAGCTTAATGTCAAAATGCATCCTCAAAGGGTTTCCTTAAAGTAGAAATTTCCTTAAGCTTTTCTAAATGGCTGTAGTGTGAATTAATGGTTAGCAGGAAGTAATTTCCAGGGTGGAATTTCCTTAGTGTTTATGGGGCTGGTTTATATCCATTCGGTGGACATGATACATTGACAAATTAAATCTATTGGAGACAGCCAGCGTCTTCACTCTCACCAACACCACAAACCCTAAGTGTTAAGGATTGCTGCCCCAACCCTTGTGGTTTCCACTGATGATTCCATTTTTTGCAGCTGCATATCAATTATTCTGTGTTTATTCCTGAGTGAACATCTGAGGAGGATGGGAGTCAGGCTGACTTCAATGTGAGAAGTCTAGAATATATACTGATGATACAATCACACTCTGATTTTACCACTGACATGCACTTGACAGTCTCAGAACACCTTTTTAAAAGACAGCAACCAATTTTCACACAGAAAACAATGTCTGTAAGCGTATCAGTTATAATCCTAGCATGGAGTCTAAAGAGACATGAGATGCCCTTGAAGGTGATGACAATTTCAGAGATTAAGTTCAGACTTTTCTGCCGAGGGCTCCAGAGGATACCCTGTATTGATTTCCATCTTCCTCCTAGGAACGGTACCAGGATGCCGTGACATAATTCAAGTGAATATATTTTGAAATAGATGCTTGGTAAGTAAGGAGAATTATTTTTATTACTGGAGAATGACCATCTGTTTCTGAAGAACTCAAGCGAGAACATGACTATTTGCTTTATATGGAATAACTTTCTGATAATATGTTTTCATGGTCTCCTGTGCTAAAACATTACTTGAGTTGAAAGATACTCTACTTCATAATCCTGACAGGTGTAGGACTCTATTTCTAAGAAGACATCAACTCCTATTAGTACTTGCAGTATATTGCCATGCCACAAAATGTACATATGGGAGATGGTAGAAGTGGGATAAGCAGCAAAGATAAAATGAATAAATAATGATGAGGTAGAAAGATTGCTGAATCTTGTTAGTAACTTATATGAAACAATTATCCATAATGATTAGCCTCATTGAGTCTACTTAAATCCTTGAAATTTATAGTGCAATTCTGTAGATTGTACTTATCAGAGCTATTACCAATAATAAACTTATCTCCCTTTGGACATTGTTCAACTTTGCTAAAATAGATATTATGACAGAATGTCCCATGTCTGGTGGTAGTCACCAACAATGTGCAATTTGTTATGTGTAAATCTCAACAGAAGCTATGAGGATAATGCAACTTCTCAACTTAGATGACAGATACTATAAACCATCCTACATGTACAAGTTTGATGCTACTAGTCCACTAAGTAGGAAATATATTCACACATCCTCCTTCCAGATGCTAGCAGGATTTCTGATTCATAGATATATTCTATTTTGGTCCCCAAAACAAAGGGCTATGTCAGCATTTGGAAGAGAACGATCAACGCAAACAATCAATGTTTCATAACTTTATGGTTGAGTATATGGTTTTCAGGTTATTTTATTTTCTTTTTTGATTCCACTGGGAATGGCATCACTCCTGTCAAAAGTAAAGGTAGACTGTTTCACATCTTTAATATTTCTGGTGTGAGTGTTAGGGGGATGTTTCCTGCTCTGGTGCTTGCATGAAGAAGCATCTTCTCCAAGGATGAAGGAATATTATAGTAACACCTGCGGTTGCCTCTCATGCCCTCTGCCCTGTTTTGTGTAGGTTTAAGATGTTAAAAAATGATCATTCTTATGTGTATAACCTTTTTTTTTTAATGCCTTTGGGGTAGACTGCCTACTTTGTTCTCGATATACTAGATTGTTTGGCAATGTGGTAAGAAGCTCAGGTTCTCCAGCTGCTCTTCCTGCTTTATCTGGGGAGAAAGCTCAATCTGGATGTGATTTGTGTGTGTATGTGGGGGGGGTTTGGGTGGAAGGGAAAGAGAGCAGGATGCCCTTTTACCTAATAACGAAAGTCATATTTCTCATTCCAGCTCCACTAGCCATCATCCCAACCCAAGAATGTTTCTCCTGTTTCTCAACCTAAAGGCAGTCTGATGACTGCCCTAGAAATCCTAACTAAAAAATTTGGAAAAGACTTCAACAATTGATCAAATGAAACTCCGTTGTTTTGCTTCTGTCGTTGCTTTGTTATTTATAGATTAGATCTTGACTTCAAAGATACCTGCATCTACTAACATGGGTAATTGAAAATTGGCTGCAGTTTTTAGTAACATCAGGCAGTAAAGTTGATTACTTTCCTTTTCTCCTCTATTGCCAAATCTTGGCAGCCTCTGCAGGGTCAGTCACAGCAGACTTGCTGCAGTGGGAGAGAGTTACAAGCAAAGGCATAGAAGCAGGGGTGATAGAACATCACAGATATAGCCTTCATTTTGCTCAGTCATTATGTTTTCAGTGATGATGTGACAAAGTGATATACAAGGTTTAGCACTGAAATTAAAAAAAATATTAAATCACAAAATCTTTTTTGTTGGTTGGAAAGGACAAAAATCGGAAATCAGATGTATGTCAAATTCTTGTGCCTTCCAGGAAAAACAACAACTAACCTAGGAACTGAACTGTTATATAACCCAGGCAGTATCTCCTTCAAGTGTTATCAAGAGACCAAATGTGAATTTTTCAAGTCACACTGCATGGGTTTTATCTTCATTATATAAGTGCCATATGTGTAAGTCTTATTTTAAGAGCTAGCAGTGCACTGCCCTAGTAGACTGACACGTGAAAAAGATCCAATGTGGGAAGTGTTGGAGCGGGTTGTAGAGAACCCAGAGGCTGCAGCTTGCCATCAAAGGCTCTATATTAGGTAAGAGACAACATTTAGTTGAATCACTCCCACTTTCTTGCCCCTCTGCCTGGCAAGTTGAAATATTCCACTTCTATTTTTCTCCATCTGTCCTATTTACCTTGTAATTCCACATGCAAATTTAGGTACAGCTAAATATATATCATCTTTGAAAGATGACTTATGAAATGTACATGTGTTAGAAAAAGATTTAGATTTTCTGCAAACATTTTATACAAATCTATCTTTGTAATGGAAATTATTCTTTTAGTTCATACAAATGCATAGAATCCCTAACTGTGTACAGAAAATATCACTACAATTTAATGCTTTTAAAGTTTTTAAACAAATTAAGTCAATGTGCATTCAGAAAACAGAAATCTTCCTTGGTGCTTTAAGCAGACAGAATCTAATAGAGGAAACTGGTTAAACAGAGAACAGAACCAAGAAGACAAACAGCAAATCATTATTTAACCTAGAGATTAGTAATGGGATGAGTATGCCAACACCATCATCAGGGGATCCTCAAAATTATTAGTCCCCTTAGACCTGGGGAAGGTGAAACCCTGCTTTGGAGTCCATACTTTACAGGGATCCACTCTGTTCTTTCCCTGCCAAGTTCTGTTCTATAGAAAGAAGAAACCTCTGAATCAAAAGAAATGCATACTCAGATCCCATGCCCTATCCCTTCTAGACAACGCTCCAGGGAAACAGGTTCTTGGTTTTCCTACCCAAATGGACAAACCTATCTCCAGAGCCTGAATGGGCCTTTTCTCTGGGTCTCTCCTCCCTTGGGTAGCACAGATTCCTAGAGGCAAGAGACAGCCACCAGGAGGTGGCTATTTGCAAAAGAGTGGATGGTAGTGGTCGACCGGGTTTAGGTAAGGTCTAGAGTGTCCAAGTGAGTGCATTCAAAGCTCTTTACAGGGTGGAAAGAAACCAAGAGGAAAAGACAACATGGGTGGGCTGCAAATTTGAGGCCTAAAACTCAGAGAGTTCTAAATTAAACCTGGCCTTCCAGCAGGTTTCTTTTAAGAGCTTAAAGGGTTAGTACCAACTAGGTTGGGGTTTCAAGTAACTAGGTGACAGTGAATTCTTGGTTTGGACTGGTTGGAGTAAGATGAAATATCTTCATGTCTCCAACCATAGCATTTTCCCAGATCCTAGACAGCAACAAAGAGGAAGGACTAATAGTTGGATGAGTAGCCAAACCTTGGGTGTGGAAAGTAAAAACCCACCCTAATTAATAAGAGGAAGTGGGTATTGGCTACATCTGTACAGTTCTCATCTGATCTGGGACACAAACAGGTTAGTACTTGGATGGGAGAAAGTGGATATTTATGCTGTGGATTTCTAAGCAAGTGATTAAAAAGTCATGAAGATGCATTTGTGAAAATAGAAACAAATTGGAAATATTTAAAAGTTAGTATTTGACTACTTCTTAAATATAGACGAGTGGGCCTCTTTTTGAACCCTTGCCTTGGGTTCTGCAAATCTTGGGACACACCTGTGATGGTCAAGCTGCTGGAGACATCCAGCAGGAGCTAGATTCCTGGTGGGCTTGCAAGGTAGGAAGTAGATTAGGAGAGGAAGGGCAACTCCAAAAGGAAGCAGGATCACAGAGGAGATCCAGACACCGTAGAAACATAGAAATATCCCAATTTCTCACTACCTCTGCCCTCCAGTTCTCTTGCAGAGAATTCCACTTGCAAAGCCTGCTTCAAAGTAAGATGGCAATAGAGTGACAAATAAGAGTTCCCTAGGGTCTGAGGCCGACCAAAGCAGCAAAATGAGTGAGGAATGGAAATAAGAGCAGACATGCAAAGCAAATAAATCGATCAAAGCATTCTGTTGTAGACTGTTTGATCTTCAGAAAGTCTCCAAAAGCAATGAATACATACTATGCCTTTTTCTTTGTCTTACTTGTAATTTGTTTTCTAAGTAACAAAAGGAGGATTGGTGAGGTGGAGGTGGAGGTCAATATGAAGTCTGCCACTATACTTGTTAATAATAATATTTCATCCACTATCTCTATACGAAGTGTGCCATAGGTTAGGAACTGCTGCATGCTTACTTCTTTGAAGAAGTCACAGTACATATAAGGTTGGGCAGCATCTATAAACTGGGCTTCAGATTAAGGAAATAGGAAATATTAATAATAAATTCAGCCAATGCTAATAGTGTTGAGAGTTGCTATTCACAACTAAGAAAAATCTAAATAAGAAGCATCAGGGTCCTTTGGGAAAACTATAGATTTGTACATTTGAATCTTAATTCTGCTATTTATTAATGGTGATTGTGTATCTTTCAGCAAAATACATAAGTTCCTGTACTTTAGTTCTCTCCTCTTTTAAATAGGGATAATACCAACCTATACAAAATTATAACTCATGTATGTAAATACTCTAGCATATGTCTGTCATCTAGTAGATGCTCAAATAATACTTAATAGCTATGATAAAAATAATCACACCAATCATAATGAAATAGGCATGAATAGAATTCTGAAGATTACGTGAAGGAAAGCACATGCCCACGGGGCTAAAATAGCACTCATTTCTATTTTCCAGCAAAGCAAATGAAGACATTCTCATAAAAATTAATCCAAGAAACATGAGAGAGAGGATGACAACGCTTCCTTTAGAATTCCATTTCCATTTTTAAATATTTTATGCCTCACTGCTAATCTTAATGCTTGAGTCAAAATTCTTCTGTCTGTACAACAGATATGACTAAAAGTGAAAGTGGAACATAAATGGAATATCAGGTATCACTCTGATAAAGTTAATAAACTTTGGCCTAGAACTATCATTAGATAAAAAATATTGGCTGTTTAGAAAATTTACTTCTGTAAAGGTCAACCTTATTATTACTGATTTTATATATTTTCATGTGTAATTTAAATTTTAAATGATCATATTATTGCTTTAAGCAGTTTCACAAGATATTGTCTGGAGCACTATTATAAATAATACACCCACATGGCTTTAAAATTCATTAACTAGGGTTTGTTTGGACTTTTACTCTGAAATTTGTTTACTTACTTGAAATGAAATCTCTACTTTTATTCTAGCATTTAATGCTCATCAAAGAATAACAATAAGACAGAATTGCATAAGTTTGAACATCATATATTTTGAATTGAGGAAACATTTGTCGTATACTGACAAGTACAATTAAATATTGAGAATATGACTCAGGTTAGTCAGTGGTTACCTTTCATCATGGCAGTACAAGAAGAACTTGAATTGAAACACAAATGACCAATGCTTGGGGTGCTGTAGGTATGTGCCTGGTCTTCTCTCATCCTCTTCCACCTCCAGCCCTCAAGGGTTAATGTTTTGACAAGTCTACCATCAGCCCTTGTTACTAATTATTTTAGAACTACGCTGCAGCAACTTCTGTTTGCTACGATTGCTGCTTTCCTGTTTCTGTCACTCCCTTCTGTAATTAACCTTGCTATTCTTAGCTACAAAGCACAGATCTTGTGCCAGGCTTCTTCAGGATTCTATTTTATATTTCAATGGCCGGTTACTGTCTGATTTTCTCCAGGGAAAAGGTCTATAATCACTCAGTTATATTAATGATGAGGATGACTCAATTCTTCCCCACCACTCCCCTTTCATTCTGATAATATTCAGCACAATCAATCCTGAGTTTAGCAACTGGAACTGAAATAGTTTACTAGCGGTCAGACCTGCCAGAATTCTGATACTAAGGAGCATCTTACTGGTGAAAATAAAGAAAATCCACTAAGAAAATCCAATGTTAACTGGTCTATTTCTTCACAACTTAGGGGCCACACGCACTCCCCAAAACTCTCCATGCCTGTGCCATGCACACTCACACATCTCAGGTGCCGAAAGTGAGACATGTTAGCAAGTGAGATGCTACTAGATGCAATGCAATTAGTCAGTGATGGACAGGATGGCAAAAGCAGGACTGAAAGTCAGAACCTGCTTTCCTGTCGCGGGTGGTGAGGCCCCTCTGTACAGAGCATATAGCTGCGTGGCTGAGGGTGTTTATGGAGAAGGAAAGCACTCCTTCCTTTGCTGCAGATCAAATGCCCCGGGCCTTCCATGTCATCTCTGCACACCCTAACTAAATCTGTCTTTGGTGCTACAATCTGTAAGGGTCAATGAGGCATAAAACAGGTATAATTGAGTGGGCTGCAAATGAAAGAGATGTGACTGCAAAGGAAAGTCTGGGCAGAACTAAGAGGTCTGAAGTAAAATCTATTCTTATTAAATCATGAAGGGTGAGAGGCAATGACAAAAAACCTTTCCTCCTTTATTTAAGTCACAATTCCATTAAACGCTAAAATGGGATTTTAGTTATTTTGAAAAACTGGGACTTTATAGATTTTCACATCTTTTCCAGTTGTGTTAAGGGCTACGAGATAGAGAAAATAAAGATCTATTTATAAAACCAAACACTTTCCCAGTATATCATATGTATCTATACACACATGTGTACAGATACATGCATTATACATATATACACACACATATATGCCATATGACTGCCTCTGGTTCCTGGCATAAAACTCCTAAAATGCTTATAATTTCCTAGTAATGAGAATACTATGGACATCTTTTGTCTGGATAGAGTGGTTCCTGCATGGAGGCTGGTCACCAGAAAGAACAAGGAATCATTAGAAGCTTGGAATTCTAAACCCATTGACTTCTCCAGACAGGAAATGGGTTAGCACAAGACTTCAGAATGGTTTATGTGATGAAATCTCCTTAAAAATTCTGATAGTGTAGGGTTCATTCCTATACTATGTGTAGTTAGCACATTCACACACAGTAGCATCCTACTGAACCCCAAATCCAACAGGACAGTTCTTTCATTCAGGACCCTCCTAGGCCTGTCCTAGGTATCTCTTCATCTGGCTGTTCATCTGTATCCTTTATCATATCCTTTAATAAACTGGTAAACATAAGTGTTTTTCTGACTTCTGTAAGTCACTCTAGCAAATTAATCCAACTTAAGGAGAGGGTTCTGGGAACTTCTTATTTATAGCCCATCTGTTAGAAGAAGAGGTGGCAACTTGGACTTGGGATTGGTATCTGGAGTGGCAGCAGTCTTGTGGGACACAGCACTAGACTGTGAGAGTTGATGCTAGCACAGCACTAGACTGTGAGAGTTCATTATCTACTCTAGGTAGATGTCAGAATTGAGTTATATGGTAAGATATACAGATGGTATTTCAAGAATTGCTTGTTGGTAGGGGAACCCCTTCCCCCATGAACTGGAATTGGGATCTGCACATACTTACCGGGCCTCTACTATATGGAAGAATTACTCACTTGGCTTTCTCAGAGGTGTGATATTTGAGGGAGCTCAAGGTTCCAACACTCTAAAATTATCTCTTTATTCCATGCTGTGTTGTCTACCTCCTTTGTGACTGGTTTAAAATTCAGTCCATTTGTGCTATTCTCTTTGGTAGAAGACTAGAATCTGTCTCTGGAGGTTCCATCTGAAATATTCTTGTGTTACTCGTGAAAGCCTTAGGAAATGGAACCCCCTCACAAATTATTTTAGTATTTCATTAGCTAATTGCCTTTTTTGTTTGTTTTCTGAATGCAAAAAGACCACAAAGAGAATAGAAGAGGATACATTTCAGTTTTGAGGGACAGGGGGCACACATACAAATGGGACATCATGGAGAAATAAGGATGGATTACATGGGGGCTGTGTTCCTGGAATAAGAGTTGGCTCTGCTTGTGCCAATAATGCAACCTTGACATGTAAAGTGATCTTACTTGACAGAATTTTTTTTAATCATTCCATGTATGAAGATACCATTATAATCAACAGAAATTCAGCAGCAGACCTAAAGGTAAGGTCTTTAATTAAAACATAAATAAACAACTACACTGGGAAAACTAAAACCAAATACTTGCTTAGAAAGTACATCAGCGTTTAAGCTAATGACTCCCTTGGGGAGACATATCTGCAAGAATTTCCATTGGATTGTTGAACCTTAAACCAATCTATCAGGATCTAACTATGTTAAAAGATCTGAGTGAAATTTTATTTCTGTTGCTAGAGGATGATAAGAATGAACTAGAAGGCAAGAAAACTATTTCGACTGCAATATAAAAGATACTCTCAGAAACCAAGTTTTATTGTTACTGCCAGTGTCAGCCACCCAAACAGCAAGACACACTAAGAATTCAAAATGTCACCTTTTTTTAAAAGGCAGTTTTCTCAAAGTACCTATATATTTTCAAGTAACCTTCCCTGAACAAGAATTACTGCTATTAAGGTTCTTACAGATAGTGTATATTAACTGGATTTTCTCAATAGAAAAGATTTAAATAGAAATTTAGACAATAACACAAATTACTTTGATCCAAAAAACCAATAGGGTTTATTGGAGGAGAAATTCAGGTAAGTTCATGTGTATTTTTTTTTAAAGAGGCATGTACAATGAAAGAGAGTATAGGATTGGGAGTTCAGGGCAGGTATGTTTAAATCTTGACTATCATTTATTATATCTGTGACCTTGACTTTATTGAGCCTCAGTTTCTCAAGAGCAGAAAAAAACAAGGACAGTTACACCATCACTGGGTTATTGTGAAGTTTCAATCAGTCAACACTTGTGAAGGCACCTGCCTTGATGCCTGCTACACAACAGACTCCATTTTTCTTTCCTGAGCCCACAGTTACTTCCCTGAGAAATGACATTTTTTCTTTCCTGAGCCCACAGTTACTTCCCTGAGAAATGACATTGAACACTGATGTAAATTATGTTGCTTTAATATAGAATGTATGTTAAAAGTTTTCCGATTGTCCCCTCAACTCAGAGGAAACCTCAGTTCAGATGGGGACTGGAGGGATCTTGCTACCCCTTTCTCAACTTCGAAGACACTGCATAGAAGTGTGAAAGCAAATGCAGAGTAAGCTCAGAAACCAAACAAAGCCAAAACAAGCAGCGTGACATTGAAGCAGAGGGGTAAAACACACACTCTTTCTCACTGTCTGTCTCCTAGTCTCTCTCAAAAAGAACCTTGAGCCTTCTATCGGCTGTCCATTTTTCTTTAGAATTTAAAATATTCATATATTATGAAGACACCAATGTCCCCTCATAAAAAAATGACACATAGCAAAAATACAAACGTGAGCATAGGATACCCAGAGCTGCAAATTTGAAAGGGATATTCATTTGAAATTGTTTAACAGACTCTACAGAACCTCATGCACTATAGGAGTTTGCACAAATATAAGGTCAGAGAAAATCAACAAGAAACTATAAACCAGAGACACACTATGGGGTGGGGGGGGGAGGGTCAAAATAATGGGGGTGGGAATTGTATGGGGAATATAACCAAGATGAAAATGCATACATTGTGCAAAAATGAAAAATGATGCAAAAATATATAAAGTAAAATAAAATTTAAAAAAATTTACCAAGTTAAAAAAAAATCACCAATGTGTCAGTCATACTAACATTTCACCACATCAGAAAGACTAACATAGTTGGTTACCACCATATTCTATATTTAACAATATAAGTATGATATAGTAATTCCCAAACACAATGTAAAGATTTTACAAGAACTACCTCTTTAAAAGGAAAAAAAAAAAATAGAACAGACTGTTCTCAAATCAAGGCTTAGATGCGTTCCATGGTGTATTTAAGTATAAAGGCCTTCTATACACACTATTTTTGAAAGTTTCCAGTTTTGAGTCTATTTCCCCATGGTTTCTCCCTGGTCTAAATTTGTGGTGGCAGCAGCTCAGCTGCATTTCCTGTTTGAATCCAGAGCTGGTTTGGCAGCCTCCCCTGGTTCCATGGTGGTGCCCCTCCTCCTAGCCTCACCTGACAGTCTGGTCTCGCTGCACCTGGGATGTCTGGCACACATGGCTTTTGGTGACATGACAATTAAAAAAAAGGACAGGTAAATAGCATCTTCTTTGTAAATTGGGGCTCCCACACGGCTGTCAAGAATGAGCATTTAAGAGTAGGAAGCAAGATGCTCTGAAATTAATTGGGGGAAAAAAGTAGGATGGAAAAGTAGAAGGGGAGACTATTAAAGCAAAGGATCAGAGGAGGAAAGAGACAAATCAGATGAGAGTTTAAGTGAATATTAACAAGATGTGGGAAATACAAGGTTTAGAAATGAAGGATAGGGTTCTGAAAGGTGTCAAGAATCACAAAAAAATAAAAAGAATGATTAAGAATGAGACTTGTCAGAAAAGTTTCTAATGACATTCTTTCCATAGGCAAATCATCCTTACTTATCTATGCTTGATTTTTCTACATATTATCTTATTTTCCCCCAATTTTGTGGATTTATCAGTTGTTGACACAATTGTATACTTTTTGGGAGTACAATTTCACTCCTCCATATGTGCACACTTCACTTATCCTCCACCAAAACTCCACTGCCAAAATCCATCACCTTCCCTCCTCGAACTGCTCTTCCCTCCTCCCCAAGTCCCTCTAGTAACCAGTGTATTCTTCACAGAGTCCAATAATTATTTTTTGTTGTATTTTGTCAGTTTGTTTTCTGTGGTTTTTTATATTCCACAGATGAATGTAACCATCTGGGAGCTGTCTTTCTGACTTACTATGGTTAGAATAACCTCAAGATCTACCTATTCTGGCTTTTTTTTTTTCCACTTGGGCTTTTTTGTAGAAGCAGGAGTAGAACAAAGGTGCGCTAATGTAGCAGGGATGCCCAAGATTCAGAAGTGAGAAATTAAGTAGTAGAGAAGCCATAGAGGGGAAGAGAGGCCCAGCTCCTTTGCCTTCTTTAATCAGGGAAGCATTTAAGTACAGAGGAAAGTTCTTGTTTTTTTTTCTCAGTCTGGACAGACCTATGCTGCTGGTGGAACTAGGTCAGCATCTCCCTGAAGGGAATGGGTAAGAAGAAAGACCAGACTCAAATAGAATATATGTGTAGGAAAGAATCTAAGAGAAGGGGTAGGATGTGGAAAAGCCATGCAGAGCCCTAAAGCATAGGCAGAGACTTGTGGCAAACAGTTCTTGAATAGGAGACTATCAAAAAGTGCTATTTTAAGATTACTGGGTGAATGGGGTGGTATGGTTTGGAAGTAGAGGCAACTTGGAGGCCATTGCAACAAGTCAGGTTCATGGCAATACAGATAATAGGGCTGGAATACAAATGAACTTATCGAGAAGCAGTGTTCTCAGGCTAGTTTATGCTCTCTTTCCTAACTACTCAGTACATAGGAGCAAAGTCACTTCTGTTTCTTTGGGTAGAATTTCTCTCTTTACACTTCTTAATATTGGGAACAAGAACAACTGTCTCAGTCCCTATGGATTATTTAAACATTTATGACTCTTGGGCAAATAAACCCAAATTAAGAACCCATAACTTCCAATTTTTTTGAGTATTTTATTTCTCCCCAAAGGTGTTTTTTTAATTGTCAACCTTAATCACTTTTTTTTCCATTTTTTTGATGAATAACTATATACCTAATGCCCTTTCTCTGCAATTTCTTGCAAATTTCATTGGTTAATCTGACAAATTGTTTTTTTTTCTAATAGTTTCTGCACTATCATAAAGCCATTATAATCAATTTTTTCCTTCTATGTTTTTAATGAATAAAGTAATTGAAGCACATACAAAAAATTGGTTACATACCAATGACTGGCTATTTCAGGAAAGCCTTTAAGTTAATTGTCAGGTTAAGTGGCAAGTTTATGCCAATGGAAATAAAAATGATTGAGAATAAGATATACAAAGTCATGAGAAAGTCCTACTTCAATTTGCATTTCTATGCCTTTTAGAAAGATTCAAAGAAAAGTCCAGATGTTGAAAAGCAGTGACTAGGCTCTCTGCCCAATTTTAGAAGAGGCCTAGTGGATCTCTGTTGAGGGCCTGCCCTAGCCTCCAGTCTGATTTCTGACAGTTGGCAGTCCTCTCAAGTTGCCAGTGTAGGAATCAAGATGCTGGTAGCCAAGTAGATCCAGTTGACGGATATGTGTCTGTCCTCTGACCTTTACCGAGAACACAATGGGGATCAATTATTTTCATTGCCTGATAGACTCCAGGAGGAAGCGAGACTACAAATGTAGTGTAAAAAATATGATGACTATGTGCAAAGTATACACATTCAGCACAGAGGCAGCATGCCAGAAAGAAGAGACGAAAGGCAGGCAGGAGGCAAAGGGCAGTGAAGGAAATCTCAGGACTCCACTGCCAGGTAAGGTGGATAGGACAGATGTTCAATCTACTCTGCTTCTGACAAGTTTTAAGTATCAATCTGAAGAACAACAGGATTAGAGCTTCTTTTATCACCTCTACATAACAGTGCAAAAGTCGTTTTGGATAAAAGGTGTTGTTCCCGAGCCCTTTTGTTGGAACAAGTCCATGAGTCATTGTTGTTGTTTTCTGAATTTTCAGGAACAGCTTAGAGATCATAGTATCTCATGCTGCACAATCTCAAAAGGGGGAGAGGTGCAAAACTCAGTCTTTTAGTAGATACCACCCTGCCTAAACATGCTTTATTGGTCTAGTGATATCACAGTTCGAAATGTGAATGCCTTACCCACTTTTTTTGAGCTGCTTCTAGATTATCTGCAAATCTCTATGATTTTACATCAAAGGAAAGTATCCATCTGGTTCACTGAAAAGACTACTCATGGACCCAAAGTGAACTTACTATTTATAATTCCTATTCGTGAGCATAGTTTCTAGCTATTGACTTTTGATCCTATGACAACCAAAATGTTAAGCTTTCTTCATAAAAGAAGAAAACTGAGGTATGAAGAGGTCAGGCAATTTGCCCAGGCTCACACAGCCATGATGTGAACACAGGTTCCATCACAAGAAACTGAAACAATATCCATCTTTTTCTGGGAGGCCTTCTCTCATGGTCTGAAGACACTATTTCAACAAGAAAGGGAAGACATCTCCAAAAAGCATGGAAATTGTTAGTTATACAATCAGCTGGGAGGCAGAGTGCTCCCTTCTGCAGTCCCTGAGAGAAAGGATGAAGTGTGAAATTGTCTGTAGGCCCCTGGGTTTGGCTGCTCTCTGGAGTATCATTGGTATATCAGTCTTACTTGATTTTCATTACAATCTAATCTCTTGCTCAAAGCATTTTCTAATTGTGTCACTACCCTCTTACAAAACAAAAGCAAAATAAAAAATATATATCTTTTAATATATCTCCCAGGACCTCTGGAGATTTCCTCAAGTATAAAGTTCCAATTATTTTCCCAGGCTCATCTCCCTTTCTTCCACTTCCCACAGCCTGTATTTGGAACAACCACCGGACTACTAACAATTGCTCTATTCTTGTCTGGATTTTTCTGCTTTGTATCCTTGTCTCCTCATTAGCCCATCTCTATTTATTTTCATTCCATCCGCTCTTTGCTAGATCCAATGCCCTTGATCTATTCTACACTTACCTCTCTCCCTGTTCTCTCATAGAATTTTACCTGAATCTTAGCTTTCATACATCTTGTCATGCTTTGAATGGTAAGATGACTTTATTTTTATTTTAAGCTACTTAAGGGTAGGAACTGTGCTATGCTCATTTTTTTTCTCTCATACCTGGTACCTGACCTAATGATTGAGAAACAGTAATATAATGATCTTACTTGCTAAGCTCCTATCCCAGAGTCAGATTTAGTTCTATGAGCCTTATGGTCATCCAATAAATAACAGGGCAGTTTAAACCTCAATAATCCCATTGTTAATCTTATTACAAGTTTCCACCTTCCCACTTGTCCTCATGAGAAGAACAGAATGACAAACTATTATAATTCTGACTTAAGCCCTTTTAAGCACTTTTTGAAATTGAGACTTGAACAAAAAAAAAATAAATCTGAATCCTATTGCTTAGAAGGAGTAGTGTGAACGCATTTCAATTCACTTTCTAGAGGAATAATTTAGACTCTTCACTGCCTTCATTAAATGCGTCTTTTTTTTTTTTAATTTAGTTTCTTGAACTTGTGGGTCTATATTGTTTGGGATGTTTTTCTATTGCTCTTTTTATTTTGATTTCTTTTATCCTTTTAGCCTCACAAAGCCCATCTCATTTTGTAGTTCTGGGAAGAAATATCAAACATCTTATGGCTTCCTCAAGCAGAGGGTGGGTTTCGATGTAAGCAGTTTGTTTAAATCAGATGTTCCCATGCCGATATTCATCCTCTATGTCAGATTGATTCTCACTTGACACCCTTTCTCATGAGAAAACTGAGTGGGAGGCAGAAGCAAGACCCCCTGGGGGACTGAAAGAAACAGATGTGCATCCTAAGCTCCAGGTACATATAAAGGTCTTTTTGTGGGAACACAGTGTGAGTCATGCTTTTTTCTTTACAAGCCTCACCAGCTAATCAGTGGACAAGGAGAGACCCAGCAACTGACACTGTGTGCTTCCCCTTCCCATGACATGTCTGAATGAGGGTGCCAAGAAATTCTTAAGGAAGCTGCAACAGCTTGGGAATTTACTTTTTCCTCCAGGGAGATGCTAGGCCACACTAAATTTAATTAATTTTATTCTTTGTTATATACCCATTATGTAATTACAACTGGCACTCCACACAGAGTAAGGCTTTTGTATTTGCCTTGAATATTGGATTCTCCCCAACCAAACCCTTCTCAATCGCCTCACTTATCTAATCCTCTGGGCCTGGCAGGATGGGCTGAGCTCTAATCTGGAGTGGGTCTGGCAGGACCATTGGGGATCTGTACTAAGGGAACACAGGGCAATGCCAGGTGAGGTGCGGCAGGCCCAGGTGGGCTGAAAGCATTCTGCAGGGACTAAGACCTTTTCCACCTGCTTGAGACATGCCCCCAGGTTTGCAACAACAGGGGCAATTCCTCTCTCCTAGGGTGCACTCTTCTCTGCTAGGGATGCATGACAGCCAAACTCATGTCAGGTGCTTACATGTTTAAGATTCTTTCACACCAGCAGAGGTTTCCTACCTCTAATTTCCCTCTTATTCTATTGAATGTTTTCTGAAAAGTGAACAAAAGTGCTAATCAATATGTGTCTGAAGATAGGCTCAATTTTCCTAATGAATATGTGCAGAAGCCTGGTAGCATGTCCCTGTTGGGCCCACTCTGTGGGCAGAGCATGGTGTTTCCTCTATTTCAGAGCACACTTGACCTGCAGTAAAGCAGCCATAGAGTAGAACTGAATCAGAAAACACTCCAGTGGAAATGTATGCTCTAAATTACCAAACAAAGTTGTTCCTTGGTCTGTGGCTTAATTAAATGTGCGAGGGAGGCTGACTGAATTGCTTAGTTCTCCAGGTAGTATTGTCCTTTTGACTAAGCTTTCATACTAATTAATTGGCCTGCTGCTGTATTTCAGGAGGGGATTCTGAAAGACTGGTTACTAGGACATTTTATTTTGATAGAAAGGAGACCCCACTGAGATTCTGGTTCCTGTTACAGAGAACTTGAGTTTTTTCTCTTTTTCCCTATTATGTTTCTTACACTTTTTTTTTGTAGTGACAGAAACATACAATTCTCTTTTGCCATTGTAGACTGCTGGTGGTATTTGCCATTTAGAGCCACTGGATAGCTTTGTCTTTGAGAACTAGGTTAGGAACTCATATTATGTGATCATCATTATGCTGAGTTCTAGGGATTAAAGAGATGGATGAAAACCTGTTCTCTATCCCCAAGAAAGTCAAGCAGATCTTGTTTGGTACAATGTGCCAGCCACTCTTCTAAGTGTGATATGAATATGAACTCATTTAATCTTCACATGTTAACCTGAGGTAGATCTTACTATTATTATTCCCACTGTATAGTTAATGTAACTGGGGCACAGAGAGATTAAAACACTGGTCTGAGGTCACATAGCTAAACATTGGTCTGAGGCCCCATAGACTGATGGGTCTGGAATTCAAAACCTGGCAGTCAGTCTGAGGCCAGAGTCTCATTGGAACTATAATATAATACTACCCTCAGGAAGACAGAAGCTAGAATTAAATATATGTACACCGGTTCCACAGAAAGTGTGGGATTCCAAATGGGAGGGTCAATTCTACCTGGTAAGATGAAGGGAGGCTTTAAAATCTGTCAGCCTCAAGAGCTGAGTGTTTTGTGGCTTTGTTCATGGAGATACACAGGTCTGGCCTTAGTCTTCCATAATATGATGAGAATTCTGCATATAGCAGAACAGAGAGAAAAGTGAAAATCAGGAAGGTAACTTTTTCAGTGTTCCACTGTTCTGTCTTCGCTGTCTGTCAGCCTTGTCTGCCGTTGCTCTGGCTGTCAGCTCTCCTCTCAGGAATGCCTCTCCTATGAATCACTGGGGAGTCCAGCTAGGAACCAGGAGCACACACACCCTATGACTATGGGAAGCCAATGTCTATGGCACAGTTTAAAAGAGTAGGAGGTTTTTCTTTAATATATGTTTTTCCTTCTTGGAGGTTTCATTGAAGAGGTAAGATACATAGAGGGAGGATTGGCTGCCAAGTGTGAAAAGATAAAATGCAAAGGTAGCTTCAGTTTATTCTTTACTTATTTTTGAAAGATTTATTTATTTATGCATGTAAGTGCTGGGGTACAGGCCAGAGATGCGGGGGGTAAGAGGATCCACCAGAGACAGAGTGGGGAACAGAACAGGCAGACTGACTGAAATACACTGCTGAGGGGAGCAGTGGGTGAGACAGGAGAGGTCTGCCTCGCCATGTGGGTTGCTCCCTGGCCAGCCGGGGATTGAACTCATGTTGCAGAAGCTGTGGATTGCTTCATAGTGGGGTGCTTAATCCCTTGTGCCACAAGGGAGGCCTGGTAGCTTCAATTTAGAGCAAAAGCAAGTAATCAGGTCCTTCCCATCCTCCTATTTGTCCCCCCACCTAATTTCTTGGCAAAGGAAGGATTTAGGAGGGCTGGAGTCCAGAGACAATAAGATTTCACTATTTGACAAAAAATGGTCCACATTTTCACTGAACTGGGTGGTCCAACAGGTATTAACATGGAAATTGGTAATGTCAGGATGAAGCATTTTTCTCAACAATTTCAAAATTAGTCCCTCTAAGGTGTATAAAAATATATGTAATTAACATCTGACAGATCAAAATCATCTAGAGTCAATTTTTAAATGCACCCAGGAAAGCTTTGTTTAAGAAACAACTAAACAAATGAGTGTGTTTAAATGTCATGTTTAGTAGTGTGGGAAAAAAGGGAAGTGAGTAGTGAATTCTTGGAGTAGAATTCATGTGATAGGGTGGTAAAGATCAAAACACTAAAGAAACCCTTTCTTGGGCCTCCCTGGTGGCGCAGGCAGCTGAATGCAGCACTGTGAAGCTGTTCGCAGCCTCTGCAGCGCTGGTTCGATCCTGGCTGGCTGGCGAGAATCCCACATGGCGCAGAAGACCTCTCCTGTCTCACCCGCTGCTCCCCTCAGCGGTGTATTTCATCAGTCTGCCTGTTCTGTTCCCTGCTCTGTTTCTGGTGAATCCTCTCACCTGTTCTCTGTTCTCTGGTTGTGTAAAAATAAATCTTAAAAAAAAAAAAGAAAGAAACCCTTTCTTTTTCAATAATTCTGTCAGTTTCCATAATTTTGGATTATATTAATGACGAATATAGTGAGAACTGTTTTCTATGCCAAGGACTGCTAAGCACTTTACATATTGTTAATACTCAAACAACCCTTTAATACAGACAACATTATTATTCCAATTTTATAGAAGAAATTGAGGTCCAATCAGATTAGGCAAACAAGAATGTGGGAAGTTGAACCTGGATCCCAGACCCCAATTATCACAGGATATTGATTTTATTCCTGTAGCAGAAAATAAAGACATGTTTACTTTTTTTTTTTTTTTTTTTAGTAAACCTGGTTGTCATTTCTGAAATCCAAGAATCAGAAATGCAGGAGGTAATATAGAAATTTTCAAATCTATACTCATTATTAGTTATTAATGTATTCATTAAAAAGCAGATTGAGAAATGTAAGGAGAGGTAGAAGGTATAAACATGGGTAGAGAATAATTCATGAAATAATAAGGGAATTCCAATACCTCAATTATTATACTAAATTCATTCATCACTAACATACTACTGCTGTGTATCATAAGGAATTTATCAGAATTTGCTTAATTAAAATGTGATGATCAATATTTTCATGAAAGAAGAAATTACAGCAAGGTAGTTCCTGCTTTTTCATAAAGGTTACTAATCAGAAAGTATTAATAGATTATAAATAGATTTTACTGTGTAAACAGATTACAACTTTCGCCAGGATGTTACATTGTATAGAAAAATGCTAAAGGCCAGCCATTTTTTCACTGCGTATCTGGTGATGACCATTGGAATTCTATAAAAAGGGCTATGAATTTCATATTTCAAAACAGTATTCTTTGTAGAAATATTTTCCCTCAAAAAAGTGTTCATAAAGAATAAGTAAAAAAAATCTCTGTGTGTGTAGTGTATCAGCATAACAGAGTACAGATGTGTTCATATAACATACCTTGTTAGATGATGCAACAATGAAATAGCAATAAAGATAACAGTTAAGATCAATCAAATTCTTGCCATATGCCAGATACTCCTAAGCACTTCACTAATATTATTTAATGCTTACAACACCAGTAGTTTGGTGCTATTATTTGCCTTCATTTTATGGATTCTGAAACTAAAGCAAGAGTGGCTAAATAGCTTTTCCAATGTGTCAGAGAAGGTGGTGCAGCCAGGGAGCCACAGTCCGGGGCTAGTGTTCTTAACCACTATTTCTGTTTGATGATCATGATGATGATGATTGGAGATGAGAGGAGCATTAGCTCTAGAAATCATTAGTAGCAGATCACAAGTTTAAAATGAAGTTAATGATTCTACCTGAAAGCTGACACTGTGGCAATTTATGTGATGACAGCTGCAAAACCCTTTGAAGTCCTTTGGAAACGCTTACTCTACAAATCCACGGTTCCTCGGTGAGCTGTGCCAGCTCCAGGAGTACTTTATGCAATCTGGTGTCCTGTGCTTACCAAGGCAATCAAATGTCTTCATACTGGTAACACATAAACAGGACAACAGACCACTGCCTGGGAGAGAAATGGTGGTGACTGGGGAAGAATAGCACTGCAAAAGGCCATTTTTAAGTGAATAGATAGAGCAAAGATTTAAGACTGCAGTGATGACTTTGTGTTCTTAAAGCACCCTACAAACAAATAGGCTCCATAAGGCTGATGGGTATTTATTTGAGCATCTTTCTCTTACAGGACCTTCCTTCCTCCCTGCTTACCCAGAGCTACTTTTTATTTTAGATTGATTCAGATTTGGAGTGACTTATTCTTGAGAGGTTATTTGCTTTCTTTTCAAAACTCATTTGAATGTCCCCTGACCATAGCCTGAATTCATTTTAATTCTCCATTTGGCCCTATGTTAAATATCTAGGCATTTAGTGTCATTTGTGAATGGAATTAAAATCATCCCAATTTTTCTCTTCCTGATGGTATCCACCCCACCCTTGCTAAGCATAACGAGATATTTTAAAGAAATAGGATAAAGACCTGATGTTATAGAATTCAGGAAATACTCTGTTACTCAAAGTAATTCATCATTTTTCCCCCTACCGTCTTGTTTTCATCTTCTACATTAAGGGAAAACTCGGTGTTTATGTCAAATTTGAATAAAGTGAAAATTTTTTTATTTGTATCATTAAAAACCATGCAAAGAACCACAGTAAATGCCTAGTTGGCACAAGATTACTGCAATTAAAGCATTATAACAAAGGGAAAAAAAGTATAAGCCCTACTTGGATGTAGTGTAATGACACTGAGGAAACCCATATAACATGTATGTTAAAGTATGCTATTTATATTATATTGTGATAGTGTCTCATTTTGTTTTTAGAAAAACTAATACTTGAAAATAAGGATCAATCATTCCATTAACCTCAAATACTCGGACATCACCATAATTTTTTTTTCTGCATCTCTATATTTATTGCAGCACTATTTACAGTAGGTAAGATACAGAAATAATCCAAATGCCCAAAAACAGATGACTGGATCTAGAAGATGTAGATCAGCAATCTGGAAAGATAAACTCATGCCATTTGCAGCAACATGGACAGAGCTAGAAGGGATCATGCTCAGTGAAATAAGCCAGAAGGAAAAAGAAAAACATCATAAAAAATTTTTATAGACTCGTGTATCCTAAGGAAATCTGTTTGGTTTTTACTGTATTTTTTGGAATTACAGGTAGTCCTGGGCATTAATTGACATGGATTATCATTTCAGCCTTACTGGTCTTCCATGAAACATATAAAAAGGTAATACAGAAATGGTTATTTTCATGTCTTTTATAGGAAAAGATATTTCACGGTGGTATCTGGGTCATTCTTGGCATAATTTCAGGTACTTCTCTCCTCCCATCAAAACAGTGCCTGACATAGTTGAAAAAAGTGCCTTACACTGATGATAGAGTTGGAATTTCTATGCCAATGAGTAATTAGAATTACTTATACAGTAATATTTCTTCCTCTCTGTCCCCTTTCCTTCCTATTTTATAAGTCAACTTTTATTGATTTCCATTGATTTATAATACTATATAATTTTGTGAGTTCAGCTTTACCCCTCAATATAGGATATATTTTACTTATGCACCACCCAAGTTCTAGTATCTTTCTTCTTTTTTCCTTTCTCCTTTTTCTAATAAACCTGTCTTTTTAAAATGTAAACAAAAAAATAAAACTTACACTTACGAGTAATTTTAATTGGAGGAAAGACGGAAGAGGACACCGTAAGAAATGACGACTCTTGCTCTGAAGCACTTTGGAAGCACAAAAAATTCAACCTATTGATGCAGTTGTCTGTGAGGTTCTAGAAACAACCAACTGCAGTCATATCTCAAAGTACTTGGCATCCCGGGCCTCTATTACAGAAGCAGAAGGGATGCCTGGAGCACGGGCTGCTCAGTCTCAGTAAATCCACGATACCCAAAATGTTCACTTTAAATATATTTCCTTTACTGTTACCTCTATATAAAAACAATTCTCTCCCAAATCAATGAGGACTAGGTCAAAGTGTATAGCAAAGACAGCAGATAAAGATGCCAACCAGGGCTGAGGCGCAATGGGAGAGCATAAGCAGCACATCAGTGCATGTCTAACCTTGACTACATTCCTTGGCCAAGGACCCCAATGATATCTTATGGCTGCTCTGTCCAGACCCTCCCCCAATAAGAAGCATGGAGAAAAGGAGGACCTAAGAAAGATTTTTAAGCACTTTCTATTGCCTGATTGACTCCTTTCAAAGTACAACCTCATCTGTCCAACTGAATGTAGCTTTCCATTTGACTGGGATAAAAATAAAACCACCAACATGAAGGCACTGCCTCTCCCAGCACATATTATCCCCCACACTCCTGGACACTGCATCTGGAATGAACTGACATATTTGCTTCTTGGCACGAGCTCTGCAAGTCAGGTGAAAATGTTAGCTGTGTGGGACCTGGGGATTGAAGGGTGAAACTCACAAAATTGGTTTGGCTTAGAACCCACAGAGTTTTCCCTGAGGTGAAAGGTTTGTGGACCAGCATAGGAAACATTGACTTTTGTTTTTTGTTTGTTTCCTTCTCAGACATTTTAAAGTGCAACTTGGAACTGTGAACACTTCAGTATATAGATTATCTTTTCATCTTCTTGACCTTATTTTGCTCAAAATGCCCAATTCAGCTTTTTTGAGGTTTAAATAGAGATTTGTTGACCTGGATGTCTCGCTTCCCATTTTTACCCCACATCCTGAAGACATCTACCATCACCGCGTCCTCCCACCAGTTCCCACACAGCTAGTAGCTGCCAGAGTACCCTTTTTATTCCAGTTTAATGCAGCAGCTATATTCCAGGTTGATGACTGAGGGTATTTACCCCAGTGACACCTTCCTTTCCACAATCATAATCCATGAGGGAGACATTTTTTCAAATGCAGCAGAACCACATGCACCTGAGGTCTCTGCAAACCTACAACTACTCAAGGTTGTGTTATTTTTCTCTAACATTATTGGCTTTATGGAGCCCCACTAATGAAACCTGAAAGCTGTCACATTATTTTTAAGTGCATAGCATATAAAATATTTCCAAAATGAACCTACAAAGAAAAGGATAAAAACCAAGAGAAGAAAATGCTTTTAATTCTTATATTTTATAAGCCTAGCTCACTGCTTGATTGTTTGTTTTACACACAATCATAACTGCTGACAAAGAGTTTTCAAATTTTTGAGTACTACAAACACAACACAGTGGATGTCCAGATTTACAATATAATCCACATGGAAGT
The DNA here is from genome assembly GCF_964194135.1 of Talpa europaea. Classification (NCBI taxonomy): domain Eukaryota; kingdom Metazoa; phylum Chordata; class Mammalia; order Eulipotyphla; family Talpidae; genus Talpa; species Talpa europaea. The sequence goes on from NC_140068.1 coordinate 71,200,078, forward strand.
AAATTTTCCACTTTTCTAGAAGGTATCAATTTACCTTTTTTTTAAAACCATGTTGTAGGTAGTGAATAAAATTGTTATTCTAAGTGGCCTAATTTTCTTCTCAAGAGAACTGAATGTTATGAACTGAAAATACATACTTTCCCATAAGGAAACCTTAAGCATGGATTAGCAGAACCCAACTATCCCGAACATAGAAGTGGATTTTTATGGAGGAAAATTTCATTTTAAAGTGGTAATAAAGAAAACAATGATCAGGAATATAAAATATGGGGGAAATCTGAGACTATGAAATGATTCAAAAATTATTGTGAGCCAAGGTTATATAAGATGTAGTGGAACAGGTGAGATGGCTGATCTGAAGTCAAATATTTTCATTTCCTCTGCCCCCAAATCCCTCTCTGTCTGCTCTGCCTGCAGGCTCTCCTCTTAACTACGTGATACAACATGCACTTTGCTCCCCCATTTCTAGTCTCTCCACATTCTAACTTCTCCCTCACACTGTTTTTCTAAAGTTCTTATCCATCATCATCATTGGGCCATTTGGGTGCCATCTCAATTCAGCTCCTGCCTCTTGCTTCCTTTCCTGTATGCTCTGTTGTAACTGCACTGCAGTGCTTGCTGTTGTCTACCCCATTCTGTCTTTCTTATTTGGGCAAATTCTTATTTGTTAACTCCTTTTATATTATAATTTCACATCCTCTATGGAGCCCTCTCTAAATTCTTTCTTTTTTATTTTTGTTGGGCAGATTATTTCCTTTTTTTCCTCTAGAATTATCTCACTGTGTACTAATTATCTGCTGATCTGTCTGCCTTCTCCCCCAGGGCAAGGACTGAATCTCATCTGCGTTGGCACCCCCTAGTAACCAAAAGAAAGGAGAGCAACAGGCATAAATCAGGACATACTCCAAATTCAGGTGGGAATTCCTACAACTAATTGGGGCAAATTCTCCTGTACCTACTATTGGGAATCATGTGTGTGTGAGTGTACTTGTATGCATGCATGTTTTTCTTACTTTACATCATTTTTTTCTTCTATACTTTTCTTAATTGCTTTTGCTCTTAATTTGTTTGGAATTTTTCTGTGAGCAACTTTTTACCTTTCAGAAGATAGAAGATGTGTAGTACACAATAAGAAGAAATGATGCCTTTGTGCACTGGAAATTTGATAATGAGAAAAGACCCAGATGCTCTTAAGATGTACTTTCTAAGTCAGGAATGAATTCTTATGTTTGAGAAAGCAAAAAAAAACAAAAAGTCTTCCTGATCAATGCAAAATATTTTGTCCTGCTATAGGAAAGGTGTGTTTGTGTATGCATGTGTTTGCATGAGTTTTCAAGTACAGGTTAGAGAAAAAGCAAGGGTCAGATGGCAAAAATATTTAGAAAATCAGCTTAAATTTATAACATTATTGAATTAATCTGTGTACTGTATCAAATGAACATTAGGTAAATTGCCATTCTTTTTTTTTTAATTGGTGGAACATTTTTATTGAGGTTTATAGAATCAATTCAACTCACAAATAAAGTACAGAATTAATATTTGTCCCAGATATATTTCTAGACTTAAACATTCCTTCATTTTAAGTTTGAGAGAGAAAAAAATCACCAAATTCATGAAGCAACCCAAATGCCCCAAAATAGATGACTGGATCAAGAAGATGTGGCACATATACGCCATGGAATATTACTCAGCAATCAAAAAAGATAAATTGCCATTCTTAACCAAACAGTGAGGCAATGAGTGGAATTTGAGATCTTAGCCCCTTTCCTTCTTGTGATTTGCAATATGATTATTGCTTATGGTTCAGATTGTTACTAGAGTTTAATTGATTCAATTAAACCAACTAATGGCTTTGGATTTTTCTACAGTTTCTACATGCCTTAATTTCCTTCTCAGTAAAATATAAATAAGCATCTCTTTTTTTCCTTAAAAGAACAATTTGACGACATTAAATATTCAAAATAAAATGCAAACTTTTCTCAATATTGAAGCTTTATAGATTGGCACCTCCTATTGTTAAACACATTTATAATTTCATTTAAATCATGTACATATGTCTACCCTTGAAACTAAGTTCTCTAAAATCCATTTGAGAGACAGCAGGCAATTAGAGGTGATGTTTACAAAGAGCAAAGGAAATGCTCCAAATCCCAAGGATTCTCTCTGTGATGGTCTCCCTTCTTGTAGCTGTGTACCAACAGTGTGCTCATTTACAATTAATTCATTTAACTGATGAATGTACTTGACATTATGCACCAAAAGTTCTAATCATGGAAAGCCTGGTGATCTAAAGCTCACCTTTGACAAGAATTCACTGCTGGAAGTCTAATATCAAAATGTCAACTCCTTTTGACACAGTGGAAGAAGCATGCTTATTAAGTGTAGCAAACCCATCACAAACTCGGAAAAACTGCTATAACCACGTGTGGAACTCTGATGAGTGAAAGTGTGAAGATGAAAAACATTGTACTATATACCTTTGTATTAGAGAAAATTGGCCTTTCATTAACAAAAATGCTCTCAAGTATTTGGCTTTATAGTTTTTCTATTGTGTAAATACTACAAAGATTGTTTCTATTTCATAAAGGATTCAATAGTGAGGTTTAATGTAGCTGCTATGACAATTTGTTTTTAAACTTCAAAAGAAAGTTATATGTGGATCTCTATTTGAGAAACCTAAAGTATAAAGAATTTGACACACTAAATAAATCAGCCATTATAGTAATAACTTTTACTTCTTGGACCATTTCTTGGCCCTTACCTATAAAAACATATGATACTACACAAAGATTATTTCTGTGGGTATACCTGTCATGATATTCCTTGATTTGAGTGGTAGTATTGACTCTGGGAAATATTAAGGCTGATACTAAGTAAAGAAATACAAATAATATAAGGTAGAAACACATTTATGATTCAAATCCTTAATAAAGAGAATCACTTGAAATAATATTTTGAATGCACCATTATAGGCAAGAATTACTTTGTCAAAATGTACATTTAGAATGTAAATTTTTTACAATTATTTTTTATGAAAGATCTGGATTTTTAAATATTTTCATATTTTTCAAAAGAAATGTTAAGGAGTACCTGTATTTAATGAAGACAATTTCAAACACATAATTTTTTATTTTTTAAGAGCAAAAACAAAATACAGTTATATACAGGCGGTGGGATCTTAAAGATATGGTGAGTTTCCTCATTTTTCTTTACATTCTCATAAACACTTCAGTATTCTGTTTAGGAAAGATATTGTTTCTGGTATTAGACAAACTTATGTTCAGTATTTGGTTTTGCCTGTACTAGCTATGTGACCTTGGACAAGACAGTTAGCATTTGTAGATTTTGTTCTGCTAATTTCTAAGGTGGGGGAAATAAAAGAACCTATTTTAGTGGATTGTTTGAGTAAATGTGATGATTTATATAAAACATTTAGTACTATGTGTCACAGAATGTAAATGGTAGATAAATGTTGGGTATGATAACAATATTTATGATAACAGTTTTAAGTAGTTGTAGTAGCAGTTGCACATGTAAAATTGCAACAGTTTTAAGTAGTTGTAGTAGACCAACTGCACATGTAAAATTTTTGAATCGAACAGAAACTCCATGGTCGTCTGCTCACCTCAATTTTGAGAGGAAAGCATCAAAGCCAAAACCTTCTGTTACACTCCATCACGACAGTCCTTTCACAATTTGTAAAGTGCTCTATCGCCCAACCTGTCCTTAGTCCCTGCCAGCCCATTTTAGGAGTGAGCAATATAGGGAAAGCAGCTCAAAAGTTAAAGTGAAAAGAGGCTTTTCTCTAATCAACAGAGAGAAGTCACGCATGACAGAAGTGCAGAGTTAAATTACTGTATTGATTTCTCAGAAAATCAGTATGAAGTTTCTACCACTAGAATTGCTTCCAACCAGGGAACAAGGGGTCTTAAAGCTAGGAATAAAGGGCATGGACCCCAGGACAGGCTATGTCAATACTGGTGTGTCAAAGCCCACCATGCCCTGGGAACCTGAAAGCAAATCAGCCCTTCAGTTATCTCAAAATGTTAGCAGGGTTATCTTGTCAAGATGGTGATTGCTTAGCAAGAAGTCTAATAAGAACAGCAATAAATTCAACTTGATATAATGTTTAATGAAATACACTGGGCCTGACTTCCATATCTATCCATAAAGAACTGAGCTCTTCGAGAGCACTCGGTTCAGTAATAATGCTCAAGAAAATAAGATAAAATAATTACTTAGCTTTCAAACAATTCTATTACGAACATGATTTTAAAATTGGAATTCACATTATAAAAAGCATATTGGAAAATTATATGACAAATCTTCATAGTCATAACCCACCAAATTATCACTATATTATTCAAATCCTCAGTGTCTGATTATTTTTAATAAGAGTCATGAAGATGGAAAAAATGCTGCCATCACACAACTCTAAAAAACTTTCTAAATGCTTTCCAAGTCAGACAAAGAAAGAGGAATCTTCAAATCTATCTACATTATGAATTATGAATAAAAATATTTTTGTGTTGGGTATGTATGCTTTCTGGTGTACAGATAAATCCCAAATTCATGAGTATTTATAAACCAGAAAAACACACCTACAGTGAATCAGATTTGTTGATGACTTAACATTTGTTGAATTACATGAAAGTAATAACTATTACCCAATGCTGTAATTTTAAGGACTGCACTTAAGATTTTTACAATTGTCAAAGTGACTGATGACAACACTGCCCTAGATTTACTGCTCAGTAGCCAGATGGTAAAACATGAGATGCTTATGGCAGGATGACATGAGTCTGAATCTAGTTAAAAATTGCTTTATATGGCCAGAGGCCTCACAAACTTCTGCGAGACTCCACCAGTGCCCGCCCAAACTGGCAGAGGTCTCACCCAACCCAACCTGCAGAGATCTCGTGACATTCTCTGAGAACCCACCACCTCCAATCCACACCAGCAGAGACCTTGTAACTCTGTGAGACCTCACCGGTCTGACCAGTAAGACCTTGGGCTGTTTCAGGAAAAGTACCAGAGTGGTTGGAGGCCTTGGCACCTTCTGTAATCTTGCCAGCACCCACCCAGACTGGCAGAGAGCTCATGGGCATCCCTCAGGAATCTGCACGTACCTGCCTGGACCTGAAGAGGCCTTGTGATCTTCTACAAGATCCCCCACTCACCCCCAGCACCCACACTGACTGGTGAGACCCCAGACCCATGTCAGGTAGAAAGCCAGAGTGACCGGTGGTCTCATGACTTCTCTGAGATCTTGCCAGCTATCGGCCTAGATACAGTGCTGCATGCCTACATGTACTTGTGAGGAAGGCCAAGCTACTACCCACCACCTGGTAAATGCCCAGAATAGGAGGAGAGAAAGACCCACATCCAATAGAAGCCCCATCTACAGTAGAGCCAACCCAAAAGCAAATGATGGGGAGAAAGAAAAATGCAAATGGTTAAGCAACCCTGAGGGGAACAATACACCACAGAAAAAAACCCAATCTCTAGAACCTAACAACACAGACATGTTAACAGGTTTTCTTCCTATCAGATAAAGAATTCAAAACTGCCATAATCAAGAAATTCAATGAATTATAGCAAGAATTAGAACAATACAAATACAACTCAGAAAAAAGATCAGAGACATATGAAAAAACTCAGAAAAGGAAAAGGAAGCTATGAGAAACACAATCAAAGAACAGAAGTTCGAGATTGAATTTCTAAATAAGAAAATAGCAGAACTGCAGGATATAAAAAGATCAATGGAGGAGGTAAAACTTGTGGTAAAAGTCATGAAAGTAGAACAGACCAAATGAAACAATGAATCAGTAATCTCAAAGATGCAGATATGAAAAGAACCAAGATAGAAAAAGAGCGATAAAGAGAAAAGAGTAAAACACTGCAAGAATTATCTGATACCACAAAGAAAGGAAATATAAAAGTCATAGGATTTCCAGAAGGAGAAGAGAGAATGAAGCTGAAAAACTATTTATGGAAATTATCAAAGAAAACTTTTCAAACTTGAAAATGGAAATGAACATAGAAATGCAAAAAGCTAAGAGGACACCAAACGACCTAAATAAAATGAAATCTACAGTAAGACACATAGTAGCAAAGCTAACAAGAGTCCAAGACAGAAAAATAATGAAGCTTAAAAGGGGAATGAGACAACCTGCAGAAGAACACTGATTAGGCTAATGTTAGACTTCTCTGAAGAATCATTACAGGCAAGAAGAGACTGAAGTGGCCTAGTCAAAGTACTTTGAGGAAAAAAAAAAAAAAGCAAGCCATGGGGCTTCCCTGGTGGTGCAGAGGTTAAAGACTGTGCTATCAAGCTATTGTCAGCCATTGCAGCATGAGTTTGATCCCCGGCCAGCCAGGGAGCTACCCACATGGTGCAGCAGACCTCTCCCGACTCACACACTGCCCCCCTCATGTACTTCAGTCAGTCTGCCTGTTCTGCTCCCCACTCTGTCTCTGGTGAATCATCTCACCCTTCACACCTCTGGCCTAAACCTTAGTTCTTATATGCTTAAATAAATAAATCTTTAAAAAAAAAAAAAACTAGCTACAAAAAGAAGGAAAGGAAATCCTCCAATACATGGAGACTGAACAACACACTGGGACTGTATCAAACTGAAAATCTTCTGCACAGCAAAACAGTAACCAAAACAAAAAGACACCCCACTGAATGGAAGAAAATATTTGTACACCATATAGCTGATAAGAGGCTGGTATAGAAGATCTACAAAGATCTCACAACAAAAATAAATCAAACAACCCAATCAAATACCAGCAGAGCTAAATAGACACATCTTCAAAGAAGAAATACAAATGACCAACAGGCATATAAAAAAAAGTTCACCAACACTTGTTATCGTGGAAATGCAACACAAAAAAGCACAATTAGATTACTATCTCAAACAGGTGAGAATGGTCCATATTACAAAAACAAGAAACAAATGGCAGCAAGGATGTGGTGAAAAGGAACCCCTTATACACTGCTGATGGGAATGGAAGCCTGCCCAGGCACTATGGGAGGGGTGGGAAGGGGTCATAACAGGGGAGTATGGTAATGGGTTATGGGTAATTTGGTGGTGGGTGAACTATGGTGACCACATCTGAGGGCAAAAATCATATATATATATATATATATACACATATACATATAATATATATAGTCCAAAATAAAAATACATAAAAAATAAAAAGGTCATATAGTATATATTTTAGTGACCATATGGCAAATGGTCACTATTGCAACAATTCAACTCTACCATGGTAAGGCAGAATCAGCCAGAGAAAAGATATAAACAAAACAGGCATGGTTGTGTTCCACTAACACTTAAGAAAAAAACAAAAATTGCTTCATTTAAAACTCATTGAAAATTAAATGAAACTAAAATCAATTGTCAACTTAGTTTTGAATGTTTGTCTTATTAGAGCAATATCTTTAAGCCTGAAGTGACTTCTCCATAAAATAAATATTTTGATATGTCAAATTAATTATATGTATGTTATTTATAGAATGTGTATGTGGTTTTTTAAGAGTCTAATAGGAAAAGATTATTGCTAAAATATAACCTTGAAACCGGTGAACAGATTAAAACATGTACAAATGTAATTACTCGTATGTTCTGTCATAACAAATGTTTTGTAGACTGAGATTAGCCTTTTGTGTCGTAATGGTTAGAGGATGAAAGGAGCATGGGGTTGAGTATGCTTTCTGCTATGCCCCAAGGAGGAATTTTCTATCTATAGCTAACTAATGATTCCAGAGAGATTGGGCTGTTTCCCTCCACTTTTGCAAAGTGCACACAAATACTGAAAAGCTAAAATAAGTACCCTTGAGTTAAAAATCAAATAATTCAGCAAGCACATTTAAATTGTTTTGTACCCATTATTGTCAACAAGAGACAACAACTTTACACGACCCTTTGAAAATGCATGTACAAATATCTAAGTATTATGTTTAATTATTCAGTAAGCATTTCATGTCAATAACAATGAAGCATATTTTCCCTCTTTTTGAAAATTATCAAGTATAGAAAATATAAAAACTTCTTGACATAAAAATATATCCCTTTAATAAAAAACAATAAGCAAGCCTCTGGAAAGTCCTCTTTATCTTAATATTTTTCCTGAAAGGATTCAAATATTTAAAATATTTTTTGCCAGTTATTAAGCACATAAATAATGAGCCAAGGAATGAAGCAGGAACTGAGGTAAACAAAGGGCATTTGCCTTGAAGGGGTCATTTGTCTTCTGTAGATGAACATGTTAATTCCAAAAGGGAGGGCTGTTTGCTTAGCTCAGTCCAGCACAGATTTGGGTTTCTGTTAATTGAAAATTTGCTTCAGGATATACAGGCAGTGACAGCAATCAGGGCAAATATATATATAAAAAAATATAAAAAAGTGACCAGGAGTAATACCCATTTTTTAAGTTAGCCAAATAATCTCTAGCTTTTACAATATTTGAATAGAGAAATAGTATTTTCTAGAGGTTGGTTAAAATTATTTGTTCATTATTAGAACATGTAATTTGGAAGCTTTCACCTAAATCTGATTAAATTTAGAGATGCCTTAATAATTAAATCAAATTTTAATTAAGTTTAGAATTTTCTTTATCTAAAAAAAAAAAAAACATAATAGGAGGTTTCTCCATCCAGAAAATGGGGTATAACAACAGGACACACAAGGTTATCATAATATTCAAATATGAGAGAAATATTAATCTTATGAAGAGTTTTTTTGCAGAGGTGGATGTGGGTGGTGAGTAGAACTGTGGTATCTACATTTTGCTCTATGGGCAACTGACTATTTCACCTGAGTCATCTCCCTTGTTCCCTTATAAAGTCTATTACAAGGCTATGTGACTCAATACTATGGCATATCAGCATCACTTCAACTCTAGTGCCCCGAGCTCAGTGCTCAAAGGTTCTAATTCAGTCAATTTCATGGTTGAGTCCCAGGACTCCCAGTTTTAAAAACTTTCTGGGTAATTCTGATGAACAGGGTTGAGATCCACTGTTAAAGGCAATGTTCCACTTTATTTGCTCCTGCTGAAAGGCTATTATGTGAGAGAAAGAATGGGGAGAGAGAGAGAGAGAACACTAATTATATTTTTGATAGTCATCATGTTAAGTAAGAAACCAATAGGATCTTGTTTCTTGAACAAGATGCAGACTTTCCAGAAATTTAATGCATGAATAAAATATGAAAATAAACAAGACACTGAGTACTGTACAACAGCTAGAAACATTTTTTTTCTGACAACTATTAAAAGTTATTTCTTTTAATGTTGAAAGGAACTCATTATAATTCAGTGCTGTTATTTTGTATCCAGTAGGATAGTTGGTGAGTGACTGGAGTGCTTTGGAGGAGTGCCATTAATAGACACATTTGTGAGACAGACCTCAAGAAAATGCAAGTAAGATTTTAAGCAAGATAACAAGATAGTACATGCTGCACTAAAATGGGTTTTCTAGTATAAATTACTCAAGTTATTGCACAAATCCAAAAGAAAAGGGAGAGGGGAAGACTTGCTTGTCAAGGGAGAAAGATGATCTTGGAACAAAGAGGAATAGAAAACAAAAAGGATGAAAGATATAGTTAAGAAGATACAGAAGTAAAACCAAAAGAGTGGTGAAAAATAATAAATTTTGAGACTGACAGTTCAAGTTAAAACTAATACGCTGAGTTTTTAGCACATGAAAGCAAAGCCCTGCTGGGCTGGAAATAACCATGGAGGTTTCTAGGTATAAATCTCCTTCGTCTATGGATCAGACACATCCTACTTGTATTTAACTTCTGTGCTTGAAGTGAAGTAAGTTTCCCTAGAGAGATTTCTCCTCACTTTGTCAATGGGTTTTCCAAGAAATTTTAATTGGATATAGTTCTTTAAGTGTTTAAGTTTGATTTGATTAAAAAAAAAAAGCAGTGAATAAACACAGCAATATATTCCCCCATTCCCCGATGGGTCAATTTCTATGGCCAAGGACACTACCCTTATAGCCTTGAAACTTTCATATAGGGTAGATAAAAAAACGAGAAATTTCTAATATAAGATAGATTTTGTTTTGGAAAAATAATTAGAAGCATCAAAAATATCAGAGCACTCTTAAGGCTCTAACCATTCACTTAGAAAACCCTTTGTGTGGGCCTCCCCGGTAGCACAGTGGTTGAGTCCTGGGTTGCAAAGCTGCCCGCAGCCTCTGCAGCGGCGGTTCCATCCCTGGCCTCCGGGGAGGGCAGACCTCTCCTGCCGCCTGCTGCTCCCCTCAGCAGTGTATTTCGTCACTCTGCCTGTTCTGTTCCCCGCTCTGGCTCTGGTGAATCCTCTCACCCTCCCATGCTTCTGACTGTACCCAGTGCTTGTATAAGTAAATAAATCTTAAAAAAAAAAAAAAAAGAAAACCCTTTGTGTAAGTAGAGAACTAATACTAATAAGACCAAATGGGACATGGATAAAGAAAAAAAAAATCCTCCTCAAAGGTGTCTGCCTTTTACAACCTCTCAAGTTTGCTCATTTTTTTTTTAACTGAAAGATTTTCAGTTTCTAAGGTGCCAAAAATTTACATGTCTAGGAAAATAATGAAATAAAATGAAGAGCTAAGAATATGTAGGCAAGTAAAATTATGCTTATTTCTTTAAGGCAGGATCTATGCTTATATCTTTAAGGCTTCTATCTATGAAGCATGTTACTCTTTTTTTTTTTAATAGCACAAGCATGAAAGTAATTTAAGACAAGTGTATCTTGGACTCCATCCAAAGAGTGTTAACTTAAAAACTAGAGGGGTTGGTTATTTTTGGTCCTTTGCTTTACATTAAATTACCTTTTCCCTAAAAACATATCTACTATGTATTCACAGAATATAAAGAATATATGAAAGGCAAGGAATACTGGTTGATTGAAAATAACTATAATATAGACTCTCTTATGTAACCTAAATTATTTCATAAGAGATCAGATAATAACATTCCAGCATTAATAAATACATACAGAAATTCTCAAATAACCTGTAGTTCTTTCAATGCTGGTCATTTGAGTATATATCATTGAATTTTTCCTTAATTCAAAGTGTAAAAATGCTTTGGTCTTTATAATTTTCATATTGGTCATTTAAAATAAACACTACACAACCCACACCAAAGGTTTGCCATGATGGCCCAAGTGTGAACAAATATGGACAAATTGTTCATATCAACTTAGACAATTCCATGCCATGAATCATAGAATTATGTATTTGCAGATGCTATAACATATACATAAGACTTTATTTTATAAGACATTAATAAATGTATTAAAAGTGATCTTGAATAAAATACTTAACTAATTCAACTGAGAAAGGCTCTATAATTTCCTGATAGAGAAAATAAATACAGAAATTAACCAATTTATATAAAAATTTCGACTATATTCTCAGCCACCAAATCTGTATTTTGGGGTCAGACATATTTTTAGTTTCCTACAACTAGAAGTTCTTTATTCTAGATGAACTTTGATTCCAAAGGAATATCTTAAAGAAGTATTTTTACTCTGTTCATAAAACCTATAAATCTGCTTCAAGCTGAACTTATGACATTTCTGAAATTCTATCAGTTCTAACAGCTTGAGACTTTTTTCCTACAAAGATATATAATTCTCAGGATTCTGAAAAGTTTTTCAGCAACCCTCATTAAGAAAGGCCACACTATAGATTAGCCTTGTTGCTACCATTTTCCTTATAAAATATTTTTTGTGACAATTTTCTATTCAGTATTGCAACTGCATATAATTAGTTGAATATAAAAGCCTATTGCAAGAGATTGAAGAGATTGATGCCAAAAAATACCAAAGACAAATGAACTACTATGACTTTAGCCACAATTTTGCCCTTTGATGTATTTACTAACAATTATCTTCAGGAAAGATTTTTGTGTAAAAGATGGAGGGCAGATTGGTTACAGGGAAACAATATTTTTAAATAGAATTTAGAATGGTTTAGCTGTATAATAAATGAAATAATTTGCATCTTTGGTATACAGCTACATCATCACTAAACTGTCAGGAGAAATAGCAACTACTGATGTTTACATATTAATAAGACATAGGGAATTAAAATATATGAATAAAACAGATGCTGGTCTAGAATGTAGTTTATGAAAATTGCAAAAAAATACTAAAAAAGAAATTTTTTTTTCTTGTTAAGAAATCTGGGGGCTCTTAGAGCTGTAAGGAAATTATATGGCTTCTATCTAATCTCTCCAGGCAGAGTCCAAGCTTCCCCCTGTTCCACCTCAGTCATCCAACCTCCACCAAAAGCAAGCATACATATTTCCATTTTGATGTTGGGACAGGCTACAAAGTTTGCTTAAAGTCATCTGATTAAATACAGGGTTAGGGTTTGAGAAAAGGATCCATTTTTGCTATGCCAAGTTAACTCTGAAATGGTGTCTAGAAGGAAGTCCTAGTTCTATGGCAAAGTTAATAGGTTTATTTCTGTTCCCAGTGAGGAATTCCATTTTCGTTCCCTGTTCACCTTAAAATAAGAGAGAAAAGGTAAATGCATTTGTAGCATGACATCTATTACTTAAATGATTTCTGGAAGATAGACCACTCAAGTCTAGTGAGCATATGGCAGTATATAGCTCATTATATAAAAACACATGTAAAATAATTTCCCCCAACTGCTCATCCAGTCTGAACCAGTGTGCATTAAAAGGTCAGGATACATCAAAACAATTTTGAAGTTTGATTTTTCAATCAATATGTTCTTCTGTCACATCCTCTCTCCCACCACAGAATAGAGAATTATGAAAACAAAAATGTCTTTAACATTCATATCACAAATACAACACACACATATGCATTTGATTTTGTGTATTGAAACAGACTATACAAGACATCCCTATGGAAAAGACATTTTAAAGTCATGTCTAAGTTTATCTTAAAATTTCTAGTTAAATTTTCTCCTGTTGGGCCTCCCCTGGTGGTGCAGCGGTTGAGCGCAGGGTTGCGAGGCTGCCGATCCCGGGCCAACGGCGAGGATCCCACCAAAAAAAAAAAAAAAAAAAAAAAAATTTCTCCTGTTTCTAACTGCAAATTTTTAGTTAGGAAAACATGGCTTGTTATAATTTAAAAGGAAAATGCATCCAACTTTATGAATTCCATTATTTTCCTTTATTCTTGAATATATTAAATTCCTATCTGATTCCATTAGTATTACATGTATATTATAACATCTGCTGGGTGACACTGTATGATGTTATTGAAAATAGAGAAGTGGAGAAAATTATAAACATGCTTCTATTTAAACTTCTCAAGGTTAAAATTAACCATATGTTCTTGAACACAGACACTGGAGAAAACATAAAAGAATGTGGTTGGAAAATTGACAAAATCAACCGCAAGATATTTAGTCACCGAAAACTTGTATGATTTTTATTACTCAAGATTATTCCCGACATAGACCTGGCTTTTGTTGACTCTCATCTACTTGCGAACTTGCATTAATTTACACTGTACTGACTCATTTTCTTATTAAATGACTTTGAAATGAAATATTTTTGGCTTTGCCAGATTTCCTTCTTTAATATCTGTACTTTTCTCCAGGAAGGTCAAAGAGTTTAACGTTAATCTTCATAACACTGCTGTGGTATATTCTTATCCTTATTTGACATATAGTAATGCTGAAGTTAAGTAGAAGATTACATGGAATAGACCAACACAGAAATACTGACAAGCAAGCTTTAGCTTTCTATTGCTTACCTATTTTTCCATTTTCTGTTGCAAGCTCCAATGCAGTGATTCTGAACAGGCATGCTTATCAGAATCACTCTTGAAGCATTTTCACACTATTCATAGAATTCTGAGGGCAGACTAGCATTTGGAGGGGGAGAGAGGAAGGATGGTTAAAAACTCCATGTGATTCTAAGTGCCCTGCCTCCTTTATCCTAGTTAAGAATTATTATTGTCTTAATTTCTCAATATATAAAGTTTAGCTCTTAAATATAGTTTCCTTAATCGGCCATCCTCTTTGAGATGTTTGCCCCATTGTAACAAAGGAATAATTCCTACTTTGGGGCTCTGAACTATATACTATTTAGTCTTTAGAAAAATGGTGGTTAGAACTAAATTTTTTGAGACATAGAGGTAATCTTCCTTTAATGACATTGTAGCTTATACATTGTTGAATGCACTAGCTTTATCAAGTTTTTTCTTTTATTCAGCATAATTGCCAGTTGTTCTCTACTTTCATGTATAGGTGGATTCAATATACAGACATTTCTTACGCTGACAAGTTTCCCCCTTGCCAGTATTCTGTGAAAAAGACATCAGTTTTATATATTACTCAGGTCCCCCTCAAGTTCTAAGGGAAAGAGATAATCGTTACAGTTTGGGATTTTTAAGATATAAAAATCAGCTCCTTACCATTGACATTATTTTCCACTCTGCAACTTGCTAGTTTTCTTCTAATACCCAAGAATTGCTTTGCTGTTCTTAAAATCCTAGCTACCAGCAGAAACCACTGTCTTTTTTCAAACCTTTCTCTGTGATACAATTGCATTTCTGAAATGGAGCTTTTTTCTTCTTTATATTGGTAGCTGCAGAGATTTCATTCAAATTCCCTTCTTCCCCAACAAACAGGCTCTGGAAACTTAAGAAGGATCCTCTTCATAGCTGGATGTGAAACTGGGAAGCTGAATAAATACACCCCAGCAATCTTCACTATAGAATAACAACCCATTTCTACAAATAGATAGGTCTGCCAACAAGCATTAAGGATACTGTGATGAGCTTCCCTGCATGATACCCTGAAGAATCTAGTTTTCCCTTGATGTGCATAGCTAAGCTCCATTATCACCAAAAGAAATTACAAGTGGGTATCCAGGGGAGAATGTACACTGAAAATGCACTTCTCTCACAAAATGCACATGAACTCCCTTTGAGACACTAACGCAAACCAGTCAACTAAATCTTGAATATGATCGGCAGACAAAGTGGAAAATAATTAACTTCCCCCATCTATGTAGTCCATTTTTTACCATTTTAAAAATTGAATTTATCACCACTTGCTAACAGTGGAATGGGTAAACAGTATTTTGTTTACTTCCAGTGGCATTTCTTTTTATTTGCAAACAAGAGCTGATGAAGCCAAATGAGAGGACTACAGATGCAGGAGTTGCCGAAGTACAAATGGGTGCAGGCTACAAAGAAACCATGTCTGGGAGAAAAAAATCAGTACTTATTGAATAAGGAAAGAGGCTAAACAAGGTGAATCTGGGAAATGATAAAGATTGATTGCTTCAGGATTCAATGATCCTGTATAGAAAGTAAAAGATAATAGAGAAATATTTTAGTGAAATACATGTTTCCACATCACTGAAACAGTTTCACAGGGAAAAACAAAAAACTATCAAAGAGTAAAGCACAACTCACAGGACCCTTTGGGGAAAAATACACATATTTTCAATATTACTTTTTTAGTAAAAGGACTGAGATATATTAGTTATATTAGCGACATATGAGTATCTTATTTTACCTTTTGAATAACAACATTCATTATGTTTGCATTAAAAGAAAGAACAGTTATTTTCAGATATTTGGATGCTGAGCAATTTAAAGGAAGCTAGATACAGAATACTGTCTGGACATTTTTTTTGAAAAACCTGGTCAGTGAAATTTAAATCATAAATGGTTTCTAAATAGGATATTCACTAATAGGTTTTAAAACATGTTCTCATTCATTAGAAATGAGGTGTGGTTTGCTTGGCATAAATCCTGGTCCTTGTGCTCTTTTTTCCATTAATTTCAGGAACATTTTGCTCCACATGTTAAGAAGTATGCCACCATTTATGACTTCCTGGAAAGGAGTACAGCTGGTCATTTTCTAATTCACTACAAAGACATTTCTGTGCCTTGTCATAAAGGGTATAGCCTCCTATGTGCCTAAAGAGAAAGAGGCCCCCAGGCCTTTGATCCTAGACACTATTTTCCCCTTATCTAGTAGTTAACAAGCTCAATAAATTAAAGAAAATAAATTCAGTTTGGTTGAATTTGTGTATGTTTGGCTGGAAAGATACAGCATTTTGGAAGAAAACTTCTACACTTTTGAGAAAATCTATTTAGGAAGATGTCAAGGGAAAAGTCGAAGAGAAAGAAAATATTGAATGGAGCAGAGTATTTTCCCTACAGTAGGACATAGTTCCCATGTAAGGTTCTGATGACCTTCAATTATTTTTTTTTAAGATTTATTTATTTATTGATCTATCTATCTATCTATCTATCTATCTATCTATCTATCTATCTATCTATCTATCTATTTATTTATACATATATACATACATACATACAAGCACTGGGTACAGTCAGAAGTGCAGGAGGGTGAGAGAATTCACCAGAGCCAGATCAAAGAGCAGAACAGGCAGAATGACGAAGTACACTGCTGAGGGAAGCAGCGGGCGGCAGGAGAGATCTGCGTGCCATGTGGGACCCTCGCTGGCTCGAACTGGTGGGCAGCTTCGCAACCCAGCGCTCAACCGCTGTGCCACCAGGGAGGGCCCTTCAAGTGTTTCTTTAGCTTAAACAAGAGCATTATTTCATAACCCAAAAGAACAATGCAATTTGTGATGCCCTTTCTTTCCCAGCATCCTCATACATTCGGTCATAAATACTTCATGATTATATTTCACAAAGCCAATCCATACTACTGCCAATAACAATAGTTGCTGAAAGCAGATATCAGTTCTTCCTAAATTAATCTGAAGTCAATGCAATTCCAACAAAAATACAAGTTTTTAATAGAAACTGACAAATTTATTTTAGACTGTAAGACAAATTAGTGGTGACCAGAGGGTAAGGGAAAAAGGGTGGATAAATGGAATAAAAATTGGCAGTTGTATGGTGAAGGGCAGCTAGGATTTTTCAGTGATAAATTAAAGCAGTATATACAGATGTTGATATATAATGATTCACACCTGAAACTTACGTTACAACACACTGTGAACTTCAATAAAAAAATAATAAAAAGAACTGACAAGTTGATTCTAAGATTTGTTTGGATACCTGAAGGATCTAGATAAGACAAATCTAGACAAAGAATCTATATCAAAGAACATATTTTGAAAAAGAAGATACAGAACTCAAACTTCTTGGTTTCCAGATTTTCTACATGTCTATATTAATAAAGATTGTGGCATTGGCTTAAGAATAGATCACCAAACCAGAGATTCTAGAGCTAAACCTACATATTTACAGTAATTTGACATTTTGCAAAGATACCAGAACAATTCAATGTGGAAAAGGAATCCTTTTCAACAAATTGTGCCAGAATAATTCCATATATATAAGGATATGGAATAAAATTAACCTCAATCTCTACATCCTATCATACACAAAAATTAATTTGATATCTCATAGATTCATTAAAGCTAAAACTGTAAGGTTTATAAAATGTAGAAGAATATTTTCATGACCTGGAGGGTTAAATAATGATCATTAATAGAGGACTCATAAAACACAAACTGTAATAAAATAAAATAAACTAGATTCCACAAAACTACATCCACATAACTATTTTCTTTTATATATATTCTTTGTGTACATATGATATATATTCGACTCCCTCAAATATATGTGTAAATCCCAAATATTTTTAAAGCAAAGCAATAATAAAATGATGAACAATCCATTTTTAAAGGGGGGGAAGACCTGAACAGAAACTTCAAAGAAGTGGATATAAAAGGTCTATAAGTAGATTATTAGTCACTAGAGAGATGTAAATTAAAATATTGGCAAGGATATGGAACATCAGAACTGTCAGAGATTGCTGATAAGAGTAGAAAATGATACAACAATTTTGGAAACTTTTAGAAGTTCCACTTTGTTTTTATTAGGTTGAAAATATTCTAACTTGCCTTTCACACTGCATTTCTACCAGGAAAATGAAAATACATGTCATACAAAATTTTAAAATGAAATTTAAAGCAGCTTTATTAATAACAAAAAATACCTGAAAACAATCCAAGTGCCTACTCGCTGGAAAATGGATAAGCAAATTGTGGTAAAATCATACAATGGACTAATACTCAGCAATATAAAAGAATTACTAACCCACCGAACAAGTAGCTGCCTCTCAAAAATAGTAAGTTGAGAAAAAAAGGTCAGAATGAAAAGATAATCATTTTGTTTCCATTTGTATGAAATTCTGAAATAGACAACACTGATGTACAACAGAAATCAGAATGGTTGCCTCTGGAAAAGGGGGTTGACTGGAAAAAGATAGAAAGGATTGTCTAGGGTGATAATAATGTTCCATATATTGATTGTGATTTTGGTTAGAAAAGTATATGTTGCTTAAAACTCATCATGTTATTCACTGTGCATTTTTTTGCATGCAAATTCTACCTAAATTAAAAAGCTTATTGCATGCCAGATACTTTCCTAGCTATAATCTTATTTGATCCACTTAATATTCCCGCCCCACCAGTAGATTGAAAAACAGCAACAGAGGCTAGATATTTCCTTCATTCATTTAAAAATTACTTAACGAGTGCCTGCTCCTAGGTGTTAAGAACTGTGCTGGGCACAGGGTATATCAAACAGATAATGTCTCTTCCCTCTGAACTTAAATAAAAATAAGATGACAAATTAAAATTATGCTTTTGAAGGAAAACAATGGGTTCCAAGAGAAAATTATTACAGTGTTTCTTTTCTTTTCTTTTTTTTCTAAAGATTTATTTATGCATACAAGAGCTGGGGTACAGGCCAGAGATGCGGGGGGTAAGAGGACCCACCAGAGACAGAGTGGGGAACAGAACAGGCAGACTGACTGAAATACACTGCTGAGGGGAGCAGCGGGCGAGACAGGAGAGGACTACCTTGCCATGTGGGTTGCTCCCTGGCCGGCCAGGGATAGAACTCGTGTTGTAGAGGCTGCAGATTACTTCATAGTGCGGTGCTTAACCCCTGTGCCACCAGGGAGGCCCCTACAGTGTTTCTTTTAAGAGAATAGGATTTTAGGGAATGTCTCTGGGAAGATTACATCTGGACAGGCATATGCTAAGAAGGTTAACCTAAGAAGGAAAGAAGATTAACTGTAGAAGGAGGAACATGTAAGAAAGCCCTGAGTTGAGGGAAAGAGTTGTATTCTAGGAGAAGCCTATAATTGATGGGATACTTTGTAAATGGCCTGTTCACAACTGTACCAGGACAGTAGGCACAGACCAAGCATCTGATCACCTGACTCATCACTTAAGCTACTTTCACAGTGTCTCTAGTGGGAGGCCAGCATGAATGAATATAGTGAAAGAACGGAGAATGTAATGAGTATGAGATGTGAGAATGGGAAAATACTTTGGGACCAGGCCAAGTAGGAGACTGCGGGTCATGTTATGGGTCCTGGATTTCACTCCAGGTGTAATAAAAACCTCATTTAGTTTAAGTAGGGGTTTTAGCACATATGTGTCATGAACTCATTTATAGTATAAAGAGCATGAGGATGGTGTGTGGGGAATGGTTAAGTAATTTGACAAATGGCATGTGTCCAGTAAGTGGCCAAGTTTTAAAACCCTTCATTAAGAATAACTGAAGCTTCAATATATCTCAATTGTTGAGTCATCCGACAACAAATGCTCCAGCCCCATTCAAGCCTTCAGATGAGTGTGCTTCTCATATATTTGGACTGCGAGGTGCTAAGCCAGAACTGCCCAGCTAGATTGCTCCCAAAGCTCTGACTCAAAGAAACTCTGAAAATCATATTTATTTTTTAAACCTCTAACATTGAGGTGATTTATATGTAACAACAGATGATTAATACAGATTATCTTTCTCAATTCTGTAAGGGTCCTCAATATATAGGATGCACTTCGTAACATTATTTTGGAAGTTAGGAAAAAATGATCATAAAAAAGAGTTTAGGGTCTCCCTGGTGGCACAAGGGTTAAGTACCGCACTATGAAGCAATCTGCAGCCTCTGCAGCATGAGTTCGAATCCTCTATCCTGCAGGCCAGGCAGGTAACCATATGGCACAGCAGACCTCTCCTGTCGTGCCCGCTGCTCCCCTCAGGAGTGTATTTCAGTCAGTCTGCCTTTACTGTTCCCCACTCTGTCTCTGGTGAATCCTCTCAACCCCAGCATCTCTGGCCTGTACCCCAGCTCTTGTTGGCATAAACAAATAAATCTTTTTTTTTTTTTAAAAAGAGTCTAAACAGAAGTAGAGGTTCTTACTTCTAAAAAGAAACAAAAATAAGTATATGAGGGAGAACACTAGAAAATCAGAACTCATTTATATTTTGTGAAAATAACACACATCATCTGTATCCAGCAAGAAAACCACTTTAAAATACAAATAGAATTTCATTAGCACTAAGATTGCAAAACAGATAAGATTCATTCAAAATCATTTTTATTTCTAATTACATATATGTGTGCTGATGTGTCATCTACCAAAGATTCATCTATAAAGACATAAAAAGTTTGCATCGTATTTTATGTAGTTTAACACAGAACACATTTACAGTCCCTTGTCATGAATCTGATGAATATTCATTAATATATGAATTGAAATATATTGTTAAAACTAATCATTTCTTATTTATTACTACTGAATTGTTGATTCAGTCTACTAGCAACCTAGGATAACTATAAATATTTTAATTTACTTACTTTGAATTTCATACACGTTAAATTTTATAGTTAAGACCTAGATTCCACTCAGCCATATGCCTTCGTCATTTCTCTAAACTCAAGAGTTAAAATTAACTGACTAGCATTACAAAAGAAGAGAAAAGTCGACTTCAATCTTCAAGCATGTTCTTTTTCCTAGGCATTAAGTATTTATTCTTTAGTTCTAAGGCTTGTTACAGCAATACTTATAATGGAATGTACATAATAATAATACAACTTTTAGGATATAGAATCAGAGGCTGAGATATCAAAAGGACTCTGTCTCTGGGTAAATTTAGTGGGGAATTAGCTGCCAACCCTGCTTTTTCTGTCAGATGTTTCCTTTTCTGCCTAAAAGATGAATACTTTTTCTACTAGGGGCTTTAACATTTATTGTTGTACCTTAAGAACTTTTCTTCTACAAAGAAGGAGCTAAAAGCAGCTAACGAATGCCTCATACATCAGACAACAATGCTGGTCTCTTTGTAGAAGAAAAGTTCTTAAATTTTAATATGTCCTACTTACATGAGAGTAATTTGATTCCTGCTTTAATTTTACCAATAGTCACCATATGTGAAGAAATTCTGTTTATTTCTTGCTACAAAGAACAAATTCAAAGTGCTTTTCATTCCATTTTGTCCCTGTGGAAACTTTTTCAGAAACTGTGGAGGGTCTCATTCTAGTTCTGAAGGCTATACAGACATAGATTTGGGTAGACACTACAGAATGAAAAGTCATTTTTACAGAAAGGATCAGCATACAAATCGGCTTGCCTCACATTCTTCTCTTCATATGAACAGTAGATGTTTCTAGAAAAGTCAAAAGTGCCCAGAGTTGACAAACAAGAGCCTCATGCCAAATCCAAACCACATCGATTTCTTTATGTCTGTGGCTGCTTTTGAGCTACAGTAGAAGAGGTCACTAGTTGTGCCAGAGATTATATGGTACAGAAAAGAGATTATATGGTAGAGATTATATGGTAGAGATTATATGGTACAGTCTAAAGCATTTACTATATGGCCCTTTACCAAAACAAGCTTGCCATCCCCTGAATTAGATCTGTAGCATTTGTGAAAGGAGCTCTGTCCCATATTCTACCCCATTTTAATCTCACTCTGAGATAAAATTTGCATTGTTAAACGATCTTCAGTACTAACCTAAATTATACTCTTCTTATCCCATATTTGCCCCCAGAGAAGTATAGGCTCAAAGCTAGCATAATGGGCCATTGAAAACTCTATTATAATCTTATGTAAAGGGTCTTTCATTTGTGTGAGAATATCGGTCATTTAACATTATTCACTTTATGTGGTGTTTATTCAGCATTTCAGTGCTTTATTCAGAATTCTGAATTCAGTATTCAGAAGTCTTAGAAAAATTATCAGCTATAATTATATAATATGGTTCTCCTGATGACATTAGCCAAATTTCTGACCAGTTAATGTTACATACTGAGAAGGGGGAAGGTGAAAATAATCTTAAAGAGGGAGATTTATAATTTCTCTAGTGTCTTAATTCTAGGGGAGAAAAACAGATCATTTTCAACCTTTCTGTAAGACTCTTGGTGAATCATTCAGCTTCTGGAATTTTCTTTCATTACCCATGGATCAAGATAAAACATGATTTAACCCAACTATCTCTCACCAAAGGAAGGTCTCTAGCATTGAGTAAGCCTTTGGGTTTTCTGGTATCTCACCATAAAACAACAAAAACAACCAAAAAATTGATCTGAATTGCAATTATTCTAAATTGGGATCCTCAGTGGAGAAGTAGTTATACTTCTGTTATATTATCCTTTAATTAACTAGTTAATTAGTAAAAAATTATTGATTTCACACTATGTATAAGACAAGTGCTAATATTAGGTTTTGAAATCTAGAAAGAAAAGCAAATCACCACCCTTGGAAATCACAGTCTACAATGGGTAAGGTTAATCAATAAATGAATAGAGGATAATGTGAGTAGGGTTAACAAGAGAGTCATGTACCATTAAGTAGAAAAGAGTGTTAAAGGGCTTTGCTATGATGATTTACATAAGCCAACTACTAAAGGGTTGTAGGAGTTTACCAGCCAAAGTAAATGGCAAGTATAAAGGTATGTATAGAGGCAAGGGTGGTTCCAGTGGATGTGGGGTACCTAGAAAGCACAGAAATAGGGGTCCCAACATGCAGCAAAAAAAGGGAGGTCAAATGTTAGATCAGTTTGGAGAGAATTTACAAAAACATTAGATCAGTTTGGAGAGAATTTACAAAAACATTAGATCAGTTTGGAGAGAATTATCTGCACAGGGGAGGAATATTTTTAATCATATCTTAGAAGAAGAGCTCTTCTTATTTCCTACAAAGTCAACTTACAGTCTTGAGGCAGCCATGAATGTGGGTGATGTTCAGAAAATGGAGTTAATCTCATGAGCTCTACACACCCATGGTAGAGTTTGAATCAGAAAATAACAAAAGCAGGTTTTTTTTTTCTTTTTCCTTTGCATTTAAGAGCTTTTTCACAATAATAATGGACAGGCCAATACAAGCTAAGGTTAAATGAGTAGACCAATTATAGTGTCATGTAAGTCCAATTGAGCACTGATGAAGACCAGGTCTCAAGTGGGGGTGGTGGGGATGGATACTATGGATTGATCAAATAAAGACTTGCTTTACATTGCATAAAAGTTGACTTTTACATAACTACCTGAGAATAAATGAGCATAAGGTAATCAGAATAGTCTTGACTCTCTCCAAAGCAAATACTACCATCATGCAAGTCTGAAACTTGTATTCTACTTTTGCCTCTGTTGAATGAATACTCTCTCTTAAGTTTTGCTTAGCTTTAGAGTTTCACCTAAGAACACACACTGACTGTGTAAACTGGCTTCTTTGTCCATCAAGGTTGTTTGGCTTTGGATATTTCAGCCATTTTAGTAACTCCTTATCAAATCATTCCACTTTTATCTTCTTTGCTTGTTTCAAACCCATCCTTCATATTAACATTTTGTCTTATTTTAAAATTGATTTTGATAATGTGATATTTGGCTCCTATCACACAAACCTAGATATGTACAATCAGGGGATAAGGAGGTTAAAGTGGACTAAGAGAGTCTCTCTGATTCCATGCCTCTCATTTTGAAAGAGAGGGAAAAAATAGGAAAAAAATACCAACAGGAAGAAAATAATTATTCAATGCTGGGAGCCTAAAACATTAGGAAACTAACCAAATATTCTTTTCCTTGGTTTGATAATGGTTTCCATGAATGCAGAAGAACCCTGGCAAAGTTTGCAAGATACTTCAAAATGGTCTCAAATGAACCACATATAAGCTTATTACATTTAAATCCTTTCACAAATATCATAGCAAGTCAATAAATTAGATTTTAATAAATCTAAATAGGGAGCTTTAGCTTCTTCAGCCATTAGGATCACACACATATTTGAGAATAATAAATACACATTTGGGACATTATTGGCAGGAAATCACTATGAGAATTCTATGAAAATCATGATCAAGCACATTTCTTCTGAAGGGTATGAACGATATTTTACATGAGTTATCAAGTGGGAAAATTCACATTTGTTAGGTTTCAGAGCCTCTTTAGCTAAAATCCAGGCACAAAATCACCTTTAAAACAATCGTAACACAGTCCAGTAAAACAGATTTTATCATCATTTTGGCTTAGATTTTGTCTAAAGAGGGGCCCCTATCATTGTAAAACTAACTGTAGGTATTAGCCTCCATGGGTATAAACCCAAATGATGGGTTAAAATAATTACCCAGACATTCAATAAATACTTATTTATTTTTTTTTTTTGGCATTCTGGTTACATGTTGGTAGTGAGTTTAAAAATGAATATAATGTAGTTTGCGCTGAGAAACTAGAGTCCAGTTGGAAGCAGGTGACACAATACAGGATAGTAGGTATACTCTGGATAAATCATGGAGTCCCAGATATGAGTAGAGGTTGGAGGAAGACTTCCTACAGGGGGAAAGGACTGAGCAGTTTGGGAAATGAAGTGGAGAAGAGTAACGTTGCTCAAGGCCAAGGGTGGTATGGAACAGGAAAGCACAGAATGATTCTGCTGAAATATAACCAGTTTGTTGTTGCAGGTGTGTAAAATAATAGCCAGTAAAGTAGAATGAGAATAGGGAGTTCAATATAGGTCCTGTTTAAGGTTTTTCAAGTTTCATTAGCTACAAAACTCTTTCCCAGTAATTTATTCCTGAACCCTGACATATTAATGCAAAAAAAATCAGTGGATAGAAATCTGCATACATAAATAAAACATGTTTGGCTGCTTAAGTCTGAGCACAATTTGAATATCACTTGAATAAGATGAGACCAAAAAAGCTGTTTACACAGGGAAGTGGAATGGTGAGATTTGAATCTTGCTCCATCACTAGGGATATAAGGTATAGTGAGTTTGATGATGCTAGAAGTGGTAGACTAGCACCTAGCAGAAGCAAAAAAAAACTGGATTTGACAAATATTTGAGGGTATAACTAGCACAAAGGATGATGTACTATATGAGGAAGTAGAAGAAATCATGGATTCCACTCAGGGTTCCAACTTATTTGTGTTTGAGACCACAGCAAATGCATGAAATTTAAATATAAAGTGTTAGAGTGTGAGAAAGGAAGACACATAGTGAATTTAGGGGTGAGTAGAAAATTTCACACAAGAAATGTGGAAGCTCAGGAAAGAAAAGTAGAATCAGATGTACATCTGGCAACGATCATTATCATCATTATCATAATCACAGCTACGTACTAGGCTCAAGTTTGGTGTTTCATATGTACCATCTCAGGTAACCTTGACAACAACACTTTGAGGGAGAGTCTAAGTAAAAGACAAGGTCTAGAGAGACTATTATGCTTAAGATTCTGTTGGTCAAGGACGCGCCAGCATGTCCCCGGGGACATGCCGAGAGATGAGTTGTGGATCAGGCTTGCAAGGCAAGACACTGCTATCCACTGAACAGCAGCCTTCTTGCTATTTATTAATAGCGAACAAGCATGACTGATTAAATGACAATGGCAGGAGAAGCAGGGTTCAGGGGAAACAAAGGGTATTCATCTTATGGGGAACAGGGAAGGACATGTAGGCCACATGTACAGGGAGGACTTCCCGTGCAGGTGCATAGCATAATTTCCAAGCTACTCCCAGACTGTCTTGGAACCTGATTGACCACACAGTCAGTCAACAGTTACCTATGCGACCATGGCCACCTTGTGATGTGGATCATTGTCTCACGGCAGTCATGTAGGAGTGCCTTATCCAACTCTTTCACACACACAGAGGTGCACAGAGAAGCTACGTGCACACAGGTGCAGAGGCCTTAGGTGGAAAAGAGGCGACACGAGATCATACAGAGAAGAAGTGGCAGTTTTAATGTGCTTAAGTCTATCTAGTTAAAAAGCTTGCTCTTAACTATCACAACCCAAGAAATGAATATGTCCAGGAGAGCACATAAAGCACTGAATCTCAAGAGAAGAGGCAGATTTTTCCAGCAGGTATCAGATAAGATGGGTAGCTGGAAACACATTTAGTGGAATATATGAGAATGTGTTTACACATTCTCAGAAGTGAACACATATACATTCAGAAACAAGGCAAGTAAGCAAATAGTGAAGAACCTGGGTCTATGGCAAAAGAAAATAGGAGAAATAAGTGAAATCTTGCTTTGCTTATTTAAAGCTATCCAATAAAAACAATTCCGACAACACAAAATATATTAAAATGATGACAGCCTTCTAGTTTGACCCAACTCTACAAATCATCATTATATAAACTACAGAATAAAAACATAACATTTTACAAATGGCAAAGAAGCACAAGATGAAGGAAACTTTGTAGAGTATGTGACTTCTAAAACATGCTCTGACAAGAAGTTTTATGCTTTTTACAAGACCAAATTGAATGGAACAGCTCATTATATATAATACAATGATCTACACATAAAGAACCATGAGATAAATTCTTTCTAAATAGTGCTAAGGAAATGTTTGCCATTCCTAAATGATCTGGGAACCTTCCTTTGATTTTTCAATGAGCATTTTTGCTAGGGTCTCTTAGGCCTAAATTTAGTGTCTATGTTTCTTCTCTCAGATTTGACTATTATCTCAAAATGATTAACTTTTCAGATGTCTCATTAGGATGTCTGTAAATTACTTTATAACACTCCTGTATTCTCAGTAGGCTACTATGTGCCAGTTAGTTTAACCTCTAATTCTAGGAGCTGTCTAGAAATGTAGAGAATGGGTGGTAAACTGGAATTATATTCAAAAATTATATTCAAATTATATTCATACTCCAGAGGTGTAGATTTACCCACAGTCAATACTTACTTTTTATCAAGCTGAATATAAATGATCACTCTTTATTGAGAAGCTAGTCTGTGCTAAATCATAATGGTGAATGTATTAACATGTTTGCTTTAATAAACACAGTGAAGATATGGGGATTGGCTGATATAAACACTTCTTAATCTTGAATGAACTGTAAAAAAAGGTTTCATTGAAATATATCCTATAGTTGACAGGGGAGTTTTATGCCCAATAATTCTGTGTCCAGATTGAATGATGCTGTCAAAGGAGCACAGAAATCTGCCTCTAGAGTGTTTTTGTCCACCTCAAGTGAATGCTACATACAAGGTATGATCAAAGGATCTAAAATGACAATGGCCTACTATTTGAGTTTTTATTATAACAAAATAGTGAGGTTGCAGGAGAAAAGCTATCTCTAAGCATTTCAAGTTTCTTTGGTGCCTACCATTATCCAAAAGAAAAACAAACAAACAAAAAGCCAAGAGTTTTGTCAAATTTGACTTCCACCAGCTAAAAAGAATGCTATGAAATCTTCATAAACCATACCCGTCTTTTAGACAGAAGTAGGTATACATTTTTATGATTAAGGAAACTACTCTCTAAATGTTTCCAAAATAATCTTAGCTTACTGCAAAATAGTAGGACCAAAATAGTAAACAGACTCAATAACAAAACATTTGCATACACTAAGAAACAAAAGAAACTCTTCATAAATAACATTTGAGTAATACATGAATATCCTGGTTGAAAGTATAAATGCATCAACATCTTAAAGGGCACTAGCACCTCATAAGAAAGCTCAAAATATAATGAAGTGGGTTCTAGTTAAATTTTATAACTGAATTTTAAGAAGAGATATAATAAATTGCATTTGATTCCTACTTTGCTGCCAGCCATTGTATCTTTAGCTTAAAGATTCAAATATATCACACTTTAAACTATGAATTCTTTGAGCTTGTTTCTATCCTGACTCAAAAGAAGGCAGAGACATTCAGTAGTGAGATATTCGAGTCAATTAGATTTCAACAAGCAATTCAGACAAAGATCCCAGTATGACACTTCAAAACTATTCAGGACATCAACATCAAATAACAGTTTTCACACAAACTAGCCATGATGACTCTTACAGGCTGTACCAAATAACCTGTTCATCAAGAAACCCTCTTAGTTGTTTCCATTTTTCTAAGCGGGGAATACTAAAGCATCAATCAAAACTTCCCAGGGAAGTCAATGATAGGAATCCAATCAAATACAAAATGCCTACAGCAACAAAGGGATCCTTCACATTTCTAAACAAAATTCTGCAGCCACTGATCAATAATTTACCTTTTAAAGAACACTTTCCTAGAGTATATACAGATTATGAGTTTATACATGATACATCTTTCGAGAATTCATTAAACCCAAGTTCAGTAAAACAGATATAGTTTTCAAATACTATTTCACACATAAAATAAAGTAGGTTAACTTAATTCAATTCAGCACATAAACCATAATAAAACATACGAATATTTGTTCTGGAAACTTGATATTGTTGAGAGTGCCTAAAAATAAAATCCCAATATTTTATATTTTTCACTCCGAGTCATTCTATAATAGATTCTCCTAGGCTTACAAGATCATGTACTCAGAACTAGAACAGTACACCATAGCACAGAAGAAAACCAAAAATTTCTCATTTTCTTCATCATCACAACTACCTACTACCCACAAGCATCAATAACTGTAGCAGCAAATATTAGCATAGCCTATTTGGAACAGAACAATATATGGCTCCCAAACCACTTAGAATGTATCTCATAAATACCTGGGGAGAAACAAGACCACATTACACCATTTCTTCCTCTTTAACTGAGCCCATACCAGTTGTACTTCATAATTAAAAATGAAAATTAGAACTAGATCTCTTATTTTGCCTTTGATATTTATAATACTTGCAGATATGCTTGATGAAGCAAGGATGTTGAAAAACTGGGGTAGCTGAAATGGGTGACAGAATGCAATTTTTTGAGACTATTTTAGTTAGTAAATACTATCATCATAGTGGTCTACACACTGTAGTAGTCACTGACTGCATAGGGCCACTGCATACTTGAAATACAGCTCATCTGCAGTGACAATTATTGTAAGTATTAAATGCACACCGGATTCCAAAGACTTAATAAAAAAGATTGTGAAATATTCTTTTTTTTCAAATATTCTATGAACATTTAAAAATATTAATTTTACATTAAACTGTCCACTTGGAGATACTAAATTAAATATATTATTAAATTTAATTTTACTTCTTTTTATTGTTCTAAAGTGGATTAAATATTATAATTGCATATACCACTTGCATGTGTGGATTACACTGTATTTCTTCTGGACAGCAGTGACTTAGACAATCACCACCATAATATGTAGTAAATGTTGTGGGAGATTCTACTGGTCTACCAATTTGCTCAAAAGTTTTAAAGACATGGTTATATGGCATGAAACAGTTCGAAGGTCATATTTCCTATTGAAGATCATTTAGATTTCTATATTGTGACTAGAGATACAACTCAACAGTGTACAGATGGTAAAAAAATGAAAGGGAGGGAGGCCTTGATAGAAAAAATTTGAGCTCTGAGCACAAGCTAACTCTTGTTCAATCTCTCCAATTCTCAGACCCATTAAATAATTCCTACTTCAGAGGGAAGCTCTCCTTGTCTTTCTAGAGCTTCTATACCTATCCACTATTCTTTAACAAGTAAACGAGTATTCCTAAGGCATTTGAAGCCCTGCGTAAGTTAAAAAGGGTGAGTTGAGAAATTATAAAAATTCTGCAGGATTTACAGTTCTATCTTCTCTCCATCTCTACTTCTCTATAATTTCCTTTTCAGTTTGAAGCAGGGTATATCTTATGTCCTCTATTGCTGGTTATTTCATGCATTTCTTTTTCCTCTCCCAGTTTGAAGCGACATCGTTCTCAACTTTGGTCTTTTTCCTTTCTTTGTTTTATCTTTTCCCATGTATATCTTTCTAAAATTTTTGTTATATAGCAATATTGTGGACATGAAATATGTTTGAGTATACTTCATATTCTCTCACCTTCATTAAGGAAAAAAGACACAGAAATGAAATGGGGAACCAATACATGAAAGTGCATTTTATTTCTACAGGGACTTTTACTGTTGGTGTTGTTTTTTCTCACTAACACTCCCTAGGCATTGCCTAGAGCATTATGTTTCAAGGAGAAAAATAATCAGGATCACCTAAACTATTTCTTAGGCCCTATCAGAACCAAAATCAGATTCTTTGGATGGAAATCAACCGTCTTAGAGTATAGGTTAGCAACAATAAACAGATTGTCCATAATCCCTGACATTGATACATGTCCTACAAAATATAAAATATCAAAAGAAACTATTAAAAGTGCAGTTGATTTTATAAAAATGACAACTTGGAGGAAAAGTTTTAATTATTGGTTTTAGCACCTGAAAATAAAGTTGAGAAAAGAAAAAGTCCAATGTGATCAACAAATGCTATTAAAACTATTTAATAGAAATCCTTTGGAGTTGGAGTAAGTTAATTGAAGTTTGCTATTAAGGGTTTCTTAAAACACATTTCAGAGTAGTTTGGTAAAGAGCTCATAGTCATTTCCAGACTAAACATGGTCATTTCAACTCAAGTTAGTTCATATAATAGGACCTATAATCTTATATTCTGCTGAAAGTGCCTATGCAGTTGAAGAACTCCGGTGCTGGTTAAGTATCAAAATACTTTTTTGGTTAAGTAAAACTTTTGAAGGCATAAAACCTAGAGTTAGATTCAACTAATATTCTTTTAGATGGTTGCCTATAAACAGTTTTTGGGTGCATTTTCAAGAGTTACGTTGAATTTGTAAGCAATTTATGCTGGGCTTCTAGGAATCAGCATGTTAATAAATTAGATCAAAACAGGCAATCCTATTACAATTAGGACAATGAATCAATTTGTGTTCTTGATGTCCCAAGAGTTTGAGCTCATAGAGCTTTGATATTGTATATAACAAACACATATTTTCACTATTCTAAACAATTTCCTAATCCCCAGAAAATTAAGCTAAGGAATATATTTTTGGTCTGCAATAGATTATACTTTTATTCAGAAACCAATAAAATGATTTTGTTTCTAAAATGATTTTGTCAGGAGTCCCCATTTTGAACAAAGGTTTAGATCACCAATAACCAACTTCATAAAAACAAACATATAAACAGAATGAAAATAATTACTTCATACCTTATTATGTGTTTGAGTCTGTCCAACCAATATGAGGATGTTGGATGAGATAATAGACAGGCAGAAGTTAATTAAAATTATGGATCTCTCAGAGCGTATGTACCTAAACAGAGAGAGAAAGAGTGTCCAATTTTAAACTCAACAGAAAGATAAAGAATTCTGTATTATACAAATTGGTGATACTCAGCCAGAAAAGATTGAAATACAGCCTTTAGAGGAGAAAAATATCAAAGAGTTGTTAAATATAAATATTATTAGAGGAACATGCATGTCCAAAATTCCTTTAGAATTTTTTTTTCTTTAGACATTAGTGTGGACAACATGTCTTTTCCAACAAACCTAAATTGCCCATCTGTTTTCAGTTTAAATTTTGTCTATTAGACAAATAAAATTTTTTGAAAATATGTCAGTTAGTATAACAACCTTTAAAATGTATGTGTGTGTGTGTGTGTGTGTGTATGTTTACTATTGTGACATAAGTCAATGAATAGAATCTCAGAATACAAATGAGAACCCTCGTGCATATTCTATTGCATTGCCTGGTTTTCTAAGTAGATGCCATTACTTTCATGAAACAGTGAGCACTTTCATGGGTGAACATATTTCACCCACTTTTGTGTAACAGATTGTTACTCTATTTTCTTTTCCTGATTAATTGTTCTGAAAAAATAAAACAATTTTTCTCTAAAAAAATAATCCAATGCATAGATAATTCACCATTGCACTGGACAATTACTTGGCATCTGCCATATTTTACCCTTATGAAGTGTTTATATATAGTCTGTTATATAATTTTAAGTGTACCAAGAATCTGTGCCATGGAGAAAACTTTTCAGTATCAAATGATCTACCAGCTGTTTGTTTATCCTAATTTATTATACCCTGTGGTAAATCACTGAGTGACAGTAACAAAAGATACACTAGTACTTGTTGTGTGTTTGAGGCTGATCAATTTATATTAAAACATGCAATCCCTTTCTATAGCAGGCATGGATTTTCTGTTCAGGATCAAGATAGGAGTGCCAGTGGAAGGTAAAATCTGTCAAAGTTCTTTCACTTTCTGTGTCTGAGGAATATGTAGGCAGAATCTCCATGTTGCATTATATATTCCAGAAGAGAAAGCAAAGCAAAAACACATGTAATAATAACATATATAGAGTAATTTTTAATATGAAAGAAATGTTCTTCATAAAATAAACCTACACAGGACTAAACTAAGTCAACTCTCAATTTAAAATGACCTGAAGAGTTGCATAACCTTGTCCTTCCATTATCAGTATCTAAAAATATAACAAACTACACTTGGGGATGCTAAAGACATCATCAAACATTAAGTTGTTTCTTCTTTTGTAGGTTGAGGATATGACAAAAACTTTTAAAGAGATGCACAAAATTGATTCTATATAGGATAATGGCTTCTATAACAGCATAAACACAAAGACGACAATTTTAAATGAGGGTCAATAATATTATTTGCTCTGTAAAGAGAAAAATCATAACAAGAATGATCCAGACTGACCACTCTGAAGAATATTTAGTTTTCCCATTTTCATTAACACTGAATCACAACACTGCATTAAAATTATGTCTCAATTTTTAAGACTTTTTCTAAATACATTTCATGTTTTAAACAAAATATGTGACTATTTCATTTTAATGCATGAGTTGAAACAACATATTCAAATTCTCTTTGATATAGCTACATAACCCCGCAGAACATATCTGCACAGGACATAACAGTGCATTAATATTTGATGAATATTTCTAATTAACTGTATGGGACACCTTCACACTTCAAAACAGTATTATATATAAAGTAATTCTAATTCTTGTACAGTTTAAAAATCATTTCAAATTAAATTCATGGCCTCCTTGGTGGTGCAAGGGGTTAAGACAAAACCTATGAAGCTGTCCGCAGCCACTGCACCACGAGTTTGATCCCTGGTGGGAGCAACCCACATGGCTCAGCAGACCTATCCTGACTCACTCTCCCGCTGCTCCCCTCAGCAGTGTACTTCAGGCAATCTGCTTGTCTGTTCTCCACTCTGTCTCTGGTGAATCCTCTCACTCCCCACACCTCTAGTCTGTACCCCAGTTCTTGTATGCCTAAATAAATAAATCTTTAAAAAAAGAAACTAAATTTAAACCTTCCAATTAGGAAAAAAAGGCAGTTGGACCCTAACATGATTATTTCCATACAGTAATGCTACAAGGTCAAAGTAATGTTTACAAAATGCCTTGAATTCATTATGCTTCAAAGCTTCATTTAACAATTTATGACTTTTAGAACTTTTATCAGATTATTAATATTACTTTAATTCTTCTATTTGTAGACAATAAGTTGATGGCCACTAACTCTTAGGAATCCACACACATGTTATATCTTACTACTTCCTTCTTCATGTCTCAGTTTCATATGATAATTTAATAGATTAGTTTAGCTAATTCCAAGAAAACTATTGCAGTGGATGGTTACTTTATTACAGATGGAAACTTTATTATGAATTAATTAATACTGTACTTCTTTCATTCCTACTGACAGTGTTTGTGTTAGTCACATGTATTGAGGAGTGAAGAGAAAATGGAATTGGTATATGAACCATAAGTGTTGAAACATGAAACAAATATTTCAATGAGATGAATTGTGATACTATTGCAAGTACATACTGCTTTGGCTCATAAACACAGTCTCATTTTCTGGGAAGTGTCATTCAGGCAATTGTAGGAAATAAAGCTTTAATTAATTAATTAATTAATTAATTAATTATCTTCTTAGCCTCTGTCCATCTTGCTCTCATATTACCGGGTGAATACCTGCCCGATTGAGTCCTAAATTCTGGATTCTTTTGTCTACAATGCAATGCCAATACTAACCATCTCTTTCATCATTTTATGGGACTGGCCATATTTTTTCAGACTGTGTCACTTTGTCAGTGTTTCACACTACAAGGTAACTCCTATAGAGATGACAGAATCTCTACTTTGTGCCTGGACCAATACACAAAGAATGTATAAATATTTTATTTTTTATAAAACGTGAAACTTTAATATCTGACAATTTTCATATCCTGGCAATTATTTCCAGCTATCAAAAGAGTAAGAAACTATAGTGGAGAACAACGCTTTTTGAAAGAATGTTAAATCAAATGAACTTTTCTTTTTATAAGTTTTAAGTGAATTGTTTATCTTCAGTAAAAGATAATTAAAATGCTAGTATAAATTTTGAAATTTTAATATTGCAAACATTCAGAAAAAATACATATCTGTTTACTAGTTAGCAATTGTTTTTAGAGTATTTCTTAATAGTCAAAATGTTGAACATGTAAAATTTTTTAAATCCACTAGGAAGTTTGGCCATATGGCTAAGCACTTTTTATCAGCATGTGAGTAGACCCAATAAGTCTCACAGATCTGACTAATTAATAGAAAGGAACAAATCTAGCAAAATACTAAATATTCATGTAATGTCAGATACAATTTCAAATATTTTAGAACAATTTCTTTCAATCTCTTAGTCCTGTTTATGTATTTTTCTGACTTATTTTCATCGATTTTTTAAAATCAATAACATTTTGTCAAAATGCTACTGGAAACATTTAGCAAAGAGAACTTTTCTTGAGCATGTGGTATTTTGTTAGTGTGTGGAATTCTAGGAGATTTTACTCATTATCTGGGACATACTGAAAACGTATTTAAGACAACAATTTAGAAACCATATTTCTATAACAGAAAGCAATTTGATTATATTTATTAAATCTCAAACTTAGTAGTAATTGGGATAAACTAAAATCATTGGTAGACTGAAGTGGTGATAAAAGAGTACTATGCTTGTGGGTAAGCAACTTGTTGAAGGCTATCATCATTTGAACTGGGGAGAAAAGTGTGACTGCATTTTCTTTTCTCACCATAGGGAAATGCAGACAAGAAAATTAGGTGAACAGAAAACAATTATTTACTATAGTTAAATCACAGCAATTATAACTGTTATAAAAATACTGCTTCCAATAAATTAAGAAGACAGGAGACATACAATAGATACTATATTCCCTGATGTGACTCTGAATAATAGAGTATCCCACTTCAAGTGTATCACTTTATTACTTACCTCCATAATGCTGCATAGACAACTGCTAGGGTGATCAAGGCCAAGCAAGAAAGGCCACTGCCTACAATTAGGGTAACTGAAGGTGTACCAGAGGATTCCATGATCTGTAAATTAAGAAAGAAAAAAGGGAGAGATTTTTTAAATTAAAAATAACTTCTAAACTCAGCAAAACTATCTTAACACCCCAAACAGCCAATATAGTTGTTATAGTTACCAGATAATTACCCAGTAACCACTCTGTTCACATATTCTCAACCTCTAAAATGACTAATTCTACCTCCCCACTCTCTCCCACTGTGAAGTAATAAAGACCTTCACATTTTAAATGCTTGACTATGGCATAATTATGACATTGTAGAAACTTAGGACTTTCTAAAATAAATAACTAAAACTATAACTTGGTCAATATTCACAAATGAAATTTTCTCCACCTGAATATTATAACAGAATTCATTTTTCTTCAACTAAGTGCAGTTATTTAACAGTATCCTTTTTGGTAAAATTTACTTTGATTCCCCCTTAAACAAGTGATTGTTTTACTTAACTCTGGTACCCAGACATTGAAATTTTTTCAAACTTTCTGACTTTTGACAACTTTGTTCTAAGTCAACTATTCTCTCATTTAATTTCACTTGCTTGGCCTCTAAAAGTATACAAGAAAATCAAATTTCAAATGCAAGACCTTAGAATATACTTTGTGATTTTTTCCCCCTATGAAGTAAGTGGAGATAATTTTCACAATGCCAGGATCAGTTCCTAAATACATGACCTTGACAAATAAGCCTTATATCTTTTAAAACATCAAGATTACAAGCAGTCACTGATTTGAGAGATCTCATCCCTTAGAAACTAACACGATACTAACAAAATTTGTTATTTTTCTTATTTTTAACATAGGAAGTTTGAAGAATTATAGTTTAAGATCAAGAGTGTTCCAAAATCTTAAATATGCACATTAAACTACATTAGGTATTTTTGTTATCAAAATAAGTAAAACAAGTGATGCATATTTAGGCCAAATTCAGAGAAAAAGTCACATTTATCTAGATTATTTTTCAGTATTTCACTTTATGAAACAATTTTTCAAAATATATTTGATGGAATGTATTTTTCTTTTAGTCAGTTTATACAGTTCTCTTTCATAAACTAGTTTTACAAACGAATATACTTTTAAGGGATGATTTTACTGTTTTTGACAGCCCAAGCTTTCCATGAAAACTTCATGTGATTTTTTTAAAAGATAAATACCCAAGGACACCCCCAGAAAACCTGTACTGAAAATATCCAATGCAGATATGCAATGTGTTTGCCTATAGTGTCTGGGGTCTTCATTCTATTACCAACAGTATCTTCATAAATTCCTTAGAACAGCTTTCCAGTTATAAAATAAACGTTAAGTTGGCAATTATTTTCATTTGAAAGTTTGCAGCATATTTGCAATATGATTGGAGTAATTCCTCAAAACTATACTGCAGAAATTTCAAGTTAAAAGACATGAAATTGAGTAGAATTTAGTTATAGCACACCAACTAGCATTCATTTCACCAAACTACTGTAGCTAACGAGGAGACGAACCCAATTTTGCCACCCTGCAACATTTTCCATTTCCCCATTTAAAATGCAGTTCCCTGGAGAAACACTTGCCACATTGTCCCTGCCTTTGCATTAAAGCCTTGTTTTCCCTTTGTTACTTACTATTTCTCTAGGTTGCTGAGCCAAAATGGCGAAGGTAGAGAGACGATCACATAAGCATTTCGTATGGGATGCATCGGTAAGCACAGTTTTACATCCCTGGGTGGACCACGTTCCCAAAGACTCGTTCCTGCAAAGGGAGGGGAGGGGGGAAATCGCGATAAATACGCCTGATGGCCAAATCCGTAAAGAAGAAAATGCAATTTAATTGAGAGAATCATCTACTGTAATTCCCGTACAAAAAAAAAGCTACTTGTTGTTGAACAGGACGCAATTTAGATGCATCTCCAGTAATGCAAAGCGAGTGTTTGGAAAAAGCAAGCAGGCGGTGGTGCGGCGTGCAGAGAGCTGTCCAGCGCCGGAGGTGCTGAAACCCGGACTAGCTCTGTCCAGCCCTCTGCGAGGAACAGCAGCGGTGGTGGCAGCAGCACGAGCAGCCGCCAGAGCTTTGGCAGCCACTTCCTATGCTCATCGGATCATTTCAAACACTCAGGGTGTAAAGAGGCTTTATATATTTTCATATCAGCTCTTATTCCCATCCCGTATTTTTGGATAGTGAATTCTGGCTTTTAAAATGCGGATTTCTCTGAGAAGCCTGCCTATAAGGTTACATAGCTGGGGTTGGGTGATAGGATCTTCTCCGCTGCTGGTTAGGGATTTTTCCTCCCTTTAGAATTAGCTGCTGTGAAAATTTCACCCTGGAAACGGGAAGCAGCAGCAGCAGCGGCATCAGCTGGTTCTGATTCTCACTGCCTTTGCCTGGTATCTAGGGGAGGGGTGGGTTTCAGACACAAGCTTCCCACTGCACACTTCACTCAGCCCAATGCGCCTCTGAAGCCCTTGCCATTTCTTCCCCTCACCCACCTCTTTGCTCTGAGGTAGAAGCATTAAGCTACCCCCAAGTCTGTTAAAACATTTAGAGGAGTAACTCCACCCCAAAGTCCAGTAGGGAGGGAGGAAGAGGGTTAGTTTCAATTTTCTCTTTGGTGTAGCCATTCAAAATTCTAAAGCATATGCTTTATTTCCTACCCCAGAAGAACAATAAAAATGGTATCAACCTACGCCTTTTTAGAGAGGAGAACCCTTCCATCCCCCAACTGAACTACTATACAGGAAGAGGAAGAAAAGGGAAAAAAAGCAAGTGTTCAACCAATCAACTTTTATTATCATTACACGTGTTATATACTGAATGCACCAATTGTCATCTCCCCTCCCCCAGGCATGGAAACTCTCCAACTAGCAAACCTATATGTATAGTGTTTTCAAATTTCAAACCAAGTTACTCTGTGTTAGAAATGACTAAAATTGGAAGAAGATAACACATGGTTTGATGTTAATTTTGATATGGTACTTTTGATTTCAACTCCTCCATATTTGAATGCCTAAAGCTATTGGGTTAAATATGTAGACAGTCTATTTCTAAAAGATTTCATTGAAAGAGGATTCTCGGTGACAGTTGGACTTCCAAGTTGAGTTACAGAATGTAATTCACACTATCTCTTTTGGTATCTTGAAGCAATATATTTTTACTATTAATGATTTTATGTCATTAATATTCATGACATAATACTGTTAATTACAACTTCTTTTAAAACAGAGTACACTGTTGAGATTGAGCTACATAAAAATTGTACTTAATTTTTCTCAAATACCTTGAAATTTAGTAAATACAAAACTTGGAGGGTCTCTTTTTCTCATGATATTATAAAATCATGCTAAATTAAAAAAATGTATCCCTTTAACTGCAACAGTACTGAATTTTAATTTAACCTAACCATAACACAGCAGCACTTCAATTTATTTCATCAGCTGATTGTCTCCTATCTTATTGTGACAAACAATTGAGGCAAAATGAAAAACATGTATCTCATCTGAATAAAGTTAAAAAAGATTTACTTAAAAGAATCTGACATGTTTTAAAACAAAAGATCTGAATTATTCATCCTAGATCACCTATTTACTTTATTGCAATTATATATGCACTCAAGATGGAGTCCATGGATGATAACCAATTCAAAGTCTTAAAGAAAAAACTTTTGCTGTAAATAAGACTTCATATATTTATACTTTATTTACTAAAGAAAATGTTAGCATTACTAAACTTTGGTTGTCAGGTATAAAAACAATATTTCTAGACTCTGAAAATAATGTAAACTTTGTCACATTTTTAGAAAAGGTCAATTAACCTTACTTTGTGTAATGACTGCACTGCTGACCTGGGTCATCCCCAGGCAAAATTGGTAAAACTGGTCTCCATGGTTTAGTCCTTTATTCCACCCCAAGCATGAGGTGTTTCTAATGATTCTAATCCCGATGGAACCCTTTTCATGGTTTTCTTCCTAAGTTAATATAAGCCTTTCTGCTTACCTTTCTTTGTTATTATTATCCCTTTGTTGACTTTATCTGATTATAATAGATAATAATATAAGAATGACAACAGCTTTATGTGTTATTATTTTAAGACAAGATATAAAACACAAAGTCATGTATCTAATAGGAGAACACCAGAATTTGGAACATATGAATAAAAGAGAATATCTGGAAAGGTGGGAAGGGGTAGGTTGCCAAGCTCTGCATTTGATTATTTCCAAGAAATGAAAGGTGTTAAGCCATTCTGTTGCTAAATCTTAAATCGTTTCATTATCTTAATATTTTAAAATCATATAAAACTCTTACAAATTATTTTTTAATTACAAGCATACATATTATAAAACCTATAGTACACACCACCTGCATTTTCAAACATTTCATAGCTTATTCCTACTGTACGAAATTCTTTGAAAGCATGGTACATGTGTCTGACTGATTTCAGGGAGACCTTGTAAAGCAAACTGATATGTAGTAGAGCTAATGTGAATCAAAGCAGCTTCCTCAGTCTGCACAGAACAAGATTTTTAAATGTGGACTATTCGAACAATCACATTATTCTTCCAACATCAAAGTTTTTTGCATGCTATGATTAATGGTGTATTTGTGAATTATTCTTAGTTATTAAATCTAGGTTGTCATCAATAGGGTAAACAAACAGCAAAATATGTATGAACATTGGGCAATAAGAATAACAGACTGACAATGTCAGAAGCAAACACAGAATGATATACACATATACTTTATACTGAAAACCACATTATTTCTTTTTTATAGTGTCTATTATGAGAAGTAATTTTTTTCAGATAGTTTTAAAAAATAACCAGGTCTGCAGAAATTCCATACAACCAGCACATTCTTTGTTGGTTACACCTACATTCACCCATGTTAGCTGTTAGCTGTCATCTGTACCTCTTATACTTCTTCCTATTATTAGACTGGCTAAAAGAAGGAAAGTGTCTGCCTGTCCCAAGTATTCAAATATATACCCACACACATGAAATTCTGTGGAAATATAAGATGCAGAATCTATTTTTCCCAACTTAATATCTGAGGCCTTTTCCCAGCTTCCTCAGAATCTACAATTTCTTTTTTGATCTGAATATATCAGTGGGTTCCATAGGTTCTGTTTTCCTTCTGAAAATGATATTCTCTGCATGTTGATTCAAAGGAGTTTATGGTCCAAAGATATCATTATACTAATATTATAATGTCTGCATATATTATTTTATACTAGTATATATATTTTTACTATAAAAATAGAAATACTAGTATAAAATATGTATACTTCATTGCATGTGATGAGATTTAGAAATGGGTACTTTTGCCACCCTTGGAACACTTATCATCCTCTATGCTAGGTATGGAATCAATAGTGCCTGCTTCACACCATAATACCAGATTTTCAATTTGTTATCTAGATATGAACTGGTTCCAGGCATACACCACACTTAGATCTTCCCTACACTGCTTGGCATCGGTTAGTGCTTTTCATCCACACTAGAATATTACTTGATAAATTCACTTTGTTTATAAATTAAAGTTTCTATTCCACACAAGAATGTTAGTAGTTTTGAGAATTGTATCTTGTTTGACTTTGAATATCTGGCATGCTGCTTCTCATTTAGTAGAAATTTGATAACTGTTTTTTTCAGTTACTTTTATAATTCTTTATATTTCAAGTATGACTTTTAATACTTCCAGGTCCAAACATAGTATTAGCTCTAATTCATTTGCTCTCCTTCACCATATAGTAAAAGATGCAATCTGAAGAGAGTCAATGGATTGCAATAGGCTCATTTATTTGCTTTAGGTCTTTAAACATTTCACGATGAATTCTGAAAGACTCAACATCCTGTACTATTTGTATACAATCCAGCAGGGAAGCCTGAGTTTTCACTAGCCAGTGAGTCAATAGGTTTTTAGTAAATGCATTTCAAATGACAGATAAAATAGCAGACACACAAAAACATGAACAGTTTCTTTTTTAGAGAAAACGACAATCTGGTTGGAAAGGCTATATGTTTTCTACCATATTAGTTCAACAAATTATTCCAGAAAATGATGTGAATTCTACTCTGCTAATCCAAGCCACCATCATTCTCAAATACAGAAATCTCATTATTGTGTTTCTTGTTTCCATGCATGCCACCTTCTCTCAAGTTCAATTTCAACACATCAGCCAGAAAGATCTGGTTGATATATTTATCAAATCAAGTCACTCT
This sequence comes from Talpa europaea, assembly GCF_964194135.1. Lineage (NCBI taxonomy): Eukaryota > Metazoa > Chordata > Mammalia > Eulipotyphla > Talpidae > Talpa > Talpa europaea. Next base: position 71,241,674 of record NC_140068.1, read on the forward strand.
ATTAAAAACTATCAATTTTTTTTCAGTTTTATTTGGAGTAAAGACTAAGCCCTTACAGTGGCCTATAAGGGCTTATACAATCTGGTCTGTCATTGTGTCTCTGCCTTCACATCTCTAACACACTTGCTTTCGCCCATCATTTTCAACTAGACTGCACTCCTTATTGTCTCACCTTAACCTAGAATGCACTCCTCATATATAGTCACCTTGATCATTCCGTCACATCATGTCAATTTCTATTCTTACATCATCCTACCAGGGATGTCACTGACTTTGCAACATAAGTCAGTAACTCCCCACTTCAGGATAAAAGTGGGTACATATTCTATATAAATTTTCTCATTCAGAGGTAGAATTTATTTCTTCTTTTGAATCTTGGTAAGCCTTGTGACCTGATTAGAAGAATGAAGTTGAAGTGATTTGTGACTTCTGAGTCCAGAACTGAAGTGGTCTTACAGTTCCACTCTCATCATCTTAAAAATTATTCTCTCATGTAAAGTAGCCCAGCCTGGCCTTGTTGAGGATGAGTGCTCTGCAACAATGACCTGATATTAGGTCATATTAGATTATCCCATCCCAGGCTGAACTGCAAGATGACTGCAGCTTCATGAATGACACCAGATGAACCCAACAAAAAACCCAACAAGCTGAACTCAAGCAAATAGCTGTACTATAGTACTACAAATAAATGAAATTATTAATATTTTTATTCACTAAGAGCCAAAGTGATTTTTCCATAATAGCTGAATCTCTACACAAAAATTACATACATGCCCTTTGTTCTTACCCTTATGTATTATGGGCCAAAGCACTTATCAGTTATATAGGTATTTTTAATTTTTTTTCACCTGTCTTTGCTTACTAGAACGTAAGCATCATAAGGTCAGGGGTATTTCAATGTCCACTTCAGTATTCCTGGATCTCAAAATTTGGGATCCAGCAAGTATTTGTTCAATGAATACCTGTTATAGATTTTGAACTGATATTCTTGGACTTCCCTGCGCCAACAATTTGTTCATTTAACAAACATTTTAAGTCAGAATCGAATATGGTACAGACACTGTGCTGCTAGGTTATTTTGGAAATGTTAGGTTTCTACTTTGCCTTTTGGAGCTGAGATCTTTGATAAAGTTAGTTACCTTGTATTGTAGCATCACTGTCTCTACATATTAAAGGTGAAGTATCACTGTCTTCATATATTGAAACTAAGAATGTGTTACTCTTTGGATCACTGAACATTATTTATAGGACTGGTACTACCAGTTTTATTGCTAATGGCTTAATTTTTAACTGTGCAAGAACATTTAATAAATATTTAAATGTATAACACAGTGTGTTGACTATTGGCATAATGTCATATAGCAATTTCTTTTTTTTTTAAGATTTATTTACTTATACAAGAACTGGGGTACAGGCCAGAGGCATGGAAGGATGAGAGAATTCACCAGATAGAGTGGGGCGCAGAACAGGCAGACGGACCGAAAACACTGCTGAGGGGAGCAGCGGGCGAGACAGGAGAGGTCTGACTCGCCATATGGGTATCTCCCCAGCCAGCCAGGATCGAACTGGCACTGCAGAGGCTGCGGACAGCTTCACAGCACTGTGCTCAACCCACTGTGACACCAGGGAGGCCCTCATATAGCAATTTCTAGGACTTACTCATCTTGCAAAAATGACTCTTTATACCTGTTAAATAGAAACCCCCATCTTCCCATACCATCAAACCCTGATAACTACCATTCCAAAAGGTCAGAAAAGGAAAAGCAAACACAGATAAGTGAGCTCCAGCAAATTTAAGGGCTGACACACACAATGGGAACAAATATGAGAGTAAAATAGTAACCTAAGAAATGGGAGAAAATAATTTCAAACCAAATAGCTGATAAGGACTTAAAATACTGTATCTATCTATTTTTATATATCTATTGATATATTAATATATGGAATTCTTAAGATGCCATGACAAAAAACTGATTAAAAATAGGCTAAATTTTTTATGCTGTTGCTTTCTAATTAAAAATAGTAAGAATATAAAAAAGTATGGGAAGGAATAACATTATGGAAGCCAATCTTCTGGGTTATAAATATGTATAAATATCCTCACCATGATTTATTAATAATTAAAGGTTAAAATATGCTAGCTGCCATCATTAATTAGTCAATAGGCAAATAATAATAATCACCCTAATGAAAGTAACAGCTAACTTTTATTGAGTATCTAACAAATGTTAGGTGCTATGATAGATACTTTACATACATTTAAGAATTATCTTAAAATGATATATCATGGTAGCTATTACTGTTGTTTTCCCAGATAGGAAAATGGAGACAAATTGGTATTAATATCTCTATCCAGATCATAAGAACCCTAGAACTCCAGGAGCTTGGAGTTGGAAGTTGCTTAAATATGCAAGCACTAGACTACCTATCTTTGGAGTCATTATTAGAGCTTTAAAAGAAATAAATGGAGTCAAGAGGGGCCTCTCTGGTGGCATAGCAGGTTGAGCACTGCACTATTAAGCTGTCTGCAGCCTCTGCAGCATGGGTTCAATTCCTGGACGGCCAGGGAGATTCCCACATGTTGCAGCAGACCTCTCCTGTCTTGCCCACTGCTCCCCTCAGCAGTGTATTTCTGTCGTCTGCCTGTTCTGCTTCCCCCTCTGGTGAATTCTCTCACCCTCCAGTGCCTCTGGCCTGTACCCTAGCTCTTGTATAAAAATAAGTAAATCTTTAAAAATATATATAAAAAATGGAGTCAAGAGAGTATGACTTTCCTATGTCATCTAGCTATGCCAGGAATTGAGCCTAAGTCTGGATGACTTCAAAGTAGAATCCCCTTCCTCTGTTCACTTAGTGAGGGGTAGATGCAATGAGAGGCCACTTGAGAGTTAGGGACATACTGGGGGAGCACTCGTACAGGATGTCAGTTTGGGGAACTCAAATCTCACAGAAAAGTTGGAAGGATTTCCTGAAAAAGTGATTGGTCAAAGGTCAAATGTTTAAGATAATAAGAAAGGCTAACTTGGAAATGGTTCTGTGGACACAAAGGAGGATATTGAGAACTTTTGATAGAATAATTTTAGTAAAAGGCTCAAATGAAAACTATTTCTAAAAGTTAAAAATGAAACTTGTGATAAAGAATTTAGCAACAGAAGGAGAAAGATTGCGAGTCAGATATCAGAGAAAAATAAATTCTTGTCATTTATGTTTTCACTTTGAGATGGAAATCAATCTCCTAACACCTCCCAATGCAGACCCTAACAGTCCACACAGAGAGATTATGACAGGGTGGAGCAACAATGAGACAAATGTCATACAGCTTGGTTCAGGGTATTAATGGCACTAATATTATAAAGGAGAGGGAAAAAAATCTACTAAAACTCCAAGGGGAAAAGTATTGTTCCTTTCAAGAAAATCAATGAATACAGTTTCACTCAGATAATTGTAAGTCATTTTCCCTCAGAAATTTTCAAAAAATTTATTTAAACCACTAAAAAGGAACAGAATCTGAAATGGGCAGGAAAAAAAGACAGTTTGAAGATATGGAAATAGAATTCTGAATGGAACCGAATAGGATTGCTATAATATCCTTTACTTAACTGCTGATAACTTTTAGATGACATATTTAATAATATAGCAAAATACACTTTAGTTTTATAAATGCCTAGATTCAGAAAGATAGCCAAAGTGACACTTGGGTGTAAGTAGGGACATGTCTAAACTCTTTTTCCCCTTCATTTCATAAGACTTTTAAATGGCTAGACAACTGTTAGTCTCAATCCACAAAATAATTCAATCTTTTTGGATTTTCTCTTTCAATAAAACTTTATCTGTGTTGTAACCAATATTAATCTAATGTAATTTGCAACAGATGAGATGTACAAACCAGAAAAAAATGGAGATTGAAATAAAGTAGAGCAAATTTAAATATATTTACTTTCTACACTAGTACTGTGATAATTTGGACAGAAAACTAGACCATTGTAAAATTTATAAAACTATGTGCATCCAAGCATTCCCCAATTTAAAATTAACACACCAATTTTCAAATTTTAATGGCTTTTGTCTCTATCCCTTTTGTACAGGATTAATCCCACATAAACACACACACAAAAAAAGGCTGGAAATATATTGACAGTGTAATTATCAGAAGCTGTTTCAAACTATTGAATTATGGGTATTATTTTTTGCTTCTTTATATCTTCTGTACCTTTCTATTTTCTTGATGGGATTGTATAACTTCTATAAGCAGAAAAAATTCTTTTTGAGATTCACAAAGTTATAACAAAAGTGTAAGATTACTTCTTTTATACTCCATTTGTAGGAAATTAATATTCCTTCTTAAGTACTTTTATAATTTGAACCAAAATAGTCCCCATGCCAGAAAATTAAAGATGAAGATAGCTTTCAAAATATATATGTATTTATATGTGATTTAAGAACATAGGAAAGTTCCATATTCAAATGAATTCTCCAAGTCTTTTATGGATATCAAAAGTCACATTGTAGCATACAAATATTTTCTGAAAAATTATATTTCAGTGCATTGTGGTGTACTGAATTAATAATTGTTGGAGTCATAGATAATGTTTATTTTTATTTTCCACTATTTATAAAAGGTTATACAAGCTTATGTAAATTTTACCAAAGTTATAAAAATAGTATTTACCCAGATTTATAATAAAGCATACTTTGCAAATTGATATTTAACCACTGTCTTACAATGGTCAGATTTAAGATTTAATCATTATGTCTTAGAAATCCAGTAAAAAGACAACATATAAGACAGTGTTTAGTCCTAGCCCTATAAACGATAAGCTGTTTTGAAAACATATACTACACAACTTGAGAAGACATGAGGACAGCTGTGTATTACTACATAGCTTCTATATCAAATCACTAAACATTATCTACCAAAAATATTTTATGATTCACAACAGTTTTCTATAGGCTAAAAACCCTGTTACAAAAATTTTAACAGCAAACTCACCAAGGAAGTATTTTATACCTCAATTTGTACTACAAATTTTTTTTTTTCCTATTCCACTTGAGATTACAAACATGTGATGATGTCCCTATAAGCTTATCTTGTCATGCTTTTGGTATGGGGTCACAAGTTAGTTGCTTTCTAAGTTAAAAATTTGAATACACACCTGCAATGTTTATCTGCTTTGGAAGAATAGTTCTCAACAATATAGTGTTGAGACATGGAACTGAGTTAAAGCTCAGTTTACTCAAAATTTAGATGCGTTATTCCTATAGCTAGGAATATGTGATCTTTTATGCCAGAATTATCAATTTTGAGAAATAGAAATTTTAAATCTTGAGCAAATCATATATTTTTTTTAAAGATTTATTTATTTATTTATACAAGCACTGGGTACAGTCAGAAGCGCGGGAGGGTGAGAGAATTCACCAGAGCCAGAGCGGGGAGCAGAGCAGGCAGAAGGACTGAAGTACACTGCTGAGGGGAGCAGCGGGCGGCAGGAGAGGTCTGTGCGCCATGTGGGACCCTCTTCTGGTGACAGGGGAGCAGCCAGGGATCGAACCAGTGCTGCAGAGGCTGCGGGCAGCTTCGCAACCCAGTGCTCAACCGCTGCGCCACCAGGGAGGCCCCATTGAGCTAATCATATTTTTAAAACTAGGATTCATTATTGCTTAGAATAATGGAAAATGCAAAAATGAGGGTTCACTGGGCACTTATGTGGTTTTAATGACTGAGTGACATGTGATTCTTGGAACTCTGAAAAAGGCAGCCCTGAGTATTAGGGAATGCTTGTCTGTTCACTTCTTCACTGTATTACGTGCAATTTGGGAACCTGGATATTAGTAGACAGGAAATGGAAATGATTAGAGTAGCAGAACAAGGTACTCCTCTATACAAATACTTAAAATGAAATAGAGTAGTCTGTATATAAAAAGCTGGATCCAATTAAAATATAAACTAAGAAAATAATCTGTTCATACCAATCAAGGGGTTCATTGTCATATTTATTCAACTAACATACTTATTTTCACCACTCCCAATATTACTTACTTGCAACTACTGAATTCTTTAAAAACTAATCTATATCCCAGCACTGCAGTGTTTGTTTAAAGTGAAAAAATGCATTCCAAAAAGCCACAATGCAAATGTACCTACTTGATGATAAAGACAAGCACATGCAACAAATCAAACTTTATAATGACTTCAGTAAATACTGAAAATTTTCTTTTCATCTGCTTTTTTCCTTCAAATTAAAATTACACTTTGAATTTCCTTGTGATTAGTTTCAAGTGCTTGTCAGTTTTCCTCCTTTTTATATCATCTAGAGAAGCTATGGGGTAAACAAGTATCTTTATTCTTATCTTGCATGTAGTTTTATTTCTTTAAGTCACAAATGTGACAATGGGAAACTTGGCTTCTGGTTTCAGCCTTAATGAATGTCCCAGGTTCCAAAAGGCAGGTTAAATATTCCTGGTCCACTCAGTCATTCTTCAGACTTCACAGCCATGTAAATTTTCCACACATTTTCTTTTCCTTTGCTAACCTGTCTGAAACGGTTTTGATTATTCGTCCAATAAGGGATGATTCCTTTTGCACCCTGACACTACAATCTTGTAACTTTGAGAAAACTTGAAGCAAGGTCTCTTTTGTAGAAGAGAATAAATTATCCACCCCCACAAAATGAGTTATTAGGTAAGTGAAGGCAGAGAAACTGCTACTCCTGACAAGAGTTCATAAGAGAAAGCATTTCTAAGATGCCAGAAAATCTTGTTCTACCCACCTGACCAAACTACATATTTTTGACTAAAACAACTTAACCAGAGAGCAGCAAATGAAAAGCAATGGAAGACTGCATATAAAATACCTCAATGACAGCACATGCAGAAAAAAATAAAGTGGCAGAGGTGTCTTTAAATGAATTATGTAACAAGGCTTTTTGAATTCAATGCTTAATGATATTTAATGCTTAAGTTGATTTTTAAATTCTGATATAAAATTTGAAAGGACTGTAGCTAGGAAATTTTTTGGTAGACATTAAGGTTTTGTGGGTACTTAGATTCTTAAGTTACTTTCATAGTTTATAAACTATGAGAATATAAACTGTTCCCTGACTGCAACCATTTATAAATTTATTTAAAATGTCATAGCGTAAAAACATCAGTGTAATAAAAATGAAAATACAAAACACAACAAAACAAAAACAAACAATTATAAATCAGAGACATCCTGCAGGGGAGGAAGAGGGAGAGGGATCAGAGGGAGGGAGGGAGGAGCACAGGGGACTGCGGTGATGGTGCATTGGGGAAGGACATTCTATGGGGACCACAACTGGGGAGGGAAAAGCAAATATTGTTTAAAAATGAAAAATGTTAAAAATATAAAAAATAAAATGTCTTAGTGCCTTTTTTGTGCTTGACAGTACTAGGCATTTCAAAGATTAGAAAAAGCAGCAATCCTGGCCTCAAGCAGAGTGGTCATAAATATACAGTTTGTCCATTGCTACAACGGATTCAGAAAGTGACAAAACCTATAATCAAGTAGAAACTGTTGGGGTGTGGGTCTGGTGACAAGGGAAGTGCTTGGGTTCCTTTCTGAATAGCTTGGCATTGAAAGAAATAAGTGCTGCTGTGTGTTTAAATAACTGTGTGATCTTTCTACCTAGCATGCTCTGGTACTATGACTTCTTAATACATTAATAAGGCAATTGGTGAAAATTCATGGTTGAAGGATAGCACTGAAAGCCTCCATGGCATAATTAACATTTTAATGAGCATCAAGGCTCTTCCTGTTTCAGATCTCAACAGTGTCTCCTGAGTGGATTTCAATCTGTTGAGCTCAGAGAATGAGGTGATTGTATCTTAGATTTTAAACAAAAGTAGATCACACAGGCCACTATTTCAGCTGACTGCTGTTGTCTTCCCTGTTAGTAGAGCTCACCTATTCCAATGCACCTTGTCAGAATCCAACAGCTGATTTTTAGCTCTGGTTTCTTTTTAAGCAAGTACAAAAACTGTACCCACAACACTCACAGTCCAGGAGTGACTAATTTTCAGTAACTGACCGACTAATTGCAAGTTCCCTTCATTTGCAAGGTGCAATGGGCTAACTGCTATTTGGGGACACAATCATTTGCAGAAGAAGCATTGGATAATGCTTATAATTTAATTATTTGCAAATCAAACTTTGCCTAGTACACCAGAGGCACTAAACCTCTCCATTGGAGACAAGTTGGAAGGTCATTAAAAAGCTATTTGTTTTGAGATTTCAGAAAATAAAAATATTTTAAAATATTCTAATGGATAGAAAAACACTTTGTATTCCCAGATAAAAATCTTTTAAAAACATTTAAAACCTATCTCCTTATTTTCATTACTAGGCAAAAAAAATACAAAATACAAAATACAAAAACAAAAAAACAAAAAAAAAAATCAGAAAAATTCCTGGGGGAAAGCTTCCAAGTACCTTAAAAATTAAGTTTATAATAGGAAAGCTTTCTCTGTCATAATTAATATAGCATCATTAATAGAAAACCTGGGATACTTTTCTCATCTTCGTATCATTTCTGATTACTGCAGACCTATTACTATAAAGAACCACACACATATAGCACAATAGATATTATATTATTCTTATTAGGCAAAGGCTGCATGATCTCAGAGAATTTTGACATTTATTTCTTAGTGACAAGAAAGCATAGCTCAAGTTATCCCTAAAGATGTAAGCATTAATAATCCACATAGATATTGAAGTAGTTCAATCACTACTTTAAATTTTGCTTATCAACTCACTCATAAAACAAGGACACCACACACATTTACCTATCGGTTACATAATGCTTTAGCAAAGTTGCAGACTCCAGTTGTGTTCATTGTGTCCGTCAGTTTTCCTGTTTTTCTCTTAACCACGGTCAAGGATACGTAATAAAAAAAAAGTTACAATTTAGAAAAGTCTGCCATATTTACTTATTCCATTTTATGAAGAATAGTTGTTATACAGTATCTGCCACTGAAATAAATTTTATCTGGAGAACTGTACTCTGAGTACTTCAAAGAGCATCAGACATCGACATGATGTTCCATAATATTAGCAGTCAATTTTTGTAGTTAAGTATCTTGGATACATAGAAACCTCAGTTAATCAACAATTTTTGTACTGAGGATAGATCTGGGGAGACTGATATAAAGATCATTTATTCCCAGAATGGCACAAAATATTTAATTTGCAAAATTTCCAAATCCACAATTTTTTTAAGATAAATATTATTACCTTTGTTCAAATATCTCTAATTCAGGACATTGTATGTCCCTGAGTTTAACTGTGGCCATTCCCAGTGACAGATGCAAGTTCAAAAAAAGTCCTGGAAAGTGGCATTTTCAAAACTGTCATATCCCAGAGTGGCAATTTCCTATTACTAAGATGGCTTCTGGATCTTTAACATGTGAGGCAAATGCTGGTAGAAATCCATGGGATGCCATTCCATGTAAGTGAAGCTTTGGAAAAATATTTAAGAACTCAGTAGATGTACAGAAAATCCATTGGAGTTGACCTCACAAATCCTCATTGGCTCCAATTTCCTTCCCTTTCTGAGTTGTCTTCACCTAATTAGGCTCCTTTCGCTACCAGGTTCACTGAACAAAGTCTCCTATAAAAGCCTAGAGAGTGAGTCTCTATGGAAAGTAAAGTACAAAAAAACTTGGGAGAGGAAGAAGAAATTGCTTTTGGAATCCCCTGTCTGTATTCCAGGAGTTCAGTATTTCTTTGAGGTTCTGAATATGGATATCCTTAAGGTAATTTATTTATTCATATCCTTGCAAATTAGATTTTGACAAGATAGGAAAGACCATTGTTCCCTGTTTCCCAGCTTCTTTTCATCCCCATTCCGAGAGCCAAAGCACAGACTGAAGGGATTCCTGTTTATCATCTACCCCAGAAAATAAACTGCCAGGACTGCAGTTTATATAGATTCCTAATGTCAATGGGATTTTATAGCTGGAAAAATATTAGTAATGAATTCCAAGTTTGAACAGTTACTTAAAATACAAGTAGTTCCTTTTGGTACTATATCCAGTGCTGACATTAATGAGTTCAAATATTTAAGTTCAAGTTCTTTATGGAACACTTTGGACAAAAGTTTTCATATTAAAAAATAATGACTACTTTCTTTTGCAATGAAAGGCTTTAAATGGCTTTTTTTAGATAGAAATAAGGATTTTATATGTCCCTCTAAAATATTACTGTTAAGTGCAAAAAGAAGTATCTGAAGACCATCTCCTATATAAAAAAGGGTCTTCATGCCTACGTAAGTCATATCCACCAAATTCCCTTTTCATTTTTATAAACTAATTACTATCTAGCTCCAAAGGGTAAGGAAAAGACTTTGTCACATTATTCTTAATTCTGCCAGATTTAAATGTTGCTTTCAGATATACTCAGGAAGGACACAAGAATGAGAACTCTTCTACTTGACAGCCAAGGGGGCTGTGAAGAGAAGCCAATCAGGGTTTTTAATCATCTCAGCAGCACATAGGAGAGAACATGCTAACACCAAATCATCCATCTTCTGCTGCATCTTTCAGCCAAATCGAAGGCCTTATGGGACCAGACTTGAAATTGCTGCAGTGCACAGGACAGAGGCTGACACCCACTTCCTTTCCCATGCAGCTAGGCCACCTGCAACAGAGCACTGCATTCCTGCTGTATCACAAAGCCTTCTCTACCAGCCATGTTATTGGACTAAAGATAATTTATAACTGCAACACTCAGGAATAAGGGACAGGAAAAGCAGATGCTCCAGACTGGGTTTTGCCAGTTTTATACTATGTGCTATTACTTAAAAAAATCTTTTCTTCTCCATAAAGTGTTAATTGCAGTCATTGTGCAGATGTGTCTTAGGGGCTTGAGGTAAAAAAAAAAAAAAAAAAAAAAAAAAGAAAGAAACCAGCCACTACATCAGAGCCCACCTCTGTACAAGTGCTGATAAGCCCCCTTGCTTTTAGGGACTGCGGCCGGGCCAACTTCCAAGGGCCTTGTCTGTGCTAGGTAGGACCACCCTGCTGCCATCTCCACAGGCATCTTTAGTGGGCCCCCTGCAGAACATGAAAGATGAATCCCCCATTCAGGACTCAGAAACTGAGGGTTCCTACTTCTTGCAGTCATTCAGATGGACTGGATTCAGAGCTGCAGAAGGGTTTGATGATTTGCATGTTATTGTTTTAGGAATAAGGATCAAGCCCTTGAAAGTGTTTTTTTCCATTTCCTCAATAAACCCCTTCTCAGTTTCAGAACAAGACAGATTGCTGATGGAAGTGAGGGAGAGAACTCTGTTCTCTGCATCTCCAAACCTAATGCATGCACTTAGTGTTTAGACAGCTAATTTCATCAACCCATGGAAGACCACCATATAACATCAACGCTACTAGGATCTCCTGGCCCTCAATGAGGTTTACTACCACTCAGCAAAACATCAATTGATTTTTTTCCAGTTATTCTGTCCAAGTAAATGCTGCCTTGGGACTCTGAGTACCATCTAGAGATCTCTAGACTATTTTTCTGTTTCTGCAGAACTGACACTCACAGGGCTTTATTTTATGTGTTCTTGAAATGGCCTTACTGAGGAGATTCTATATCTCATCATTTTCTTTGCTCTGGTCTCCCATGGTGTAGTCTATAGTTCTGGACTTTCACATACATCTAGCTTTACCCACAGGAATTGCATGCAGTGTCTAGCTCAGCCCTACATGTGGGCTCTCTTTTCTCTGGGCACCAGGCTCTGTGGGTGGCTCCTTCAACAGGTGTCAAAGCCCTTCAAACTACTTAGTTTCTCCATAGGAACCTTGGTCTCAAATCAATCTTAGCCAAATTTCTCTTTAATTTTGGGTATTCTAATGTAAATAACCCCAGGCAGTGGTCTTAGGAGATGGAAAGAGGTTCTGTTTAGAACCATTAGGGCCTCTTACTCAAGAAAACCCCTCACTATAGGGCCTTTTACTTATCAACAATGAAGTACCTACCATTGTCAGGCATTTACTAGAAATTTGGAAAAATGAAAAAGGTAATGTTGCAGAAACATTAAATATTTAAAATAAGATCAGTATTTAATAGCAACCTAAAATATTTGTGCAGAATACATATTTATTGCAGATAACTCAGGTCACTGAATCAAAATGAATCTGTTTGAATTCATTTTAACAAGCTAGGTCAACTGTGAAAAAAGAATTAAAGGGTTAACACTTGCTTCAGGATTATCAGGACCTAAGATTTCTTTCACTATGTGAAAGAGAGCCACCCACATTTCCTTCCTTTTAACAAGGAATGAAATTTTGTTTTAACAGTGGGAGGAGGCCTTTAAGTCAATCATAAGAAGATTATGAGAGAATGGACAAGGCCACCACTAAAAAAGTATGGAATTTTTTTTATCCTTCTGAAATTTTTGAAATGTCTCTAGTGAGAACTGTGGAGACAGGTTGCATTAGGTGTTTCTGTTGTTGCTGCTTTTTAAAGATTATTTTTTATTTATACAATAGCTGGGGTACAGGCCAGAGGTGGGGGAGGGTGAGAGGATTTGTTTGGGGGAAAAGGATGTCCTAAAGCTAATTCCATACAGGCTTTGTGGACTCCACCCCCACCCCAGGCCAAAACCAAAAGACATTGGGAGAGACAAATCCCATCACCACCAAAGGGAAGGTGGCTGGAACCTGAGGGTGGGGTTAAGCAGCCAGGTTTGGTATAAAACCAGACACGTGGGCTTTGGGGAATCCCCTTTTTGGCTCTCAGCCAGCTCGCAGCGCTTGGCCAGCTCTTGGAGTGCCTTTGGGTTTCCAGGTCGGTGGATCGGGTAGGACGCATTAAAGACTTTATTTCCCTATTTTTCTCCCTGAGTTATACATTTCCTCATTTCCCTTTCCCTTGTAAATAAACCTTTTATTAACCTTTTGTGTGTGCCTGTAGTGGAGTATTAATAAGCCCCTTTTAAGCGCACGGGTGAGGACCCACAGCCTGGCAACCCGTTTTTATATCGGGGCTGCTCCGTAACACTTTCACCAGAGACAGAGCGGGGAGCAGAAGAGGCAGACAGACCGAAATACACTGCTGAGGGGATCAGTGGGCGACAGGAGAGGTCTGCTGCACCATGTGGGAATCTCCCTGGCTGGGCCGGGAATGGAACCCACACTACAGAGGCTGTGTACACTTCACAGCACTGTGCTCAACCCGCTGCGCCATCGGGGAGGCCCTGCATTAAGTGTTTTATAGGACTTACAATTCTATAGTCACGCAAAAAGCTTGAGTTTAGTTTATATTCTCGCATATATGATACTTAATTTTTGAAAATAAACACTTCATAAAATGAAAAGGTTAATATCATCTCAGACCAGTGAGAATGGCACATATTAAAAAAAACTAGCAACAACAAATGTTGGCGAGGGTGTGGAGAAAAAGGAACTCTTCTGCACTGTTGGTGGGAGTGCAAACTGGTCCAACCACTATGGAGAGCTGTGTGGAGATTTCTGGACCTACTAAACATAGAGCTTCCATATGATCCAGCAATTCCACTCCTAGGTATTTACCCAAAGGACACAGAAACATCCATTCCAAAGAGCACCTGCACCCCTATGTTTATAGCAGCACTGTTTACAATAGCTAAGCTTTGGAAACAACCCAAATGCCCAAAAATAGATGACTGGATCAAGAAGATGTGGTACATATATACCATGGAATATTACTCAGCATTCAAAAAAGATAAACACATGCAATTTGCAGCAACATGGATGGCGCTGGAAGGGATCATGCTCAGGGAAATAAGCCAAAAAGAAAAAGAAAAATACCGGATGGTCTCACTCATAGCAGGAATCTAGAAAACTTAAATAAGGGACCAGGAAAATGAATATAAGAAAGTGAAAATCAAAATCAACAAAAAACTATGAACCAGAGACACTTTTTGGGGGGTGGGGGGCGGGAGGGGAAGGATTGGGGTCAGAATGGGGCGTTTGCAATTGTATGGGGGAATATAAAAATAAAATTTATTATTTAAAAAAAAGAAAGAAAAATGCAATAAAACATCGTATGCCTGTATTCTGAAACAAACAAAAAAAAATGAAAAGGTTGAACAAAATAAAAATGCTTATATTCATTTTGACACTTTTTTTGATGCTAAAACAGATAAAAGGGAAATAGAAATCAAGATTTATATCTTTTCCTTTTTTAGTACTTATTTTGAAATAACTTTAGATATAAAAAGTTGTAAATCTAATATACCTAATTCCTGTATGTCCTTCACCCAGTGTTCCCTAAGATGTTAATCTGGACAAAAGCATAGTATAATTAATCTAAGTCATGAAATGAACAATAGTGTATACTATTAATAAACCAACTAAAATTCATCAGTTGTACCTCTAACATACCTTTGTGATCCAGCATCCACTTCAGGATCCTGCACCTCATGTCGCAGCTACAGCACTTTAGTTTCTAATCTGAGATAGTACCTTTTCTTTGTCTTTTCATGATCTTGACAGTCTAAGAGTACTGATGATATATTTTGTTCCATATACCTCAATTTATGTGTGCATGTATATATTTTCTTAAGAGTGGATTGAGGTTACACATTTTTGATAGTCACATAAGTGATGTTTTGCCTTTCTTGCTACATCACATTCAGGAAATACATGATATGGGCAGGTGTTATTCCTGTCAGATTTCCCCACTTTTTCCATTTGTAGTAGTTACGCGGTACCCTTCAGGGAGATATATTTTCTTTTGAGACATGTGCTCTTTTAGAGATTAAGATATGGGAGATTCTGGGGGACATCTTATAAAGATAAGCAGCTTATTTCCTTCTGGACAGCCAGAATGGTTTAAAATCTTCCCATGACTCTACTGAAGAGTGTCCATCTTAATTTTAAACCTTTGCAGATTTTTGGTGTCACATTTGTACAGCTAATGTCACCAGACTGGTTGTTGCTTTAGTCACTCTTTGGGTTGATAGTTGCCAGAATTTCCACAAAGTAGTTCAGCTCTTAATAAAATGCCAACAGTATAAAGGCAATCTCATGTGCCTGACAGTGAAATAAAATGGATCTGAACCAGTAAGTACAGAGGATGCTTTAACTCATTACCTAGTCAAGAAACACTGCTGCTGAGAACCCCTATCAGGTGCCACATGTGGTCATTTATTACTAAGATGATATCCCAATATAATACCACCCCTGACGATTGAATCAAAAAGTTTTTAAATGTTCTCAACTCCATCATACATATTCATGTCTCTGTGCCTTTACTAATGCTGTTTTCCCTTCTCCCCCACATGTTGGCGATATCCTTCCTTCCCTACTCTAGGAAAACACCATCTCATCTGTTAAACACTCTTCATACCTCAGGGTTTCCAGGGTGCTTTGTATTTTGACAGCAGTCTGTAGACTTTGTTTATGACAGATAACTTATTTTACAGTGGTCAGTCATGGAGGGTTCTTTCACCCCTACTCAATTTTCAGGTCCTCACCATCAGAAACTGTATCCTACTTGGAACCACAACATATAGCTTTGAACATACCAGATGGTAAATACCAGATGGTAAATGTACCACAAACTACAAAAACAGTAAAATAGTAAATACTGTATCATATTCTTTCTATTAATCCATTCATCTTGTCATCTATCTAATCTAGCTTTACCCTCCTGGTTGTAGGAAGAATCAAGGTGACATTTCAATATACACAATGGAAGATAAAAATATTAAACAAAAAGATATGAAAAAGCAGTAGTGGGAGGATAGAACCAACAGTGTATCATGCAACTTGCCTATTATCATGTCCTGTTTTTTTTCCTTGGAGATTGGGTGTAAATTAAGTCTTACAATAAATATGAAAACAAAGTTCAAAAAAAGTCATGAAACCAATGATATCATGCTGTGTAGTCACAGGACATTATGGTGATTTCTTTACCTGAAACTCAATATGGTAAATGTTAGCTTCTAAAAACAAAACACAGCAATAATTCTGAATTATATAAAAGTATTTAGTGATTGACAGTCAAGGTTTGTTCATGGACTGTGATAGCTGTCTCCCATTCACATGGTGAATTTGGAACTGAACTAAAGGCACAGGTATGGGACCTATGAGGTCAATGCAGTGAGAATTAAATGCAAATAAACTGTACTATTTTTTGGATTTTTCTCTTTCTTAGCAATAATATGTAAAAGAAGATTATGTCCATTGGAAAGTTTATTTATTTTTTTAGGGGGGATATGAGAGTGATAGATGATAAATAGCTGAGATTGTTCATACATACATTTTAGTTCTGTGCTAAGTATTTACACTCATTATCAAATAAAGTGGCTTCTCTGTAAAATAAATTCCTTATCTATAGTTGTACCCACCAGGGTATCTTATTACATTAGTGGGTTAAATGGGAACATTATTTTATCATACTACAGGAACACTTTTGTCAAGCAATACATCAGTTTTGTTACACAAGATAATATTTTTTTCTCTAACTCATTTATAAATTGAAAACTAAAATAATGTCTGCTACCTCCCACCACCTATCTACTGCTGTAAAAAGTCATCTTAGGCCCACAGATCAGCAAGAACATTCTAAAATCAGCATGATGAAAGAGTGGTTCAGACTTTCTGATAAAGGTTACAAGCAAAGACCTTTAATCAAACACTATCCATTCTTTTCTAACACATTAAGTTTTCTTATCAAACCAGTAGTTTCACTGTCTGCAATGGGATTTAAAATAGGAATTATTATTACAGGAAAAGAAAAAAAAAAGGTATGTTTCAACTAAAAACTATGATGTCCAGGCCTCCCCGGTGGCCGAGCGGTTGAGCGCTGGGTTGCAAAGCTGCCCGCAGCCTCTGCAGCGCCGGTTCGATCCCCGGCTGCTCCCCGGCCACCGAAGGAGGGTCCGACATGGCGCGCAGACCTCTCCTGCCGCCCGCTGCTCCCCTCAGCAGTGTACTTCGGTCCTTCTGCCTGCTCTGCTCCCTGTTCTGGCTCTGGTGAATTCTCTCACCCTTCCATGCTTCTGACTGTACCCAGTGCTTGTATAAATAAATAAAATAAATAAATAAATAAATCTAAAAAAAAAAAAACTGATGTCCAATGAAAACACTTTTGCTTCATGGAAAAGGGAAAATTATTTTGAGGGTTCTGGGCTTTTATATTTTACCCAATATATTTAAGTGTGAAATCATGCCAAGTCTCAGAGAGCCTTTGAAAGTTTAAGTGAATATGCCAGAATAAAGGTTAATGATTATTCTTAGAGCAGCACTGGTCAGCCAGCCACTGGTCAATACCATTTATTGAAATCTGAATGTGCTCAGGGAACAGCTTTAGGGAGATTAAACAATAAATGGTAGCTCTGTTTCTCTTATCAGAACAGTTAATTATCTTAAGAACAAATGAGAAAGTTCTCATATGAAAACTTGAGGAAGAATATATACTAAGCTAGTGGTAACCCTCTTAGCCTTTATAAATAAGAACAGAGGGATTATTGGAATTTCATGGACAAAATTTGGTAGTGAATTAATGAAAATAAAACTAGGAGATAACAAAGTGATGCAATTTATAAGATGGCATTTTCAAATCTTCAGAATACCAAACGATGCTCAGTTTGTGTGAGTTGTGCAGGGCGATACTTAGGTGTGTGCGAAGTTAGAAGAAAGATGTAGTCAGATGAGGGCAGGCAGGTGCTGTAGAAAATAGTGTGCAAATCAGGAATTAGAAAACTGTGGTTGGAGAAATGGACAGGGCCAGTTACTAAAGGAACTGAAGGGCCACATTTCTAAAATCTAAACCTTAATCTTATGGACGATGTGACAACATTGAGAGATTTTAAAGGATCATGTAATTAATTATGGGTTAAAAAAGGGATGGCTGAAGGGAGAAATTTAGAAAAAAGGAATAAAGAAGGGTGAGAAAGGCTCTACCTATTTTCATCCCTAAAGCTAAGGTGTCCACTCTATTCTAACAATGCTCTTTTGCTGACGAATGAATTATAACAGGGGTATTTGCTCACAGTCTACTCAATGATAATCACAGTAAAACTATGGCACTGACATTCCAGTGTACCAGACAATGACCTTGTACTTTCCAGGATTAAGGTGTGACTGCAAATTGCTTTCACAACCTTGTTGCATAATGCTGTGCTAATTTCACAAGTAGTTTTCATTAAATAACTGTATTCTTAACTGAGCTCTTCATAGACACAGTCCTCTATCCTTTAGTGGTTGCGATCAATATGTTATGTTACCATGATTACTATCTGTCATGATGTTAATTTCCACGTAATATTTGCTGTTATGATTATGCACTAGCAGCTGGGAAGACTAATTTATTACTTGGTTATTATCACTGAAGGTCATGCAACTCCAACATCCTGTTAAAGTATTTGATCACACTCTGCACACTCTGCCAAAGAAAGGCTTTCTTCTGGCAACTCCTCAGGCTTCTGTGGAATTTATCACTTTTTCAACCAGCAGAGTTGAAACAAGTAGGTACTTATTTCTGGTGGATGCCAATAAAGTATCTGATTTCTCAAATGCCCTCTGTTCTCATACCCAGCTTTTCTTAATTCAGTCATTGTAAGAAATGGTGCTTATAAAAATTTAGCTATGTATACACATAACTTTCAGTAGGAGACTAACTTAGTTCTACATTTTACTTGGAATCTCTACTAGGAAATTATTTCAGGTATCTAGAAGAATATTTTCAATTTTACCTATGAAAAGGTCTATTAATATTGTGGGTTTAAATTTTGGTTTATAGGATGATTTTGAGAAAAAGAGAGGACGAGTCTAATCTATCTTATTGGGTAAATAAATGGGGTGGAAAGTATGGATTGGACTGTTATGGAAGTTGAGATAAATGAGATAATGCAACTGGCTAGGAGTCAAATGCCCTAGTCATAAGAGAATAGCCAGTCAGGATACACTTCCACATAGGTTTCCTCTGCTCTTCAAAAGTAAAATGTTCCTATTTGTTTTTTTTTTTAAAGATTTATTTATTTATGCATACAAGAGCTGGGGTACAGGCCAGAGATGTGGGGGTGAGAGGATTCACCAGAGACAGAATAGGGAACAGAACAGGCAGACTGGCTGAAATACTGCTGAGGGGAGCAGCGGGCGAGACAGGAGAGGTCTGCTGCGCCATGTGGGCTGCTCCCTGGCTGGCCGAGGATTGAACTCATGCTTCAGAGACTGAGGACAGGTTCATAGGTTGTGTCTTAACCCTGTGTGCCAGCAGGGAGGCCCTAAAATGTTCCTATTTAGTATGGTTTGGCAGGTTATTTTTTTGTCTGGGTACACTATCCCCACTAATTTATATGGAAAGAATTTTGAATGTTCCCAGATTCCAAATATAACCTACCAAGTAGGAACATCCTGCTTTCAGATAGCAGGAGAAAACCTATAGAAAAAGTATAGCGATTCTTGCAATCTGTCACAGATACACAAAAAACTTCTCAATTAGACTTTAGTTTATCCTCAGAATTCTTCTTAAAATTAAAGAACAGAATGGAACCTAAAACATCAACTTCATGAGAGGATGTGCCAATCAATATTAGAATATTTATGTCTTAAACACGGTCTCACTCTAATGCCTTGGTGCCTAAGTAATTAAACCAAAATCTAAGTCTGTAAATGCTTATGGTTAGGAAAGAAAAACCTACAGAGAATCAATCACAACAGCCGGCCAGGTTTTAAACTACAGCAATCAATCATTTCTGTACTTATGCCTCTTCTATATTAAGGTTTTTCCCTCAGCTCCCCTCTATGGAATGCTTCTAACTACTTGCAGTTTTGTGCTGTCCAATTTGAAAGTATTTTCATTCAAATAAATTGCTAAAATTTTAATATGCCTCAGTTGATCTTCACAGTGGATTAAACATTTGTGAATTAGTAGAAACAATATATCCACAAAATAAGCCCTAGTTCAACTTCTGGTGCTGCAGAACATTCAAGAAGGAAAACAAATCACCCTGCTGACATGAAGGAACAATGTTCCATTGGTATATTGTGAACAGAGTTCAAAATACAAAGATCTGTAAAGCAGAGCTACTTCTTGACATCTTTCTTATGTAATTTTAAACGACCCGGGTAGACCACAGACAATATATTGGTGTTTGATGAAATGACAGTTTGGATTGGAGTGTGATAGGAATATTCTGAAAGTGGTGGAGTTAGTCCATTCATGGAAAGGGTAGCATGCAAGCAGAAACTCTGGTATGCACAAAATCTCAAGGAAGAAGAGACACTGTGTAGGTGAACAATGTCATTGATACCTACACTGTCACAATTCTGAAATGGACAAAGGTGTGGTGATGCAAATAATGATTATGAAGTTAAGAACATAAGCATGTAAGGAAGATACGAGTGTCAATTTACTTTCAGAGCTTAGGACTCAAAAAATTAGAGAAAATGAGGATAGAGGGGGGTCAGAGAAAAAAATAACAATAATGAAGCCAGTTACCCTAAAAAAGGGAGGTTGGGAAAAAAAATTAATAGAGAATTTCCGGGCTGAATAGGAAGATGCTACTGCCAAATGTCAGAGAGAACCAGGAAGAAAGAGCAGAGACAAAGCTGGGGAATTGAAAACTCTCAGAAGCCACAGGAGAAGTCTATCCGGTCATGGGGGCTGGAGGGTTTGCAGCAAGTGCAGGCCAATCTGAGAAGATTTTTCAGTGAAGTATTTCAAGAAATTGGGTGTTAGAGTTCAAGAGGAACCAAGGACATATTTGAAGGTTAAGGAGAAATAATACTGGGGTTTTGTTGTTGCTGTTTCTTAAGTGGGGAATAATCTGGATGGAAGTGTCTGAAGAACTAAGGAAAGAAGTAGACTGATTTATGGGGCAAAGTCCCACACAGAAAGACAGGATGGAACAAGAGTCATGATTTCCACATTAAGGGTATGAAGTCATCATGTCTCAGCAGCATTTTTGTCACCTTTCGCATTTCTCTAAGAAATCAATAATGATAGAAAAACATGCTGTCTGTCCTTTTGAAACTGAATGGATAATGGGTTTTAGATCTGGCTTAGAAAAATGTCTTTGCCATCTCTCTCTTTTTATTTCTGTTTTTAAAATTCTACTTTGGAGATCTAGGAGTTGGCTTTTTCTAGTTTTCCAAAAGCCACCTGCTTGCAGATTTGTTTTAGTCTGTAGCACAGTCATAGTGTGTCACTTGCTAAAGCCATGTGGGTGTCCAAGAAAACGCAGCAAAGGAAGCTTGCAGGGGCAGTCAGAGACCTCACAGCAGCTTCCCTCAGGTCATAATGGCCACTTGCTTTCCTAGAGATGTGTAGATTCCCATTTTGAACAGCAACATTGCATTTTTTGGTTAGACTCCGCAGTTAAATAAAAATAGCATGTATTTAACACCCTGTTGGTGGCTCCGACTGACACAACATTTTGTCTCAGGTGTCATCAGGGTTTATATTTCCAGGTCTTCCTAATGCCCACATGTCTCTCTTTAGTAATTTGATCTGTCAATGTGGGTTTAATTTCATTTGTATACTGATGACAACAGATTGATGTTATAAAATTAGCCTTAATGTTCCCTCTGCCACATCTGTGCTATATGCTTGCCAAACTAATGTCAAGGATAGGGCATCTAGAGATTTTCTTCAAGTTACCACTGCCAAAATAGTTGTTTTTATGAGATGCAGTCATCATTCTAAAGCTTGCATGTTTCCCTCTCAATTTCTTTAATCTTCACGCCAACACCTTGAACATAAGAATATCAGACCAGAGGGAATTTTCCTTATTTTTCTAAGTGAAAAATCATTTCTGGTAAAGCAAAAAAGGAAGGTGCATAAGTTAGAAAACCAAACCAATGACACCACGTTCCAGCTATCTAAATAGAGCAGCACTTTACTTCTACTTTAGAAAACATGTGCCAAAACTATGTGCCTTTAAATGCAAATTTCTTAAAAATGTCAAAAAATTACATTTCCATAAGGAAATAAATATTTCAAAGGATATTTGTGTACATAATCACTTTTAATTAACATAAAAACCTTGCAAGAGAGATATTATTTCCCTTTGCACCCAAGGCCAGGCCATGAGATATATAAAACTCACGTAACTACTACCAGGTTACCTACAGAGCGGTTAGTGAAGTCAAATACTAAGTCCAGGTTTTTGGGTTCAGATCTCAGGATATGTCCATAGTTCCACAAAGCCTCCAAGCCATGTGTACTATTTGCAAGAATGTTTATGGCTTCTGTCACAGTAATGCTTTTTCCTGAACCACTAACAGTGAGAAATAGGATGTGCCTTTCTTCTCTTGGAAAGAGGCTAATCAAAATCTTACTTTTAGAAACTTGTGGAAATAGTCTTGGTTAAACCTCTTTTTCTTGGTTATAAATATAAAAGTTAATGTTTCTTGAATAATTATCATATGCCAGGAACTCATTACTTTAAGTAAATTATTTCATTTAGTCCTCACAACAATATTGGAAGGTTATTATTTCTATCTTGCCAATGTGCAAACTGTGACAATAACAATTTAACTTGCCCAGATCATCTAGGTGTGCTTTCTTATATGCAGCCAAAATAAATAACTTTGAAACCTCAAAAAAAATCGTCTGAGTCCAGAGCCTGTGTGGTTAGCCTCTGTCCATATTCCCTTTCAGCTAACGTATCTGGAATGCAATCATCTATTGACAAAGTTTTTCTTCTGGCATAGTAATGTAGCACCTAGGAGGTTTTGACAGAGATGTGCTGAGCAATGAAAAAGAATAGTGAGGGAAACAGTTTTTAGAGTGAGTAAAGACGTATTTACTCCTCTACCCATAGCTGTTGGAAGTTCATCCTCTGTCGAGTATTTCTGCTTCACCTCCACTAGCAGCCTTGACTCCCTTGGTCAGACCAAGTGATGAATCAGCATTTAGTCACATACTCAGTTACTTTGCAGTTCTCATCAATTGCTCCAATGAACCCAGCCCTTGAGTTTGATTCCTATTAAATGATCAGTTTCTTTGATTTTGATCGATGGTGTGATTAGTATTATAAAATGATATTATGGCAATTAATCATTTACTTGCTCTTAAGTAAATGGACTTGGATCAGACCACATGTGGACCCCAGTGATTCACTTGTTCATTTATTCATCCACTTAGTGGATTAATTCACAACATACTCACGATAAAACCCAAACTTCTCCTAGATGAGTACAAAGTCCTATATGATTTGGCCCGTTAATCACTCCAGACTTGTCACTTAGAACTATGCCTCGTGTGCCCTTATTTGTGTTCTGTCTGCTAAGTAGGCCGGATTTATTCTTACTTTGAAGTCTTTGTAGCTGCTGCCAAATCTGTCACAATGACCTGACCTCCCCAGTCTTCAGATGCTCAGTTCATTCAAGTAGCTGCTCAACAGTCACTTCTTCCTCAACTCCAGAATCCTTCCTCATCACCTTATCTAAAACACCATCTCACCATCCCACTCTTCCCTTCACATTGCTTTTCCTTTATACTACTCCTCCAAACTGACGACATAAGGCATGTATACGAGTGTGCTTGTATTCTTATTTTTTCCATACTAGAATATAAACTCAAGAGAGTAGGGACTTTATCAGACACTTTCATCTCTACTGCCTGATCCCTGAACAGCACTTGGTTTGTTGCAGCTGCTTATCTTGAATTAATCTTTGATTAAGAATAACAAAATCCTGCTCTCACAGAGCTTATATTCTGATAGGGAAGACCAATTAAAAAAAATAAGGAATTGTTTTGTTAGATGGAGATGGTAATGAATTGATAATCTGATTATCTACAGCACTATTAAGAGGTTCAGAAACACACAAGTAGAAAATATTATATTACCCAATGAACTTACAGTTATTCATAGAAATACAAAAGAACCAAATGGCATGAAAAGACAAAGCAGTGATTAGAGAAGAGTATAGGTATTAGGGAGTCAAAAGAGGCCAAGTGTTGAATGAAGAAAAGATAGGGTGGGTGGATGGGTACAAAGAGGAAAAGCGTCTTTCATGTGAGAGGAAAGCTTCTTTCGTGTGAGATCAAATCTTTCGCAAAGTGCTTTATGAATCCTTCTTTATTTCAGATTGTCTATTTCCTCTCAGTCTTTAAACTGCTTAGCCCCTTACCTCTGGTTGACACTGCACCCACATCAATAAAACACCTACACTTAATACTATTTGCAATATGAAAGCTAAATTTACACCCTACTCCCAAACATTTTCTGTACCTCAGTTGTGGCACATGAATTAGAGAGGACCAGGAGTCCCACATTTAGAGCAGGTGAGTAGAAGTTTTAAATTGTAAATATCAGTGGAAATTTACATTGAGCACCTAATATATTCAAACCTTTTCCATGAATTAGCATGCTCAAGGCTGTATGTATGTATTTTCTTATTCTTATGACTTGAAGTGAGTTAATATTTTATTAGTTTTTCATTTCAGTATATATGTGGATAGCTGAAATAGCCAACACTGTAAAAAAAAATTCCTAGAATGACCATAAGAAGATTGATATTATAGGCCTAAGTTATGATTCCCAAACTTATCAAATTGCATACATTAATCATTCATAGCTTTTTGTTTGACAGTCGTATCTAACAAAGTGGTTTAAAAAATAAAATGCTTTGAAAATTTAGTGTGAACATAAATCTTGCTTCTCAATAAGCTTATACATGCATAATTACCATATGTAAAATACATGTATTTTAAAAATTAAAATGTTAGAATAGTTTTGAGAAAATCACAAACTAGCTGAATATTTGAACACTAACATGAAAACAGAATATTAAGTTGAAAATTAACATCACAAGTTAGAATAAAATCGACTAGCAGAATTTCTATCTTTCATCTTCTGTCTTGCACTCAAGGGATGCTAGTTTACATAGTATTAACAATATAATAAGAATTATTTGACACACATATAAAAATGTAGAGGCACAGTTGATAATTTTTCTCTAATTCTCACAACCCAACAGGGTAGTAGTATTATCTCCCACAAGGGATTAAAGTTCAGATCTGTCTTTGTCTCTTCTGTAGATCTCACTGCCTTTCATTAGATGAAGACAATCCTTTGTGATAAACCAATAAATTCCCTCATAAAACAACAAAACAAATTGACAACAGATGTTATTTACAATTTCACTATGCAAATGTTATGGATTGAATCTTGTTCCCCCCAAATTTGTACTTTGTGTTTCCAATCCCTAGAATCTTAGAATGTAACCCTATTTGGAGATAAGTCCTTTACTAATTTAAAGTGAGTTCCTTAGGGCCTCCCTGGTGGTGCAAGGAGTTAAGTCACAGCACTACAAAGCAATCTGCAGCCACTGCAGCACAGGTTCGATCCCCGGCCAGGGAGCTGACCCACAAGGCACAGCTGACCTCTCCTGTCTTGCCCGCTGCTCCCCTCAGCAGTGTATTTCAGTAGATATGTCTGCTCTGCTCCCACTCTGTCTCTGCTGAATCTTCTCACTCCTGGCCCCTCTGGCCTGCACTCCAGCTCTTATAAAAATAAAGTGACTTCCTTAGAGGGGGCACTTAAAAAGAAGTGTCCTTATAAGATGTGCATGTGTGCACAGAGGAAAGTTCATGGGCCATCCACTAGCCAGGAAGAAAAGTCACTGGAGAAGCCAAGCCTCTTCACACCTAGATGTTAATCTTTCAGCCTTTATAAATGTGAGAAAACAAATGTCTATTGCTTATGCCACCCAGTGTGTGACCTCCTATTATGATAGTCTCAACACACTAACGCAGTAGTGTTGATGTGTTTGGCATTTTATGAAGATTGCCACGATGGGTCTAACATTACATGGAACTCTAGTTAGGGCTGCAGTTCACCTGAACTTGGCAAGGAACAAGATTTTTGTATGCCAAAGTTTGAGTTTATGCATCTGTACTTTACATATAATACATCTCAAAGGATGAATGGAAACTTTTGTTTAGAAGTAATTTGAGATTCTCTGGGCAGCGTACAACTTATATTAGTAGAATGCTCATTTTGCCATTAAAATCAAGAGTTGCTTTCTACACTCCAAATTTCAAAAGAGAAATAAGGCCTTGCTGACAGCTATGCTTTGCTGAAGCATAAAAAAAAAAAATGTACTTAAGGTGATGTTTAGAAAGGTAGCGAAGACCAGGGAGAAAGGCACTGACCATAAGTACTGACAAGGCACTGCCTTTTCTGTTCACATCTAGTCTTTTCTGTTCTTGTGTTTATAAACTTCTTTGTATACTGGTTTATCTACATGTAAAAGCAACAAATAAAACCCTGACCTTCCTGACAGGAAGCAAGAAGGTGTGGGAAGAAGAGCAGGAGAATAATGGATGAAATGAAGCTTTCAATTGTTTTGAGCTCTATAAAGATCTACCCCGTCTCTTAAACTTTGGAGAGCAATTTGTAGTTTTGAAATATTCCCATTAATTAAAGTTCAAGTATGATGTTTGTAACAAAGTTCCACTGTAAAGTAGGTTTAAGTGGGCAGGCTTGCCCCTTAATTTCTAGGTCAATTGTGGTATCTTTCCAATACCTTTATTACTCAAATACATGCCAACTAATTTCTCTATAAACACACATCCATCACTGGCAATAATATTCAGCCTTTTTTTTTACAGAAGTGAAAACAGTAGTAGCTAATATTTATTGTTGTACATGCTACATGCCAAGCACTTTATGTGTAATAGTCCTTCAGAGTCTTATAAGCTTCTACTATTACTACACTCTGTTGAACCAAGGTGAGAGATATAAATTGCCCAAGGCCACACTAGCTATGAAGCACACAATTGGTCTCAAATCCAGGGGATGTAGCTCCAGAGGCTCCATTCTTACACATTAGTTCTATTGACCATAATAATAATAATAGTTTTATTTTTTAGCACCAAAATCCTTCTGATAAGGTTAAGAGATTAACCTAATCAGAGGTTAAGTGATTTGATCACTGTCACATGACTTAATGTAAGTAGTGGAATCAGATATAGAAGCTGATATACTTCACTTTCAGATTCATTCTCACCCTGTCACAAACTGTCTTTGGCAAAAGAGAATGGACTCAGCACTAATTCACCTCTTTGCCTTAAGCTGCCAAACTATACTGTTATCAAGAAGGAACCAAAGAGCTATTTAAAAATTCTGCTATCTTCTGGAAAACCTGAAGTGGGCCTGGTTAGAGCATCCAGGTCTGTACATAAAGACCTCCTCAGCAGTGGCACAGCGGCCAGCACACCATTGCCGCCCCTGGCCCACCCCCCACCTCGTGCACGAGTGCCCTGCAGGGGACACTGCATTTGGCAAACTGCTGCGTAAGGCACAGTTAT
Source organism: Talpa europaea (assembly GCF_964194135.1). Lineage (NCBI taxonomy): Eukaryota > Metazoa > Chordata > Mammalia > Eulipotyphla > Talpidae > Talpa > Talpa europaea. The sequence goes on from NC_140068.1 coordinate 71,268,948, forward strand.
GGAAAACACTCTCAGCTCGGGTCTAGGGAGATGTTCTGTCCCCGGATTCTGCTTTTGACTACATTTCATTCCCAACTTCTTGACTATCTGTCACATGACTTACAATTAAAAACTTAAATCCAAATTAATTATTTTTGAAGTTTATGGCAACTCCTGGTGCTAAATAAGAAAGAAATTCCAAGATGGACCTCAGTAGTTTGAAGATTTGTACAGAAAGGGAAGAAGGATGAGAAAGACAGGGAGAATAAAAATGTTATGAAAATGAATATTGTGGATGGAAAAGACAGAAAAAGGATAAAATGGTAGCTGCAAAAAGGAGCAAGTCTCCCTTTTCCTGGGTCTATTTTTTTTCCTATCACATGCGACATGGATTTCCCATGGTTCAAGTCCTGAAATAATGTCGGTTTAAACTAGACTATAATTTAGTTTATATAGTGCTTACCGAATCTTAACTCATAGGTTATTTTCTAGGTGAGAAAATTCAGATTCAAGGGGTTAAAATCAGAGAAATAATTTTTATTTCAGGTAATTTTTTCTTATTGGCAAGTACCTGCAAGCTAGCAATCAATTGCCTTCTAGCCTTCCTGACTAATCTGAGCATAGGGAGCCAGCAGAGAGGGAATGCTGAGTCAAAGGAAGACAGGACACTGGATAAAATTGGCTGAGGATGGGTGGGAGAAATACAGAAGAAAGAAGCAGGAAGTCTTGATAAGAAAACAACAACAACAAAAAACCTGGTGCAGAATACCTCACACAAGAATCTCAGAGTAAAAACAATAAGAAATCTAGTGTAAAGAAGAAATTTACTTTAAGGTAACAACTGATACTTTTCAAAGATCATGAATACAAAGCAAAATAAAAAAAAAAATAACCATCAATGAGTTTTCCCCATACATGTTTTATGCTTAGCCAGGCGTATTTCTTCCCCAAACTGAATGAATTTGTAGCAAAACAATGAACTAGCAGCGAAAATCTGTTAAATATACTTAGAGAAAAGCTTTAAGTGGGACCGGGGTATGCTTTGTTTTGGTTACTACTATATTCTTCCACCTACTTTATTATAGCACTGCACAGTCTTTAAAAATTTGTTTAGAGAATAAAAGGCTATTTCAGATAAGCTAAATTTTCAGGCTAAAATTCAAATAAGCTTTATAATTCTCAAAATAGAAGCAAGTTTTCACAGGAAGAGATGAGAATTATGCACACAAAGAAATTGATAACCTGGCTTGCTCCACTTTGAAATAAGAAAAACAAACCACTGAAAGACTCAAAGTTAGAACCACTTTACTTTTTATACTGTAGATGAGCAAGAATTTATAGACCAAAATTCACAAGGCTAAGATTAAGGCTAAAGATTATGAAGTCATCAGCATCTTGCCTGCAAGTTGTCCTTAACTCTCTCCTCCCAAACCAGTGTCCTATTCCCTTCTCCAGACATAGGTAAAGAAACCTTCATTCACAGCCATCCCACAAGTACATGTAGCCTGCTTTTCAAGCAGCAAGGGGGAGTAGGAAAACACTGAACTAGGAGGGTTAAGCCACGGGTTCTAGTCTTTGATTCACCACTACTATGTAATCTGCAGTGTTTCATAATATTTGGAAACTTGTATTTCACTTCTAAGGGCAGTGATACTTGTTGAGAGAGTCAGATATTATTAAGTATATGAAAAGATTTTGTAAACTATTGATAAATGACACCATACAAATATAAAATACTGAGTTATAGTCTGCCAAGGACCTCTCTAACCTAAAATATTAGTAAATAAGATTCAATATGCTATATGTATCTTACAAAGTAAAGACTAGAATTTTATTGATGAGCAATCTAAGGTCAACTGCTGACTCACTGTAGCAGAAATTGACATAAATTATAATAGATGTGTCTATTTATATGCTGAGAGTTTCCCTGAGGAGAATCATATTGAACTAAATGGTACTTTTACCAGACAGAATTCTTTTCTACAGAAATGAATATGAATGTTAATATGTGCTAACTCTGATTATAGACACATTAATAACTCCAAAACATTCCTGACAAAGCAATAATAAAAGATGTCTGTGCTTTTTCTTGTGTTGAGTCAATAATGAATCTAAAATTTTTGACTGCAGATATAAAATCTTTAATTTGAGACAGCACCATTGTGGGCAACAGTGGTAAGAATTCTAAGCATGGAAAGCTACATCCATGCTACTGTAATGCAAACACCAAAATATAGTTGAGCTGATACTAATTATTAAGTAAATAGTTCCCAAAGGAATTCACCCAAATGAACTGAATTGAATATTCATGAAGGAACCATTCCAGTCTCCATTCTAACTCCACTAGAAAAAAGACGTTAATAAATTTAATTTGACAGTTTGACATTCATGTGTTATCAACACATAGCTGATCATTGCTTCCATTTCTCAGTGTTTCTACAGTATACACAGTGTTCCAAAAGAAATGTTAATTTCAATAGATATCATTTTATAGAGTGACTAAGTGGAAAAACGGAAAAACCTAGAAATACTTCCTGTTCCAGCAAGTTTAAAAATTTACCTTTACACTAAATGCCAGAATATTTGTGATATCTTTATCAAATGTATCTTTAATTTTACTTATATGTGAAGAGATACATATAATTGAAATTCATTATTTGCATGGCACAGTAGAGAAAAATGAAGAGATGGGCACATTCCAAACAAATTTGACTGTGTAAACAAAAAATTTAAAATGATTAAACCCAATAGACTATGGCAGAGGACTTGGTGTCTTGGTGTGGGGTGTGCTGTGGTGACATATGTCTGAAAAGGAGGGGTTGTGTACTTCTCAATCATACAGAGTGTTGTAAAATAATGTTACCGCAATAAAAAAATGATTAATCCCAGAATTATGCTAAACAGATTTTTTATTTTTGTTTTTAAAATGTCATACGGAATGGGCCTCCCCGGTGGCGCAGCGGTTGAGTGCTCGGTTGCGAAGCTGCCCGCAGCCTCGGCAGAGCCGGTTCGATCCCTGGCTGCTCCCCGGCCACTGGAGGAGGGTCCCACATGGCGCGCAGACCTCTCCTGCCGCCCGCTGCTCCCCTCAGCAGTGTACTTCGGTCCTTCTGCCTGCTCTGCTCCCCACTCTGGCTCTGGTGAATTCTCTCACCTTCCCGCACTTCTGACTGTACCCAGTGCTTGTATAAATAAATAAATAAATAAAATCTTTAAAAAAAAAAAACGTCATACGGAAGTAATTCTGTTGTGAAAAGTCATGAACCATAAACCTAGTAAAAGGAGAGTCTAGGAGAGGGACATAAGTGAAAATGGTTTTAGTATATTCGTTAGATAATAATTTCATGAAGAATACTCCTTTCTCTAACAGGGCAAAATGCAAAAAAAAAAAAAAGAATATTTTAATTTTACTAAAATTATTCCCTGAATCAGGACCTTACTCCCTTCACATCTAGAACAAGGCAACATTGATTGCTTAACAGCTATCTGAGACTAGAAGTCTGAGAAAATGTCTCTTTATAAAGGAAATTACATTGCAACATGATTTCTGCAAAGAACGATTACCTTTACCAACAGTTCAGTCATCACTTGGACAAGCCATAGAGTAATTTTTTTTTTTTTTTGAATGACCTCAAATTAAAGGAACTTGACAGTCTCTAAGTCCCTTTCACATTTGCTGATTTTAGGATTCTCTGGGTAGGCAGAACTTGGTAAGCAGCCAGGGCTGGCTCCTACAGTCCCTCTAGCTGTTTTTACTTTCATAGCCACTGCGCCTCCAATCTCTTTTCAAGAGCCAGCTTTGTTAAAAGCTGGGGAGACTTCATAGAAAGGTGGCTTTTGAAAGCTGCTATATGTAGGACATCTACCGAGACAAAGTCCTTCTTTGATTTGTGTTGAAATTGAAGGAAATGATTCCCATTCTGCATTTAAATTGGCTAAACTCTAAAGAGCAGAACTCACCAGGGCAGCAACTTCAAAGGGGATAAGTCATATTATAAATAAGCTACATGAAATTATTGTTCATGGTATATTACTTCCTAAATTTGAACATTACATGAGTCACATAATTTCATTTTAAAGATAAAAACATCATTTAATAAAGATCTGACCTAATACAGGTTATTGTCTATTAGTGTTGTCAGAAACCACCATTATACAGATGTCAATTTAACAGATCACCAGAAGCAGCATATAAATGATAGCAACTGTTAACTGTTCTCAGACTTATTACAGATCAAAATCTTATCTCTTGCCCTTAAAGACTAGATCTAATATTATGGGTAAATATCCTGGTTGTTTTTTTTTTTTTTTTTCAGTTTTAAAATTGCTATCTAATTTTTGAGAATATTTTTAAAAACAAAAATGACTTTTTACTCTCTGTTTTGCTCCTTGTTGTTCCTCATAAATGCACACACATTGCAAGATACCAAGTGATACAAATACTAGAAGTTTTTCTTAGCTTTGATTCTTCCCTTAAAAATTCAGAAAATGAGGAAAATTAAGAAATACAAATGTTCACATTTCCAATGTTAGATTTGCCATCCCAATTATTGTCATGTCATAGCAGAATCCAGACATTGAAGACTCCTTTCAGCTAAATACCTACTTGCTGAGACATGGGATTCAAAGTCCAAATCATGGGTTGCAACACAGCTGAGCTTAAAAAATAATAAATACACACGCACACACATACACACACACACCCATTATCACTTATTCATATATTCAAATCTGTATTGAAAAGTAGTGACTGAGCTTTTATTATAAGCCAGGAAATTTTTTCTTTAAGTGCTAGGGATATAATGATCAGAAGAAGGGCCTATTTGCTGCTTCCTTGGTTCTTATTTTATTCTAACTAGGGGATGAATGGGATTGGTGATGATGGGGGAAATGGAGCTTCTATTTTTTTTAAAGATTTATTTATTTATACAAGAACTGGGGTACAGGTCAGAGGTGCAGGAGGGTGAGAGAATTCACCAGAGACAGAGTAGGAAGCAGAACAGGCAGATGGACCAAAGACACTGCTGAGGGGAGCAGTGGGCGAGGCAGGAGAGGTCTGCCACACCATGTGGGTTTCTCCCTGACAGGCCAGGAATCGAACTGGCGCTGCAGAGGCTGCAGACAGCTTCACAGCACTGTGCTCAACCTGCTGTGCCACGGGGGAGGCCCTAGAGCTCCTATTGAAGGAAGATTGTCCTATTGGCACAATGGATTTCAAATTTCTGAGTGGAAATAAAGTGTATGTTGCTTCTTTGAAAGAGAACATAATGTTTTTATATCTATTACTTACTCTTAGCATAGAACCTATTTGTAAAGTTGACTCCAAGGAGAAAGATAACATATGAAATACCATTCAATCAATAAAAGGTTGAAGGCTAGTTGGCTATTACTTTGTTGCTAGTTTATTTAATGGCATATTTGAAGAATTACTTGAATACTCCACAAAGGATTCCCAGCTTCTTTTACACCTCTTAGCAGCCTTTACCCAACTCTCAACCTCAGAAAGAATCTCCAAGAAGATTAATTGATTACCCACAGCCACTCTCTATCAACACACATATACAGATACTCATGGCAGGTATTTTTAAATCTAGAGTACTGATTTCCTCTCTTTTAGTGTTCACTTTGATCCCTTTGTCCCTTCTGACCTGTGCTTGCTACAATAAAGGAGGTTTCTTAATAAATAGTTGTTTTATTGGAAAAATAAATTCAATATGCATCAGATGCCAGGATTCTTATATAAGGCTATCACTTCACATTTGGAAACTCACAATATGCTAATTGCTTCTCAGACCACACAGAGTGGTATTTTATTCTTTGCAACTTAGAAGTCAATGATAAGTAGTTTCTGCCTTTGAGAGATAAGGCACATGCACATATTTTATTTCCTTCAATTACATGAATAGAGTCCTACATAGGACCTTCTTAAAAAGGATCAATGAATGCTCCTTGTAAAAGAAATGATAAGAATGAGTGAAGTCCTTTAAGAGTTCAGAAAGCATTTTACTATTCAGAGGACAAGCAGTATGAATAGTGGTAGATAAAATAAAAGCAGAGAATCTAAGAAAGAGTACCCCAGTACTTGCAACAATATTCTATGTTCTGTTCTGTCCTGAAAGTGTTCCTGGGTCTGGTCTAATCTAGTCCTTTGATTATTCTTTAGTTTTCCTTTTTTTTTTTATTTTAAAGATTTATTTATTTATTTATTTATTTATACAAGCACTGGGTACAGTCAGAAGCGTGGGAGGGTGAGAGGATTCACCAGAGCCAGAGCGGGGAGCAGAGCAGGCAGAAGGACCGAAGTACACTGCTGAGGGGAGCAGGAGAGGTCTGCGCGCCATGTGGGATCCTCACTGGCGGCCAGGAATCAAACCGGCGCTGCAGAGGCTGCGGGCAGCTTCGCAGCCCAGTGCTCAACCACTGCTCAACCACTGTGCCACTGAGAAGGCCCTCTTCAGTTTTCCTTTTATGAAAAATGTGGGAGGACTTACAGATTTCTGTGACCAAGAGGAGTCAAAACTTTTAAGCAATATATCAGTGAATAAAAGTCTATCAAGCTGCAAGAAGTAGTTTGATGCTATGCTCCTTCTTGTTTTCGTTAGATTTTCTGCATTTTATTAATACTTGAGTTAGATGAGATAGGTTATGTGTACAGTACAATTATAGGTTGTACTGTAAACTTAACTTCTGAAATGGTTATACAAGTGATGACTCCCTTATTGCCCTTGTTCTTCCAAGTGAGAAAATAATAAAATAATTTTTATAATATTAAGGAATAAAAGATGAATAAAGAATGTGAACTCTGACAAATCTAATTCAAAGTGTGTATAATGCATGGATAGCTTCTTGTGGTTAATTTGAAAAAAAAAATCACTGTCATACAGAAAACATAAGATAAAATATATTTTAAAAGGTCAATTTTTCCAGTAAGGCATTAATGGTAAGGCAGTAAACAAATGCTACCTTTAGATTGTATACATGTTCATAAAATGGCAAGTCCTATGTGACAGAAAATTGCACAATTCCATCAATTACTAATATACCCACATTAGTGATTCTCTCTAGTTTTTTCTTTTCTAAATTATTTTTAACTTGTAAATTTTGTTGCTGGTGGTGGTAACTATTATGGTGATAGCTGATTTTTATTTGGGTTTGAGGAAAGGAAAATTACATTTACGCTTTTTTTACCCAAGTCATATGAGAAAAGGCAAACTGATTAATTTCTCTGTTTCGTATAGCACTTAGGACACATGTTTACTGAGAGATGGAAGAGGCATTAGGAACCAACAGATAGGGGCACATTTCTTTGTAGTGGATGAACCTACAAAGAGCCACGGATTTCAATAACAACTTGCTAGAGCTATAAGAAGTCAGAAGTATCTTTAAATTGTTCAACCTACTTCTTTATGGACAAATAGAAACTGTTATGGTTACCAGTCTCAGGCATTATTGGATTAACAGAGATTTAAAAAGCTGTATTTTGTACAGTGAGAGAAACTATCATTGAAACACAGAGATATCCAACTGATTGGGATATTTGTAGATCATACATCTGAGAAGTGATTATTATCCAAACTGTATCAAGAACTTAATAAAATTTGACAACCATAAAACCACCCTATTAAAAAACGGACAGACAGCCTCCCTGGTAGCACAGGAGATTTAGTGCAGTGTTGAGAAGCTGTCCGTAGCCTCTGCAGTGCGGGTTCCATCCCTGCCAGCCAGGGAGCTACCCACATGGCGGAGCAGACCTCTCTGGTCTCGCCAGCTGCTCCCTGCAGCAGTGTATTTCGGTCAGTCTGCCTGTTCTGTTCCCCACTCTGTCTCTGGTGAATCCTCTTACCCTCCCACACATCTGGCCTGTACCCCAGTTCTTATACAGATAAAAAAAAAAATGGACAGAAAACCTGAATAGACACTTCTCCAAAGACGACATATGGATGATCAACAGACACAGGGGAAGATTTTATCTTTTATCATCAGGTAAATGCAAATCAAAATAGCAATAAGGTATCTCCTTGCATATGAAAATAGCTACTAACCATAAAACAAAGCAAGAGAAAGCCAAAACTGGGGAAGATGTGTCAAGAAGGGGACCCCTCTATACCACTGGTGTGAATGTAGTGTGGTGCAGCCATTATGGAAAGAAGTATGTAGAGACCTCAGAAAACTTACAAACAGAAATTCCATATGATCCAGTTATCCCACTTTTGGGTATTTATACACAAAAAACTAATTCAAAGACATATATGCATCTTCATGTTTATAATAGCACCATTCACAATAATCAAGGGCTGGAGACAGTCTAAGTGTCCACTGACAGAGGACTGAATAAACAAGATGTCTTTCTCTCTCTTTCTCTCTCTCTCTCTCTCACTCACTCACACTCACACACAGAGTAATACTAGTTAGCTATAAAAAGTGACGAAATCCTGTCATTTGCAACAACATGGGTAGACCTAAAGGATATTATGCTTATTGAAATAAATCAGATGGGTAAAGAAACACTTTATGTTTTCCCTGTATGCCATATGATTGAAATCAAATGAATGAACTAAACAAATATATACTTTTGGGTTTTAAGACCAAATTAGTTGGTACAGAAAGCAAGAAAGAGGGGGCTAGTAAATTTGGAAGAAGGGGTTAATTATATTGTGAAGGATGGAATTGGACTTTTAGTGGTGAACATAGTATATACACTGATGACCATTCATAAAGATGCACATCTGAAATATGTGATGATATAATGCAAAGTTATGTTAATAAACATTTTTAAAAGATTTATTTATGCATACAAGAGCTGGGGTGCAGGCCAGAGGTATGGCAAGGGGGTGAGAGGATTCATAAGAGACAAAGTGGGGAACAGAACAGGCAGATCAACTGACATAGACTGCTGAGGGGAGCAGTGGGTGAGTCAGGAGAGGTCTGCTGTGCCATGTGAGTAACTCCCCGGCTGGGGATCAAACTCATGCTGCAGTGGCTGCGAACAGCCTCATAGGTTGTGTCTTAACCCCTTGTGCCACCAGGGAGGCCCCAATAAATCTTTTTTAATAAGCTTTACTTGATTCTGCTCATATACCCTAACATTTTCTAGTTATTATAGTTGGATTTCTGTGTATTTTACTTTCATTTGGAATAAAGCTATTATGCTACTTTTTCATAATTTATCACAATACATGGAAGATTAGGGTACACTTACATTGTTTATATAGGCACAATAATACTAGGGTGTTCCATAAAAATGAGCTTGTTCGCACTTACAAAATTTATTTTTATTCACATATTTTTAAAGTACTGTTTCAAAATGTTTAATATATCTTAGAGGAATCAAAAACTATGAATGAATGTTTAAAATTAAAATATAAATCTACTTTTATTCTTCAGATATATCATTTACATTCTTAATTGCAGATTGAGGAAAGAAATAAATTAATAAGCTTGTCATGTCCTCTGAGAATTTGCTGAAGGATTTTTAATGTATAATAAGTACTCTAGTAAGGAGCTCTGTACCAGAATCTTGAGTCTACAGCAATGAGCAATTTAAAGTTACTGGAGCACTTCACAAATTGGAATTCCAATTTGAAAGAATGAAGGTCTCCTAAAAACCTGAAGCACTCCAATAATTTTAAATTATTTTCTACTTTGTAAATTCAGAGTCCCCACTACTTATAAAGATAGGCACTTACAAGAAAAAGGAAAGTGCCACATAATTTCAAATCACTGTGTAGGGTGTAGGACAATTTTAAGGCTCTGAAGTACTTATAGGTTTTCTGATTCATTGAAGGCTTTCAATTTGTAAGTAAGTCAAGCAGCTTTTATAATGTAAATTTCAACATGCACTAAGTGATTTTAAATTTAACCAAAACTATGGGAAGCATAGAGTGCATATGATTGTAGAAAAACAGAAACATAAAATAATGTATCTTCCCAAATATAAAAGGAAGTTAAACCCTTATAAATTAATTGGCATAAAATAATGGGGTAGGGACGTAACATCCTTGTCACTGTAATGTCAGATTCTTAAAGTACCTCAGAAAGCAGTCACTGAATTTTATATGAAGGACTTTAAAAAGGACTAAATCTATATGCTAAGATGTAATGTTTCATCCAGTGCTGTGCTGGAGTCAGTTTATAGAGGCCATGGGAGTCAATTGTGCACATTTCTTTTCAATTCGGTATTGTTCTGTAACATGATGTGGGTAGCTCAAACTGGTCATGGTGGCAGTATTTACACTGTGGAAACTGACAAATGCTATAAATTAGGGCCTTGTTCCTCAGGGGAGTCAGCTGTTTACTAGGCTCTTTGAATTGTAAAGGACAGTGACAACTCACACTAGCTGCCTCGAAAAATAGGGAAGAAAATGCCAGATACATGAAGAGTAAGAGAAAAATGACTCTTAGCCAAGAGAAGAGTCTCAAGAGGGAAGTGGGAAGAGGCAAAGTGAGAACAGAATCAAACAGTCAAGAATATCACTGAAGTGACAACTCAGAGGTCAGTGGTTTAGAATCTAGGGCTGCTCTGAGTTACTAAGCAGTGGGATCAGAGCTTAGGATTCCTATTTCTATAAGCAATTCTATACTTATCTTCCCACTACCAGTCTCTTTATACTGCAGTTTTTTTTCCCAAGTCATCATTTATGTTTTCCCAGGGTTTTGAACTGCTTCATACATGTCTCTAAGATCCCTCATCTCTGTGCAGGCATCTTTTCATTTTCAGTCCTTTATTGCTACCAAATACAAGCTTCTTTCCATATTTCAAAGACAAAATTACTGAGCTTGGGAATCTGGTGGACCAACAACTGCAATGAATATCTACCATGAAAGTCCTCTTAGCAGAATCACTGTGTCTTACAGAACATAATAATTTACTGTGTGTCTTCCCAATTCTTTTGTGAATAAAACTAAAGGGAACAATCTTGAAGACAGCATTATATACAAAGATGGCTAACATTTAGTAGGGTGAATGTTTGAAAATAATTTAAAGTATTCAAGATTTATAGATTTATAATTAAACTATGGAATAACATGTAATTAAAATATTAAATATCCAAATTTAAAATATTAATACATTTTATTAAAATATTTTAATGAAAATATTAAATAAGACTGCATACATTTCATGCATTTTTGATGCTGTATATGAAATAAAGGAAAAAACATAAAAATGGTCCATATCAATTATATAAAAATCCCTTAAAAATTTAAAGGAAGGTAATGGAATTATGAATATTTTGAATGCTATACAATTTACATTTTAGATTTTTATTTACTATGTATAATAGTATCTTTATAAATTTTAAAACACAAAATTTACTTTAAAATGAGTATATGAGTATATGAGCTGAATCTGTACAACTAGAAATGTAGTAATGTTTTAAAACAGGAATATTTTAAAGAATAAATATGAATGATACATATCATGAATAAAATATCAGTAAAACTAAATGAGTCACTTCATTTAAAATAATGAAAGTTTTATCTGAGTAATACAAAACCCCATTCTCCAGTTTTCTGAAAACTTTAAAGTATTTTCAGCAATAAAGGCTTTAGATTAAAGTGAGCAAACTACCCTTTTTCCATGTCCCTCCTTACTTTCTGTTTTGGCCTCATTTTCTACCCAGTCATAAGACCCTTTAGGGTCATCTATCATTGCTTCATTTATTCTGCATTCTCAGGTGTTCTCCTAACTGCATGGACTTACACATTACTCCAGCACCTGATTTTTTTTAAATCTACCTGTAGTTATTTATCCAGCATGTCTCCCATTCCTTCCAGGTCTTGCTCTCTCCTAGTAAAGATGAAGAGTAGTAATGCCTTACAACCAAACTGGGGGGGAAAAAAAAAGCAAAGCTACAATGTTAACTAACTACTGGGTTATATCTTTTATTTTCTCAATGCTTTAATTATTTAAAAATGCAATCTTTATCTCCACTGCTATCATCCTATGCAAGTTGTTTGATTATTCCGGTCCATCCAGTAAGTATCCACAAAAATATAATTAAAAAAAAATAAAGCTGGACCATTGAAAAGAATCCAAATAACAGTCCTGACATAAAGGACCCTATTTGAATGAATTCTGCCTGTAACTCCTATTTCTTTTTTTTAAAGATTTATTTATTTATGCATACAAGAGCTGGGGTGTAGGCCAGAGGTGTGGGAGGCTGAGAGGATTTACCAGAGACAGAATGGGGAGCAGAACAGGCAGATCTACTGAAATACACTGCTGAAGGGAGCAGCCGGCAAGACAGAAGAGGTCTGCTGCACCATGTGGGTCACCTCGCTGGCCAGGGATCAAACTCATGCTGCAATAGCTGCAGATTGCTTCATAGTGCTGATCTTACTAGAAAAACAGGCTGTAATCTCTCTCCTCCATTATTCTTAGCACACTTTCAACTTTAAGGTCAAAATGGTTGCTATAGTTGAACTCAAAAAGAGTAAGACTTCCAGGAAACCATACATAATACTGTTTACGTATCATTGGCCAGGATTAATCACATGGTCACAGAGCGCTTCGAAAGGGTGAGAAATGAAATGTTTATTCTGTGTGTAAATGAACCAGAAACAAACATCAAGGCCTATTACTAAGGACAAAGAATACTGAAAGAATATACCAGATGCTTCCTTGATTATAAGTAACCAAAAAAAGCAAACTGACAATAACAAAACCAAAGTAATTCAGAATGTGAAAAATATGGAGGTTACCAGGCTGGGGGCAGAGAAAGGGAGGGAACAGAGGCTCTCGCAGGTAAAGGTGATAGGATAGTAGCACTGGAACTTGGGTGAAGCAGTGTACACATGTTGAGATATGAAGCTGCAACTGCATTGTATGTATATTTATTCTTTTTTTTAAATTAATTAATTTATTTATACAAGCACTGGGTACAGTCAGAAGCACGGAGGGTGAGAGAATTCACCAGAACCAGAGCGGGGAGCAGAACAGGCAGAAGGACTGAAGTACACTGCTGAGGGGAGCAGCGGGTGGCAGGAGAGGTCTGCGCGCCATGTGGGACCCTCCTCTGGTGGCCTGGGAGCAGCCGGGGATCGAACCGGCGCTGCAGAGGCTGCGGGCAGCTTCGCAACCCAGCGCTCAACCGCTGCGCCACCAGGGAGGCCCTGTGTATTTATTCTTTGTCCTTTATCTTTGTTTCATTTTCTCATTGACTAAATCACAAATATACAATGTGGCAGTCTCTAATAATATATGACTATTCAGCCTTTGAAAAGTAATTAGTCTGCATGGGTATGTGTTACCCTGTAAATACTGGATTTCAAAGAGTTGTATGAAGAAGAGAATGTAAATATCGCCTTAATAAATTTTACATTGATTCCATGTTAAATGATAATATTTTGACATTTAAGTGAAAGATATTGGAATTAAGTATAATTTTCTATAGAATTTTGAATGTATCTACTAGAAACTTACAAATTACATATGTGGATCATATTATATTTCATTGAGCAGCACTGAGAAAAGGCTTTTGATAGTCCTCTAAGGCATTATCTTACATTAATCCTCCACCCTGACTTCCTCTAACCTTTAAGCAGTCCTGAACTACGTGCAGCTGACATGCTCTAATTCCATAAGGAAATCACCTCTCCCTACTCATTTATCAAGCTCTTGCTCCAGTTCCACTTCTTCCATAAAGATTGATCATGAGTCCTTCCCAAACAAAAGTCACATTTTCCCTTTCTTTATCATAAAACTTCACGTGCGGAATATTACAGCAGAGAACACCCTTTGCTTTATTACAACAAATTGTTTATTTGTTCATTTTTTTGTTTCAAGTACATCTAAAGACTTTAAGAAACTGTGCTTTTGAGTCTTTGAATCTTCACTTAATTCCTTGATAATGCTAGAAATTCAACAAAATTTTATCTGTGATGACAGAATAAATAGTGCTGCTGTGAGACATGAGAGAGATAGGTTAGAATTAATGTTGAGAAATTAAGAGTGCGAGTGCTGGAGAAAGAGCCAGAGCTCAGAAGGTTGTTCAAAGTGATGAAATACTAGTTGTGTGGCATGAAGAAGTAGAACATTTCCTCTGAAAGCTATAAGTATGCAGTTCAGAATGCCCATCATTCGCAAAGTCTACATCCAGGGGCTTTTTAGCAAAATGCTTTATTTTCCACATATAGTTGAGCTGAAAATAGTTCAAAGGGAAAATGTCTCCAACTTAGCTTATTATAAAAATTTGGAAAATTACTTCTGAGTGTCTCAAAGCAATTCAGTCTAAAAGACCAGTAAAATGTTCATGACATTTTGGCATTCTGGGGTCCCTTGAAAGCAGAGGTAAAGAAAACCCATTCAAAGCTTTTCCTAAGGGTCAACTTTCCCTCTTTAATAGTACTTAGAAACTGCAGTGTTTCCTAAAGTCTGAATGTTCTTGAGCTGACTTCCTGGTAAAATTATTAGGTTTCAAGAGTACACCAGAGAGCCTTGTAGTCAATTCTAAGTTTTTTTTTTTTTTTTTATTTAACTAGTCACCTACCCAAATCTCCTAAGAGAGAACAAAAACTATGTATGATAATGTAAGTCAAGGTTAAGCTGCAAAGATCATCTAACCAAGTAACAGTTGCCAGGAATAAGTTCATGAACTGCTGCATCACAGAAGATGGAATCTTCCTGAGCACTTAAATTAAAAACCAATAATTACATAAAATAATTCTTCAGTTATTTCCTAGAAATCTTATTTACACTAAGGTAAAGACTATATCCAGAAAATCCAACATATAGACTTTATGCATTTCAATACTTATTTTTTATGTAATTTATACACTTCACAACTAGAGTGTTTTGAGATAGCTTACTGCATTGTACAACAGAAGTTTAAAAATAAGAGAAACAGGTAAAGAAAATAAGCAGATTCTAGCGTGACATTACATGAATAATAGCAAGCAAGCCATGAAGATCTATACACTTGCTAGATGTGACTACATACTGTAACATAAGCTGCATTTCCAGTAGTCAAACATTAAAGTTCCTAGTATGATTTTACAAGTGGGACTTTATTTTCTAATCAATATATCAAGCGAATCAATTTTGATCCTACCCCTATTTCCTCCCCCATACCCCCCACCTCAGATATATTTGTCCTGCAGACAAAATGACTACAGAGGGACTATCTTTTTGTCTACATAAACTTCCATTTGATTTAGTTAGTACAGATACAGGCATCACATTATTGGAAAAGGTCAGTGAAAGTTGCTCACTTTAAAACATATCAATTTTCATGGTAAATAATATAAACAATAAGTTAAATTATGATGTGGTAATGTAAGTAAATTCATTTTTTATTAATAAGGTTAGTTTATAATTTAGTTATCTAGCAATTCTTGTAGCAACTACAGATTAAATGTTGATGGTTTTATAACAAAAAATTAAGATAGGACAAAATCATTTTCTATCCCAAGTTCTAGATATGACCAATTCTACAACATTACTTACAGAAACCTCATGAAATCAGATCTTACAAAATTTGAAATTTCAGTTTGCAATTAATTTGCATTAAATTGAATTTTAAGGTGGATATTTAAAATAAGGCATAATCAGTGAGAGACTAATAAAAATCTTTGAATTGGTGGGATTAATGCAATTATGAAGTGGGCAGAGAACTTGAAAAAAATATTATGAGGGCTTTGATGTTGGGTGTGGTATAGCAACATACATCTAAGGAGGTGTGAAAGTATTTTCCTAAATCAGAAAGTGTTGTTAAATGTTACCTCAATTAAAAAAAAGTTAATTTCATATGCTGACAAATATAAAAAAATTGGAAAATATTGTCCTTTAAAGAAACCTTAGGTTCTCCATCAACATCTAAATACTGAGATAGTGACTATTTGGGTAGTTAGCATGTCCCAACATTAATTAGTCAACTTCCTTTGTTGCTTCTCTATAAAGTTTGTTTTAATTGCTAGAATTCTGTTTTAATTCCACATTTAATTATCCAAATAATTACAATTATATTAGACAGAAGCTGCTTTTTAACTGTAGAAATTGAACTCACCTATTTGGTGGCATAATTTTCTATTGATAAACAGCTTTCCTTGATAGTCACTTACTTATAATTTATTGGATTCTAATCTATGTAGTAGGTCAAAATTTCAGGCAATGAAACTAGGTACAGATGATGTGTGAATTACTAAAACTTAACTTCTAATATGACCCTCAATTCTGCATACAAGTTTTAGAGACTTAGTATAAGCAGAGCCCCTCATGATGTCACTATAAACCCTCAGATATGTCTCTTCCTGGACACACAGGAAAGATTCCATTGTTGTGGAAACTCACTGAGGGAGCCCAAGACCATCAGCCATCTCAATACCAGGAACCCCTATCCTTTGCACTGGCAACTAAGAGCACTGAGACTAGTGTGGGCCCTCTGTCCAGCTGCCACACAGGCTGGCCAGCATTTCCATGGGGCAGCTTCTGTGCTTTGATGGAGAACAGAATTATGCAGTCTAGTTATTGACTGGGCTCTCTTCAAGAATGTGAGCACATACACATCTTTTCTTATATTTTCAAACATGCATGGGAAAAAGGATCTTCCTAGCCAGGAAGACATTTTTTATAATTGGTGTGAGAAAAAACACAAATCACTGAATTTGGGTATCTCACAAGGGAATTCAGGAAGAAGCAGTAAAAGATACAAAACCAATTGGGATTAATTATATAAACTAAAGAAATACAAATAAAATTAAAAAATGCAAAGTAGAATCAGCTTTGACGGGGGTGGGGGGGAGGATATTTCCCGTACATCTGAAAGTTTGTCCTGAAATTTATATATTCTGAAAATACTTAACTGATTATGTAAGTTCCTGTTATAAAATCTTTGATGGCTTTCTACCAAATATAAACAGGGTAGCTAGTACTCATGCCAATCCTCAAAGTTCACTTGATTTGGTTTCAAGTTACCTTTTCCATCCCTTCTCTTTCAGAATTATGAGCTACAAATAAAGTGAAATTTGTAATGACCCAACATGTACAGAAGCATATGCCTACTCGAGGTGCTCTCTATAATTGCTGCACACGACCAACAAGAGAGGTGTCCAAGAACCTGGGAAGAGAGAATGCCTGCTCTATGGGAGTAAAACTCTAAAGAATGAATGAAACAGAACAGAAAAGATAGCAAAAGTATTTTTAAGGGGATAAAATGTCATTACATCAAAGCTTATATGTAATCTAATTGTTTATTCTAACATCACTTAAAATTTCTTAAGTCTAAAGTGGATTTATTGTGAATGACAGCTTTGTAGGGAAGGAAAAGTCAGAGAGAAGCATTGAGAGAGAGTTGATTATTCTTCTCAAAAGAGAATTCTCTGCAATCACTATTTACCCATAACAGGGTTGTCTTTATAATGCAAGTGGACACATAGGTACAGATATCCCAATTTGGGGGGATTTTTTTTTAACTTCTCTTCACTTTTACGAAAGATCTACATTAACACCTGGTTTCAATAACTGAAAGAAACCCAGAGTATTTTTGCCTTTATCACAAAAGGCAAGAAGTAAAAGTAGTGTTCACTGTATGTTTTCTTTTTTTTTTTTTTAAGATTTATTTTATACAAGAACTGGGGTACAGGCTAGGAGTTGCAGGACAGTGAGAGAATTCACCATAGACAGAGATGGGAGCAGAACAGGCAGACCTACTGAAATACACTGCAGGGGGCGAGACAGGAGAGGTCTGCCGCGCCATGTGGGTATCTCCCTGGCCGGCCAGGAATCGAACCTGCACTGCAGAGGCTGTGGACAGCTTCACAGCACTGCGCTCAACATATTGCGCCACCAGGGAGGCCCTACTGTATGTTTTCCTATGAGCCATTACAAAGGCAGAGTGTACACTGGACAGGGACTGATGAGTGTGGCAGCAGTAAGAGCCTTCCTTGGAAACTACAGTGATCATCTCAGATTCAAGTCACCAAGTCTTTTAACTGTGTAGGTGAGTATTTTTGCTTTACCTATATTTTGCCCACCCATTACCAAGATGTGTCCCTAAGGTATCACAAATGCTTGAGAGCTTTAAGGGTGTTACACCGTATGAAACTGGATGTAATCAAAACTAAACAAAACAGTGAACCACACAAAAGTGGCCCAGGAACTGAACATGAAGCTCTTGCATGAGACTGCTGCTATGAATGACAGTGCTGTAAATGACTGAAGAAAAGTTTGACTTTAATTTTGAAAGGGCGTGTTTACAGTATGTTTGGAGTGCCTGCAAATAAGTGTATGACAGAAAAATGTATGAGGCTATGCAGTCAAGCACAAGGTCCCATCCAAACCTTCCATGTTGGTCAGAGTAGACAGATCTTAACCTTTGACATCGTGGCAGCCCGACTAAGTAGGTGTAGATGTTAGTGACCTTCCTCCCCTGACAAAGTCAGACAACAATGAGTTATTACATGACCCTCTTCCTCCCACACTCTAGTCTCGTGGATCTCTCACCCCACCCCATCCCTGCAACCTCTGACAACTCTGCAACCTCTGACAACAACCACCACCATCATTTCTGGCAAGTGAAACTACATTGGACATTTTCTCTACTTTACACAGATTGTGTAGTTAGCATATATGTTTTTACTACATGTTTTAGTATTATTTTAGCTTTTATGTGATATTTAGCATGATTTGATAGGCTATTTTTTTGGATCTGGAGAACATTCAAAAATTTTTCTAAATTAATGGTACTTTCTTCTTCACTAATGCCACCTCAGCTTATGAAGGATTTCACAGGCATGCTCTACTTTTAAAATAGCAGGGGACACCAGCGTGTAGGACCTAATGATGCAAGCTGTGAATGTAAGATCTCTTTTTTGTGTTTCTTTACTGTTGTATTCCTCAGCGGCAGATAGATGCACTTGATACAGGTTGGAAAATTAAATCGCACAAACTCCCACAACTGATCTACATACTCCTGGCAATCTTTTTAATTATGACATAACTTTTCTTACAGATATGACAACTTTTCTTACTTATCAGTGAATGGATTATGAATTAATAAAGAATCTTTTCAATTTTTATAGACTGATTCAATTTAAATAAATTCACAGAAGAGGTATCCTTAAAATGGATGACTTCTAGAAGCACTCATTTCAAGTTTGTAAATCTGTGAAGCTGAGGGGGTGACTATGTGACCACACCATGGTTTGTCTCATTGCAGAAATATTTCTGGGAGGTCCAGTAGTCTCCCCTATTTGACACATCTCTATCATCTGCTCACTTTCTCACAGCTACAACACCTGCCCTAACTCTTGTTTATATCATATTCAGGCATGTAATAGCCCCTCTGACAAGACTTCCAAAGTCTCTCCTCTTCTGTATTTACATTGCATAGAAGAAAATAATCTGCCAAGGGATAAAAATAGGGTCTTCCCTCACTTTTCAGGGTAGAAACTAATACCTGCCTTGCTGAAGTGCAGTAAACATTAGTGCTAACAGAAGATATAAATCCAAGGGTCCAACGTGAGAAGTCAATTCTAGTAAATGGCAGCTACTTTCAACTATTGTTTCAGCAACTTGCTGATATTTTTAATACTGTATTTTATTACATCTATTTTAATAAGCATGTTTTCAGGGTTTTTTTTAATTTAAGGAATTAAAATTTAAACTCTGTGCTTCAGTTTTTCCATCTCTACATATAGGTGAAAATAACTCCTACTCCGTATAGTCTGAGATTAAAATTATTTCCTAGACATAAAATGATGGAAGTGTGCTTCTATATTTGTAAGATCAACATGAATACTAATCATTAAGTGTAGAAGTAATATTACTAGAGTTTATAGGAGAGACATGTGTATGAAGGTAATTTTAATAAAGTTAAGTAACCCAGAGATATAAGAAAGGACCAGAGACAACCCAAGGAAGTAAGGGGTGGATTTTATTGGTCCACTGTATGTAGAAAGTGAACTTGATTTTGAGGGGTGATTACCACTCATCAGGAAGACATGCTGGGGTTCCAAATGAGAACATCAACTTCTGCAATTCACATGGAGTCAGAAAAACCTAGTATATTTGGGGAAGTAGACCAACCAATTGGTATGGCTGGTGCATGAAAGTGAGATTGGGTGGGTGGCTGCCAGGCTACAGAGTAGTGCCAGAGATGACAAAAGTGACATATTATTTTATCTTGGAATTCTTAGATTTCCAGGACCTCTATTAGTCTTAAGAAATGAGCTTTAAAAAGACTATAAACAGATTAAGTGGATCAACATGGTGGTGAGGAAACGCTGTAAGATCTCCCGTTAAAAAAAAAAAGTTAATAGGGAAGAAAAGCGGCAGGTCCCAGTGAGAACTGGGACAAGGAAGATAAACGGGTGACTCCAGCAAACTACCCAAAGAAGAAAGTTGCCATAAAAGAGGACTAGAAGGGAGGAAAGCTCAGAACCCTGCTACCCTCCCCCACCCAAAAAGTCGGCACTCTCCAACCAACAGGAAGGAGGGAAAAACAAAAAAAACTAAAACAACCAACAAGAACAAACTACGCATCAAGCAGGACTGAGAGTGGAAAGGAACTATTTCAGCCACCACACCCCATGAACTGGAGCTGTGGAGAACCCTGCAGCATTCACTGAGGAGGTGAGCAAATGGCTCCGGGCACCATTGGAGAAAAACAAAGACTCCTGGAGACCTACACACAGCCTAGGCCAGCTGGTAAGCTTGTGCGGGAAAGCAGCATGCTTGAAAAGGATACGCGGATCAGTGGCTGCTCAGGTCCCCACAGAGCCCAGAGGGGGAGCGGGAACCCACCGCCAGGGCAGACCAGGCGTGCAGGGAGTGTGTCCCGCATCGCCATTTTAGAATAGGGACTTTTCTTCAGTAAAGACTGCCTGAAACCAGCTGAAGGCTCCCTCAGGAGCCAGAGGTGAGCCGGGAAGTTCACCCATGCCAGGCCCCTTCTGGCCTACAGTCCCAGCCCAGAGAGGGAGCGGGAACCCACTGTCAGGGCAGACCAGGAGCACAGGGAAACATGTCCCCACATCGGCATTTTAGAATAGGGACCTTTCTTCAGTAAAGACTGCTTGAAACTGACAGATGGCTCCTGGAGGAGCCAGAGGGGAGCGGAGAAATTCACGCAAGATGCCGGCCAGTCCCAGCAACACAGTATCCCAAAGCATACGGCAAATTAGAAAACAGACAGTAGGGAGCAGAAGAACCACATGCAACCTAGCAACTCCTCAGGAAAAAAGCACACCACAAAAAGAAAATCACCCCCCAGATTGCAACGACAGTAACTTGGAAGAACTTCTGAGCCTTCCAGAAAGAGAATTTAAAATTGGCATGATTAAAAAACTGACAGAAGTCATAAAGGAAAACAATGATAAGGGAAAAATAATCAACGATCAGAAGAATGAAATTGAGTCCCTAAAGAGGGAAGTAAAAGAAATGCAGGAGATCAAAGAATTAACGGAGGCACTAAAGAACTCTGGGAAAAGCAATGAAAGCAGAATAGATGAAATGGAAGAACGAATAAGTACTCTTGAAGACACAGAAATAAAAAGAACCAAAACAGAAAAAGAAAGAGAAGTACAAAGGAAAAAGACCGAAGAAAGACTTCGGGAACTATCTGACTCCATCAGGAAAGGAAATATAAGAGTTATAGGAATTTCAGAAGGAGAGGAGAGAGATGTAGGAACAGAGAAAATATTCCAGGAGATAATTGAAGAGAACTTCCCAAACTGAAGGAGGAGCTGAAAATTGATATACAAGAAGCAAGAAGAACACCAAACTTCCACGACGAAAGGAAAAATACAGCAAGACACATGATAGTAAAGCTCCCAAGAATCCAGGACAAGGAAAAAATAATGAAGCTGACAAGAGGAAAGAAACAGGTAACATTCAAAGGAAAACAAATCAGGCTGACATCAGACTTCTCCAAAGAAACACTACAGGCAAGGAGAGAGTGGAGGGACATAGTCAACAGACTCCAAGAAAACAGATGCCAACCAAGAATACTCTATCCCGCAAAGCTCTCCTTCCTCTATGAAGAAAGAATAAGGACCTTCCCAGACAAACAGAAACTCTGGAATTTCATTACGACCAAACCCCCACTCCAAAAAATACTACAAGGAGTCCTAAAGCCAGAACCTCAGAGGGACGAATAACAATGAAAGAAAGCCAAAAAAAAAAAGTTATTAAAAGAATAAATAAAATCAAAGGAAAGACAAACACAATGGCAAATACAGATGCTAACATATCAATATTAACTCTAAATGTAAATGGACTAAACTCTTCAATAAAAAGACACAGAGTCGCAGGCTGGATTAAGAAACAAAACCCAAACTTTCGCTGTCTCCAGGAAACACATTTAGCTACAAAAGATAAAAATAGACTCAAAGTTAAAGGATGGAAAACAATCCTACAAGCAAATGGACCAAAAAAGAAAGCAGGAACAGCTATACTTATATCCGATAAAACAGATTTCAAACTCAAAAAGATAAAAAGAGACCCCAGTACTCACTACATTATGATCAAGGGGACAATACTTCAAGAAGAAATAACACTCATTAACATATACTCACCAAACAAAGGAGCACCAAAATATATCAGACAACTATTGTCATCTCTGAAAACAGACATCAGAGAAAACACATATGTAGTGGGAGACTTCAACACACCACTATCAACAATGGATAGATCAACGAGACAAAAAATAAGTAAAGACACGAAAGCTCTAAATAAGGACCTAGAGAGCTTAGGCTTAACAGACATCTATAGAACACTAAACCCCCCAAAAATGGAGTACACATTTTTCTCAAACACACACGGATCATTCTCCAGGATCGATCACATACTGGGGCACAAGACAAACATCAACATATACACCAAGATTGAAATCATAGCAACCATCTTTTCTGACCATAAAGGCATCAAACTAGAAATAAACCATAAAAAGAAGGCAAGGAAGTCTCCTACCTCATGGAGAATGAAAACCACACTACTGGAAGACCACTGGACTAATGAGGAGATCAAAGAAGAAATTAAAAAATTCTTTGAATTGAATGACAAAGAGGACACCAATTTCCTAAATGTATGGGATGCAGCAAAAGCAGTAATAAGAGGAAAATATATAGCAATAGAGGCTCACATCAAGAAACAAGAAAGAACTCAAAGAAACAACCTAATCTCGAAACTCAAAGATGTAGAAAAAGAACAACAACAACAACAAAAAAAAAACCCAAAACCAGTAGAAGAAAAGAAATAATAAAAACCAAAGCAGAAATAAATGAAATTGAAACAAAAAACAATCCAAAAGATCAATGAAACCAAGAGCTGGTTCTTCGAAAAAATTAATAAAATATACAAACCCCTAGCCAGCTCACAAAGGAAAAAAGGGAGAAAGCACAAATACATAGGATCATAAACGAAAGAGGAGAAATCACAACGGACACAGCAGAAATCAAAAGAATAATCAGAAACTACTATGAACAGTTATATGGAAACAAGTTCAACAATCTAGAGGAGATGGACAAATTCCTACAAATCTACAATCACCCAAAGCTAAATAAAGAAGAAATAGAACACCTAAACAGACCAATTACAAGCAGTGAAATTGAAATGGTAATCAAAAACCTCCCCCAAAACAAAAGCCCAGGACCTGATGGATTTACAAATGAATTCTACCAAACATTCAGAGACAAATTAGTGCCTATCCTTCACAAACTCTTCCAAAAAATTGAGAAGGAAGGGACAATACCAAACACGCTCTATGAAGCCAACATTACACTAATACCAAAACCGAACAAGGACAACACAAAAAAGGAAAACTACAGGTCAATCTTCCTAATGAACACTGATGCAAAAATCCTCAATAAAATTTTAGCTATCAGATTCCAACAATGCATCCATAAGTCCAAGTAGGATTCTTGCCAGGGACACAAGGATGGTTCAACATCCAAAAATCAATCAACGTTATCCAACACATCAACAAAAAGAAATAAAAAAACCATATGAAAATATCAATAGATGCTGAGAAAGCTTTCAACAAAGTGCAACACCCATTCATGATAAAAGCCCTTGAAATTCTTGGGATACAAGGAACATACCTCAACATCATAAAGGCCATCTATGACAAGCCAACAGCCAGTATCATTCTCAATGGTGAAAAGCTGAAAGCAATTCCATTAAGATCTGGAACAAGACAAGGATGTCCACTCTCACCATTGCTTTTCAATATAATACTGGAAGTCCTAGCCAGAGCAATAAGACAAGAGACAGACATACAAGGAATCCAAATAGGAAAAGAAGAAGTCAAACTATCACTATTTGCAGATGATATGATAATATACATTGAACCCCAAAAACTCCACAGAAAAACTAATTCAACTCATCAATCAGTAAAGTGGCAGGATACAAAATCAACACACAAAAGTCAGTAGCCTTCCTATACACAAACAATAAATCTGAAGAAGAAGAAATAAAAAAAAAACCCTTTTATTATTGAAACAAAAAAAATCAAATACTTGGGAATAATCTAACAAAAGAGGTAAAGGACCTATTCAAAGAAAACTTTAAAACACTGTTAAAAGAAATAGAAGAAGACACAAAGAAATGGAAAGACATTCCCTGCTCATGGATTGGAAGAATAAACATTATTAAAATGGCCATCCTACCAAAAGCAATATACAGATTCAATGCTATTCCAATAAAAATTTCAATGTCATTCTTCAAAGAAATAGAACAATTATTGATGAATTCATATGGAATCACCAAAAACCCTGAATAGCCAAAGCTCTCCTTAAAAAAAAAAAAAGGGAATGGAGGCATCACACTCCCAGAGTTCAAACTATACTACAAAGCCATAATCATCAAAACTGCATGGTATTGGAACAAGAACAGACACACAGACCAATGGAATCAAATAGAAAATCCAGAAATAAACCCACAGATTTATGGTCAACTAACCTTTGACAAAGGAGCAAAGAATATGCATTGGAGCAAAGAAAGTTTGTTCAAAAAATGGTGCTGGGAAAACTGGGTCGCTACATGCAAAAGAATGAAGCTTGACCACTACCTCACACCATACACAAAAATCAACTCAAAATGGATTAAAGAACTAGACAGACCTGAAACCATAAAATACATAGAAGGAAATATAGGAGAAACACTACGTGATATGCACATCAAAGACATCTTTACAGACACATCACCCAAAGCAGTGATAGTGAAGGCAAAGATAAACAGCTGGGACTACATCAAATTAAAGAGCTTCTGCACAGCAAAAGAGACAGTGACAAAAACAAAGAGAAACCCCACTGACTGGGAGAACATTTTTGCACACAACACTAATGATAAAGAACTGATCACAAAAAATCTGCAAAGAGCTGATGAGACTCAACAACAACAAAGAAAATTAATTCTGTCAAAAAATGGGCAGAAGAGCTAAAAAGAAACTTCTCTGAAGAGGAAATGCAAATGGCCAACAGGCAGATGAAAAAATGTTCAACATCACTTGTAATCAGGGAAATGTAAATCAAAACTACCATGAGATACCATTTTACACCAGTGAGAATGGCACATATTAAAAAAACTAGCAACAACAAATGTTGGTGAGGATGTGGAGACAAAAGAACTCTCCTGCACTGTTGGTGGGAGTGCAAACTGGTCCAACCACTATGGAGAGCTGTGTGGAGATTTCTGGATCTACTAAACATAGAGCTTCCATATGATCCAGCAATTCCACTCCTAGGTATTTACCCAAAGGACACAGAAACATCAATTCCAAAGAACACCTGCACCCCTATGTTTATAGCAGCACTATTTACAATAGCTAAGCTTTGGAAACAGCCCAAATGCCCAAAAATAGATGACTGGATCAAGAAGATGTGATACATATACATCATGGAATATTACTCAGCATTCAAAAAAGATAAACACATGCAATTTGCAGCAACATGGATGGCGCTGGAAGGGATCATGCTCAGCGAAATAAGCCAGAAAGAAAAAGAAAAATACCGGATGGTCTCACTCATAGCAGGAATCTAGAAAACTTAAATAAGGGACCAGGAAAAAGAATAACTATAAGAAAGAAAAAATCAAAATCAACAAATAACTATGAACCAGAGACACTCTATGGGGGTTGGGGGGAGGGGAGGGACTGGGGTCAAAATAAGGGGGTTGTAATTGTATGGGGAATATAAAAATAAAATTTATTAAAAAAGACTACAAACATAAGATGATTATGCTTGAAATTAGATATAAAATCGTATATGTATGTCTTAAATGGGTAACTATAACAAGACTATCAGATTTTCAAAAGATCTCTCTCCTCAAAATTAATGACCACTGTTATTTGTTGGAGTAAAGATTTCAAGCAGATTTAGGTTTGGTTTTAGAGATGACCCTGCAGAGGAGGTCTGGAAGGAGGCTCACTGGTAGAGATTTGGAATGAGAAATGAGAAGCCTTTTAATATTCCAGGCAGAGACCTGGGGGAGGAGAGACAGCAGCCATGATGAGAAGAGGATAGCCACTCTCTACTTGATATTTGAGTGACTCGATCATTTTGCATGGATTTATGGAATGTCTCAAATGCCAGGCACTATGAGGGCTGCTAGGAATAGAAGGCTCTAGCCTTTACAGTGCTTTGAAGCTAAAAGATAATTTTCCATTTTCTGTTTCCTCTAATGATAACAGTTTTAAGTGCTATGCCACCCCCTACAATTGAAATTTCCAGAGTTCAGGGAGTATATCTTATTCATCTCTCTGTCTCCTAACAGTGAGATGCTCATAAGAAGTGCTTGATTAATTACTATCTAATGGAATAAATACCTTAATTATACTTGCCTGGTGTCCTGTTCTGAGTGATTATTTGTCCTAAACATATCTGTATATGCAAGCTTCTGGGCTGGTGCTAATATTTGTCTTCTTACCTGTTAGCAATAAAATCTGCCTTGAGAGATGAATCAAACTCCTGCGAAGTTTTCAAGTTACAGAATAATAAATTTACTTTATCAGATTCTTTGTGAAATTATTTCAATGGCTGGATATGTGATTATATCTGCTTGTCTCCTAACTACTTTGGGAAAATATACTGGGGCTATGAAGCTGAATTAGACATGACCCTCTTCAAAGGTTTCACAAGATGGATGATCTTGCCTTTAAGAGAGGCAGGGAATATTGGAGGAAGGACAGGCTCGTACCTGAAAGTTGTCTTATTTTTTACACTTTTTTAAATTTTTTTTTTAAGATTTATTTATACAAGCACTGTGTACAGTCAGAAGTGCGGGAAGGTGAGAGAATTCACCAGAGCCAGAGCGGGGAGCAGAGCAGGCAGAAGGACCGAAGTACACTGCTGAGGGGAGCAGCGGGCGGCAGGGGAGGTCTGCGCGCCATGTGGGACCCTCCTCCGGTGGCCTGGGAGCAGCCGGGGATGGAACCGGTGCTGCAGAGGCTGCGAGCAGATTCACAACCCAGTGCTCAACCGCTGCGCCACTGGGGAGGCCCTGAAAGTTGTCTTATTATAAAAATACTGAAGTAGTAGTTAAAACTAGAAATGGCTCAAATAATGCAATATTTACTCCTCTTCTTATTTCTTCAGATAATGCAATACTTTCTTTCTCTGACTTCTGTAAGGGCTATGCAACATTTACAACTCAACCAGCACTTTAATCTACCCTCAGGTATTCTAGGTAACTGGCATCTACCTGCCCATTCTATTTTACCTGGGTTTTGGGTCACTTCAAAGCAGTTTGATGCTTTTAAGATTCCCTAGCTGAACTGATTAGCATTTGTAAAGCCAAACCAAAAATGCAGGTTGTCTCTTCTTGTTAAATTTTTTCATATGTTTTACATGATTTCAGTTGCTGCTTTTTCTGAGTAATATTTAACCTTTTCAAAATCAGGGTGATTTGTACTTTACGACGCATTAATTATTTATCCCATGGCAATACGGTGGTGGGTGGGTGGGTGGCTGGTTGCAGTGAAAGTTGAGAAAATTCCTTGATTAAAGTAAAGAATCAGGTTTTTGATAGATGTCTGGATGCATGAGCTAATCTCTCCATTGCTGTTGCTATGTCTGAGGTCGTGCTACGGAAAGCACGTCTCTTGTCTGGGGCTGCTGGCTCTAGAACTGATGACCTGAAGCTGTTTTTGGCTGATGTGATGGGTAATGGTTCGGACATCTCTGCCCCTTCTCTCATTTTGAGATGATTAAGAGAATTGATAACATGTTGAACTAAATGTCAGCCAAAATCAATAACCAGGAGGTAAGAGCAGGCTGAGGCAAGTGAATTGACTTTACACAAATAAGCAGCCCAGGGAACAGAATCCCCAGCCAGAGGCTTAGCTGCCCCCTGCTGCTGTGGTGAAAGAGAATGAAAGCTGCTGCTGAAGCTGAATGTCAGGGACTCTGAGTCTGGTGGGAACTGCTGATGGGGTCAAACAAGCTGCCTGCCCCTACTGCAGGATAGTTTACTGGTGCAGAGTCTCAATCAGACTATCAAGCAGTAGGAAAAATATAATTAGAGCACCATGTATTCCTATGGGAAAATAATTCTATTAGAATATCATCCAAGTTTTATTTTGTACATGTTACATTTTAAAAGCCATTTACTTCTACCTTTAAATTCACTTTCCCTTTATTTTATGAAATTTACTCCATTTTTATGTTGATTTTCCTTGCAGCTTTAACAGTAATTGCGTCATTGACTTTATTATTAATGTGTGCTCTGGTCTAACTTTTCATAGAGAAAAAGAGGTGTGTCTGAATGCCTGTACCTATAAATGTAGAACCATGAATTGACTTCAACTTGGAAAGTGATAGCCAACTCCAAAGTATCTTCTCTGATAATCCAGGCTAAAAGTATGCCTTGAATTAAATGAATACTTACTGGTAGATTAAGTAAGATGATTATGCTGAAACCCCAGTGGAACTGAACTCACCTATCTTTATATATGTATATAATCCTGAGTTATTTTCAAATATTCCACAAAGTTTATACCAAAATTTAGAGAGAACTATCAGAGTATTAAGAGTATTAATTTTCAAAACATAAAAGAATTCATTATTAAATGTAAAAGTCATCCCATAGATTCATAAAACAGCTTCCTAACTAGCCTTACCTCCATTTTTAGTATCTTTCCAAGCTGGATTCAGCCCTGTTGCTCATTTGCTTAAAATTCATCACAGCAATGGTTTTCAACTATGGTATGCAAACCATCACCATCACCACCTTTGTCATCCATGACTTCTGCCTCCTGGAATTCACACCCTTATATAATGCCCCTTCGCTCACACCCACCATTGTGTATGGGCTGGATGTATGGACTCACTTCTACCAAGTAACATGTGGCACATATAACAAGATATGTCCAGGATAAGATTATGGCTTTTATATTGGTAGATTTCTCTTGCTCTTTTGCTTGCTATTTCCGAGGAAAACCAGCTGCTGCGTAGTGAACCACCCTGTGGAGTGCCTACATGGTGTACTGCTGAGGGAGGTTTCAATAAGAGACAGCGAGAACTGGGGGCCCCACAGCCAACAGCATGAGTCCCTAAATCATGCCAACAACCTCCTGGGTTGTCCTAGAAGCAGATCATCTTTCAGCCATGCTTTCAAAGGAGACCACAGCCATGGCTGACACCCTGACTTGATTCAATCTTCACCTAGATTCAGTTTGGGGAGGATTTATTATATAGCCATAGATAACAAATATATGGGGGATCTTGTTCAACATGCAAAATCTGATGATTTACTCCAGAGCTATTAATCGGAACTTGAGGAATGGGCCCAGGAACCAGTGTTTGCACTGGTCCTTCAGGTGGTTCTGTAGTATGTTCGAATTTGAGGACAACTATTTTCCAGGAAAAATCGAAAATTCTTTTGAAAGCCTACAGGGATTTTTAAAATTTCATTACATTAAGATCTATGACTTTTTCTTAAACCTTTGTTCCCTCATCTCCTGTCATTTTTCCCTAGTAATTTCCAGTCTCAATTTCAGCAGCAGTGGTAGCTGTAAAGAAGTTTTAGCAGCCACTATCTTATTAGCTACCAAACACTATGTTAAATAAATTGTATGTATTATTTCATATAACATAATTTATATTAATATGAGAATAGACACCATGAGCATAGACAATATATCAGAGTTTATTATAATCATTCTTTATGTAATATCTCAATAGAATTTCCTAACTAAACACTATAATGGTATTGTTGTGCTATTTTACAACTGAGCAAAATAAATTTCAGAGTAATAAAGTAAATTAGCTGAGTTCACATGGCTATTAGAGTCAAAATTTGGCTTGAGTTTGATTGTAGAGTTTACATATTTAGCCAAATATGTGATACTGCCTCCAAGAACACACAGTATATACTTCCCTGAGCTTCCTATGCTGTCTCAAGTCTCAAGACCTTACATCAAACTAGGTTCAGAGCTAACTGCCTTTATGAATTTTTTCCTGACTCTCTTTGGTAGAGGTACATACATTCAACAAATGTTTATTGAAAGCTTATTAGCTGCCTGGAAACAAACCTTAATCATTCTAGGAAACATTCCAGGTATAAGTTTAACACTGGAAGAAAAGCAAACCAGGGCCTCCCTGGTGGTGCAGGGGTTAAAGACAGCATTATTAAGTTATCCACAGCGACTGCGGCACGAGTTTGATCCCCGGCCAGCCAGGGAGCTACCCACATGGTGCAGTTGACCTCTCCTGTCTCACCCGCTGCTCCCCTCAGCAGTGTATTTCAGTCAATCTGCCTGTTCTGTTCCCTACTCTCTGGGTAGGAGAATGTCATGAGCAAGTGCATAGATCCTGAGGTAGGAGAGATGTTATCATGTTGGAAGAATATAAAGTATCAAGGAGACCTGTACATCTGAGGTGGACTGAGTTTAGGGACAGATACAAGGATTATGTCTGAGAAAGAGGAAAAAAATAGCAAGGATGTTGTAACCATACTAAGGAATTTGATGTTTTCATTTCATGATACAGAAAGTCTTGAAATGGTATTGAGCAGATAGAATAACATGGTTTAACAATATTACAACATATTAATCTGACTCCTGTATCAAGAGCAGACTATACAGACAAATGTGAAAGTAAGAAAACCTGTAATAATAGTTCAAGGCCCATTTAAATAGACTAAGAAAGGCTTGGAGATCATAGAACCCCAGATTATAATGAGAGACAATTTACTAAAGAATATGATGTAAGGGGAGTGAAGGAATAAGTTATCAATTTCTTTGGTCTGAGCAACAGGAGAAGACAGTTTTTGTTTTTTAAAGAATGTGTAAATTGCAGATTTGGGGAAAGTTAAGGAATTTCATTTTGGATTGGTAAATTTGTCAAGTAAGTAGAGCTGTCCATTTGGAAATAAGTTTTAAAAATATTTTCAGAGGATTGTTGATAGAAATGTAAATGTGGGAGTCATCTACATTAAAACACTATTTAAAATTACATATATCCTAGATGAGATTAAGAGAAAGGATATAGATAAAACCTTTGGGACTCCTTGAACAAATGTATTTATTCAAATATAGCCCTTTCTTACTCTTTTCTTCCTTAAACATTCATTAAATCTTTACAATATGCCTGGAAACCAACTAAATAATTTAGTTTTCTGGCTCCTTTCTCAACTAGTGCAAGGGCCCATTGAGCCAGGACCCATTTATATTCACCTTTGTGTTCTAGAAAACTGGCATGTATTAAGTTTTATACAATTATAGTCTATACATAACATGATGACCATCGTTAAAATTCAGGTGGAATATAAGGGAAGGCAATTCATTTTAGTTTGGAACCTCTGAATTCTCCTTAATCACAAAACACTTTTATTAGGATATAAAACATAAAAGTAGATTAGGGAGTTAGGCCAGTATATGTAAAGAATTTCAGGAACAATGAAAAGATATGCATTAGAGGGAGTTGAGGTCTAGTTACTTTTGAGTGTCTACAATTCAGTTTCTGTGTAAGATTACAAAGGACATCTTGAATTTCAGACATTACATTAAAGTCATACTTTAACACATACTCGGTGTTCTGCACCTGAAGAAACCTGCGAATAATATAAAAAGTCATGGTAGAGAAGGGTTTAGAACCTGACAGAAATAACAGAAGATGAATAGTAATATAGGAAAACTATGGAATTAGGAGCTCAATTTTGCCTTACACCGATCTTCAAAAAGATTGAAAAATTGTGATAATCAAATCATATTATAGACTACATTACTGCATTTTTCACTTTGGAGTTGGGAGAAAACTAGTTCACTCTAGAAAGTGCTCTTATGTTCACTTTGAAGTAGAGAAGAAAAGGCTGAGAGGAAGCAAATGAAAAAAAAAAAAAAGTCTTTAACTAGTTTTCAGAGAAAACTGTCACTGAAAGACTGAGACCAGGACATTTCTTCCCCCACAATATTCTCCATTGAATAGTATCAATAAAGTAAGTATGTCAGTAATATAAATTTAAAATAAACTTTATTCTTTTCTTACATTAATGTAAGTGAAATATAATTTTTAGAATGTTTTTCAATTAGGACAATACTCACCTATTCATGTTGACCCTGGGACCCTTCAGTCTTATTTTATATTGCTTTCTGGACTGAACTTTAGCTTAGGATAAGAAAATTAAACTTCAGTATATGTTTTCAATCTAGTTTAATTACCTTGGGTAACTATTGAGATGCAGGAAGGAAAATTTGATTATCCAGAGCTATTAAAAACAATTCAATGAACATTAATGAAGTACATTTGGTACCCAAGGAACTTTATCAGTGGTTGTGGAGCGGTGAAGAAACAAACAATTACTGATTTCAAATTATTTACAATATAGGAGAGAGGAAAGAGTGGTGAGAAAGAAAAGCATCATAAATGCTATTAGGGTTCATATATTTTTTACTTGCATAATAAGATTGAGCAAAAGAGGGCATTAAAGAGATCTAATTAATGTTTGTTGAAAAAAACTGAATCATTTGGGAGAGTATATCAGACACAATGCATCTTCTCCAAGGAACAAAACCCCAGTCCAAAGAAGATTAGACAACAGGAATTTATTAGTAAATCACATTTAAAAAGAATTTGAGAGCCAGAAGTAACCCACACATATATGGCAAATTAATTTATGACAAAGGAGCCAAGAACATACAGCGGGAAAATGACACTCTTTTTAGTAAGTGGTGTCAGGAAAACTGGGTAGACACATGCAAAATAATGAAACTGGACTACTATCCACCAAACACAAAAATTCAAAATCTTGAATGTAATAAAGGAAACCATAAAACTCCTAGAAGAAAATTTAGGCTGTAAACTCCTTAACACTGGTCTTAGTGATGATTTTTTGGATCTGACTAAAAGGCAACAAAAACAAAAAATAAGACTGCAACAAATTAAATTTCTGCACAGCAAAAGAAAGTATTAGTAAAATTAAGACACCTTACCAAGTGGGAGGAAACATTTGCACATCACACATCAGATAGGACACTACAAAATACTCATACAACTAAAAAAAAGCAACCCAGGTTAAGCGCCGCACCATGAAGCAGTCCACATCCTCTGCAGCACAAGTTCTTGATCCCCAGCCAGCCAGGGAGAAACCCACATGGCGAGGCAGACCTCTCCTGTCTTGCCCGCTGCTTCCCCCCACCCCACCAGCAGTGTGTTTCAGTCTGTCTGCCTGTTCTGCTCCCCACTCTGTCTCCGGTGAATCCTCTCACCTTCCCCCTCCCCCATCTCTGGCCTGTACCCCAGCTCTTTGTATGCATAAATCAATCAATGAATCAATAATCTTAAAAAAAAAAGCAACACAATCAAACAATGGGTAAACATAACAGTAAAATACACTTCTCCAAAGAAGATATACAGATGGTTAACAAACAAGAAAAAAATACTCACCATCACTTATCAGGGAAATGCAAATCAAAATCACAATGCCATACCACCTAATATCCACGACAACAGCCCATATCAAATAGACTAGAAACCATAAGCATTAGGGAGGCTGTGGAGAAAAAGGAATCCTTATACACTGTTGGTGGGAATATAGACTTGTCCCTATGGAAAATATGGAGGTTTCTCAAATGATTAAAAACAGATCCACCATATTATTCAGCCATTCTACTAGATATCTACCCAAATCATGAAAAAATAATAATTTGAAGGGCTATCTACACCCCTATGTTTGTTGCAGCCATATTTACAACAGCCAAGTTATACAAACAACCTAAGTGCCCAAGGACAGATGAGTGAATAAGACAGATGTGGCATATATTTCTTTACAATAAAATACTACTCAGCCAGGAGAGAGATGAACACTTGCTATTTGCAACAACAATTTTGGGAGTACAGGGGATTATGCTGCTCAACAAAAGCAGGAAGGAGAAAGACAAAAACCTGATGGTTATGCTTATATGTCAAATATAGAGAAAGCAGAGTCAACAACATCAAACCAAAACCAAACCTTAGAAATTTGATGGCAAAATTGAGGATACCAGAAGGCAAAAGGGAGGGAATGGAGGAAAGGTGGGAGGTGGCACAATACAGAATGGCAGAAGACTATGGGTTCCCAGGCACCCCTGGTGGTGCAAAGGGTTAGGATGCAGCCTATGAAGCTCGCCACAGCCTCTGCAGCACGACTTCGATCCCTGGCCAGGGAGCTACCCACATGGTGCAACAGACCTCTCCTGACTCACCTGCTGCTCCCCTCAGTAGTGTATTTCAGTTGATCTGCCTGTTCTGTCTCCCACTCTGCTCTGGTGAATCCTCTCAACCCCCCACAACGCTGGCCTGTACCCCAGTTCTTGTATGTATAAATAAATAAATCTTTTTTTTTTTTTAAAGACCATGGGTTAACTAGGACGTGGTTATGGTAATATGCAACTGAAAAGATGGGACCCTATATTTCTCAGTCATATACAGTGTTGTATACCAATGTTATTTTTTAAAAAGTTATTAAAAACTCAATTTTAATTTAGTTAAATCTAATAATGAATTGATTCTGTTTTGTATAAAAAATTCCTATCTGAATTACCAATGAAAAAGTAAACCTTTGGCACAGGGAAAGTCAAAATAGGGCCTCCCTGGTGGCGCAAGGGGTTAAGACGCAACCGATGAAGTTATCCACAGCCACTGCAGTATGAGTTCGATCCCCAGCCAGGGAGCTACCCACATGGTGCAGCAGATCTCTCCTGACTCACCCTGCTCTCCTCAGCAGTGTGCTTCAGTCAATCTTCCTGTTCTGTTCCCCACTCTGCCTCTGGTGAATCCTCTTACTCCCCACACCTTCAGCCTGTACCCCAGCTCTTGTATGCATAAATAAATAAATCTTTTAAAAAAAGGAAATCAAAATAAATGAAAATGCAACCTAATGAAAGGGAGAAGATATTTGTAAATCTCACATTTAATAAGGGATTAATATCCAAAATTATTAAAATTCTTTATAAACTAATTAAAAATTAATAAAGAATTCATACAACTCAACAGCAAAAATAAGAAAATATCTGATTTAAAAATGGGCAGAAGATTTGAATAGAGAATTTTTCAAAGAAGACAGTTTGTTAATAGGTACATGAAAAGATATTTAGTTAACATCATAATCCTCAGAACTGTACATCAAAACCATGAGATATCAGATCACTCATTGGTAGAATGAATATTATCAAAGAGATAATGGAAATTGGCAAAGATGTAGAAAAACGGAACCCTTGTCACTCTTGGTGGAATTGTAAATTGGTGCAGCCACTATGGAAAATAATTTGGAGATTTTTCAAAAATTTAAAAATTGTACTATAAAATGAAGCAGTTCCACTTCTTGCTATCAATATGAAGAAAACAAACACACTAATGCAAAAAGAAATATGCATCCCCAAGTTCATTGCTGCACTATTTATAATAGCCAAGATATAGAAATAACCAAGTGTCCACTGATGGATAAATGGGTAAAGAAAATAAGATATATGTATACAATGGAATATTATTCAGTCATAAAAAGAATGAAAATTTGCCATTTTTGAGAAAATGAATGGAATTTGAGAGCATATTTCGCTTTAAATGAAGTCAGACAGAGAAAGACAAATATCGTGTGTTTTCACATATATGGATTCTAAAAATGACCAAACTAACATGCCAAGTTCTTGGATTTACAGAACAGATTGGTGGTTGCCAGAGGCCAGGTGGGGAGTGGGCAAAATGGTGAAGGGTGTCAAAAAGTACTTCCAGTTATAAATTAAGTCATGGAAATGTAATCTATAGCCTATTTGAAGTTAACAGAGTAGATCTTAAAATTCTCATCACAGGAAAAAAATGTAATACGTATGATGAATATTAACTACATATGTGGTGATCATTTCACATGGTATATAAATATAAACACTGTGTACAAATGTGTTGGCTATCACCATTCCAAACACCAATTCTTCATACAGAAATACTCAAAGTCATGGAGTTGGAGAGAAAAAGGGAATCTTCTCATGAGTTTTTCTTTGATTATTAAAAAGACAATGTTATCAGAAGCATACCCTTCCTCTCTCCATCTCACACATACACACACACAAGTTCTTGAAGGTCCTTCGCTAGAGTCAGATGGTCAAACCAAGAAATATAATCTGGGAATGAATGTGCACAGCATAAGAGCTTTTGTTGTGAAACCTAAGCACTAAAAAAGAAAAAAAAAAAAAAGGAAAGGAAATGACTGCTGGGTAGAAAGTCAATACTGGGTGCTCTCAGGAATGTCATTAAGCATTTTCTTTGAGCAATGTATAATATCCATCATTCCCTTACTGCATATGCCTTCCCCAAGGTCATAAAAGTTTTCCACACATCTATGTCCCCTAGATACTTGGTTCCTAGCACTTGCAATATTTGACACCTGTTTGCCTCAGTGGCCTTCTCTTTTATATTTTGGTAATCATTTTATAGTCCTCACCAGGTTCTATTTTCAGCACTTTATGAACAGCACTCATGAAATTCTCCCAACAACCCTATGAGGTAGAACTGTTATTATTTCT
The DNA here is from genome assembly GCF_964194135.1 of Talpa europaea. NCBI lineage: Eukaryota > Metazoa > Chordata > Mammalia > Eulipotyphla > Talpidae > Talpa > Talpa europaea. The sequence continues at coordinate 71,305,853 of NC_140068.1, forward strand.
GCTTATAGATGATGAAACTAAGACCTAATGAAGTCAAGTAACTTGCTCACAGTTATAGTAGCTAGCTAATAAGTTCCTTTACCACTTTAATGTGCTACTTCCTCAATAGCTTAAGAAAAACTAGTATTTTCTTTGGCTTGCAAGTTCTGGTCTCCTGTCAAGAATGCTGATTTTCTTGAAATAGTAACGGACAGTGCTATGTCACAGCTTGATCAAGTAGAAAGCTGAGTTATCTAACATCGTGGACTTTATTTCCTCATGGGGAAAGTCAGGAAAACTTCATCTGAAACATTTGATAATAGAATTGATAACTAATTGGAGTAGCTTTGACAAAAGCTGGGAGTCAGCTTCTTACATGCATTCTTAGCAACACCAGTCTTTGTGGTTCCATTTTTCTGCAATCCATTATCTGTACAGCAAACTGATGAATCTTTAAAAAAAAAAAAATTGTCCTGTTCCCTTAACTAAAGAGCTCTATCTGACTTCTCATTGCTTTTAACAAGCTTTCCAGACTCCACCTAAGGTCCTAAAAGTCCCACATGATCTTACCTCAGGCTAACCCTGCTTTCTTACCTAACATGTCCCAGTTACTTGGACCTATTCTTTGCCACATCCAGCTGCTTCCCACATCAGGGCCATTGTCTTGCTATGTTCTCAGCTGCAGGCATCCTTGACCTAGTTCTTCACAGAGCTCATAATTCAGATCTCAACTCAAATATCACCTCTTTACAGTGGCTTTCCCAGACCTACTGTCTAACCTAGAGGGCATCTCGGAGCTCTCTGCTAAAGTTTCCTCATCACAGTCCTGCTTTTTTCAGTTTTCTGAAATCCTCTTGTTCATTTAAAAGTAGGGAAGATGCTATTTTTTTCTTAAACAGTAACCTAAAATGATACCTATTTAAAAGGAGTTTATGTTTTCTGTGAAAGAAAAAAAAATTACAATATTTCGGAGGCTTATTTGAGAATACAGTATCAAATACGTTTATATTAAATGATCAGGATATATAAAGCTAGGTTTTCTAATAACATCTATGTTTTTTAAATTTTATTAAAGACATGGAAGAAAATATATGTATAGAGACTGTTAGATAGCCAAATCAGTGAAAATGATTAATTTTCCTCAAGATTTTTTCAAATATCAGTACTCAAATAGTCATTTTTCTCATTTGCAGCTTCCAAATGTAGACAAATAGTCTTTATTTAACTACAGGCTTCCCCCACTATCCAAATGAAGAACATCCATATCATGATTTCATAGGTTATTTTATGGTCTGGAATGTTCAATTTTTTTCATCTAAAAATTGAATGCTAGTACACTTCTCAGGCCCCCAAAATAATCCATCAGATCATAGCAAGTATTCTACTTTGAGATAGAAGAGGAAACCTGTAAATCTTGCGGCTGGAATTTACAGATTTGTTGAAACAGGTTGATCTCTTAGAATTTTTTTCAAATGGTAGATATTTGTACTTAGCATCTGCTTTTGAAACAACTCCTAGAGTAGATGACAGCAATAGACTGATGAGGCTTGCTGGTGGTAGCTGGCTGCTCTTAATTCTCTACACTGTGATGGTTCAATATAGTCCCACATCTAAAATTCTTCAAAAATACTATTAGCTTAAATTTTTCAATAAGCTAGAATTTATAATGAATTTTGATAAGAGCAGAAGGAATTCACTGTTATGTGAGGCTATAATATCCAATTTTCTATTTTCTTGAAAGCAAACAAAACACTGTAAGGTGTTATTTCTGTGTTGGCAGAGGGAAATAATAACACAAAACCTGCTTGGTGGCATATTTCAAACATAGATGTTTTTGTCTTAATGTTCATGGAGATAGCATTTTGGGAGATGTGGCTGGAAAAAGCAACATTGCCAAGATGTGAAACATTAAATTTATTCCTTTCTCTCTTCTTATTAGATATATTGAACATATCCTTCCACCTGAGACAATTTGTCGCACTAGATTATTAGCTATATGAGAATTAACTTTCAAATCCAACTTAATAAATCATATCTTAGATTCTAGAATACTTATAAAGACCATTAGGAGTTTCAGTGCTACTTAAATAACCAGATGCAAGCAAAATGCATTTTCAATGTTCTCTGTTCAATTTATCACTTCTAAACTGTCAAAGGTACTACAATTTTAAAACTTTTAATCTGATCATTCCTTAGGTATAAGAATATACTAGCACAGCAAGTAGCAACAGCCTTGACAAATGCAATGAAATCCAATACCTGTTGTTTGAATGAATGGATGAATGGATAGACGAATACGTTGTGGCAGAATCAATTACATTATTCAGTTCAGCTCAACAGACAATGCACATTCAATGTTAGCTAGACTCTGTGCTAGGCACTGGGGAAATCATGTTTTGAATGGTCAAGTCTTTCACCTTTAGACCTGCGCCAGAGGGCAGAGATTGCCTCTATCACAGAAGCTCACTACCATGTGCTACGTTAGTGATAGATAAAGGGTGTTTTGGGAAAACAGAAGGAAGGGGCTGAAGTTGTGACCTAAATTTGCCAGGCAGACATGAAATGTATGAATATATCTATTTTAGGCAGAAGAAATAGCATCTGAAGAATCAGATGTGAATCAGTGTGGTATATTGGGCAAACTACAAATGACTAACTGCTGGAATGATAAGAGAGCAGTGTAAGAGGGAAAAGAGAAAGATAGGAGATGGGGTTGGATCATGAGGGCCCAAAATCATGCCTAAGAGCCTCAACAGTATTTAATGACAGTAGGAAACCACCGATAGACAAAATATTCTGGTATTAAAAGGGAAGATAGATTTGATCACCAAAGCCAGGGCTCAAATCATGTCTCTTATTGCAATTATTGATTAAAAATGCAGGTTTCTCATCCTTACACAAAAAGTAGGAGTTGTACTTAAACACTGACTGACATTGATCTATTATGGAGACAATGAATAAGCAAAGATCTATGGGCCAAGGAAATGCATATATAAAAGGTGACTGTAAAGCTATCAGAGATTATTTTGATGTGTGATTTCAGGATCCATATTTACTATTACAGTATTTTTGTTTTATTCTAATATTGAACTTTTTGGGGGAGATGGGGGTCTGAGAAAAGTCAACAATTCTTTATGTAATATATAGCATTTGAAATTTCCTATATTTTTATATAGCCAATAACATTAAACTTGCCTAACCCTTCCTCATAACAAATTATGATGTTCTACTTCATTGAAAAATACCTTCCCATTTTTGAGGAAAAAAAAAAAACATTTTGGAAGTCACTGTCAACTGCTGTTATTTACTCTATTTTCAGCTTATTCTACAATGCTTCTCCGGTTCCCGACCACCACCACCAATCTCCCTTGTATTACTTCTCTGTATGTCTATAAGTCTTTAGGGTTTTCAAGCTTGAGAAACGACTGACACCACTGACTGGATTTTAAAGGTGTGTGTTTAGAAGCAGGAAAAGAGTTAGTCTTTAAAGATCACTTTTGTGTTCTCTGTCTCTTGCTGTGGGTCAGTCCCTGTCTCCACACCATCATCTCTATACTTTTTGTAAATAGTTTATGCCTTTGAACAAAAAGTTTAGCATTAAAAATTCAACTCCTTTTGCTGGCTCCTTATATTTAGATGTAGTCCTTTTAGTAACTAGAAGGATCTCATACAGAATTCACTTCACTGGTTATATGTTGCTGGTTAGGACCCCAAATTCAGTACCTGCATATGTTTTATAATTATTTCCCTAACACAATAACTTAAATACTTACTAGAAAATAAGTGAGATCATGAATTGAATGCCTCAGTGCAGCTCCACAATCTTCAATTTAGCCAGAGAGATAAAAAATAATTACCCCATTTACAATTTAGACTTTTCACAAGCTATTACAGCACAGTTAAAAAAATGTAGAGAAGACACCATTTTTTTACATGTTTCACCAGCTTTTTGAATATTCAACCAAATACAGTTGTAAAATACATAAAATCAGTATAAATGTGTCACTAAAATTTTTCATACTTGTATATCAGTTATTCAGGGTCAACTGGGATATTTATAAAACAAAAATACATACCTAGATACACTTATGGATTTAAGAACTTACCACACTTCTAGATTTAAAACTGTGTAGCCAACACTACTGCCCCTATGGGTGACTTGGGACACATAGAGTTAGCTATTTGTGTTTTCTTGTTATGAGGGGCAAGTCACTAACAGCACCTCTAATTAACCACCTGCTCACCTAATTACAGAATCATAGATTAGATATTCTGGAAAGCAATTCACTTTCCACATTTCAGATTAAAGATACAGATTTACATAATAGGAGAACATTTATTCCACTAATGGTTTCTAATAAATTCATACTCAATTTGCATTAAGGAGAGTCACATTTGGAACCTGAATTTAAACACTATCTTTTCAAGACTTGCTCTCTGGATGTTGTGGAAGCTATAAGAAGCAATGACTCTGCAAGATAAATCCATTTTGAAGGAATAATTTTGGAGTAAGGCATGCATTTTGGAAAAATAAAAATCAGATTAAGAAATTGAAAAGAATAGAGATTATTCTTTTCTTACCCCAGAAGACCAGCTTTAGAAACAAAAATAAAATACATTAGTGAGCTTTGGCTGGGCCCATCAAACAATATAGTTAACTAGCAAAATCATATATGGTATCAGAAATATATGGACAGACATCCCTAAACAGGATTGTTAGAAAGGCACCAGTTTTACTCATTTATTATTCATATAACAAACATGAATGAGCATCTACCCTATGACCGAACTGGTTGGAATGTAACAGTGAATAAAATCCCTTTCCTGATGGAGGTTGCCTGGGGGCAAGTATGTTATAAGCAGGATAAAAAGTAGGGGAGAGGAGGTAACGGTCAATGTTAGGACAGGTGTGGACTTTTTTCAGAAGAGTGGCCACAGAATGCCTTAATGATAAGGTGATACTTGAGTAAATAGCTAGCAGAAATGAAAAAGTCTCACAGATATCCAGACAGAAGGCATTTCCATCACTGCAAAGGCTGTTCCAGAGGATGCCTGATGTGTGGGAAGAAAGACAAGGAGGCCAGAATGAGATGAAGAACAAAGAGAAGAGAGAAGAAAACCAAGCAGGAGAGAGAATCAGGAAAGGGAATGGTCAGATGGACTCCTGAGGATGACACAAAAGACTTAGGCTTTTACTTTGGGTGAATGTTGATGAGGAACTTTGTTAATTGAGAGCATGGGAAGGGAAAAATTGAGAAATTGGGCTACCTGAGTTGTGATCAACCCTAAGTACTTTGTGTTAAGATGAGGAACTCAAACCACAGAGCAGTTGGGATTTGTTAATGTGTGGCTACAAAGAAGCAGGGTTGGGATTTGAGACAAATCCTAACTCAACACATAAAATGTCTCAAAGTTTCACAGAAAGGTTTAGGAAGTAGTGAATCTTATCTTCAAGGAGTATAAAGACATTGGTATTGACCAATTTAGAATCAATGACCTAAGCAGAACAATACCATTAACAAAGTGTTGGGGGAAAATAGACTTATCTATCATTACGGTTTGATCTTGCTTTTGGCAAGTATTTCACTTATTGACTGTCTTGAATGACAGCATGTTCCGTGAGGAATATCTCATGTAGTTAAATTGATTTGTCCCTACATTTTCTTTTCAGGGATTAGAGTGGTCAGTCTCAAAAACTATTTAGAGGAGGTACAATGGTCCTCTATGATTTGCATGTGTGAAGAGCAGCTATCTGTCTTTGTCTAGAACTACATGAGAGTCTATGTGCACAGATAGGCAAAGCATGGGAAAGTGCTCCATGAACATTCAGCTCCCTCAGCTGATTAAGGGTTCAAAGCCAATTACATGGAGAATATGAGTTCTTCCCTATATAGGCTGGTACCTTGGCACTGTCACAGCTGCAGAATGCATTCCAAACCCTGACCAGCTGTCCTGAAAATATATGCCCTTGGTCAGAAAAAGGAGAGAGCCACCTAATTTAGCCGCTTTGGCTGGAAAAATGGTTACTTGGGACACATGTCATACGAGGAGTGGGTCAGCAGTGTACTCCTAATACAGGCAACCCACTGATCAGTTGGAATAAAGCTGGTTACTTCTCTGATTCTGACAACAAAGGCAGATGAGCAGCAATTTGTCTCATGGTATGAATGTCTCCTCATGTCTGCAGGGGCCTCTGGTGAGTTTCTCTCTCGGTGGATGTCTCTGTGCGGGAGTATGTACATGTTCTAATCTGGGAGGTGATTAAGATTGCATTTGTTTGTTTTTCCTCTCTGTTCTTCTTGAAAGGCTGAGACCAGCCAGAATTTTCATGAATTGTCCTTTTTACTCTAATCTTTTACACAGGTATTAAGGGCTCTTAAATTCAGAGCATAAACTTAATATTTTATTGTCAATTACTACATTGCTATTAACCAGTCTTCTCACATCTCCAAGATGCTAAACTTGCACCTAAGATGATAAAAGGACTAGTTTTGAGGGCCTCCCCTGGTGGCGCAGAGGTTGAGCGCTGGGTTGCGAAGCTGCCCGTAGCCTCTGCGGTGCTGGTTCGATCCCCGGCTGCTCCCAGGCCCCTGGAGGAGGGTCCCACATGGCGCGCAGACCTCTCCTGCCGCCCGCTGCTCCCCTCAGCAGTGTACTTCAGTCCTTCTGCCTGCTCTGCTCCCCGCTCTGGCTCTGGTGAATCCTCTCACCCTCCGCGCTTCTGACTGTACCCAGTGCTTGTATAAATTAATAAATAAATAAAATAAAATAAATAAATCTTTTTTTTAAAGGACTAGTTTTGAAAGAAACGGTTTCTAAAATGGCACATTCAATCAATGATCTAGGTTGCAGTACAGTAAGTTATAGAAACAAGGATGTGGACAGCACTTCTAGTCTGAGCTGCACTGCTAATAAGGTAAGTTACCCTGAAATAGGGACATTTCATTGCTATGGGTCTAAGAATAAAAGCTGATTTAGAAAAAGTGATCCCCAAATTTCCTTCAAAATTTTAAAATCCTTCCAATCCATTTAACACATATTGAGAGTCAAAGTAAATGCATGTATCTTAAGTCAGAATCACCTAGTCGTGATTAAGATAATGGGTGTTGGTCCTGGACAGACCTGTGTTCTAAGCTTATCCCCTACTTACTCATTGGGTGAGCTGATGCAATTCACATACCTTTTGAAACTTATCTCCTCATTGGAAATAAAACTCCATGAGCAATTTTGGGAAGGATAAATTTAGGTAAAGTACAATGTACGTGGATAAGTGAATGGCACATAATAGTAAAAATGGCAGCCATTGTCTTTCTCTATACCTTTCTACATACAGTTCATGAATATATATAGTTACATAACCTTAATAATGTAAAAATAATCAGTTTTTCACATACAGTACAACCTTACTTAACAGATATGTCATCATTTGAAGGACAATGAAAATAAACCCAGAATAAAATCTCACGCTGAGTGCAGAATGCATTAATTTCTTGAATTTGTGGTTACTTTTTATACTAACAGGGCCTTGAAGAAACAGTCCTAATATGCATGAGTCACAAAGGTATTCGATGGCATTTTGTTGCCTGTAAAACAAGTGCCAGGGATACTGCAACTAGGTGAGGTGAGGGCTGAAAGCAAGGTGGTGGGGGTGTGACTAGGTGAGTACAGGTGAGCTCTACGGGCTAGGCCAGAAGGAGAAGTCATAGCAAAAACATGGGAAGAGTACTGCAAAGCTCCCCAAGTACCAGGTCACTGTGTGCTGAGTGACAGAACTTGTTCAGGCACCTTCTTTCATCATAATCATGCATAGACTTAAATTGTAGTTCTCTCATATTGAGCTATTTTTCTCAGTTTTGGTCAGTTTTCAAATAGAAATTCTTTGGCTAAGAGTAAACTCACAAATCAATATCTGCTTATTCTAAATAGAGCCATGCACTAGCTAATTTTAAAGTAAAATAATATTTCCTCTAGAGTCTTTTGATGGGCATAACACGATTTTTCCTCACATTAACATTTTTCTTCTTATAACCTTTGCTTTCTTTAGTCAACTTGAATTATGATGTGAATTTCATCATATAGCTTTCCCTTTTAGTCTTAATGGCAGCTTTACAATGGAATATTCCTATTCCTCATTATAATTCATTAACTTAGCATTTTATAAACTTAATATTATAAATCTCATTAATTTGGAATTCAAGGAGAAAGAGAATAGCCACCTCCAATAGAAAAGAATTCATTGTATCTGAAAACTCATTATAACCACTGAAAAACTGACACCGAGCCCGCCTCACGCTAAAAAAAAAAAAAAAAAACAAACCACACTCATGAAAGCATCAAATAATTTGTCAGTGGGTATGTGGAGGTTGGGGTCATTCAGGTTTTAAATCTTCTCGTTTGGTGCACATTTATATTATGAATACTTCAACGTTGGCAGTCACTGAATAAATTTATCAGTATGTGATGATAAAATGATGGCACCATGGGAGAATCATTACATAGCTATACTTGAGCCCCCAAGCAGCACTGGAAATTAGCATCCAGATAGACTTTAGAGACACTGAAAACCTTGAAATACCCAGAAAATGTCTGTGGACAATGTCTTCCTATTACCTCTTTCCTGATTCTGGGAAATAATGTTATAACATGTTATAAAACTGCCTACTTTTCTCCAAAAATCTTTATTCCTCTCCCTTTTTCTTCCTGGAAATGCAAAACCCAAATTTTTTGGCTTCTTCCTTGTCATTAGGTATAGTCATGTGATAATAGCTTCAGCCAACAGAATGTACATAGAAGTAAGAAGTACCATTTCTAGATCTGGGTCATTAAAAGCTCCTGTATTTGCTCTTCTATGTCACTCTCCTTTCTGTTGCCTGGAATTTACTGGACCCGAAAGCAACCTCTGAAAACATGTTGAAGATGGAAACACATTTACTATCTGGGAACTGAATGGCAGCTTGGAGGAAGGTCATCCTGCCAACCTCTTCATCTATTTGTCATACTAACATAAGGAAGAGAACATAGCTATTGTGTTTGAGTCACTGTACATTAAGAGACTTTCTTACAGCAACTAGTGTAAGAATTAGTTACTTATAAATGTAGTGAACCCTTCAGTTTGAGAAACTGCTGTTAAGCCACTGAAATTTGTTTATTTTTAATTTAATATAACATAGGCGAGTCCATCTAGACTATCCAACTAACCACAGGAAATTTATTTTCATAGGTTTATCATTTTGTGAACTTATGAGGTCTTTTGTAAACAATAAAATCATCAGGTATCACCCATGGTGCAAAGGGTAGCATGGTTGTTTGGGAGAAAACAAGTCTGTCTAGAGACAAGGGCAAAGGACTTTAGATACTCATGAAATTTTTCATTAAGATTTCACATTAATGGGGGCATCCCAATATTATCTCAATTGAAAGTAATTATAAAAAATAAATACCAATGAGCCTTCCTGGTGGTGCAAGGGGTTAAAATGAAACTTATGAAGCTATCCCCTACCACTGTAGCACAAGTTTGACACCGACCAGGGAGATGACCCTCATGGTGCTGCAGACCTCTCTTTCTCACCTGCTGCTCCTCTCAGCATTGTATTTCAGTGGATCTGCATGTTCTGCTCCCCCTCTGTCTCTGGTGAATCCTCTCACCACCACCACACCTCTGGCCTGTACCCCAGCTCTTGTATGCATAAATAAATCTTTAAAAAATAAAACTATTATAAACAAATTAAAAGTGAATCAAAATTTATAAAAACAGGGGCCTCCCTGGTGGCGCAAGGGGTTAAGACACAACCTATGAAGCTATCTGTAGCCACCTGCAGCACGAGTTTGATCCCCCCACCGGCCAGGGAGCTACCCAGATGGTGTGGCAGACCTCTTCTGATTCGCCCACTGCTCCCCTCAGCAGTGTGTTTTGGTCAGTGTGTCTGTTCTGCCCCCCTCTCTGTCTCTGGTGAATCCCTTCAACCCCCCCACCTCTGGCCTGTACCCCAGTTCTTGTGTGCATAAATAAATCTTTAAACAAATTATAAAAACACAACTTTTAAAAATAGATGAGCACTCTAAAAGGACACTACAAAGTAAGTAATCTTTATTTATCATTCTACTACCTATAAGACTTGGGCTGCATTATTTTTGAAAATAATTTCTGTGCTTGTATCTTTAGTTTCTTGCACTGAAAAATCTTAATTCTTAACCGTTTGTCACATTTATTCATTTGATTCTATAATTTAAAGAAAACAGCTCTCAAAAACACCACCAATATCATTTACAGGGTTTAAAATTTCTGTGCGGTTCTTTTTGTTTAGAGTGCATCCCATTATGGATGTAAATGTTCTAAAATCAGCTGGATAAATCATTCTTTGGTATGGTTTTGTATAGTTTATAATAATTTTATGTTTTGTTACTAATTTTAAGTAATTTATTGTTTCAATTAGTTTTCACATACAGGATTGTTTTAATGAAAAACAGTGATTCTACATGAGATACTCACAGAATGCACAAACTATAAGGTGCCACACTTATCTATTGCAGTATCACCTTTGAGGCTCAAAAAGATCATACAAAAAAGAAAGACTACTACACTGGTGGAGAGAGGAGAGGAAAAATATTTCATTTTTTTAAATAAGGAATCTATTAAAAATGAGAGGTTGAAATCTATTATTTACTCAATTCAATCTCTGACTCCAAAGAAGATATTATCTACTCATAATAGATAGAAAATGTTCTTATACAAACAGTAAGTCACACAAAAAGCCAGGTATTATTTAAACTAGAAAAAAATATTCTCCTATACTACACATACATGTTCATCATTTTGAAGGAAAAAACCCAGCTGAGTCTTGAAGTTCTGGTTTCTAAATATAGTCTGACTATTAAGGACAGGAATTAGGTTCTAAGAGGCACTGAAATGATCAAAGGGAAAGGTTAAAAATTGAAAAAATGAGAATTCTTTATTTTGAAGCAAAGAAACAGTAAAACCAAAAGGAACATAATCATGAAGTAATTTCTAGAAGAAAATGGATTTGTTTGTGGAATTCCAAATAGATAAGAAGCTTAATATTAAAGAAAATAATTGACTTCAATACAGTAAGATTTATATTTTGTCAGCAGAAGCATTGGTAGCATTTCAAATGGACTAACATGAAGAATTTATATATAGGTGATAAATTTGTATAGAAATATGTACATTAGTTATACATTCTTTTTTTTTAGCTTATCACCATAGATTATACCTGTATTTTCCCAGAAATTTATTTTATGATACTGTGTTACATACAAAATATGGGAGGTAAAACCAATGTTTTATTCAGGATGACATTTCTTATGTTCTAATGTTTTTTCTAGGCACTGTAGCATTTATTTACAACTCTGTGCATGTATACACACATATATGCACAGAGATATAAACACAAATTTATATATGAATATATATGCTCTAGTATATATACTATATATTCACATTAGAGCATAATTCTGAAACAATTTTTTCTACTTTAATGTATGCTAGCAAAGAGACATCACAAGTTATTTAATTTTGGTCCCTGTGATTTTCCTCATTCTTTACTGAAAACTAAATCAAAGTTATGTCTTGGTGCATTTCTTTCTATTTCAATTCAATTGTACAAGAATCTCTTGTAGAGAGAATAGTTTCTGTTTTACATTCTGTTTATTGCCACAGACTAACCTATTATGACTTCTCCAAATTCAACATTTGGCATTTTTGTTCTTCTTTAATTGTCCCCATAGACACTTTTCCTGGTTATTACAGACTTTTTTTTTAAGCCTCAGGCAGATGAGTTGCTGAATTTTCCAAGACAGAGTCGAAATTGTTCCTTTGGTATCATTTAGACACAAGAGACTACAAATACCTAGTTATTAATATGCTTTAATTTGCCTGATGTTTTTTGAGCCAAGGCTTTTTAAATAATGACATAGAAAAGTATAAATGCCATGTTATCTGTACTTACAAAATTAGTATGTATAACCTTTTTCTTTGCTTATATAATACATTCATTTTGATAAATTAAGAGAACATTTTTTACAAGGTAAGTACATTTTCACTGGTGTATAAGGGACATTTTTATGGACGCTATTGAAATGAATGTCACCAAAAGAAAATGTGAAAACACTTTGAAGAGATCTGATGCAGCACATCAAATCCTTAAGTAAAATGTATTTGAATTTTTTGCTGAATAAAACTTGTGTCTGCTAGGCTATTTCTAGGAGAAAACAAACTAAGAAGACTATAATGGACAGCAAAGGTCACCACTTAGCCTAATCAGCTCTGTTCCTTATTTGGCATTTTAAAAGCTTCTTATTTTAATATCTTCATGGTAGACAGTCCTTCATGCCCTTAGAGAGTAATCAATGTATTGAAATTTACATCCCTCAGAAAATACTGTGAAAGATGATCTTACCAGAAAACAAAAAAATCTGCACTGTTAACAAGGACTGCTTGTGGGTTGAAGGTGAGCTTTACCTTTGGAAAAATGTACATTAAAAAGTAGTCAACATTCTTTGACTAAGTTTATTCATTCTATGGAAATGTTACCTTTCGAAATCTTTTGAAACCTAATTTGCATTTCCTTATTGTTTATTGCTCATGTAAAATTTTAAAATTGTTCTCTATTTTAGGTCAATATTTATGGATGCCCCCTCAATTACGTGAGGGCAGAAACTCTCCTTTTGACATTCCTGCCCTCCTCTTCTCGTCTTTGCAAGCTGGGTACTTTGCATGTACAATCTGACACAATCTGGCTCAAAAAACATGGGGCAAATTAAAGGATATTAATAACTAGGTGGTCACAGAAGCACAGGGCATGATTCCTCATCTCAAGTATGTTGTCACAATTCAGTTGACAAATACGTGGAAAGTTAGCTGAGACAATTATAAAGTGTGTGATGACGAAAATAAACAATTAGTGCTCTAAAAGTTAAGGTGATAAGGAAAGGTTTTCAGGAGAAAATGAAATTTGACTTGAGCCTTCAGTGGTGGGTAAGAGTTTAAATGGCAGAAAGATGAGCATAACCAGTGACAGCAAAAGGAGGGGTGAGGAGAGGATGGTTTGTATTGAGAATGTTACCTAACACATATGCATGGGTAGCAATTTTCAAACAGTCCCATTTTAAATCCTCGTGCTTCAATTGTCAAGATGCACACAGAAACTATTTTTATTACAATTATATAACACTGACTAGTCTTCAAACTTCAAACCACTTCACTATCTTTTGATTCTAGACACAATGAGAATTTTCAGTGCTACCTCTCTAATCTTTTAGTTAAGTAATTCCAGTATTAGTTTCCATGCTTATTCTGTGATTTCTAACTAAACAGCTACATTAAAAAGCTATGAAGTGGGCCTCCCATGGTGGCGCAGCGGTTGAGCACTGGGCTGCGAAGCTGCCCACAGCCTCTGCAGAGCTGGTTCAATCCCCGGCCACCAGTGAGGGTCCCACATGGCGCAACAGACCTCTCCTGCCGCGCCCACTGCTCCCTTCAGAAGTGTATTTCATCGGTCTGCCTGTTCTGTTCCCTGCTCTGGCTCTGGTGAATTCTCTCACCCTCCCATGCTTCTGACTGTACCCAGTGCTTGTATGAATAAATATATCTTAAAAAAAAAATAAACATTTCTTTAAAAAAAAAGCGATGAAGTAAACAATTTTCTTTTTTTCTAATTTTGAGCTAATTTATGTTAGGTTTAAATTTTAAATAATTTATGAGTATTTTCAATACATGATATTCATGACTCCTTTTCAGAACATCCTGGTATTTTAATGATTCTTAGTTCTAATCTGGAATTTTCCATAAAAAGATATTTAAAATTTGGGAAAATGGCAATTAAAAAATCCATGTCCTATATCTTCACTATATATAAATAGTGAAGAATAAAACCATGTTAAGAAAACAAAGAGCTCTTTTGCAGGATTTGCTATGTGGAAGAAGTGTTAAAGAATATTTATCAAACAAAAGCAAATAGATATAATAGGAAGGAATAAAACTCAGAAAGAAATGATGAACAAAGAATTTTCCATTCACTATGTAGTTAAAATTTAAGAAGCACAGACTTTTAAACATAACTAAAAATCATGAAATTTGGGAAATATAATCAAGGAAGCTATATAAATATCGAAAAAAAGCCAAGGAAAGCATAATTGTTAGGGGGAAAAGAATGTCCTAAAGCTAATTTTATACAGGCTTTGTGGACTTTACCCCCACCCCAGGCCAAAGCCAAAGACACTGGGAACTCCAAATTTTATTACCACCAAAGGAAAGGTGGCTGGGACCTGAGGGTGGGGTTAAGTAGCCAGGTTGATATAAGGCAGACACATGGGCTTTGGAGGGGTCCCCCATTTTGGCTCTCCACCAGCTAGCAGCGTCCGGCCAGTTCTGAGAGTGCCTTTGGGTTTCCAGGTTGTCGGATCGGGTAGGACCCATTAAAGACTTTATTTCCCTATTTTCTCCCTGAGTTGTACATTTTCCTTATTTCCTTTTCCCTTGTAAATAAACCTTTTATTAACCTTTTGTGTGTTCCTGTAGTGGAGTATTAATAAATCCCTTTTAAGCTCGCGGGTGAGGACCCACAGCCAGGCAACCCGTTCAATATCGAGGTTGCCCTATAACATGATGACAAGAGTTAAGGATTTCTAAATATTTATTATCCTCCCCCCGCCCCAGGAGAAGGGCTGAGGTATGGATCCACCATTTGTTAAACCAAGCTTTTAATTCAAAAGTAATGAATAATCACTATAAGAAATTAATCAGACAGTAAGATTTCTAAAACCAGAGAAGGACCAAAAGGAATTAAAAGACCTCAAATAATCCAAAAAAGGAAGCAGAAAGTAAAGAAGGGTAAGGGATAGAGCTTTAAATCTATTTATTTAATTTACAGTAGCATGCCTCCCCTCCCTGGGAAGAATATTAGGACTAGAAAGTGATATGGGACATGTAGGAGACAAATCTATTTTGGGTTAAAATAAGTTGTGACTTGCAAGATAAGAACAATATCCAGGGCTTTCCCAACATCTGTCTGACCAACCAGTCTCTACAAAAACTGATTACAAATAATGAGATTATTGATTGGGAAGGGAAATCTGTTAATGAGACAAAATGAGAAAGGTGTTCAGGGCAAGGATTGATAGTGAATTTCTGCACTGAAAAGAATCCTTAGCATACATTTTTTTTTATGATCTTGGACAATGTAAGGGCTTAGTGAAGAGTAAAAGGTCACCAGCAGCTTCACTAGAATGAAATGATTCCTTAAGCATCTGACCTGATCTGTATTTGATGTTGATTCATGGGACCAAGACTGGGAGACAAGATATTACCAGGAAAATAAACTGGGAAGCAATCCTCTATACCATGTGTGCATTCTATTTAAAAATAGACCCTTTTTATTTTTCATTTTCAATTTGTGATTCTCTTCCTAGCTCACCAATATTTTCTCAGGCTTCTTTTATTTGATACCTGTCTTTTCCAATGTCCCTATTTCCATTTTTAAAATAGGCACCTAATTCTTTTCTCCTGTTTTCACCATAAACTCCTACACTTGAGCTAATTTACTTCATTTTTTATTCCCTATTCTGTCTCTGGACTATTCTTCAATTTCCTTAGATTTTCTCTTTCATTTTCCCTGGTTTTTCTGTTTTATTTATCCTATGTGCATCCTTTACAATTTTAGTAGTTCCATTAGGTTCCACCATAACTCATTTAACCACATACATATACTGAATTCCTTCCACTAGTACAGAGCTAAGAGAGGATCGGGGAATTACACAGCCTCAAAATTATTTGTGCTCTCCATTATTATATATTCCAGACACTGGGTTAGTCTCTAAGTACCCAAAGGGTTCAAACACTGCTCCTTATTCATAGAGAATTTATAATCTAATGGTGTTGCAGAAAAGTTGTCACCCACCTTAAGAACAGGCTGACTGAACTGATCACCATGCAGCAAAATGATTCATTACCTGAAAACAACTGGTATCCCATGATTTCTGCAGCACTGCATTATGATTAACAGTCAAGATTGGAAACAACCTAAGTGACCATCAATGGATGGATGGATGAATATGTGTGTGTGTGTGTGTGGGGGGAGACAGAGTATGTTTGTGTTTGCGTGTGTGTGTGTTTCAGTGTAATATTCTTCACTCATGAGAAAGAACAAAGACCATTTGCAACAACATGGATGATCCTTGGGTATATAATGCTAAGAAAAAGGCAAATACTAGATGGCATCACTTGTATATAACATCTAAAAAAATAAAACTTGTAGAAACAGAGACGACGATGTTGATTGCTAGGAGTTAAGGGAGTTGTTTAAAGATTACAAAGTACCAATCAAAAGATGTGTAAATTCTGGGAAATCCATGCACAGCACTGTGATTGTAGGTAACATACTTGAAATTTAAGATTAGATCTTAAATTGTCTCACCACAAAAAACGAAATAGTAATTATATGATATGATGGAGGTAGTATACTATAGTTGTAATCATATTACATTATATGAGTATATTATGTTGCCAAACACATTAAACTTAGGCAAATTTATATATCAATTTTATCTCACTAAGTTTATGGGGGAAAGACTTAGAAGAGACCCAATTGACCAAGTACAAATTCAGCTACCCCAAGTAGGAAGATCTCCCAAGCTCATCTTTTCATACCTAACTTAATAAAAAGCTAAAGTTATAATAAACATAGAATTATAATTAATATAAAATTGGAAAAGAAAGGACCCAAACTGGAGTAAAAGTTCCTGGAAGATAGTCTGAAAATAAACAATTTAAACAGCGTCAAACTTACACATTGAAAAACAGTGTGAGGAGAAAGTAGCACCATTTCATTTACATTTTTATTGTGTGGCTTGTTGAGAAAAGTACTAAAAATAGATTGTTTGGCTTTAAGCCTGGATCAATGATTCTTGGAGTTTTTTCCCCCCTCTTTTCCTTTGGCATGGGGTAGGGTTATAGCTACCATGTGATTCACCAAATGGCAGAAAAAGACTTCAGAGGAAATTCTGTGATGACAGTTACCATACATTAGAGGCAAGGCAGGAATGATACTGATAATTTAATCAGTTATCATTCCTGTAGAATAAATAATTATCCTCAAATCATGAACCACAGGTTCCCCGAACAGCTCTCTTCATTTAAACTGAGGCTTTAAATTTTAATAAATGACTCTAAGCTGTGAATTTTGTCATTTTGGCTTTGGGGAATTAAGACTTTAAGTGATGTGGCACAGATACAGAAATACATTTGACTTTCAAATAAAGGGACAGCTCTTAGATCCTTTCATTAACAGACAGGTGACAGTGAGCCTAAGCAGAGTGGCTTCAATCCCAGGAACAGCGCAGACAGTTCGCTGTCAGCCCGCACCTTTCATAGACACGCATCTATCTGCAATTTCCGACTAGAAATAGAGTAATCAGAATTTTTAAAGTAGAGAATCTGTCCATATGTGAACACACACTTTATGCTGACTGTTAGCATTTGATTTCCTTTCTCTGTAGGGATGCAGGTCTAGTATCTCTTTAGAGGGTGGGTATGAAGCAGACATTCAAAGACATCTGTGTCCAAATGCCATGCCAGAAGGAATACCATTATCGTGGATGTGGTTTTCCTCTGTAAGTCCGACCTCACACAAAATCCCAGGCACTGGAGCACTCACATAGCGAAACTAATATTCAGATGTTGGAAAAATTTGATTCCTGCCTTGGTACCAAAGTGTTCTCAAGATCAAGACTTATTAGAAAAAGCAATCAGATAAATAAGTGGTTAATCTATTGTGTAATAAAGCTGGATTTCTGTAATGTAAGCAAATTAAGCAAGGTTATTTTTTTAATTACATTATTGTGAGTTTTGAGTATTTTTTTTTCATTTTTCCCAAAGATTTATTTATTTATACAAGAACTAGGGTACAGGCTAGAGGCGCAGGAGGGTGAGAGGATTCACCAGAGACAGAACAGGGAGCAGAACAGGCAGATGGACCGAAGACACTGCTGAGGGGAGCAGTGGGTGAGACAGGAGAGGTCTGCAGCACCATGTAGGTTTCTCCCTGGCCGGCCGGGAATCGAACTGGTGCTTCAGAGGCTGTGGACAGCTTCACAGAGTGGCGCTCAACCTGCTGCGCCACCAGGGAGGCCCAGGGTAAGTTATTTTAATAGTAACCAAGATCTGGCTAGTTTTTACATTTAATTTAATACACTTTGAGTAGCTAATATTATAGCCTCATTTTATAAGCAAGAAGCAAAACACAAACAGGCTATATTATGATCAAAGCCAATCAACAATTGAGTAGACACTACTACAATCTAAGCTTGTAGTTTCAAAACTAGAAATACGTAGTCTGCCATACCACGTGTGGTGGTTAAAGGATGGGTCATGTTGATAAACTGCCTGTATTTTAAGGTACTGGGGGAAATTCCTAGTATGGCCTAGTCTACTTGTGTTCAAGAACATGAACCAAAGACTCACCGAAGTAACATGAGATTGCAACAGAAATAGTTTCTTTTAGGAAAAGAAAAAATATGGACATCTACATTTAGGAGTAGATATTAGTATTTAACTTCAAAAAGAAAAACACTGTTTAAAATACTTTTTCCTCTTTGTATTTCTAAAGCAACATAGTCAATCAAGACTTGAATGCGATTATGAAAGAGGTAATTGCTATCTGTGAAACAAAGCACAAGGCAAATTTTTATGGTAGCATTAGACATTATCAGATATTAAGGCTTCAAATTTCAGAAGCAATTTTGTGTAGTTTATGGGTCAGATTGACCTGTACAGGATCAATTTTTAATAAGAGTCAAAGATCAGAAATACTTATAAAGAGATCGAACACAGCTCAGGAGCTGGCATGATAGAAACATATAATTTTAAACCAAAAAGATTTGCATAAAATGCCATGCACTTTTTTTTTTTTTTTTATAAAATAGATGGTGAATAACCAGTTTGGAAATAACTTAGGAAAACCATCTTCATGACAAATATTCATATACAAAGGCAAGAAATATGAAGTTTGATTTGTTTCAAATTCATATCAGTCAATCCATGTTTTAACAGTGATTAAGGGGCCTCCCTGGTGGCACAAGGGGTTAAGACACAAACTATGAGGTTATCCACAGCCACTGCAGCAAGAGTTCGATCCCCAGCTGGCCAGGGAGCTACCCACATGGCGCAATAGACTTCTCCTAACTCGCCCGCTGCTCCCCTCAGCACTGTACTTCAGTCAATCTTGCCTGTTCTGTTCCCCACTCTGTCTCTGGTGAATACTCTCATGTCCCACACTTCTGGCCTGTACCCCAGTTCTTGTATGCATAAATAAATAAATCTTTAAAAAAAACAATGATTAATATGAAGATGTCAAGGAGGAAATGATCCCCTAAATATTGTGTTAGCCTCTTGTGTTGAATCAATCAATATTTACTGATTGCCTAAAATACATCAAGGTAGAACCTGACATCGAAATTTTAAATGTATTTGTCTTTGTGGACTTGTAGAAATGTTTTAATATTGTTACTGTGCCTCAATTTTAATTTTTTTATTATTATTTTTTAAAATTTTCAATTAGTCATGTTTCTACTGCCTTTTTTTTTTTTTTTCTTTTTTAAAGGAGAGCAGAGCGGGCAGAGTGACGAAGTACACTGCTGAGGGGAGCAGCAGGAGAGGTCTGCGCACCATGTGGGACCCTCCCCTGGTGGACGGGGATCGAACCTGCACTGCAGAGGCTGTGGGCAGCTTCGCAGTCCAGTGCTCAACCGCTGCACCACCAGGGGAGGCTCTGTGCCTCAATTTTTAGGGTTAAGAATGGAAAGAGGAATCTCAATCTCTAAACTTTTCAGTTCTTGTAAGTGTGAGTGAGATGCTTTGAACATATCACAACAGTCTCTGTGGTGATTATGTCTGGGCCTTAAATTTCTAGAACATTAATGACCTTCCATGACAGTACCTAAACCAATCTCACAGAGTGACACATTTGAATAACTCTTAACAAGGAAACATAATTAACAATTAACAATAAATTAGGTATTTTTATTAGGCAGTGTCTGTAAAGCATTTACTGTATCACAACAACACTGGCTATTGAGAGTTGAAAAGTATATATTCTACACTCAGCTATAAGTGAATGTGAAAATCCTTTATGAACTTACTGAAAAATTGTTCTTACTTTTCTTGACATAGTCCCAAATATCAATCACTTCCATGTTAAAACTAATTGTTCTTGCCAGAAAGAGTTATATTCAAGGATTTCCATTATCTTTTCAACACTCTTTCCAAACTCTCTTTTTTCTTACTCTCGAATCTGCTTTGAATCCCACCAGAGCAGGTCAAAGAATATGCCCACGAACGACATCTCATTATGTGAAAAAAATGGTGACAGGCTGAGAATCAGGTTTTGACCAATTCTTTATAGGCGGTCAGCCTTATCGGGCTTATTCAATGAGCAAATGCAGCTTCTGACTGTATTAGGTGGATTGCTTGATGGTTTTGGGCATCCAGTTATGGATGCTGAATGCACACCTGACTCCATGTACCCTCCTGCAGAACGGCCACTTCCAAAAGTAGTCTAGTCCCAGCCTCCCTGGGTCCCTTGGCTTCACTGGGGTTCAGCAACACAACTTCCTTGGGGTTCAGCTACCTTACTTAGTCATTTCTATATCCATAAAAAATTACAGAATTCCCATTAGGTTTAATTCAATTTTGGAGGAAACTGGGGAAAGGCTGACTGCCAACTTTTCTAATTTTTTGAACATTCTAATCCCTATACAAATCCATTTGCGGTGTTATTGAAATGGATTAAGACATGCCACAGTCAGGTAAATTTTATCCAGGGGACAGGACACAAATCCCCTTTATTAGCTGAAATACTGAAATGTGGTTGGAAAACATGTCCAGCATATATTTCTTCTGGCGGGAACAGCAAAAGACTATATCTTACTTTTTCTCCTCACCTACTGTTTTCAGCCTACAATCCAGAATCCCTCCTTTATATGCTTGTATCTTCCTAGAAAAACAAAAAAACAAAACAAAACAAAAAAACCTCTAGCAATCAATTTGGCCTTGTGTTCAAATGCAGAAGAAGGGAGCCCGGACATAAAAGGATAAAGTTCTTTAATTTAAGAGCTGAAGAGTTTAACTCCTATTTTCCTCAGTGTATAGTTCCCACTATAGTAATGCACACTGAGCTCAGTTAACAATTGTGTCTGAGGGCCAAACACTATAGGAAAAGGAGAAAGGGAATTTCTTTTTCTTTTTAAATATTGGTACTATAATTACTTTGTTATGGTGGATTATTTTAAAACATTTCCTTTGCTATGATAGAAAGCATACTTACAAATAAAATGTTACATATGACCTTGTTTCTGTCATGTTCTAACAACTTGGTAATAGCTTTAAATGTACAATCTATACAATTAATACATGTGACATATATTCTTAAGAACAGACCCCAAGGGCTAAGTAGAAATCTTGAGAACATGGATACAGATAGAATTAGACTGAAAGAAACCAGAGCAGAGCAAACTGCCTTCACAGCAAGGGATAATCATTGCTGCTTTTAAAGCAGTGGTGGAGAACTTTCAGTCATTAAAGAAACTAAATAAAGGGTTGTTGGACTCCTCGGGTTCTCTAGATGCACACAGATTAATTGAATTAAAGCCTGAAAAGTCCCCAAAGAAAGTATCTGATCAGTCTGAGGAAGACTCCCCGTATGGGTTTGGGAGCTGAGAAATGAGTCAGAGTGGAGGACTGAGGGGAATCTGGATTTCTACAAATCATATGAAAGAAGAACACTCATGAGGAAGGGTAGCGTTGTCCAAGGGGGCCTTATGTTAACAATTGTCTCCTTTGCCTGCTGGTTTCCTGCTGAAGTGCCCTGCTCATGTACCATAAGAGATGTCTGCCTTTCTATACCTCTGCTGCTCATGTAGATCCTGCAGTGAATATTTCCACCCAAAGAGGATCTGGAGGTGACACACTTGCACTATAGGATTCCTCAGAGCCAGCTATTGATATAACCAAAAAACACCACTCCTTTCATCCATTAATATGGAAAGACAACTGAGCTATCACTATATTACAGGAAAACCAATGACAAAACACATACACACACACACACCCCCCACCCCCACCCCCACCCGGAAATAAAATGGCATGGAAAAAAGAACTGGCTGCTGTGTAGAAAGAATAATTGCCCTTAATATTAAAAAAAAAAATCAAAGTAACTATTTAATAGAATGAAGATGAAAAACTGAATACCTAACATTCATTTATCATTCCCTATGAACTCATTCACACATCATAGCATACCTATAATATAGGTATTATCATTCTCATTTTACAGATGAAGCATAAACAACATAAGTCACAAGGATGATGATTTCTAGGTAACTTCTCAATCAATGAAAGTGCAAATGGAAGAGATGTTTGGGTGGCAGCCAGTTCACATTAGCTCTCTGCTAAAACTCTCCAGTGGTTCTTATTTCAAGTAAGTAAATGCTTATAAAGACCTACAATGCTCTCAATTTCACATTTATTGCCCCCATCTCTTACATCTCTCTGTCATTCTTCGTCAGCCACACTGCTGCTCCTAAAAGTGGCAAAATATGCTCTAATTTGAGGCCTTTGCAGTCCCTCTTATGACAACTCTCTACCCGAAATACCTACTGACTCTCTCCAGACACCCAAGTCTTAAATCAAGTCACCCATTACATGATTTCCTTCCATAGACACTCTACATAAGCTTGTCTTTCATTCACATCCTCATTATTATTTTTCTCTTTCACCATAGCATTAACTATATAGCACACGTAGCGTAATACAGAACTCGCTTGTTCATTGCCTGTCTCCATTCATGCAACATAACTTACAATAGAGCTTTGTGTGTATGTCTTGAACATAGATGTTCAATACATAGTTGCTCAATAAATGTTGCAAATCTCCAACAATATTAGCAAATTTCAGAGGAAGAAAGCAAATTTTCTATAACAGGCAGCTGAGGAGTGCTTAAGTTTTACTTACATGAAAAAAATATTTTAAATTTATTTGTGTTTGGCCTTATTCTCTACTGAATGTGTAAAAATACCAAATGGTAGTTAATTTTCAATTTACCAGACTAGTGATGTTAGTTCATATTTTGAAATGTGATTCATTTGCAGGGAGACCATAATAGCTCTAAAGTCAGAAATCAAGAATAATGATTAGCATAACTATATTAAGTGACACTTTATCTGGAAATCAGTATGGTTGAGGCAAGATGGCTGCAAACATTTTTCCCCCTAAACACAATCCTGAAGTTTTAGCAAAAACTAAATGTTAGTGACCTCAAAAGTAAAAATCAGGATACAGGGCCTCCCCTGGTGGCACAGCAGTTGAGCACTGGGCTGCAAAGCTGCCCACAGCCTCTGCAGTGCCGGTTCGATCCCCAGCCACCGGCGAGGGTCCCCATGGCACAACAGACCTCTCCTGCTGCCCGCTGCTCCCCTCAGCAGTGTATTCTGTCAGTCTGCCTGTTCTATTCCCCACTCTGACTCTGGTGAATTCTCTCACTCCCCCGCGCTTCTGACTGTACCCAGTGCTTGTATAAATAAATAAATCTTAAAAAAAAAATCAGGATATAACAAGTCCTTTTCACCTTAAAATACTGCATTGGGAAAGGGAGATGGATAAGGACGGCATGAAAGGAGGTCCCTGCTGTATCCTGAGAAGATCATTTAACAGTTAAAAAGAAGGACATTAACCCCGGAGTCCTGTGACTTGGGATAAAACTTGAATACCACTTGGACATCAGTGATCAACAAAGCCTGCAACAGAGAAGAGGAAATAGAGAATCACGCTTCATTTAATAGGAGGTGGGAGGAGAGAAGTATCTTTAGGCTGCAGTTTGGAGCAGAGGACACAGATGGAAGGGCTACTACTCAGCCTGGAGCCCTTGGGAGGGGAGAGTTGTAGGGATACAAACACCCTTGACTGAGGGGAAATGAGCAGAGGAGCTATGGTACTCCCTGAAGGTGTGTCCTGAGATGAAAGGACAAGGACAATGTCTAGACTCTTCCACACCTCTAAACTGGTACTGACCTCCTGGTGTGCACTGACTGTGCACAGACTGAAGAATCTTAGTTCAAGGTATATCAAAGGAAAAAAATACTAAAACGAAATTAACCACAGTGCCATCTGCTGGAAAAGTAAAAGTAATTCAACTCTAACTTATTGCTACACAAAGTTAAAAAAAATAAAAACAGGAAAACAGGGTAGTCTCATGTAGCAAAATAGGCAGACAAAAAAATACAACATGTGGCATCTTGAGATCTCAAGGTGAAAAGACAGCACGCAAGCACAGAACATCTTTTCCGAATCTAATCATAAGGACAAGGAAGATTTTTGCCTCCCAATCAGACTTCTAAATTTCCATAATAAAGAAAATCATGGAGATGTAGGTAAATGCAGAAAATCAAGTCAAATTGATAGAGAACTGAAATACTAATAAAAGAAGAAACCAAAATAACAGACTCAGGATGTTAAATGCTCAACAAATGAGGTAAAAATATTCTAGAGACAGCTTACTAAGTAGAATAGACCAAATGGAGGACTGAATTAGTGATTTTAAATATAAAAATTCAAAGACAACACAGGTGGAAGAGCTATACAAAGAATGAAGAAACACTTAAAAAAGTATGTGACTGTATCAGGAAAAGCAACATTAAGTTAAATAGGTATCTGGAAGGGAACGAGCCAGGAAGGGAAGAAATCTTTTCTAAAGAAATGACAGAGGAAAATGTTCCAAACCTGGGAAGTAAATGCATATATAGATCTATGAAGCTAAAAGAACACACGGTAATCTAAATGTAAGACCTACATAAAAACACACTGTAGTTAAGACACTATACTAAGAGGATACTAAAGGTGATTAGGAAATAAAAAAGCTCTTAACCTATAAGGGTACTCCTATGAGGCTTACATCAGACTTCTTAGAAGAAATTCTAAAGCAAAGAAACAATAAAATGACATATTCAAAATACTTAAAAACTACCAGTCAAGAATAATATCTCCTGCAGGACTCTTTCCAATATAAGATATAAAGCTCTTTCCAGACAAATATAAGCTAAAGGACTTTGCAAACACTAGAACTTTCCTATTAAAAATGTGGAAAGGAGCTCTCCTATTTAAATTGAAAAGAAAAATTATTTAAAAATAAGAAATAGAACCAGGAAACTAAAGAAAAAAAAATAGCTGTGGCCAATCACCGTATATCAATAATAACCCAAAAAGTAAATGGACTGAACTCACCAATTGTAAAAGACAGAGCTTCTGGTTGAATCAGAAAACAAAACCTAACATTCTGCTGTCTCCAGAGATATACCTGTGCTCCAAAGATAAACACAAGCTGAAAGTAAATGGCTGGATAACAACCCTGTAAGCAAACTGGACCCAAAGAAAAACAGCAATACTTATATCAACTAAAATAGACTCCTGGTTCAAAAAGCTAACAAGAGACAGGGATGCCCATTATATAATAATTGAGGGAGCAAAACATCAGGAAGTCATAGCAGTCACCCATATATATGAACCAAACAAAAGAGCATCAAAATACATAACTATTAAATATGAAAATAGATACTGGCAACACAATACTTTGTAGGGGACTTCAACACCTCACTGTCATTAATAAGAAAACAATAGGTTTAAATGAGGAATTACCATGTAGCCTTCAGAGATATGATGTACCCAAAAAAAGCTGAGCACATTATTCTCAAGTGCAAATGGAATGTCTCTATGATAGATTATGCATTGGCTCACAAAAAAAGTATTAATAAATCTATGAAGACTGATACCATATCAAGTATCTTCTCTAATCACAATGTATCAAACTAGAAAATAGAATAGAAAGCAGTAAAAACCTCTAATATGTGTAGACTCAACATACTACTGAGTGACAATTGGGTTAATGAGGAAATTGAAGAAATTAAAAATATCTGGTCACAAAAATGAAGATCTGAGCTATCAGAATCTATGGGATATGGCAAAAGCAAAGAATCAAGTATGCAGCAGCACAGACCATATCAAGACACAAAGATCACAAATAAGCTAACCTTACACATGAAAGTAGAAAAAGAACATGCAAAACCAAAAGCCAGTAGAAGGAAGGAAATAAAAATTAGAGTGGAGTAGAAATAAAAAAGCCCAAAATATCAATGATCCAAAAGGCAGTTCTTTGAAACTGTAAACAAGATAGATCAACAAATAGCTAGATTCATGAAGGAAAAAAGGGAGAAAACTCAGTAAGAAACAAAAAAGGAGAAATACAGGTGATCTTAAGAGGCTACTATGAACATCTTTAACCAATAAGTCAGATAGTTTATGAGAAATGGACACATTCTCAAAAGCATACAACCTTCTAAGATTAAATCAAAGAGAAACAGAAAATAGGAACAGACCAAATATAACAAGGTAACTGGAACTATAACCAAAAGTGTCCTCCAAAAAGCCCAGGACCAGATGGTTTCACTAGTGTTCTACA
Source organism: Talpa europaea (assembly GCF_964194135.1). Taxonomy (NCBI): domain Eukaryota; kingdom Metazoa; phylum Chordata; class Mammalia; order Eulipotyphla; family Talpidae; genus Talpa; species Talpa europaea. The sequence goes on from NC_140068.1 coordinate 71,332,348, forward strand.
ATCCTACAAAGAAACTAATACCATCCTTCTCCAATTCTTTTGAAAAACTGAGGAAGGGGGAAAGCTTTACATTTTATGAGACTAACAATATTCTGATAGCAGGGATGCAAGGATGGATCAACATCTGCAAATTGATAACATTATTCACCAGTAAAACCAAAGGAAAGATAAAAATCACATCATATCAATAGATACAGAAAAAGCATATGACAAGATTCAACGTCCATTTATTACAAAAATTCTTCAAACTGGGGCCAGAGAGAATATACCTCAATATAATAAAAGCCATATGTGAAAGTCACAGCTAAAATCAAACTCAATAGCGAAAATCTGAACATTATTTCCTCTAAGATCAGGAACAAAATAATGTCCACTTTCACCACTACTATTCAACATAGTATTGGAAGTACTGGCTAGAACAGTTAGACAAACAAAAGATACAAAATTTATCCAAACTGAAGACAAGCAAAACTATCACTTCCAGCATATGGTCTAATAATACACACAGAAAACCCTAAAGATTCCACTAAAAGGCCATTAGAAACAATAAATTAGTACAGGTAAGTGCTAGGCTATAAAATCAACATATAAAAAATTAGATCTATTCCTATATGCAAACATTAAAGAAATTAAAAAACCCTTTCATTTACATTATTATCAGAAAGAAATAACTCAGGAATTAACCTAACAAGAAGGTGAGAGATCTATAGAATGAAAACTGTAAGACACTGTATAAAGAACTTGAAGGAAACAAAATGAAATAGAAGGTATTCTCTGATAATGAATTGGAATACACAGTATTGTTAAAATGACTATCTTACCCAAAGCAATGTACAGATTGGATGCTATCCTTATCAAAATTTCAATGACATTCTTAAAAGAAATAGAACAAACATTACTGAAATTCATATGTAACCAAAAAAGACCCTAAATAGCCAAAGTAACCCTGACAAAAAAGGTGTCACATTCCTAGATCTCAAACTATGCTCAAAGCTACTGAAATCAAGAGTATTGTATTGAAATAAAAATAGAAACACAGACCAATGGAATAGAATTGAGACCCATGAAATAAACCCACATTACCATGGTCAGTTAATTTAAAACAAAGGAGCCAAAAGTATACAATAGAGAATGGAAAATATCTTCAACAATGATGTTGGGAAAACTGGACAGCCACACAAAATAATGAAATTAGACCATTACCTAACACCATGCCCAATAACACAAAATGCATTCGATTTGATATAAGGCCTGAAACCATAAAATACATAGCCTGAAACACAGTTAACACACTCCAGAACGTTGACTTCAGTATGTCTTTGTGGCATGGGCTCCAAAGGCATGGGGAACAGAAGAAGAAAATGAGACAAATGGGACTACACTAAGTTAAATATCTTTTGCATAGCAAAAGAAACTATTACTAAAAAAACAAACAAAAAAAAACACAAAACACAAAAACATCCTCACTAAATGGAGAAAATATTTGCAAGTCATATGCCAACAAGGGCCCAAAATCCAAGCTCTACAAAGAGCTCATGCAATCCAACAAGAAAACAAATAACCTAATCAAAATATGGGCAGCAGAGCTAAATGAACACTTCACCAAAGAGAATATACAACTGGGTAATAGCTACATGAATAAATGCCCATCATCACTTACCAGGGAAATGCAAATTAAAACCACAATAAGCTACCAGCTCACACCTGTGAAAATACCCATATCAAAAACACCAGAAAAATGTTTTAGTGAGGCTGTTGAGAAAAAAAAAAAAAGAACCAGAACCCTCATACATATAGGTGGGAAAGTAGACTGGCCTACGGAAAACACTGCAGGTTGCTCAAAACAAAAATAGATCTATGATTCATCAACTGTACTTCTAGTTATATACTTTAAGAATGAAACATCACTTATTCAAAGAGATATATGCAAAAAAATAACAATACAAAACACAACAAAACAAAAACAATTATAAACCAGACACATCCTGCAGAGAGGAGGAGGTAGAGGGATCTGAGGAAGGGAGGCAGGAGCACAGGGGATTGTGATGATGGTGCACTGGTGAAGGAAATTCTGTGGAGACTACACCTGAGGGGGGCCAGGGGAAGCAAATGTTATATAAATAAAAAATTAAAAAACAAAAACAAAGAGATATATGCCCTCCTATTTCACTGTAGCATTATTTACACCTAAATTATGGGAGCAACCTAAGTACCCAAGGACAGAGGAATGGATTAAGAATATGTGGTACATATGCACACAATGAAATGCCACTGAGCTATTAAAATAAGGAATTGTCATTTGTGACAAAATTGATGGAACTGGAGGAGGTTATGCTAAGCAAAATAAGTCAGGAGAGAGACAAATACCCTGGATGATTTAATTCATATGCAGATTATAGAGAAACAGCAAAAATAAACAAAGGAATAAACATTAGGAATCTGACTGTAGAATTGAGACTACCAGAAGAGGACACAGGGTAGGTTCCAAAGGGGTAGGAGTTCCATCTGATTATGGTGGAGGATTGTGGGTGTCTTAGTGTAGGGTAAATGAAGATGCTCAGTCATTTATGCCACTGGTCTCTAGGGCTATCACCTGAGGCCTCTTTAGTGCTAATGCAGGAGGCATTTGGGAGTGTGGGGCATGCATGCCTGATGGTGGACTCCTGGAGTATGGTGGGGCATGCGTAAGCGTGCACACCTGAGCCTAGGAGGTCAGGGATATGATGGTGGCATTACTCAGAGATGGTGTGCTGGGTGAGCAGTGGAGAATGGCTAGGAGAGGAAGCCCAGAAGAAAGAGTATATAGGGCAAGTTGCTGTCTTCCTGCTGCAAAACTCTCTTTTAAGCTGCCTGAACAGACAATGAACCTACCTGGCCTCAGATAGTTGCAAAACACTTGGTCATGGGTGTGTTGCGGTACCATACATCTGAAGTGGTGTAAACCTATCTCTGTCAGTCATATTCAAGTATTATAAACCAACATTAGCTCAATAAAAATACATCATTAAAAGAAACATTGCTTTGCCTCCCATAGACTAAGTCTGAACAAAGAGCTTGAATATCTTTTCTTATAACAAAATAAAACAATAAAGAACTGTCCTGGAAAAATTGTTAGGCTACATCTTCCCTTTTTATTAAATTTTCTACATACCTCTGTGAAACTTATAAATATCACCCCCCTACTTTGTGGAAAAGTAGAAAATGAACTTAAAGATTGTAGACTAAATTTAAGCAGATGTAAAAAGAAAAGTGCAGTCTTTCCTTTCTACACCCAAATGAAGTAAATAAATGATTAAATTCAGTCATTTAATCACACATATTGCAGCATCAATCTGCTATTTGCTAAGCAGTTATCTTTCTCACCTGTGTTTCCAACGTTTAGCAAAACTTCAAGAAAAAAATATAATCTATATAATCATTACTTCTTGAAAACAAGATGATTTTAGAGAAAAATAAAGACAAATTCTATTACATCACTCCATCCACAGTCTCCTTGTAAGATGCTTCATTTGCACAGGGCTGTTAACCTTCATTGTTTTATCTAGTTGCTTCTATCAATCTGGTGACATAAGTTGTCATCACTATCCACCCTTTAAGGGTATAGAAATTAAGACTCAGAAACCTTCTTGCCCAACTTTGTCAGGGTTTAAATCTGGGTCTTCTACATTTTTACAGGGTCCTTGCCCCTTTGAAGCTTATAAAACAATGTTTTTCAGAAATAAGCATGAACTGGAATCACCTGGAAGGCTGGCTACAGCACAGACTGCTGGGCCCGAAGGCCAGAATTTCTAACTGAAATGGTCTGGGAAGGGGCCCAAGAGTTTGCATTGTTAACGTGTTCCCAGGTGGTGTTGATGTGTCTGCTCCAGAGCACACTTTGAGAATCACTACAATATGCAAATACATATCCTCCAACCACCAAGAAAAGACTTTAGAACTCCCATTCGTATCCCACAAACTTAATTCACTTGTTTTTTTCTCCATAACACTTAATAACAACTACACATTTTCAGTAGTTCAGGCTAAAATCTTGGAAGTCATTCTTGAATTCCCTATTTCCCATATACTTTAATTCCAATCTTTAAAACTACATTCAGAATCTGACCAATTTTTCCTAATTCTGTTGTAATGCACTGATAGTGACCAGTGACTGCAATAGTCTAATAGTTGACACTCCTACTTATGTCCTACACAACTATCGCCTGCTGTCAACCCAGTAGTTACCATAAGATTTAAAAATTCAAGTTGTATCACTCATCCACTTCAAACTCTCATTTCTTCAGAGTCATATCCTAAGTCTTTGAGAAGGTCTATAAGACCATTATGACGTGACCTTTGAACTCTCCCACTGTTAAGTTTTTTCCTGCCTTACTGTACCAGCTACTCTGGCCTCCTAGTTCTTTGAGCAAACCTGACACACTTCTACTTACAGCCTTCTACTTCTGTCTCCTCTAGCTGAAATGTTCTTTCTCCATGTGGTCACAAAAATAAGTTTTCTCATTTTCTTCAAGTCTGTTTTCTAATCTCCCTTCTTAATGTGAACACTGACCACAACCGATCATAATCTCCATCCACATCACCTTGTACTTGCTACCTTATATAATTTCCTCATAGATTATGTTTCTTGTTAATTGTCTCTCTCTACTGTTAAAATCTATGTTCCGGAATGACATAAATCTTGTTTGCTTTGCTCACTGATGTATTCTAAATCCCTACTATTGCCTCTTGTTGGCATACATATTTGCTCAAATGAGTGAATTAATAATTCTCTTATACTCCCAATATTTTATCACATACTGATACATTCCAAGCTAGTGATCTTCTCTTAAAATCACCACTCATTAATACTCTGAAATAAATTTTAAGCTCAACAAAATTATCAATAATTTCTGACTTCTATGTAGATCATAGAATTTCTGTTAAAGTGATTAACTGGAAGAAAAGTATTTATAGGTGGCATGTAGACTCAAAATAATATTAATAACAAATGTCAGTTTTGAGAAAATTATGAAGCCCCAGCATATGTTTACTATAATAGCAACTAATTCTTTTTGAGTAGAAGAAACTATCAACAAAATTAGTTTAATGTTTATTCATTCTTTGTACACAATAACATATACCCTGTGAAATAAGCATATGTACTTATCAAGATATGAATGCCTAATTTTTGATATAGTGGCTTATTTGACGGATTTTGGTACCAATCAGATCTGAGAATACCTTAGGTTATAAGTTGACTCTCTTAGCATCTTCATGCAACCTTAGTCTAGTGTGACACCTTCTATTGCAGAGACTAGAAATCTAAAATGACATGGCCCAGAGGCCTTTGCAAGTAGGGTTTTGATTGTGACTTAGGTTTCACCAAAGACATCCACTCATTTAGGCCTGAATTTGGAACTGAGATAAATAATGAGGAAAAAACAGTCGCCAAACATCCATTTTGTTGCCTCAGATTGATAGCCCAAGCTTTTATCAATCTCAAAGGCTGTTTCTTGATTACTACAGGAGCATCACTTACTGAGATGTGTGGTTGAATTCTGTCTTGGGATTTTGGGATAGTCTCTTATAGAAACAGTTTAGTCCACTCAGTAACTCATTTATATATACCATGTATTAATCTTGGTAGAGTGGGTTGTTTCTTGGCAATTTGACTCTGAGCAGTACAGAATCCCAGAACTGATCCTCAATCATCAATACATGAGTTAAAAGCACCAGTTCTGGTCTCCTAAACAATGTACTACTCTAGAATTATACCATGTCTGGAAGGATCTCAATGCTCATTTAGCTCAACCATCTAATTTTACAGGTGATGAAAGTAAAGTCAGATGCTCTTAATTTGATTGATGATAGAGTCCTGGCTAGATGCTACAGAGTACCTGCTCAAAATTATTTTTGTTTTATCACATGCTCTTGGGCTTAAAAGTGCTAATTACACAGTCAGTTCTGTGATTTTTGTAAAATAAATATATTGGTTAAAGGAGACAAAAAAGCAGGGAAGGAAAACTTGGATTCTGCAATCACACAATGCTGCTGTCTTCGCATTTTAAATAATCATTCTAGGGCCTCCCTGGTGGCACAAGGGGTTAAGCACCACACTATGAAGCAATTCGCAGCCTCGGCAGCACGTGTTCCATCCCTGGCTGGCCAGGGAGAAACCCATATGGTGCAGTAAACCTCTCCTGACTCACCTGCTGCTCCCCTCAGCAGTGTGACTCCATTGAACTGCCTATTTTGTTCCCCACTCTGTCTCTGGTGAATCCTCTCACCCCCCACATCTCTGGCCTGTACCATGGCTCTTATATGCATAAATAAATAAATCTTTATAAAAAAATTAAAAAAATCATCATTCTAGAAATGAATGATAGAGCCTTGCACTGTGGACAACAGTGATTACTAAAACAGGCAACAACAATGAGAAAGTATGCTCTTGGAGACCACTGCATAATAAGCTCCCAAACTTAATTTTAATTTAATTCAATAAAACACATCATACTCAGACACATGAAGACAACAGAGAGCACTGAAAATTTGTCTTAGGTTTGGAGTCTGCTGCATTAAAGCTCAGGATAATGAAAAATTTAAAAATAAGCTGTCCTTGATTCATCACTCATTTCCAAACTTGTTGAGAAAATTTTATTTTACACTAATGTTTACTTCTGAAGTATTACCTATTGCCTGTAAGAACTTGGCTTATTGTAATATGACTATATTACTCATTAGAGAATGATGATTTAGAATACACTAGTATATCTTTTTCTACTCCTACTTTTAAAAACAGAAAATAATGTATGCCTAGTAGCCAAAATAAGGAATGTGTATTCTGGTGGAATAACATTTTATACATTATCATTGGGTGACATAGGTCAACAGAGGACATAAGTATCATGGAGATGTAAGCTAACAAAACTTACAGAAATAAATTTATTGACACTGGAGTATGCTAATTGTACAATCAATGAAAAAGAAGGGCATAAAACAGTATTTAAAACATAAACTCACTTTTGTAACTATATGCTACCTACATCCACTGGCAAATTCACATTAACGTCCAAGCTAAACGTTTTAAGAATATGCTGTAACATAGCAGTAGTTTAGACATTATTTTGTTTATACTTTTTAGTACATCTTATTCAGGGACTACAGATTGTCTCTGAATAATAAGAGAAGTAGCTGAAGGTAGAGGAAATATCGCTAGGGCTCTGACTTCCAACGCCAGCAAGGCTCCGCTTTAGAGAATGAGCAGTTAGCAAACAGGCTGCACCTGGCGGACCAGCCACTGGCCTGGCTTGCAACACCAAGTCCCCCTTGGTGGGCACTAACGAAGCAAGGAAGTCAGTGAGGCACATTAGTAAGCCCATCATGCCTATTGCGGTAATGTGCTGTCACAAAGCTTTGCCCCAGGCAATGAGCCACCTGCCCAAGGACAGTCCCTTTATTAATGAAAGTTATTTTCTGAAAACCGTAAACCTTCATCTCACTCTAGCAGCGTTAACCTTAAAGGGACAGCTGTTGCTTAATACCACCGCTTTCAGAAACTCCACCTTGTTAACATTACCTTGGGCAATAAGTTGCCTGCAGCCTCCATGTAATCAGTGGAAAAAAAGGATCCACAATCCCCTTTTTCTCCTGATCCCTCCCACAGCTTATTTATATAAGTAGCATCCAAGAAAATTTTATTTCCCACAACTTTGAACCTTCTGTGTCTTGACCAAAAAAGTTTTTCTGACCAATATCCTCACAGCCCTATCCATGTTGCAGGAAGTCTAAGGTTTCTTGCACTCAGTTTGATTTTGTGTTCTTAATGTGCAAAAGGAGTCTGAGAGGTGAAAACAGCTGTGTATTAGCTTTTAAAACTCACCATGATGGTTAGTTTTATATGTCAACTTTGCTAGGATATAGTATTTTTTGTTTGGTCAAACACCAGTCTTGATGTTTCTGTGAAGATGTTTTGTAGGTAAGATTAATATTATAATCAGTGTTAAGTAAAATATATTGCGAGTCATTACATGCCTGGGAAAATTTTAATATGTTGAATGTCTTAAGAAAGAAAATTGAGAAATTCTGCCTCAAAACTATAACACACACATCGTGCCTGAGATTACAGTCACTACCTGCCACACAAATTTCCAACTTAAGAAAACAAAATCAGCTCTTACCTGAACTCCCAACACTGCGAAGACAGGACTGGAGTTTGGCGTTTGCGTGATAGCAGAGTAATGCCCTCCTTATAAAGGACTCTGGGAGGAGAGGCCTCTAGCACCTGGAGCTCCCAGGTGTTAGTCATTCCGGGACTCTACTGTTTAATCTATGGAACTCCAGGGATCTCGTGAGATCACATTCTCTCCCAGAAGAGTGTTTTTGACAACAGTGAATTAGGCCTGATTTTGCCACTCTTTGAAGTACCCATGAAACTCAGTCCCTCCCAGCCCTTCCCTCTCTGTCCCTCCAGAAGGACCCACACTTGAAATCACATAACAAAACCCAAACAACCCCAACTCTCTCTCTCTCTCACACACACACACACACACACACACACACACACACACACACACACTACATAAAAATATATAATAGAGGGCCTCCCTGGTGGTGCAAGGGGTTAAGCACTGCACTATGAAGCAATCCACAGCCTCTGCAGCATGAGTTCTATCACCGACCGGCCGGGGAGAAACCCACGTGGCGCAGCAGACCTCTCCTGTCTCGCCCGCTGCTCCCCTCAGCAGTGTGTTTCCAACAATCTGCCTGTTCTGTTCCCCACTCTGTCTCTGGTGAATCTTCTCACCCCCTGCACCTCTGGCCTGTACCCCAGTTTTTGTGTGCATACATAAATCTTTTAAAAATATAATTCAGGGCCTCCCTGGTGGCGCAGCAGGTTGAATGAAGTGCTGTGAAGCTGTCTGAAGCCTCTGCAGTGCAGGATAGATTCCCAGATGGCCAGGGAGATTCCCATATGGCAGCAGACCTCTCCTGTCTCACCCGCTGCTCTGCTCCCCTCAGCAGTGTGTTTCCGTTGTCTGCCTGTTCTGTTCCCCCCCTCTGTCTCTGGTGAATATTTTCACCCTCCTGTGCCTCTGGCCTGTACCCCAGATCTTGTAGAAAAATAAATCTTTAAAAAAATATATAATTCAATGTTACTTCAATAAAAATTAAAAATAATAGATGACTAAATCCATATTGAAATATGATTGGGATACTCCATTTGCCTGGGCCTTTAACATTGTAGGCACCAGAAAGTATGGAAGATTTATTGCAAGGTATTAATGAGGGAACACAAGAGATCAAGTGATGTAAATCTCTGTTTTAATATGAACTTGACATGGAGCTCCCAAGCTGCATAGTCCCTGAAACCCAGGCTGACTCAGGTGCCACAATTAATGTCTGTCTAAATCAGACCTAAAGAAATAGTCATTCAATTACTTGATACTGCAAATCATTAGGAAAAGTCATAAAGATAAAAAATATGTACACTACTTCTCACAAAAAGGTTTTGAATAAATCACTTCCCAGAAACAAAAAAATTGACTAATAGCTTCAATCACGGAAGTTCACCCTTCTCACATTTCCATGCCAAGAAATGTTGTAACAAATAATACAATTTTTTGAACTTAGGTAATAAGTTAATATATTTAATAATTTCATGTAACTTCATAAATCCACTAAAATTTCAAAGTTGCTTTCTAAATTTGCTTAGAATTATAAAGGAACTAGAATTACATATTCTTATTACAGTTACTAACTATAACCTTAGTTTATCTTAACTGGTTTAGAAGTTGAATTTCCCTTTATTTGTAAAGTTACATAACAAAGAATATATCTCTGGGGAGTAACTGGAGGGATATGTGTGTGTGATGTGTATAATATACATGTAATATACACATACATACGGGTATACAGATATGTATATATAAGAATATTGTCTGGTATAAATGTTATGGTAGCACAGAGAAAGAAACACGCCTGTGCTTCACACTTAAATTATCCCAATGCTCTCATCTTGAGAATTTTAAGATACTAGGGAGATTCAGCCAGAGACTACATTTAACTGTTTTTACTGCAACCTGGTAAACACATGGTATTTACTAAATTTTAGCCAATGGGATGTGAATAGAAGCGATATTAACAAATTGCACTGCAGAAAGGAAACTACATACCCTGAACTTCTTGTCTGTTCCGCTTTCTGCTGGCTGGGAATGGGGTACGATGAAATGTCTGCCTTTTATCCAGAGATGGAAGCCAAATAGAGGATGACAGGAAGTACCACTGCCAAGGTGGGGCACGTGGTTCCTGTGTGATCTTATGGGCTCTCTCTGGTGTCCCTGCCCACGCAGAGAATGTTAAGAAAAGGAAACTTCTTTGACTGAAACCCATAGATTTTTAGATCTCTTTGCTATGGTAGTTTACTTTGTTCCTTACATACAAAGTCACTTGCAATCAGGAGATTCCTATCACCATATGATTAGATAATTTCTGTCCATAAAAGGATCCTCTGCAGCACGAGTTCAATCCCCGGTTGGCCAGGGAGGACTCACATGGCGCAGCAGACCTCTCCTGTTCCACCCACTGCTCCCCTCAGCAGTGTATTTCAGTCAATCTGCCTGTTCTGCTCCCCACTCTGTCTCTGGTGAATCCTCTCACCCCCTGTACATCTGGCCTGTACCCTAGTTCTTGTATGCATAAATAAATCTTTAATATATATATATATAATATATATATATATATAAAGGATTCCAAACTATAACTTCCTATTCATGTCAAAAAAATCACCCATACCCTAATGCATATTCAGCATGCCACCCAACTGGAAAATGAGTCTTTCATGCTTTTTATCAAGTTATCATAGAAAGGGTTTTGTAACTGATGGCTCATATGCACTTTCTTACTTAGCTTCTTCTGCTTTTTACAAGTCTTAAGTTAAATAACATTTTCATTAAAAATAGTTCATTGCATCAATTATAATTATCCTGGTTTTATGTCACGGAAAACTCAACTCAAACTGACTGCACAAACATGTTGAGTTACTTAGCTGAGAAATCCAGTGTTAGTGCTAAGTACAGGTGTTGCTTGAGTCAGAAGCTCCACAATGCCAAGAATATGCTTTTATGTCCCATTTCTCTAAGGTCATAAGATGGTTACAGAGAGCAGCTAGCACTCACCGTCAATGAGTCACAAAAAATGAGATTTGTTGTTGCAGAGAAAGTTGTGAGATGTGGTTTTACAGGACAGTCACAGGTCATGTGACTACTACAAACCTAGTAGGTGACCATGATTTTGGCCAGTCAACATATTCCAATGCTATGGTTAAGAATGAGGCCAGACTTACACTTAAACAGAGCACTTTAAACGAAGCAATGAATGGATTTACCAAGCCTATTGCATTTTGGGGAATAATGGACAAAATACCATGCAAAATACCATGTAGCATATTTCATCTTCAGTTTATCTGGAATGTCCCTACATGATTCCAATGTGCTTAAATGAGATAAGATTCTAATAATGTTTCTGTGGGAGGAACATACTATTTGTTGATAAAATTCTATCTTTGTACAATAATATTTCATTAAAAGCCATATCATCAGAAATAAACCAAATCTATTTGATATTTTGAATAACATAAAAATAATGTAGTTTCTGGAAAATTTTCCTAAATATGTTTTATCCTCATGAGGTTGAATGTTTCCACAAAAGGCAAGACTAATCATGCATATTCCACTGAGAAGCTGAAGGTTTCAAAACATTCACCATATGTGAACTCAAGATAACAAATTTCAATATTAAGAAGGTTGTTAATTTTCCTGCATTCTTTTTACACACCTGGTACTATCAACAACCTTAAAATCATGTATCAAATATTTGTACTTTACCACTTTAATGAACTTTGTATTATATGTATATATCTATATATATATTTTGGTTTTTGTTCATTTTAAAAATAACTTCTCTTACCAGGAAAAAGAAAAAAAAAAGGTAAGAATAAAACAAGATTCAGGTGAAATATCCAGGATTTGATTACATATAAATTATCAAAACCAAATTATATAACAGCCAGTGTAATTTCACCTATACAAAATACTGCTAAACTTCTTTACAATAAATTTTTTTTATTTCACACTCCTATATAAATTGTGATGACATAAATTGCCAACTATTTACAGAGAAAGTATGTCCAAAATATGGTCTTCTTCCATCTTTAACTTAACACGTGGAAAGCTTTAACCTCATATTAAGAATGGGAGCTATTTCAGACTTAACCACCATGACTCAAAAATGTAGCCATAGTTCATCTCATTGAAAATAGAACAGCAACACAGAAAGAGATTGTACTAGTATTTTACCATTTCTATTTTGAAAGTATCAAAAGGCTACTAGCTATGGACAATAGTGAAAATTATACCTTAAAACAGCAGAAATCTCTCAACAATGCCTGCATATAGAACTGGCCATAGAAACTACCACCAAATAATAGTAATAGTATGCCTTTTTACCCCATGGAATCAACAAAACACAGTTCTTTTCAACAAAACAGAGTTCTTACTAGTCACTGAACTGCCATCCTTTGTATAGAGTTGGAACAGGGACTCTTCCATTTGTTACTCAGGTAAAATTGAACATGTCACTTGTTGCGCCCATAAAGCTGCATTTTCTCATTTAAAAGATAGGGCTAGTAATACCTACCTTACGATTTCGGAATTAAATAAGATAATGAGTGTGAAGCTCAGAGCATGCTTTCTGGTAATCAGTATTGCTCATTATTGTTACTATTTTTATTGTTGACATTATTAAATTGCGTGGGGGCTGACAGACCCACATATTAAGGTACAAAGGAAGGAAGGAAATGAGGGGCTAGGAATTTTAGGGATGACAAACAATTTTATATCTCCTCTAGCCCCTAGGGCACTGATTTTTGAAGCATATCCAAAGAGTAGATAACAGTTGAAGAATTTCCATAGTTGCCTTAAAGTACAAAAGACACATAAATCCACTCAACTTTAATTCTCCACTTCATTCTTCTCTCTCATAGCATTTAGTTCTTTACCATCTAAGTCCTTACCATAATTATCCATTAAACACACATACATGCACAATCAGTTTTAGTTTAGAGTACGACTTTTGCATTTCTACATTATCAGCTCAAAGTTAGATGCTTTGTATATGATTTTTTAAATATTTTTATCTCCCCCAAATCTATCGTCCTTCCTCCATCCCTTGCTTTCTCTCTCTCCTTCCTCCTTTCTTTTGAGGTATCATTTGTTTACAACATTCCTAACCTCAGAGATTTAAAAAAAAAACAAAAAACAAGAAAACTTGTCAGTTACAGATAGAGCTGATATTAGAACTCATGTTCACCTGACTTCACATTACACACATCTAACTGTACCACACTGATCTGACAACTTAAGTAAACGCTCAGCCATCTCACTGTAGTCAGTATTAAGGGGTAGAGGAATTACAACGTTAAGAGGAGCTCTCTTGGCCAAGTTTAGTTATTTATGGTCCTTTCTAAAAGGCTAAAATCTAATAGCCTCTGTGACCTGGGGTTCTCAGTCTTTGCCAGTGACTTACTACATTATCCACACAATTTCTTGACTGACACTTTTTAGTTCAGTAACATTAAAAAACAGTAACTACTGGTATATTTTGTGACTACAGTAATAACACTTGTGGTGTCGATTTCTCACAGTGAGAAAGGTAGAATCCAAGATGAGATAAAAGGAGCAAAACTGAGTACCTACATAATGCTTGGCACATATTAGGCACTCAGCAAATACTTGTTAAATGATTTTCATGCATTAGAAAGCATATTTAGTGTGATGTATTGACATATTAGTTTGTAGGTGAGATATGTATGAATGTATGAATGTGTATGTGCATGTGTGTATGTAAATGTGTGTGTGTGTGTATTCATTGCACCAAAAAAAGAAATGTCAATTTTAGGAAACATCAATTTTAAATTCTCTTCCTCATGTACCTAAGCAGAAATGTATCTAAGGTTTTTGTTATTTTCAAAAAGCCTAATTAATAAGAAGGCATACTAAACGTACCATGTAATTTTCTTAGTGGAGGTTAACAATGATTAGTCATAGAGTCTATTGTTTTGCTATTTGAAAGGAACATCACAGATTTATTTAGACATCCTTTGGTGAAGGTAATTATTGAACAGATTTACATATAATAGTGGCATGAAGATCCTTGATGAAGTAATACAAATTTGAGAGAATGGAGAAATGAGCCAGATTTATGCTCAAGTAAGCTAAAATGATTGGATCAAATTTTTTTCCGTGTTGTTTTTTTCTGATGGGGGTTTTCATAATGCATTTGTGCAGGGTGCTGTTATACTCAGATGCCCCTCCAGTGGAAGACTAAGCACCTTTAAATATTGAAGTGACCTACCTTCAGCTATTTAAACATTCTGTTTTTCTTTACACAACCAATAATACACCAGTCATTTCAACACAACCTAATATTGTAGGTGGGGAAGAGTAATTCACGTTGAGAGCTTTACCAGAAACTCAGTCTTTTACAATGGAAGTCCCTTGAGGAAAATACCTTTCCAGCCTTATAATACAGTATACGATTAAAATCTCTGGAAAACTGCTGAATCCTTTGAATTTTCCTGGAACAAGTGACTCTGACCTGTGATGGCAATTGAAATAAGTTGGTTGAGGAAGAAAAGCTTTTACTTACTTAGATACTCTTCACAGAGTAATTTACTTTCTCTTGGGAGAGAGGGGAGATCACAAATGCATTTTCTCACATTCTTAGTCCTACTTAGGACAGAAAAAATAAGGTCCAATACAAGCGGTAGATGGAAGAAGTACAACTTCAACCTAGCCTGGCAGGCCTTTGCACACACCACTCAGTTAAAGGCAATTTGTACCTCTTCACAGCCATATGCCTGGAAGTACATGGCTAGATGGGCATGCCTCAGTTAAGTAATAGATATGATGAAAAATAACATGAAAATATTAAATGCAAAAAATTGCTAAAATTATTATCAAGTGTGTATATTGCTATTAAATAATGTTCTTTCCTTATTATTATTGACACAATACTTAACTTTTACAGAAATGTTTGATTCAGATAGCCTGGTTAAAAAGAAAACAATTTCGGAAGTCTATTTCTTAACAGGATCATGGTAATATTTGCTTTTTTACCCCCAAAATATGTCTATTTCTATCTTCTGTAGCTGAGGATTATTTGATTCTGCATTTATAAATTAGTTTCATAGTATACTTAGCAACTAGGAAAAAAATCATTTCTGTAGTCAAGAAAAAAGTATATGAGTACATGGTTTTCTGCCAACTAATCTGTAATGTTGCATGGAGAACTTGTGCAAGTGAGGGGACTGATGGATAGCAAAACCAAACTTAAATTATATTAACAACTGTGGTATTTTAGAAACATGTAGCTCTGAGAGCTAGATGAGGGCAATGCAGTCATACAAAAAATTAGCTTTTCAGGGTGGCCTCACCACTTTCACCTAACACCTGCTTTCGATAAGTTTGCAATAAAAGTTGAAATGAGAGTATACAAAATGGATTCATATTCAACAAATAAAATTACTGATTGATGATCAAAGCATTGTATATATTGATACATACAGCTCAAGCAATGGTTCTCAACTGGAGGTGATCCCAACAGACATTTGGCAGTGACTAAACATATCTTTGAAATTCAATTGAGAGGGCGTTAGCGGCATCTACTAGGTATAGGCCAGGGATGCTGGTAAACATCCTATTATGCCACAAGACAGTCTCTCACAATAAAGAATTATCCAACATAAAATGTTAGTCATTTGACAAGAGGGAAACACTGATAGAGCAGAACAATTTGCTGAGATGTTGATTTATTTCTTGTTCTTTCGGTGCTTTTTCTTGCCCCATTCAAAGAGGTCACCAGATCTTCCCAGTGTTAGTTAGGTGCCATGCAAATTTAAGTTCTGTGCTTAATAGCTATCTTAAAGACCTTGGGCATCACTCTGTCCTTTCCTTTCAGCAGTTGTCCTGTACATAGAAGGACTCCATAATAGAAAAATTTTGAGTAGTAAATGAATTTTTTTATGCAATCGATCTAAACTCATCGAGGAAGAATAGTAGACTTGACAGAAAAGCAGCAGGAATGAGTCTGGGAGTTTGGTGGGGATAAGATGAACTGTGAACTTGGATTAGAAAGTGAGACAGATCCTTCAACAGTAAGAAGGAGGCGGGGGTTGCATGGGTCTGAGGAGTGCTCTCTCACAGTCTGCAAGGAGAGGGCAGGAAGTTAGGGGGATGGTGGGTATTATACCGGGGTGCCCTGATCAAGTGCTGGGAAGGATTTCCATGCCAAGAATAAAGGAAATAGGGCCTCCCCGGTGGCGCAGCGGTTGAGCGCTGGGTTGCGAAGCTGCCCGTGGCCTCTTTGGCACCGGTTCGATCCCCGGCTGCTCCCCGGCCACCGGAGGAGGGTCCCACATGGCGCGCAGACCTCTCCTGCCGCCCGCTGCTCCCCTCAGCAGTGTACTTCGGTCCTTCTGCCTGCTCTGCTCCCCGCTCTGGCTCTGGTGAATTCTCTCACCCTCCCGCGCTTCAGACTGTACCCAGTGCATGTATAAACAAACAAACAAAACAAATAAATAAATAAAAAAACATGCCTCTATAAAAAAAAAAAAAAGAATAAAGGAAATAATAGAAACACTGCTGTTCACCCATGATAGCCAAAGAGAACAAAAATCCTCAAAAGTCCTCATTTGTACTCTGGAACCTCAGGGACTAAGATGAACAGGAGAGTGGAAAAGGAAAAAGAGCAAAAGAGCATGATAACAACAGACTGAGTTTCCAGGGAACTCATAAGATAGGGGTATGATTTTGAGAAAATACGATTTTGAGAAAAATGGCTGATGAGATTTCTTACAATCTTGTGGTGGTGCTAAACAAATTATATCCTTGATATATGTATTTCTATGTCGCTAACTACTATGATTAGTATTGACCAATTCCCTCCTCACTTACTTGCATATTAACTCTTAAATCATTTGATAGAAACCACAACAATAAAGCAAGTTCACTTTCCAAATGTTATCAGAACCATAAATATTTATATGTCAATTGTGATACTTGGTGTCTCCCAGTCTGCAGGTATTTAAAAGAAAGCAATAATTTTGATGCAAATGGGTGTATAATAAAACAGTAAGACAGAACACATATATTTGCTTAAACTTCTTTGAGGCAGGACACATGTAATTTGCTTAAACATGAATATTTCTTAGCAATCACCAGAAAAGTGAATTACTAGAAAATGAAAGAAAAATGAAATATTGAATTATTTAGTAACTTGGAAATTTTTTACTGAAACAAATATTGTGTTGTTAGTGTTGGTCTTTCATTTTTCACCACAAATGTAGTTGGTTAGAGAGTTCCACATGTAGTCTTTATTATATTATAGGAAATGGCAGAATATTCTTCATACAATAATTTTATTATGTTTATACATTTTGATAAAAGGATTATAAAGTAGTAATACTAACAAATAAAAAATCCCAAACTAAAATTTAACATGCAGAATTTATGCTCTCTCCTAGACCTTCA
Organism: Talpa europaea; assembly: GCF_964194135.1. NCBI lineage: Eukaryota > Metazoa > Chordata > Mammalia > Eulipotyphla > Talpidae > Talpa > Talpa europaea. The sequence continues at coordinate 71,349,912 of NC_140068.1, forward strand.
CAAAATTAAAATATGAGTTTCAGATAATCTAGGATACAAACAAAAATTTCTAACATATTATTAGCTAATGAATGAACTTAAATATTAATGACAGCACTTTTGAAAGCTTTGAGAGACATGGCCTAATTGCTAATTAGTTTACCTGTAAGTTCTTCCACTGTCAGTACCTGATAATTCTTAAACATAAATATTTCTGTCTTAATGTAGACTACTTAATAATTATAAATACATTTTGCAGAAACTCACTTATATACAGATGACAAGGAGAGCCTGAGTAAATACAGATGCATGTGGTACCATGCAATTACTCTTCTTTATTACTTGTACTTCACTACAGGATGGAACTAAGGATGGAAATGACAGGAAAGATTGCTTGAAATCTTTAAGACATTTTAAGAGATGATAAATGTTTTCTTTTAATTTGATAAGAGCCATATACATGTCATAATTAGTAAGAATCCAAAGGTTCATTACCAATGGAGACTTTTTTCCTGTTAAGCAATATATTAAGAAAACATGATTACAGAGAGTGCAGGTATGGGCATTTTACTTAATTGACAGTTGGCATACACTCTACTTATAACGTGTATAAATTAATCCTATAAAATAAACTTGTTCAACATACTCATCGAAATAGAGCTATATAAAATAGTTTTTTCAATACCTACTTTGCTGGATGAAAATTAGTTTCCCTTGATATATTGACATAGTCTAAATTTCATTTCAGCAAATACTACAACAATTGCATAGTTATGACCTATTTATTTCAACTGAACGAAATAGGATTTCAGTACACTGGAAAGATGTGGACTTTTTAAAGTTCAATATAGTTAAATTTCAAATGTACGTGCCCCAGCATGGGCTATGCTAACTTCCTTACATAGGTCAGCAACTTTTATTTGTTAGCTTTTTTGAGGACATCTGAGCACTTGGAAATTTTCATTTTGAGAATACCATGAAAATGAGTGCATTCACAGTCTATTTTTCCTGTTGTCAGGAGAACAAATATACAATGTAACACAACGTCTTTTTCTGAACAAAAAAATAGAGTGAAAAGTGCAGTGAAAGAATAAAATGAATTGCACATTGGATTCTATGGTTGTCTATTCTTATGGAGGCATCTGAATACATCTAAACATAAGAATGAGCTCCTGAATAAAATGAAAAACTGCAGTGTGATAATTTATTCATGAGCCCACACACGAAGTATATCAAACAAAGGTTATGACTTCCTTTGAAAGAGGTCAGTTATATCTGGACTCTCATTACAAGTCCAATCTGTTCCATAAATCAGATGTGGCACCAGGTAGACTCTTTTCTACCAAGTAATCAGTACAAAATTACTGAAGCTCTATTTTCCATTTGGGCTGCACCAGTCTAGCCCTGTTGCTCACTGCTGCTCACTGCTGCTCACTGATCCATGCCCTAACATCACCTTGTGCTCATGGTGACAAGAATGCCTCTGCTCCCACCAGCCCAGGGAACATGACCTCAATCACAATGCCAATGACCTCTGACCCCTAAGTCTAGGTATTTAGATGACTGCTTCTTAAAAGCTGAAACACATTATAGACACAAGTTGGTGTTTCTTGAAAGGAGTTTTAAATGCACATTAAAAACACTAATCATTACAATAAGACATGCACTCACCATACTGACTTATTTAACCCTATTTAGAAGGATTTTAGGAAAGATGTTTCTTTGCTGTTTGGGATCACTTTTCTTAGTTCACCACAGTAAAATGATTCCAATGTGAAGCCTTCAAATGGACTATACCTTTTTGCTTTTTAAAACTGCAGATGGCTAATATATTAGGAGGTAGGATGGTATTTTGCTGGGGAAGACTGAGTTCAAATTCTTTCCTATTTTCCCTAGCTTAGTGATATCAAGTAAATTTTTAAGTTTTCTGTACTCCTTCTATTGTGTAAAAAGAGGATAACACTATCACTTCAGGGCCTTATCAGATTAAATATGTTTATATATGAAAACAATAGAGGACTACTCTACACAATGAAAGTACCATGTGAATGTTTTTTGTACAGTATGGTAAATACATGGAAATTAAAATCTATTACTTTATAACCTGCAATACATTATAAGAAATACACATTTCTTATTCTCATAAATACACATTTATTAAGACATATATGAATGGCAAATAAAAACCCAATAGTTTAATGCCAGTTCAACCCAGACCCTTTTGTTTTCCCTTTGCATGAGCCCTGTCGTACATGTTTATAATGACTGACTGATAATTGCACTTACAGCCCTAATGGTGTTCAGTTCTCAAAAAAAAAAAATCAAAACAAACTTATTTTAATAAATTTTTTAGGCAAACTTTCATTTTATTTTATTATAGAGGCTTAATGAGCAATGACACACACACACACACAGCAGATGCATTACCCCCTACTGAACCAAAATATTCACTTAAGCAGATTTCACTCTGAAGCATTTTAGATTACTTATGGGGAGTCATGTTAGGTGGTACAGAAACCACTAAAAAATGGTCAGATACAAACTGTCCTTAATTTGGGAAACAATGAAGGAAATTAAATTTTGTTCTGATATTCAGGAAATGCTTTATCTAGATCCTGCTTCCAGGTCATAACAGCAAATTAGTTGTGTCTAGCTGTCTGGGGATGCTTGTGCAGGCCTACAGCAGGGACATAGAGACACAGCCTTCCCTTTCTCTCCTTGCTTCCTTCCTTCTGTCCTTCCTTTTACTTTTTATTAAATCCATCTATTAATCTATTAAATCTACTTTTTATATAAAGGGAATTTATTTAAAGGCCTTACAGTACCAACATTTAACAGCAATTTTCTTTCAGGAATTACTACACAAATTTTGAAGGCATCTTCTGAAAAAGTTCTAGGAACTGGAATAACATCAAACCTTAACTTATTTGAAATTAGAAGCCTGGTGGAGGCTAGGTCCATTGGCACCTAAGCTCCAAAATATTTAATATAGGAAGTCAATTTTTTACTTGAATAAAGCTACACGTTACTAATTAAAATATGAGAGGATTTCTTTTTCTCTTTCAAAAACAAAAGCAGTTTTTCTTAGCAGTCTAAGTCACAGAAAAAAATATTTGTCTAGAGAAGCACGCATTTTTCATCTTTTATACTAGATGCTGAAATTCATCGCTGTGAATATCATTGTCGCTCTGGCTATAACACTGAGTATAAAGAACCTGAAATACACTGCACTAAATTGGATGTATCTCTCAATTGTACAACATAATAAGCAGAAGCATAAAATACACAATACTTCTTGGAGGTTATTCGTGCCTCTGCAGATAAATAACTTTTTGGTAATCATTTTGAAGTTCCTGTTTTCTCAGTGAACATTTTATGGATTGGAACAAATGTTTTTGGTTTTTATTTTTTAGTTATTCTGTATCCAGTTGTAACCCTCCAGGTAAATAATGACTAATATGTGTGTTTCACAAGCTATACGGGACAAAAGCAATCAAAACTAAAAAGCTGTAAAGAAGATTAAAAGAAAAATTTAATGTAAAATATACATTAAAATTAGAGATATACAGAATGATTTTCGGGGACTTCTACCCACAATGAAGGAAAACATATTCACACAGATTCAAATGACTCTCCCCAATACAAATTCAAATAATATCTAGCGGGAGACATTAGGTTTTTTTTCCCCAGAGAAAATATTACTTAATTTGTTCAGGTGTAAATGACTGGTATGGTTAAATCAAATAAAAAGACTTAAAATTTGATATTTAAAATGTTTTATATATTTGGAATTAATCTTATATATTTGGAATTAATCTACTTTTCCCTGTCTTGTTCTTTGCACATAGTTATGCAAGAGTCACAAATTTCACTTAATGAAACAAAGGCCTGTGGGCCTCTCTGGTGACACAAGGGGTTAAGTCTTAACACTATCAAGCTATTCCAACCACTGCAACATGAGTTCAATCCCTGGCCAGGGAGCTAACCCACATGGCACAGCAGATTTCTCCTGTCTTGCCTGCTGCTCGCCTCAGCAGTGTATTTCAGTAGATCTGCCTGTTCTGCTCCCCACTCTTGTCTCTAGTGAATGCTTTTACCCCCCCCCCCGCCTACAGCCTAGTTCTTGTATGCATAAATAAATAAAAATAAAATCTTTTAAAAAAAGAGAAACAAAGGATTGCTAAGTCATTCATGTTTCCTATGTAGATCTGTGTGGGAAAGCATTAAGACTGATTTAGTTAATCCAACCCACATGATACTGGACAAGGACTGGGTAATGGAATCAGCCCTTGGACCATCCCACTGCAGTGTTAGCATTACATTAAAGTGGTTCTGAAGAATATATTTCTGCCTGGTGGGAATGAAGGAAATCTCCTTTCCCCTCAGGCCTCTGTTTGGCAAATACAAAAGTATTCAGAATGCATATATTTTGGAAAGAACTAATGAATAAAGACCTAGTCCTAGCCAGCACAACATAGTAGAAAGTGAGGAAAGATTACCTTTTTTTTGGTGGAACTTATTGGAAAGGAGCAAAGTCTCTTTAGGAAACTATGAATAAAAATCTTGGAAAGTGTGGGGAATAAAAGGAAATCTTGTTCACTGTTAGTGGGAATGTAAATTGGTGCACCTATTAGGGAAAACTGGGTGGCATTTCCTCAAAAAATTTAAAATAGGAATTCCAGATTGCACTCATAGGCCTCCATGCAAAGAATATGAAAACATTAATTTGAAAGGATGTATACATGCAGTCCCTTTTCATTGCAACAGTATCTATTCACCATAGTCAAGATATAGAAACAGCCAAAGTGCCCACTGTGGATGAATGAAGAACATATGTTATTTATACATAATGGAATGCTACCCAGCTATAACAAAAGATGAAATCTTGCCATTTTAACAATATGTATGGAAATTGAAGAGCAAAATAAATCAAAGAGAAAAAATATATCTATTATTTCACTTATATGTGGAATATAAAGAAACAAAGTAAACAATGAAGCAAAACAAAACCAGAAATAATCCTCAGCCTCTAACAACAAAATGATCATTACTGGGGTAAAGGATTGGGGTGGTGGGAACAAGTAGCATCATTTGCTTGGATGGTGGTAGCCAGTCACAAGAACTTTGGTAGTGGGGACAGTGTGATGTCATACATTTGAAGAGATGTAAAGCTATAAAAGCGTAGAACTTAGTATTACAAAAACCAATGTTACTTCAATAAAATAAAAATAAAGGAAATTTGCACCAAAGCATAAACAAAAAGGAAGGACTTTCTGCAACCGCAGCAGTAGAAGTTCCTGAAATACATAATTGTCATATCTAGGGAAATCATTATTAAATGGAGAAAGCAGAGAAATTAGGCTTGGTCAGAACAGAAGCTATACTCCCTTAAGCAATTTGAATACATGATCTTTCTGGTTCCTTAAGATAAACTTTAAAAGGTCACACTCTTCTGTCTGACATTTTTGATAATTCTTTGATTTCAGGAATTGTCCAATGCATTGTTGGTTTTTGAGTAATATTTGTGTCCTGTGATTACTATAGGTGCCAATGGCACCCTTGTCCCTGTCATCCTGTTGTGTCAACCAAAAAATGTACCCCGACATTTCAGGATGAACCCCTGCTAAGCAAAGTCACCTACAGTTGAGAGCCATGTGAAGGATCTTAATGTTGATGACAAAATTGCACACACCATATTTTTTTAGATAAAGCTATTTAAAATTAAGTTAACTAAAAGATTCCCAAATAGCAGTTCTCAGAGAAGGCTCTGGCACTGAAGAAGTTTTCACTGAAGTAAGTTAAAATTAGAAAAATAAACACATCATTGTGACTTTATAAATTATAAATGCATTATATAAGTTTTAGTATTGAAATGTTGTGACATTACAATTTTATTAGAAAGTTGTCCTTTAACAACAGTATGGCATAGTTTTATTTGGATTTCTTTTTTAGTAAAATCAGAAGCTAGTAGTCATTTTTTGTGAGCCAGAGAATCCCATGTTAGTATATATCTATTATGAGTTTATATCTTATAATGTGGCTTCATTCATTCTCAAAACTTCTTTTGCTTCTGCATAGAACACCAAGCTAATAATACTTGCACTAGGCAGTTTGTAAAGCCCAGGTATGCTGCCATCCTACTTTAATTAAAGTTTAACTTGTGTGTGTATGTGTGTGAAGTACACAGAGTAAAATAAAGAACTGTAAAATAACTGATAAAATTGAAGCAGTTTATTAAAGTCAGAAATAATTCACTGGGTAATTGAAGAAAATAACCTATTTTAACTAAATGAGCCAAATCCAACTGTGTAAATGAGACCACAGAATATCTGGTTTTAATACTAACATAATTATATTTTACCTTTCCGTTACATATGGAACGGTTTAATTTAAAATAACTCATAAATGCTTAAAGACTTTTATCTGTTTCTTGAAGTCTATTGAGAGAATATTATAATTTGTCAGCTATTGAAATATTTCTAGGAAACATTTCCAAAGTGCTTGGTATATTCAGATTTTTCCAACACCTCTAGTAGTCTACATTACATATGTGTGTGTATCTATATCTATATATGTATGTAAACAAATATGCATATGTATTTAAAGGTATATAAGTATATACTAATAATTAATATACATACTAATATAGTAGACTATTATATATGTTAGAATAACCCAAAGCTGTTTTTAATACTAACATCACCTCATGTTCTTTTTAAGGTTATCTCCTGGAACGAATGAATGATTTTGTAATGCAATAATTCCATTATATAGGTTTTTTTTTTAAGTCTTTTTTTTTTTAATAGAGGCATGTTTTATTTATTTATTTGTTTGTTTGTTTTTTTGTTTATACATGCACTGGGTAAAGTCAGAAGCGCGGGAGGGTGAGAGAATTCACCAGAGTGGGGAGCAGAACAGGTAGAAGGACAGAAGTACACTGCTGAGGGGAGCAGCGGGCGGCAGGAGAGGTCTGCGCACCATGTGGGACCCTCCTCCAGTGGCCGGGGAGCAGCCGGGGATCGAACCGGCTCTGCCGAGGCTGCGGGCAGCTTCGCAACCGAACGCTCAACCGCTGCGCCACCGGGGAGGCCCTCCATTATATAGTTTTAAGAAAAGAATGAGGTGATGTTAGTAGTAGAAATGAGTTGGGATTTAGGGCTATTCCTGTTACTGCTGGAAAAAGTTAATTGAGACAAACTGTCTCAAGTACATAGACATGTTTAGATAGACAGGATAGATATATTGCATTAAACATTTCCAAACATGAAATGAAATAGAATATAATATTCAACTCCCATTACCAGTTATAACTTTTAAAGTGAAATCACATTCCTAGTGTCTTCTTTTACTCTAATGCTATAGGACATAAGGGTCAGCTTCTAGTCTTTATATATGGCAAGAATTCAAATAGCCTATATACTATACAGAGAGAATGGTGTTTCACTTTCAAAGACAATGCAAATCCATCCAAATTCCTGAGAGACCTTGTGATTCACTTCACATTTACTTGAAATTCAGTATGTAGTGTGGTTAAAACACAGGGCAAAACCTCTGGGTTTTGCCTAAATTATTCCCTAAGATTGAATGAAACATTTACAGAGGTCAGAGAGGTATGGCCAACTTCTATGGCAAAGTTGAGACAATGTATTTGGATAGGGCATACCAGCAACTGTCAGAGTCGTATGAGCAGAAATGACTAGGGTTAAGATTACTATTTAAAAAAGTTACTCACAACCTATAAGCAAAGTTATATGACATGGATAGAAAAATATCAAGTTTAGGGATAATATAAGAACTTAAGATACTTTTTAAAATAAGGCAGTAAGAAGTTAATATTCAGAGTGATTTCCTTATACGTATTTAGTGGCATCAAACAGTTATATAATTGTTTATACTTATCTTCTCAGGGCAATATCTCCATGGGCACAACAAATGCATATAATAGATGATGCATTTGACAGTGATGAGCAAGGAAATGTTAAAAAAAAAATCCTCTTACTTGAATAGAATACAACTTTCTTCAAATCAAGCAAGTCCAATACCTTTGGGACATGGGTGAGTTATACATCCTGATGTTAAGCATCATAACATAAAAATGGTAAATTAAATTTTAAACTTCTGATTGTAATACTTTATAGTAAAAAATGGGCAAGTTAAACTATTCATTTGGAAACTGAAAGGATTTCCAGATTTTGTCATATTAGAAACACTCCAAGTGGAATATTAAACATTCCAGAAAGAAATGGAAAACTCCATTAAAGCTGCTATGTGAATCACAGAAAAATCTGACAGTACAATGAATATAAATGCTGATTTTTAATTATCTTTAAAGGTATACTATGTGCCTTGATCTTTATCTTAAATTATCATTCATTATATCCTCACTTATGCTTAAGCAATGTTAACAAAGAAATTGTCAAAAACTAGTATGATACAGAGCAGACAGGAAGAAAAAAACAACATGTGACCTTTTCTTGCTGGAGACTGTGTGAACCAGCAGAAGGCTCACCAAGGAGACAGAGGTAAGCTGGGAGGCTTGCCCATGCTGGGCGCCTTCTAGCCTGCAGTTCCAGCCCAGAGGGGAGCAACACCCACCGCTGGGGCAGACCGGGCGTGCAGGGGAGCGCGTCCCCGGCACCGGCATTTTGCAGCAGGGACCCTTCTTGCTGGAGACTGTGTGAACCCAGCAGAAGGCTCACCGAGGACACAGAGCAGGGACCTGTCTTTGCTGGAGACTTGTGAACCCAGCAGAAGTTCCCCAGAGGAGCCAGTGGTGAGCTGGGAAGGTCGCCCAAGATGCCGGCCAGTACCAGCAACACAGTGTCACAAGGAATATGGCAAATTAGAAAACAGGCAGTAGGGAGTAGAAAAACAACATGCAACCCAGCAACTCCTCAGCAAAATAGCACACCACAAAAAGAAAACCATCTACCAGATTGCAATGACAGTAACTTGGAAGAACTTCTGAGCCTTCTAGATAGAGAATTTAAAATTGCTGTGATTAAAAAACTGACAGAAGTCATAAAGGAAAACAATGATAAGGGGAAAATAATTAATGACCAGAAGAATGAAATTGAGTCCCTAAAGAGGGAAGTAAAAGAAATGCAGGAGATCAAAGAATTAATGGAGACGCTAAAGACTCTGGGAAAAGCAGTGAAAGCAGAATAGATGAAATGGAAGAACGAATAAGTACTCTTGAAGACACAGAAATAAAAAGAACTAAAACAGAAAAGGAAGGAGAAGTACGAAGGAAAAAGACCGAAGAAAGACTTCGGGAACTATCTGACTCCATGAGGAAAGGAAATATAAGAGTTATAGGAATCCCAGAAGGAGAGGAGAGAGATGTAGGAACAGAGAAAATATTCATGGATATAATTGAAGAGAACTTCCCAAACGCTAAGAAGGATCTGAAAATTGACATACAAGAAGCAAGAAGAACACCAAACTTCCATGACGAAAGGAAAAATACAGCAAGACACATAATAGTAAAGCTCCCAAGAATCCAAGACAAAGAAAAAATAATGAAACTAACAAGAGGGAAGAAACAGATAACATTCAAAGGGAAACCAATCAGACTGACATCAGACTTCTCTGAAGAAACACTACGGGCAAGGAGAGAGTGGAGGGACATAGTCAACAGACTCCAAGAAAACAGATGCCAACCAAGAATACTCTATCCCGCAAAGCTCTCCTTCCTCTTTGAAGAAAGAATATGGACCTTCCCAGACAAACAGAAACTCCGGAATTTCATTGCGACTAAACCCCCACTCCAAAAAATACTACAAGGAGTCCTAAAGCCAGAACCTCAGAGGGACGAATAACAACAAAAGAAGGCCAAAGAAAGTTATTAAAAGAATAAATAAATAAAATCAAAGGAAAGACAAACACAATGGCAAATACAGATGCTAACATATCAATACTAACTCTAAATGTAAATGGACTAAACTCTCCAATAAAAAGACACAGAGTTGCAGGCTGGATTAAGAAACAAAACCCAACCTTTTGCTGTCTCCAGGAAACACATTTAGCTGCAAAAGATAAATAGACTCAAAGTTAAAGGATGGAAAACAATTCTACAAGCAAATGGACCAAAAAAGAAGGCAGGAACAGCTATACTCATATCAGATAAAACAGATTTCAAACTTAAAAAGATAAAAAGAGACCCCAGTGGTCATTACATTATGATCAAGGGGATAATACTTCAAGAAGAAATAACACTCATTAACATACATTCACCAAAAGAAGGAGCACCAAAATATATCAGACAACTATTGGCATCTCTGAAAACAGACATCAGAGAAAACACATACGTAGTGGGAGACTTCAACACACCACTATCAACAATGGATAGATCAACAAGACAAAAAATAAGTAAAGACACTAAAGCTCTAAATAAGGATCTAGAGTGCTTAGGCTTAACAGACATATATATAGAACACTAAACCCAAAAAAATCTGAGTATACATTTTTCTCAAGCGCACACGGATCATTCTCTAGGATCGATCATATACAGGGGCACAAGACAAATATCAACAGATACACCAAGATTGAAATCATACCAACCATCTTTTCTGACCATGAAGGCATCAAACTAGAAATAAACCATAAAGAGAAGGCAAGGTATTCTCCTACCTCGTGGAGATTGAAACCCACACTACTGGAAGTCCACTGGACTAACGAGGAGATAAAAGAAGAAATTAAAAAATTCTTTGAATTGAATGACAAGGAGGACACCAATTTCCTAAATGTATGGGATGCAGCAAAAGCAGTAATAAGAGGAAAATATATAGCAATAGATGCTCACATCAAGAAACAAGAAAGAACTCAAAGAAACAACCTAATCTCGAAACTCAAAGATCTAGAAAAAGAACAACAAAAAGCCCCAAAACCAGTAGAAGAAAAGAAATAATAAAAACCAAAGCAGAAATAAATGAAATCGAAACTAAAAAAACAATCCAAAAGATCAATGAAACCAAGAGCTGGTTCTTCGAAAAAATAAATAAAATAGATAAACCCCTTGCCAGACTCACAAGGGCAAAAAGGGAGAAAGCACAAATAAATAGGATAATAAATGAAAGAGGAGAAATCACAACGGACACAGCAGAAATCAAAAGAATTATTAATAACTACTATGAACAGTTATATGGAAACAAGTTTAACAATCTAGAGGAGATGGACAAATTCCTACAACTCTACAATCACCCAAAGCTAGATAAAGAAGAAATAGAACACCTAAACAGACCAATTACAATTAGCGAAATTGAAATGGTAATCAAAAACCTCCCCAAAAACAAAAGCCCAGGACCTGATGGATTTACAAATGAATTCTACCAAACATTCAGAGACGAATTGGTACCTATCCTTCACAAACTCTTCCAAAAATTGAGAAGGAAGGTATAATACCTAACACGTTCTATGAAGCCAACATTACACTAATACCAAAACCGAACAAGGACAACACCAAAAAAGAAAACTATAGGCCAATATCCCTAATGAACACTGATGCAAAAATCCTCAATAAAATTTTAGCTATCAGATTCCAACAGTGTATCCATAAGGTAATTCACCACGACCAAGTAGGATTCGTTCCAGGGACACAAGGATGGTTTAACATCCGAAAATCAATCAACGTTATCCAACACATCAACAAAAAGAAATATAAAAACCATATGATAATATCAATAGATGCTGAGAAAGCTTTCGACAAAGTGCAACACCCATTCATGATAAAAGCCCTTGAAATTCTTGGGATACAAGGAACGTACCTCAACATCATAAAGGCCATCTATGACAAGCCAACAGCCAGTATCATTTTCAATGGTGAAAAGCTGAAAGCAATTCCATTAAGATCTGGAACAAGACAAGGATGTCCACTTTCACCACTGCTTTTCAATATAATACTGGAAGTCCTAGCCAGAGCAATAAGACAAGAGAAAGACATCCAAGGAATCCAAATAGGAAAAGAAGAAGTCAAACTATCACTCTTTGCAGATGATATGATAATATACATAGAGAACCCCAAAAACTCCACAGAAAAACTAATTCAACTCATCAATCAGTTCAGTAAAGTGGCAGGATACAAAATCAACACGCAAAAGTCAGTAGCCTTCCTATATACAAACAATAAATCTGAAGAAGAAGAAATCAAAAAAACCATCCCTTTTATTATTGAAACAAAAAAAATCAAATATTTGGGAATAAATCTAACAAAAGAGGTAAAGGACCTATACAAAGAAAACTATAAAACACTGTTAAAAGTAATAGAAGAAGACACAAAGAAATGGAAAGACATCCCCTGCTCATGGATTGGGAGAATAAACATTATTAAAATGGCCATCCTACCAAAAGCAATATACAGATTCAATGCTATTCCAATCAAAATTTCAATGTCATTCTTCAAAGAAATAGAACAATTATTGATGAAATTCATATGGAATCACAAAAAACCCCGAATAGCCAAAGCTCTCCTGAAAAAAAAAGAAGGCAATGGAGGCATCACACTCCCAGACTTCAAACTCTACTTCAAAGCCATAATCATCAAAACTGCATGGTATTGGAACAAGACCAGACATACAGACCAATGGAATCGAATAGAAAATCCAGAAATAAACCCACAGATTTATGGTCAACTAATCTTTGACAAAGGAGCAAAGACTATGCATTGGAGCAAAGAAAGTTTGTTCAAAAAATGGTGCTGGGAAAACTGGGTCGCTACATGCAAAAGAATGAAGCTTGACCACTACCTCACACCATATACAAAAATCAACTCAAAATGGATTAAAGAACTAGACATAAGACCTGAAACCATAAAATACATAGAAGGAAATATAGGCGAAACACTACGTGATTTGCATATCAAAGACATCTTTACAGACACATCACCCAAAGCAGTGATAGTGAAGGCAAAGATCAACAGCTGGGACTACATCAAATTAAAGAGCTTCTGCACAGCAAAAGAGACAATAACAAAAACAAAGAGAAACCCCACCAACTGGGAGAACATTTTTGCACACAACACTAATGATAAAGGACTGATCACAAAAATCTGCAAAGAGCTGATAAGACTCAACAACAACAAAGAAAATAATCCAGTCAAAAAATGGACAGAGGAACTAAAAAGAAACTTCTCTGAAGAGGAAATGCGAATGGCCAACAGGCATATGAAAAAATGGTCAACATCACTTGCAATCAGGGAAATGCAAATCAAAACTACCATGAGATACCATCTTACACCAGTGAGAATGGCACATATTAAAAAAACTAGCAACAACAAATGTTGGCGAGGTTGTGGAGAAAAAGGAACTCTTCTGCACTGTTGGTGGGAGTGCAAACTGGTCCAACCACTATGGAGAGCTGTGTGGAGATTTCTGGACCTACTAAACATAGAGCTTCCACAGGATCCAGCAATTCCACTCCTAGGTATTTACCCAAAGAACACAGAAACATCAATTCCAAAGAACACCTGCACCCCTATGTTTATAGCAGCACTGTTTACAATAGCTAAGCTTTGGAAACAGCCCAAATGCCCAAAAATAGATGACTGGATCAAGAAGATGTGGTACATATATACCATGGAATATTACTCAGCATTCAAAAAAGATAAACACATGCAATTTGCAGCAACATGGATGACGCTGGAGGGGATCATGCTCAGTGAAATAAGCCAAAAAGAAAAAGAAAAATACCGGATGGTCTCACTCATAGCAGGGATCTAGAAAACTTAAATAAGGGACCAGGAAAATGAATAACTATAAGAAAGTGAAAATCAAAATCAACAAAAACTATGAACCAGAGACACTTTTTGGGGGGTGGGGGGCGGGAGGGGAGGGATTGGGTTCAGAATGGGGGGATTGCAATTGTATGGGGAATATAAAAATAAAATTTATTAATTAAAAAAAAACAAAAAAAAACAACATGCAATATTACAGAACAAACAAGTGCATATATGTGTTGAAGCAATAAATTACAACAGGTATTTCTGTTTTCCTAGTTTTGACAACTCTTCATAATTACTTTGTGAGGCAAGAAAATATCTCTCAGGTGCCCAGAACTCAAGAAAAAAAAAGTAAAATAATCCCTAAACATTGCACTTTCTTTCAGACAAAGTTATTAAAACATTTAGGCTAACTGAAATTTTTTATTGCTAAAGCCCATTTTCTTACCCTGAAACTTAAAATTGTTTACCAACCAGTCTTCTTTGCCTTACCAGCCTAATAATCATCATTTTCCTAATGAAATGCTTCATTAACACAAAATTGACTATTTTCCGCCTCGGTGTATAAGCAGTGTCGTCATGCCTCTCCTGGCTTCGACTTGGCTGAAGTAGAATACTGCACCTTCACAAAATCCAGCTCAGAGCTCTCCTTTGTTGAAAGTCTCGCATGATCAAATTTTCCCATTACCGTGATTTAAAACAATTAGAAACTGCAAAACCAATTAATTAAGACCAGTGTTCTTCTACTTATTCTTGTATTTTAATTCTGAATTATTCCTGAATGTTAGAACAGCTTGTAGACATAGAATAAGTGCCCTAGGTGAATATCAATTGTGGAAAATCATATAGCCACCCAAAGACACTGGGTATATTTGACTGGGATAATTAAAACAAAGGAATAAACACACAAGAGACAGTTGGAAGCATTTCTGTACTTAATAAAGTCCTAAAACAAAGTTCACACTACCACTTTTATTAAGCCCATCATTTTTGTTCATTTTGTGTAGTTTATATCAGTTAGCTTGTGATATGCATTATTTTAAACTCTCTTCAATGTATGTTGATACTTGTATCTTGAAACCATTTCTGCCTCAAAAATTTATTTTTTGTTTTTTTTTTTCACCACTAATTGTAATTTCTTGATGGAGGGGTCAGTGTTTTTTTGTTGTTGTTGTTTGCAGTGTCCAGAAAAATGGTTTGCACACCAAACATTTCATGCATATTGATTACAACCATCCTTAACTAACCAAATCTCCAAAGCACTTTTTGATTACCAACTACATATGAAAATGGATAAATATGCCTGGGATGAGTTTAGAACTATATTTAGAGGTAAATAAAATTGAGTTCCTAGGAATTTTCAACGTAGTTGGTGAAAAAAGTAAACTCATGAAAAGTTAATTAGAAATCATATTTCAAATAAAAAATTTAATGGCATATATTATATGGAAGCACTTTTACTAACACTGGAGCTGATGTAAAGTGCTGGATACGTTTTATGCTTATTAAGGCAAGTCATCATTGGTCTTGAAGGGTAGAAGGAACAGGACAGATGACTCAAGTCTGTGAGGATGACTACAAAATTTAAATATGCTTAAAAGTTTTATTTTTAAGGTGAATGAGAGTTGAGGGTCTTTGGTAGCAAACAGAAAAGCCTATGGGGGAGGCCAAGCTAAAGGCACAGAACAGAAGGTTGGAGTACTCTCTTCGAATGAACCTGGAGGGAAGGTCACCCAGGGTCCATGAGATGGTGCCACAGTGCTGACTGCTAAGGGGACACAGGGCCCATATAGGCACTGAAACAAGTGACTCCTTCAATGAATGCTTTCCAACTTTACAATTAAGTTATTTTTTCTACATTTTCTAACCTTGCCCAAAAGTACTCTAAATTATTTATTTGTACTTTAAAACAATAGAAGATACAGGAAGATTTTTAAAACACCCTTTTATGCCTAAAATTAAGTTACTATGTTAATTTAATTAAATTTCAGGAAAATTTTCTCTACCTATCAGTAATATGGGAAATGCTAATTTCCCCTACAGTTTCAGTTGTGACTGGGGCAAGCATTAGATATTATCTTTTCCAGACAATTCAGGCACTATTCTCTTTGCTGAATAGTCAAGTTGCTAATTAGTCTCCCATAGCTGGTTAACTCAGTCACACTTTCTTGCTCATGAAGATCGTTATCTTAACCCTCAAGTGGTTGAACAGACTTTGACTTCGTGGCCACATTTCTAACATTTCCTCCATAGAATCATAAACTGCTCACTATTTGCATCCTCAGTGCTCAACAAGTGCATGACATATTGTAGGTACACAACTAATAGCTCTTGGAAAAATGAATGTGTATAAATAAATGAGTAAAAGAATAAATGAGTAAAAGAATGAATGGATGGGTGGATAGATAGATGTTATACCCCATCTACCATGGTTGCTATTTATTTTATTAATCTGAGAAAATTCATCACAACTACTGGAAGGCAAGGTCACAGCACACTTCCAGGCAAAGGATGGTCTGTCCAGTGACATCACCCATCACTTAGCAAGTGCAGTACATCACGTTACAGTCAAACTTCATTGTGACCAGGCTTCTTAAGAGGCTCAGTAATAACTGAGGGTGTAGGGGTTCTGAGGAATTTCATGACTTCATAGTCCATACACATACTTGAAGGAGAAGACCAATTAGGGTTTGGGAATCCATGCAAAATTAAGTTTACAGAATGGTTTTGCAATATGATAGCCAAGGTAACAGAAATGTAGAAAATGAAAAGCAATGAGGTTGCCTAAATAGTGATCCTCAAATTCAGTGTGTGTTGGGCCCACTTGCAAACTTTAATCTGGTTAAAAAAAAAAAACAAAAAAAACAAACAAACAAAAAAACCCATAATATTCATATAGCTTCCAGAGGCTGTGATTCAGTAGACCTAGTTGGGGCAAAAGTTTGTATCCTAACAAGTTCTCCCTATAGTAATGGTAATCAACTAGGGGTGATTTTGCCCATCCTCTGGGAGATTTTGTTTGTTACACTGAGGGGGAGTGTCTGGTGGGTGGAGACCAGGGATGCTGCTACATTTCCAGCAATGCCAAGATTGAGAGACCCTGCTACTTGATGGCAAGAGAGGGGGATTAATTTAGAACAGTAACAATTTCTCAGCTTGAATCATGCCCATGTAACATAAAAGAAAATAAAGTACACCCGAGGAATATTTAGATTAAATACAATTATACCATGGATCTTCACTTAACAGTAAATTCCTTTACCAGAAGGACTTCCTTGTAACAATGCTTTATAAATTAGGTGTTGATGAATCTCTGACTTACTTAACCCTAATAATAGAGTCCCAGAGAATTCCTGATATTCTCTGTTATACTGCAAAGGAGACTAGCTCTGATAGAAAAATAAAACTGATGTAAATATTCATTCATTCAATAAACATTCCTTTTAAAATACAAAAAGTAGGCATCTCAGGAAAAACTCTGAAATAGTACACTTTCCTTACTAAGTTAAAAAGTTAAAAATTTTGCCTGGGTTCAAGATAGGTTTCAATAAATATCTCATGCTAGTATTGTTGGGCTGTTTAATGATAGTTTGAACTAATTTCTGTCCTGATGACATCTTAAAACAGAATTAATTAAAAAATACTATTGTGTACTTTCAAAAATAATAAAAAATACTATAATGACTTCACTAAGCATTTTAAATATCAGGAAGAAGCACAATATGTGGTTTATAAGAACTCAATGAATTTCCATAAATTAACCCTTTGTCTCCTTAAAATGAAATTATTACTTCGTAGCATTTAAAGACAACTGCTAGCCTCTTTTATAAACTTGTACTATCAACATATAGGAATATCTTCTTTCACCAACTGTGGTTGATTTACCACTTAGCAGAACAAATTAAGAACTTATCAGTAATTATGAAAATAATTTCCTTCTTTTATTGAAATACTTTGCAGCCACTGCAGCTTAGCAAATTATTATTCTGGGTGGCGTAGGTGTTGTTGAAAGGCAGTGTGAAAATAAGAGCCTGAATTATGAATTCCTCCCATGAACACTGAATCACTTTGTATTTTCTGAAAAAAAAAGAACTGAGTATTTCTCTCTTGAAAGAAGAGCAAGAACATATTAACTTTCAGGAACAAATAACATTGCTATACAAAATATATATTCATCTGGATGACCTATCAAATCTGAAATAATGTTTTAATTACATATATATATATATACCCATAAAACTTACCATTCTGCATGCATATACATTTATATAGAAAAATAACCTATGTAAATTTATAATAAAATTGAACACCTCATTCAGTTTTAAATCACTAAATATTTATTAAATACATACTCTGCTCCATCAACTATGGTAGGTGCTGAAAATCCAGAAATGGAGTCATACAGTAAGGGGATTCAGAGGCATCCAAGGGATGAGAGTAGGCCTCTCTGAATGGCATTTCACACAATCTATTAAGTTTTGAGTGCTTGAAATTATAGAAAATATATTTCCTTGTCTCTGTTTTTAAGGGAATCTTATATTTTGACTTGTGATATATATTTGGATGAAGCTGAAAAAAAATCTATCAACTTAGGACCTATGTTAATAACTTGGGGCATAAAATGTCTTTTAATTATGGCATTTTTTCAAAGCATAGTTGCTCATTTGTAACTAAGACTAGTGGATGGTCTGAGGTTGTTTCAAGGTGTTATATTTCTTTCAGTTGCAGTAAATACTAGTTGCAAGTTATTCTCCAATTCTCTTTGCCTTTCTCTTCCATTTTGCAAACACTTTCTTTTGACTTTTCAACGTAGGTAGGTATAGTATGTACCAACTGCTTAGATAGCCAGATATTCTATTTTCCACATGCTTCTAAGTTAGGAGAGGTGGATGGTAACACATGCAGAATAATGAGTTAAACTCTACCTACTAAATCTCAGCTTTCTTGTTCTGAGCCTTAAAATTGACAAATATATGGAAAATAAATGAGGTTCCCATTGTCAGCAGCCAATGTGGAGGTGTTCTAACCTCTTCTCTGACTTCAGCTTCAGTTTAGGGTCAAGTTATATGTTGTAAAACACCCTCATATGTGCAGGATTCCAGCAAAGAAGTTGTCTGATTGTAGACTTCAGTAACTAGCATTTTGTTGAACTGAATTCTAAAGTTATATGATATATTACTACAGTCATGTTACTAATACATAGCTTAGGTTGTGGCAACATATTGTTTGCAGGCCAGAATACATTTTTTGAGGAATGTGGAGGGCCTTGTATTAAGCATACATAGCCATCCATTTCTGGGTAGCTGCCACTGTGATGCTTGAAATGGTTTAAAACACTGGATTGTAGTCTTTCTTAGATGTTATTTCTATCTTTCTTTTCTCCCTCTCCAAAAATAACAAATCAACTAACCAAACAAAAAGACCAACACCAGGTTTCAAGTCTTTGACTATATTCTCAAATATGGTTTCATAAAGCCAACTAATGTAAATCATACTTTTCAAGACCATAACTGTGTTTACTAGGGAGAGGGAGAAAGTGCCCTTTACTTTGAGTTAGCATACTGAGTATACATCTTAACAGTGCTGGCTTATGATGCTGGTGAAAATTCAGAATAAGGAAACCTGTCAATTCTTGTCAAAGTATAATAGTAAGAACTGTATTAAAAACTTGTCTCACAATAATACTAGCAAATGCTAAAAAACTGCTAGTGAAAACCAGGGAGAATGGCTTATGCTTGGTATGATTATGTCTTGGCACTAGAGTGTTCTAGAGTCTTATATCAAATATATTAACTCTTTTTTTAGTGCAGATTTCAAAATAACTTTCCATCTTATAAGTCATATATATGCATATTTAAAATGACTTCTTTTGTTTCAATTTCTCTAAAATATCTTATAAGATCTCAATTTGACTCCAAGTATAAATTCTAAGATATTTTATAGTTGTTACTTGATTTACAACCTTCAAGTCTACTACATTAAACAATGAACATTACAGAAAAAAGTTTTATATTGCTTATCAAAATCATCATTACTACTACATACATTCTTATCCTATTGCTTTTTCTCAGTGATGCCCAAAGTTAAATATATATCCTAGTATATTAGTTTCCAAGCCTTAAAATAATGTTTTTTAATTTGAATTCATTTACTAATGTTCAATCAAATCTTTATTTTAAATATTTTGGAAAAGAACACTATTAGTAATTTTAAAAGACATATACAAGTATATGGTGAATTGCTTGGTTAACAGTATCTAAGAGAGAGAATATTAGTTACCTTTAATCACTGAATGTCTGAAATGCCAAAACTATAAAACATTTCTTAGCTATGGTATAAATGGGCAGCTCTGAGACTTAAAATGAAAAAAGGAAATAGCAAATTGAATGTTAAGGAAGATGTCCAGTCTGTTGTTTATAGGGTATACGAGCAGGAAAATTTTTAGTATGAGTCATTCAAGCAACTGAAAAAAAATGCAGCTCTAAAATCATCTAATATGATTTCTAAGTAATTTAAACCTGAATCTTTTTGGAAATAGAACCACAGACATTGGAAAATTAAGGTAGGTTCACCTGGGCTATACTTACCAGCCAGCTCTAGGTTGTACATATTAATAGTATATCCATTAATATTTTAACAACATAATTTTAAAAATCCTGTAGAAAAGGTCTCTTGGGATCTTGCCAGGTCCCCTAAGAATAGTATAAATTAGTGAGAAATTCTGGACAAATTCCCAGATTTTGCTATTATTCATTTTTTAAATATTTAGTTTAAGTAAATAATTAGAAAACTGGTTTTAATGACTTTGTGAGGATGAGAGGGATGAGAGAAGGCGTGCAGATGGGATAAGATGCAGATAGTATGTAAACACTGATGAGAGCTTTCTATGGCACTTATGAGTCTCTTGGCCAGTGTCGCATTGTACAGGGTTTTTTTTTTTTTTTTTTTTTTTCCCTTTCCACTCTACTAATCCTTTTCAAGGTAGCCAACATTAAAAATTACTTTTTGAGTTACATGAGGCCAACTATTCAGGCAAGGGAATATGAATACCTATTCTATCCTGTCAGAAACTCCCACTAACAAACCAAAAAGCCAGACTCCTCACCCATCCCCTCAAACAATTACTGAGCACCTGCCATGTTTAGCCTCTGGGTCAAGCTTTGTTGGAGCACTTGTTCTGATGAACCTCATGATTGTATCATGAAATAAATAATATTATGCCCATTTTTGGCTTTTAAGGAATCAAGAGGTTACAGGCAGACTGGAGTGTTATTTTGTATTATATATTTTTAAAGATATTTATTGATGCATACAAGGGCTGGAGTGCAGGCCAGAGGTGTGTGGGGAGCAGAGGGATGAGAGAATTCACCAGATGCAGAGTTGGGAGCAGACAGGCAGATCTACTGAAGTACACTGCTGAGGGGAACAGTGGGCGAGACAGGCGAGGTCTGCTGTGCCATGTGGGTCACCTCCCTGGCTGGCCAGGAATTGAACTCAGTGCTGCAGTGACTAGCAATAGCTTGATAATGCTGTATTTAATCCCTGTGCCACCATGGAGGCCCTGTAATTTTATTTATTTTTTTAAAGATTTATTTATATATATTTATACAAGCACTGGGTACAGTCAGAAGCACAGGAGGGTGAGAGGATTCACCAGAGCCAGAGCAGGGAGCAGAGCAGGCAGAAGGACCAAAGTACACTGCTGAGGGGAGCAGCGGGCGGCAGGAGAGGTCTGCGCGCCATGTGGGACCCTCGCTGGCAGCTGGGGATCGAACCAGCGCTGCAGAGGCTGCAGGCAGCTTCGCAGCCCAGCACTCAACCGCTGTGCCACCGGGGAGGCCCAACCCTGGAGTTTTAATTATACATTTCCTGTGTTACTGAATAATAAACTGAAACTAATTTCCAATTTCTTATTCTTAGATGGTAGAGAGTTGTTCTGACAAATTGGGAGCCCCTACTTTCTATAACATTTCACTATGAAGAAGGAAAACTTACAATGTTATTCCTTTCAAAAATTATGGTATTTCCAGATCAATAGTCATATGGTAAAAAATTGTCTAAGCCAATTAGTTTGAGAAATCAAACATAAGGGTCAAATGGAGACAAGCTTAAAACCTAACACTTGAAAGCCGACTATAGAATTGAGGTATCCAGAGGGCAGGGCAATGGGACAGGTGAGAAAAAAGAGAGAAGGGATCACAATAGTCTATGGTGGTAGATTATGGGTAATTTGGTGGTGGGTGCACTATAGTGGAGATATCTGAGGTGGGGGATCCTATAATTGCAAAATACTAACAATAATGTAAGCCAATGTTACCTCAATAAAATAAAAAGATGTGCTTACCACACATATAACAAAAAACCCAAAAGAAAATAAAATTATAAATCTACATATCATTGACATCATTTTAGATTTAGAAATACATCTGAATAAGGTCAGGGAGTTTTCATTTCTGAATTTAATAGCATGTAGAAAATGAATACTAAAAAATAGACTGTCTTTATTCTATTTTAAATTGAGAAGTAGATATGCCTTATTAATTAAAAAGAAACAACTTTTAAGCAAAATAATTCAGGACAAAGACAAATACCAGATGGTGTCATTATATGTGGAACATACAGAAACGACACAGAGTTAGATAAAACCAAATTAATAACAAGCCCTAGAAATATGACTGTAGAATTGCGGCTACCAAAGGGGTAAGTTGTGGGTTAGGTATAAAACTAGGGAGTGGACCCAGTGGAGAGTGATGGAAGATTATTTGTGCTTTGGTAGCAGGTGTGGTGTGGAAGGCTACAACAGAGGGTGCGGTCTTATACATCTCAATCATATACATTGTTGTAAGCCAATGTGCCTCAATAAAATAATTAAACAAAATTAAAATTCTTCCTTTTATATAATATGGATGTCTTTTGGTTAGAATTTTTAGATGATTTAATTTTAGAGAATATTTACTTTATAATTTTTTTCTTCCACTTCCAAGGCACCATACCTTTAAATTGGATATTTAGGATAATGACTACTTATCCTTATTTGATCCCTTTCTGGGGAGGGAAGACAGACATTCAGACTGCAGATAGAACATGGATGAAGTTGGAGGCCCAAGGATGTAAGGAACACTAATTAAAAAGAACAGAAAACACTATCACAAATTTAACAGCTACTTAGGTGGCTTAGGAAAGCCCTTGGTCAAACCTGAGGAAACAGATGGATCCTGAAGTGATACCAATACTGAACATTAGGGTCACTTGTTAAAAACAAATTAATTGTATAGATGGATTGCAGCATCTTAGGCTAAGTCAACAAAAAAAATGAAACTAAATAATTGAATTAAATAGCTTTCACTTATCTTGATCTACCACCTCATGGAATTTTTACACCATACAATTCATTTATCTATCATAGTTATGTTCTTATCATCACCTCTGTATTCCTCCCATATCTTAGCTCTATCAGGCAGCTATTTTTTTTTTTTTTTGGTCTGTTCACTATTATATGTGCCAGACACATTAAATAGCAGAATAATAGATTCTCAAGAAATATTTGTCTCCTGAATTAATGAATTTACTGAATACTCCAGAACAGTAGGATTTAAAAAGATGAAGCAAACACACTTTCAGCCCCTGTAATACTTACATCTGGAAGAAAACATCAAATTGCTACAATATAAGGTAGAAATATAGCATATCAATGATATGGACTTAAAGTAATTTAGGGCAGTGCTTCCCAACAGGTATGCTATGGAACCGGAATGTTGTTCAAGAATTATAGTTGTGAGGAGATATTGATTTCCTATTTCCAGCAACAAGTTATTTTTTTCAGATAAATCCTCCCATTTGAATATGGCCAGAAACGCTTAACTACATGTGAAAATCAATGTAACATTAATCCAGCTCCCCTATGGATTTGCAAAGAGGGTTGTCATTGTGTGGGTGTGCCAGGTAACCTCCAGCCTGAATTTAGTTTAAGAGATTCATGGCTAAAGCAGTATCACTAAGTACTTAGCAGAGGAAAATAGTCATGTGCTGTTTAAAAGGGATAAATTCTATGAAGCCTATTGTTAGACAATTTTGATGTTACGCAAATGTCATTAACGTTCTTACAGAAATGTAGTGATGTAGCTTGCTAAACACTTAGGCTGTAGATAGGGACCACAGTCATCTATGCAGTCCATCGCTGACTGGAATGTTACTATGCAGCATGTGACTGTACAAATAGTTGTTGAAGTAATGTGCCTTTATCTTAGGCCTCAGAGAATCCTCACAAATAATATTTTATGACAACTTGCATGATAGAATCTAGTACAATGGGAAATAAGGTGCTTTGAGACAAGAGACACAAAGAAAGAACAGAGACGGACTTATAAAAATTTCAAATATAAGAAACATGAACTACAGATTAAATCAACTGAGCTTAAGTTAAAATAAACAAAATAAAAAATACTTGGATAAAATAAACTCATAAAGTTATTTAACATAAAAATTATCAAATAGAACTCTAGAAATGAAAATGATAATAACTTAAATTTAAAACTATGGATAAATAACAAGTTAGATAAAACTAAAGAGAAAATTACAGATTTCTAATAATAGGTTAAAATGAATGATATATTTAAAAAGTTTCTAAAGTGTTTCACTAAAAGGGAAAAAAAGAGCACAAAATATGGAAAAGAGGTTATGATACAAGGAGAATTGGAAACACATTCTTCAGGGTCCCAGATGAGGGTGCAACATATTATAGGTGACTCTACATTTGAAAAATTAATGAGAGAAATTTGCAGGTCTAATAAAGATATCCATCTTCCGCACTCTCTACCCCATCCTGACCCTGTTTGTGAACATTTTCATTCATTTATACCAATGTGCTGTACAATTATTTCCCATGAAATACCAAGACATGAAAAATGCTGGAAAGCATTCTTTGGAGGCATGAGTTGCTAGTTTTTCTTTTTCCTGTAAAGGACCAGATAATAAATATTTCAGGATCTGTGGGCCATATGGTTTCTATTGCAATGACTCAGTGTTGCAGCTGCAGCACAAAAGCAGCCATATACAATATGTAAATAAATAGACATGACTGTGAGCCAATAAAACTTATATTTATGAAAACAGATATTTCTGGATTTGTCCTATACACTATGTGTTGCTTTTAGCTTACTCACCCCCAATTTTGAGTATCAAGGCAAGGGTTACAATAAAAAAATATATATGTGGCACCACTTTGCTTCCAATGTTAGCTCTCAGAATATGTGTTGAAGGCATAATGCAACGTTTCTGAAACATTTTAGCTCATGTTAAAGGATGTAATGGATTGCTAGTAATGTCAGAAGCACTTATGTGAACTTTCTTAGTTAAAAAAAGACTATATACTATTAAAGAATATATATTCAATACTATAAAATTCAATACTATAAAATCTATGATACACTATAAAACTAAAGAAAGTTTAAAATATTTTAAAGAATAAATTTTTTTCCTGGAAATAAAACTAAAACAATGTCATTTTGAATTACGATGACTTTCTGAGAAAATATACTATGTGGAACATGAAAAACTTCAAAAACTAATGTACTGTCTAAGGTAGAAAAGAAAAAGTAAAGGAAGCTCCTTTTCATATCTTACCAATGAATTTTTAATTACTTTCTCAGGAAAGAGCAGTGTTTCTATTGCCTTTTTCTGTAATTTTAAAAGAGCAAGGTTGTTTGGCAAATAAAATAATTTCATCAATGATGAAACCATAACTATTAGAATTTCAGCATGATTATTTTTACGCACAAAACAATATTTATATTTTTTAGAGCTTGGATAAATTTTAATTTATAATAATGGAAAGGTCTAATATTCTCTTTTCTGTCCATGAGACTATGCTTTTAGCCAAGGTGGTAAAAGCATAACATAATTCTGTATTTTCAAGAAGTGACCATTGTCCCTGAATGCATAATGAGAAGTTCCATGGAATCCTGGCATTTTAGAGGCAATCTCTAAAAATTAACTGCTTCTACAGTTGGATCCATAACAATCTTGAATATACACAAGGATGCAGTTATATCAAGTGCCAGTCAGAAATAGTAATTTCATACCACTAGCTAACTATAGAAAATCAGATAGGAACTTTGAGACTATACAGTAAAATTGAACATATTGGTTCCTAGGATATATTGGCCATACTGAAGTTGCATATAACTGTCAATTTAGAAGACAATATGTCATATTTATCATTTAATCAAGCAATTTCTTTCCAAAGTGTGATCACCATGGTGTACTCAGATACATTTTAACATGTTTTAAACAGATCAATCTGTGCAATAAAAGTAATAGCACTTCTTGAAGTTAACATTTTAAAATTCTGTCTCTGGTTAATTGAAACCACCAAGGAATTCTGGAAATAGTGATATTCTGAGTCATGATTAAAAGTATGCTAAATATTTCAAACACAGACTTACTTTGTTCATTGCTGTTCAAAAAATAAATTCATAATGTCTGTAAAGGACGTTTCCATATCCCCCTAATAAAATAAAACCATAATGTAACTGTTTTCTACAGATGCTCATCTATTTCCTTCCTAAATATTTCTAATTTCCTTCTGTATTGTGTTCATCAAGATCACCTCACTCATTTTGCTTTTATTTTTTTATTTTTTTAAAAGATTTATTTATTTACTTATTTATGTAAGCACAGGGTACAGTCAGAAGTGCAGGAGGGTAAGAGAATTCACCAGAGCCAGAGCGGGGAACAGAGCAGGCCGACTGACGAAATACACTGCTGAGGGGAGCAGCGGGCGGCAGGAGAGGTCTGCATGCCATGTGGGACCCTTGCTGATGGCCAGGGATCAAACTGGAGCTGCAGAGGCTGCAGGCAGCTTCTCAGCCCAGTGCTCAACTGCTGAGCCACCAGGGGAGGCCCTCATTTTGCTTTTAAATAATAATTGTAGGAATGTTAAATTTTGTCAGTATCAGCTTCCCCACAGTTTAACACATTTCAATCAGAGCCTTACTGAAGAGCTTTATCATCAGGTTACTATTTGGAAGGGAGAGTTGGCTACCCAGTAATAATAATGCTTTGAATAATTGTTTTGAACTTCTAAGAACTAATGCATTTTTCTAAGAGTATATTTTTCTAAACAGATAACATTGTGTCTCTTTAATAACATAGGTATGCCAGTTACCTAGAAGGCAAAGAAAATAATGAGAACAACCTCTTTGTAGTGAGGTGATGAGGTAGGGTGTTAGTTTTGTACTTGCTAGGATTCCTATTGTGAGGCAAATGAAATGCTGAATTTTAAAATGAATAATAGGAGAAGAAAACAATATGAAAAACTCATACAACTTAACAACAAAAATAAACATTTGATTAAAAAATGGACTGAGGATCTGAATGTCCATTACTCCAAAGAAAACATAGAGATAATTGACAACATGTGAAAAGAGGTTCATCCTGTCTTTTTATTAGGAAAATGCAAATCAAAGTTACAATGAGATTGGCTCTTATCAACAAGAAACAACAAGCATAGCAAGGATGCAGAAAAAAGGGAATCCTCATACAAGTATGCTGTTGTTGGGAATGTAAAATTGGAATAGCCACTATGGAAAAATAGTATGTAGCATCCTTAAAAAATGAAGACTATTGGGCTTCCCTGGCAGCACAGGGGCTTTGGCACAGCACTGTGAAGCTATCTATAGCCTCTACAGCATGAGCTTGATCCCCGGTTGGCCAGGGAGCTGCCCACATGGCATAGCAGACCTCACCTGTCTCACCCGCTGCTCCCCATAGCAGTGTATTTCAGTCAGTCTTCCTGTTCTGTTCCCCATTCTGTCTCTGGTGAAACCTCTCACCTCCGCACCTCTGGCCTGTCCCCTAGTTCTTGTATGCATAAATAAATATCTTTAAAAAAATTAGGAAAGAAATATCATGATTCAGCTATTCTACTTCTGTGTATTCACACTAATTCAAAACACATATGATCTCCTATGTTCATGACAGCATTATTTGTAATAGTCAAGGTATGGACATAACCTAAGCATACATCGATGGAACAGTTACATTAAATATAAATTACATAAAGAAGATATGATAAATATACATATATATGTATACACACAACACAATGAAATACTACTCAGCTATAAAAAAGAAAATCTTGCCATTTTATTGCAATATACATTGAAATTATGCTATATAAAATAAATCAGATAGAAAAAGACAAGTATGATTTCAATCACATATGGAATGTTAAAAAAAAAAGCAAGTAAGCAAACAAAATAGAACTAAACAGATTGCTGGTTACCAAGCAGGAAAAGTAACTGCGGGAGTAGTTAAAACTGGTAAAAGCAAGTCAAATGCATGATGCTAGATAGAAACTAGACTTTTGTTGGTAATCATGATGTAGTGTATACAGATATGAAATTATAATGCTGTACATTTGAAATTTATATAAAGTTATAAACTAACATTCGTTTAATAAAATTTTATTTTAAAAAAGAAGAGGAAAGTGTCAGGGTCTGAAGAAATAGGGTAATAAAGCAAGGAGAAGTAACACTTCAATTCAGTTACTTGAGATAAAATAAGCCAGTGGCAGTCAAAATGTGATTACTGTTACTCCTGTCTCTAATAAATCAATTTGCAATGTAGGGAAATGGAAAGACAGTCTTTAAATGTTTTTATTTTCAACTACAAGGTAGGCAAATAAATTACGGATGATTGACAAGACTGCTTAGCAATGTTGAAGAAGTCACAGGCAAACTTTATGCAATTAAAAGGAAACATTTTCTGAGAACAACTATGATCCTTCAAAGACCCTTCTGCTTAGAAGGTGCTAAGACACAGAAAAAGACCACTTGTTACTTAAAGGGAGACGTGTGAGTTTTTCCAGGGGTGTATTTATTACACAAGATCCAATTCTCAAAATCCAAATTTAGGGTAGCCCAGAGAATGTGCAAATTATCAACAACTCCATAACTTTGCAAGTTATTAAAATAAAATACCTAAAAAGAAATACTCCTCCCAACTAAAATAATTCTATTTCTGAAATGAGCAAAATTCTTTCAGTTTATTTCATAGGTCATTTGTGATGAAGCATTTTTGCATCCTATTAATTAGTTAGGCAAAGCAGGGAAAAGGTGCAGGCGGTTGAGCACAGTACTGTCAAGCTGTCTGCAGCCTTTGCAGTGCAGGTTCAATCCCTGCCGGCCGGGGAGAAACCCACATGGCGTAGCAGATCTCTCCTGTCTCGCCCACTGCTCCCCTTAGCAGTGTATTTCATCAGTCTGCCTGTTCTGTTCCCCGTTCTGTCTCTGGTGAATCCTCTCACCCTCCCACACATCTGGACTGTATCCAGTTCTTATATAAATAAATCTTTAAAAATATGTTTCAAATTTGCCTAAAGCTGTTTCTAATCAGAGTAAAATAAACTGTCTTTGCTTGACTGGTATTTTACCATTAGAGAAAACATTGCTGTTTACAATGGACCTTACCCCTGTAACAATCTGAAACATACTCCCTAAACCTTTGAATATTAGGTCTAGTAATTGCCAGAAATATGTCATTAATAAAATGAAACATAAGTGGAAATAATTCCTTAATAGAATGTTTGTTGAGAACACTGTTGTACAAAACTAACCAATAAACATCCGTTGTACAAAACTAACCAATAAACATCCGTTGAATATATACTATGTGTAGGAGTAGTAGATATAAAGAATGCAGTAATGACTAAGAAAGAGAAAGTATCTCATGGGTGGAAGCAATAAGCAAGCAAGAAGTAAACTGCCTGCTGTGAAGAATACAAAATAGGGTGATATAAAGAGAAAAACAGGGTAAAAATTTGGATGGGATATTCGGAAACAACCCATGGAAGCATACACAGAGATACACAGAAACACAATTTATAAAATAAAAAAAAAATTAAAAAAACACGCTATCAGTATTGGGAATAGTAGATCAATTAGTGATATATCAACATAACCTATGAAATCCAAGGAATAAAATACATGTAGCAAAATTTAAAAAAGTTCTGAGACATATTGTTGAATTAAAAAATTGAAGATGTCACCTATTGCACATAGTATCAAAATATTTATGTAAAATTAGTGTTAATTTCTTTGGCTGTATACATATTTCACTGCATAAATGGATGTCTGAAATTATCCATAACAAATACAAACAGAAGTGACGTTGTGGAGATGGGAGGATCTGCAGCCCAAACATGGCTATGATCAAGGGGGTCTTTGCTTCAACTAGCATGCTTTCCAGCTTTACAAGTAAAAGACACATATACTTTTATAATTAATAATTTGAAAAAATAAAACTTAATTTGATAACTCAAACCAAAATTAAAAGTCAACTTCTAATTTCTATTTTATTAATGCAATCTTGAAAACACCATTTAAATCAATCCCTTTCTGTATAAAAAGCAATAGTCATAGCTCTTCACTATTAACAATACTTCCAGAATTAATACTCAAAGTTAAGGTCATTGAATTAATAAAACAATTGAGTAAATAAGCATGATCAAAACATGTAAAAGAACAGATGTGAAAAAAGGAAATAAAGTTGTCTTAACCTTCATTGTTTAACTCACCCAGGAAACCAATTAAATGATGAAACAGTCTGATGAAAGTGTGATGGGATAGAAGTTCTGTCACATTGAAAAGCTTTTTGATCACTTTCAGATACATCAAGGCAACATGAACTACACTGATCTCTTGAGATAATCTGTTTTGAAAGGCAGCTAAACACACCTCCTTTCATTGAATAGTTTTCTTCAAGGACAACTTAAAAGCTTAATTTTGTAAAGCTAAGACAAGTTCTTTGTGATAGATAAGAGTCATGTTATCAGCAGATGTTAAAGAAAGTAGAGTGTGATTGATTCCTAAGGTTAACACTGACCTCAAATAGTAGTGGTTTTATAAATTAAACTTAACACCTTAATCTATCTGGGAAAGGAAGCCAAGGGAGGCACAAAATAGGGAAATGCTGTTTATACTTGTAATATCTCTCTAACAGACCGTTAGGACCTTTGGATCAACACAGAAGCATTTAACCCATTATAGTTAAATCAGAGTTGGCTATTATTCATGGAAACATGCAAGTAGTTTTAATCAGGAGTTTAACATATTTTTCTTGAAAAGAAAATATTCAATTAGATTATCACAGCATTATATACTTGCCTTGGCTATAAATACACACAAAATTGCTTTAGAATATACTAACAAATTATGTAGTGCTTTAGAACATATATGAAAGTCTTTTCTGGATATTATAGAAAGGAAAGCTTTGAATACTTTACTAACATAGATTTCTCTATGGGATTTCAAAAAGAAAACAAATAATGATATCAGTGAAGACACTCATATTATCACCAGGGAAATTTGGGATTCTCATTTTGGCACTGTTTCTTAAAAGAAGAGGATCTCTAAATATAAAAGCAGCCCCCAAAACAAAACAAACAAAAAACCCCAAAAGCGCATGTCACTGATTTCTCATTCACAATGATGTCATATGATTCTGTATCGGTACCCCAGCAATGATCACACTGCCACAGGTTTAGTTTTTATCTAAAAATTCTATGGATATTCCTCCTCTAGACTCTCTGTTACTGTTGAGATGCATGTAACATCATAAAAGCAAACGTAGATTATATAATGTGTGAAGAACACATGAAAGATTTTAGAATGTGGCATCCTACATGACAACATACACATGGAGGTATTATTTTGGGGGATTAATTGATATTTATCTCCCCGCCATGCAAAACAGACATTGTATAATCTAACTACCACACTGAAATAAATCTACACAAGTATTTAAAGTATAGAAGTCATTTTAAAACTTAACCATAGATTTTTCTGCTGTTTGAGACATTGAAATCTTACAGAATTACCAATGAGATAAGATGATTTTGAGCAGATATTTTGCAATTACTTGAACAAACAAAGGAATCCACGGAAGTATTATTCATCCTTATTTATTGCAATTATTTTCCGTTGTCTTCATGAATTTATAAAACATATGAATGAGAAAATTGTCACTCAATGTTTTTATAACAAAACAAATTTTGAAGGCCATATAAATATTGCATTACTCTGATAATAGATTCAAGGTCATGCAAGTAATGTATTGGTTAAATTACCAGAGAAATCGCTATTTTATATTGCAGTGCTAAGCTGAATTACTAGAGAAAGAAGTTGGAATAGCATTTGAGCTTCTATAGTCTTTAAAATATTAGAACTTTTAAAAATCCTCAAGGAATTCACCTTGTAAAATGTGTCTAACACATGGGATAGCGCAGATATAACCTGATGCACCATGACACACAAACACATTCACTACACTGTCCTGCAGATTCAAAGAGGAAAATGTTTTCTCTTTGCATACAACTCAAATTCCACTAACTTATCATATTTCTATTGACTAGCGGACAGCTGAAATAACTTAATGTGCTTTGAATATTTATTCCAAAGTAATGTAAGGAAACATCTGTCACTTACGTTTTTGAATCATCCCATAACACACAATAAGGATTCAAAGTACCCTAAAAATAAACAAAAAAGAATAAATGTATCTTGAGTACATACATAAAAAATTGAAGGACTCTGTGAAATGCAAACATGATGACAGATTTCTTATCTTACAGCATGATACCTTAAAGATTCCACTCTTTATTTTTTTTTTTTTGCATAAAAAACCTTCATGTCCATTTTCATAGATCTGATGACCCATTTTAAGAAGGTCTATCATGAAATAATGCTTATTCTAAAAGTGATAATCTCTATGATTTTTTGAAATATGGACCTCACAAGAACCTTGATGATTTCTAATTTTTTCTCTAAAATATTAATAGTTAGATTACTTCACATATGATCACCAAATTATTCATAATATTGAAATCACAGTGAAACGTCCAATATTATGAACATGTACAATCAAGATGACCACTTTCTCTTCAGTTTCCAGTTATTAAGCTGCCAAGGAAAGAGATAGTTGAACTAATTGTCCATTTCCAGAGTTTGTTGACTTGGAAAACCTTTTAAATGGATATTTGGTGGTTTTTTGTTTTTGCTTTTGATCAAGTAACTCCCTCTTCCTAGAATTTCTTCCCTTCTTATTTTCTAACTGACCATGTTCTTTCAAAATCCTGATTCTTCAAGAGGCTGGGTTATCTTCCAATCCTCAGAAGCTTCCTCTTCTGTGCTTTTGAAAGTTAGTGACTTTTCAGGGACATTTGGTTTGTTTTTAGTATTTAGAGATGATAAAGCATGAAGATGCTAAAGATGATAAAAACTCTTTGGTTCATTTGACATTGAGCCCTAACTGTTTTGCAAGTTCACATTATTTTTGGTATTTTTATTTTTTTCAGCAACAGTAGTGGTGCCATCCCAAGGCTTCCAGATGCTTGTCACTTTCCTGCCACCAAAGGATCCTGTAGTGATGTTCCTCACTCTTCTTTCACTTTCACTCTTTAGCTGTTCTTGGGCTTTGTGTAGGGGTTGGAGAATGCCAACACCTGCTATAGATTAGCAATGTTAACAAGCTATATGTGTATCTATGGAGGGGTACTCTACATGTTAAATCAGCTCCTCCTGGGTGAATACTAGAAGAGAAACAATTTTTTTTTTAAGATTTGTTTATTCATGCATACAAGAACCAGGGTACCAGCCAGATGTGTGGGAGGGTGAGAGAATTCACCAGAGACAGAGCAGGGAACAGAACAGGCAGATTGACTGAAATACACTGCTGAGGTGAGCAGTGGGCACACAGGAGAGGTCTGTCGTGCCATGTGGGTATCTCCCCTGCTGGCCAGGATTGAACTCACACTGCAGAGGCTGCGTATAGCTTCATAGCCCTGCACTCAACTGCCTGCACCACAGGGGAGGCCCATGAGAGAAACAATTTTGTAGAAAAAAAAAATAATGAGTCAATCAAGAGAACTGGTTTGTCTCTTGAATGAGTAGACCTTATGTGAGATGAACCGACACTGCCATTGGTGACAGATCCTACTTCCTGTAGCTGGGCAGAAAATAAGTCGACTTTCTTCAGATGGCAGCTTAAGTTTCCTGAAATAATTATTATCTGAAATAAGTGTTAGAAGCAACCTGAGGTTGCTACCTAATAATTTGGAAAAGGTAAGTTAGCAGTAACTTGAAACAAGAGGTCAAATAGGATGAAGAACCAAGATCTACAGTAAGAAAAGCATTTGATTATTGTGATTAGACTATTTTTTTAAAGATTTATTTATTTATACCAGCACTAGGTACAGTCAGAAGCACGGGAGGGTGAGAGAATTCATGAGAGCCAGAGCGGGGTACAGAACAGGCAGACTGACGAAGTACACTGCTGAGGGGAGCAGTGGGCGTGGCAGGAGAGGTCTGTCTCGCCATGTAGGACCCTCGCCGGTGGCTGGGGATCAAACCAGCGCTGCAGAGGCTGCAGGGAGCTTCGTAGCCCAGTGCTCAACCACTGCGCCACCGGGGAGGCCCTATTGTGATTAGACTATTAAGACAAGCTTCACTTGTCTAATAGTTGAATAGAATCATGTCTAATGAAACTATAATGGGATGTGCTAGATCTTTATTCAGTTCAATAATTATGTATCAAGCAGTTACCATTAATAATTCTCCCTTTATGTAATATTTTCAGATATCTACAGATCCTATCCTATCCCTAAAGAGTGTTTTTTCTTCCTCTGTCAAACATATATTGTTGGTTTCAAGTTCTCGCAACTTCTATGTCATCCTGGAGCACTTTTGAAATGTGTTTAGAAAATCCATCTATAAGTGTCCGACCTGTAGTGAATAAAGCAATAGTATTGCCTCTTCAACTTATGTGACATATTCCTAATAACACAAGCTCAGACAGTACCAGATATTTTGATAGTCTCTTCCTGAGCTTGACAGGTTTTACTCATACACTGAAGTCCCTTAGGAGCTTTCTGAATCCTAATTTTGGTCTCCCACACATTCACTATTGCTCAAGTTTTACATCATTCCAGGACTAAAAAAACAAACATGATATCTATGTCCACATTCAACCAGTCTTTGACTAAAATGATGAATACACCAAGGCAGGTAAAAGTTACAGATTACTGATTCCTTCCCAGGTGGATATGCTCTCAGTGCCAGCCAGTTATAAATCAACCCTCATCCCTCAGTCTTATCAAAAAGCAGATAATCACTGAGGTATATCTGGAAAGGCAGCATCTGTGAAAGTCTACATAAGCATTCATGAAACATTACCTTTCTCTTTGGCAAGTGCTGTGTCCTGGATCCATTTTAGAAATGCAATAGAAATATAAATAATATCACTATCCTAAAATTTATTTAATCCACTACAATTTATTTTACTATTCATTTTAATTGAGATATTTACCTAACTCCAGTATTTCAGAACCATCACCATTCTCCAAAATCACACAAAGGCCACATATCCAAGGGATCCAACTTCTTATCAAAAAATGCTTATGCCTCTAAATTAGCTCTTAGAGCATAAAAATACCTTCTTCCCTGCCATGGTACAGTCTTAAAGAGGGTCAGGAAAGACACATACGCTTCAATACAAGACACATGTTACTATAAATGTCACAGGTCACAATTTACAGCATAAGGGGCACAGCATCATGGCC
Source organism: Talpa europaea (assembly GCF_964194135.1). Lineage (NCBI taxonomy): Eukaryota > Metazoa > Chordata > Mammalia > Eulipotyphla > Talpidae > Talpa > Talpa europaea. The sequence goes on from NC_140068.1 coordinate 71,385,221, forward strand.
TGAATCACTAAGTTTCAAGGAAGATGGGTCTTTACTTGTCTGGTTCTTACAGAAGGCAGAGATCTGGACATTCAAGGGACAGGGAGTGAAATGATATTTCAAATAGATTTGTTCTTATAATCAATGGACCCTATCTTACCTGCAATTGTCATATAATTGGTGACTTTATAGCTCAGTATAGCCACAAGATTGTTCACAAAATACATTAAATTTGTAAAAGGATTTGTTCATCAAAGCTCTGAGAACTTTGTGACTAGGAAACTAAGCAAAAACAAGTGATGAATAAATCTTAAATAGCCCAGAAAAACTTGTTGAAATGCTCTGCTGAGAAATCACTTATTAAATATTTTTCATAATTTTCAGATACTTTTCTCAAAGGGACTGTGCCACAAGATCTGTTATAAGGCATTAAATGAAAATCAGTAATGAAATGGTAAACCCAACAGAGAATAGCAACAAAATTTAATGACAGGAACAAGAGAAAAAAAGGTAAGCTGAGAACTAGCCTATAGAAGTGAATTTAAAAAACATATTAAACTAAGAAACCAAAATTTTTCAAGTAAATGAGACAAATGGACTGAACAAGATACATTTACAAAATAGAATAATTGAGGTTTAAAATATTAAAACTACATGTATTTGAAAACTTTTGGACAGGATAATGTAATCTTGAAAAACAGTTTTGGCACAAAAAATGTCTTTTTGTCTCTACTCAAAGTAGCATAGTAAAACTGTACTTAAATATTTCTACTCACCCCTTTCAAGTATCCTAAAAATGAACCATGACCCAAATTTGCTAATTACCATAGAGGTGCCACATACCACTTTCAAGTGTCAATAAATTTCCTGTTTTCTTTTACTTCTGTCACAATATCAACCAAATCAATATAGCTAATAGTAGAACATATCACCAGCTTTGTCAATGTATTTTCATGGGTGCTTCTCACTTTTTCTTTGGTTTTAATACCTTTGTTTTTCTTATTTATAAAACAGAATATTTGGCCATCCTTTATAGATCTATCACTTAATGATGGTTCTAGAATGACAGTTATAAGGGAATTCCTTTCTTCTTTCAAAAGTATCTTCAAGTCTTTCATTTCCCCTTTTGGAATATGTTAAATATATCTCACTATGGGAAATTAATAACACAGAAGTCATGTGAGAGCTAGAAGATACTCAAAACATGTCTATCCATTCAGTTACTAATTCATGCAAAATCTCTTATTAAACACCTATTATTACATTCCAGATAACCTGTGTGGTGCTGGGGGCACAGGAATGAAGAAAACAAAATTCCTGAGTCATAAACTTAATAGTGAAGAGGACAGGGAGAAAGATAAAAAACACAAGCAAGTAAATATATGTATGTTGAAATGTTAGTCACAATGAGCAGGAAATGTTAGTCACAATGAGATGAAATGTTAGTCACAATGAGTAGCAAAGACTGGTAAGTCTATGGATCACAATTTTGTACATTGGTAGGACTGCATTAATAATGTGATAAAATGGCAGAGAGCTGAAGAATGTTGGTTACAGAAAAAAGACAATGATTGATGACCAAATTTCTCTAATTTTTCTTGGTGCTTTAAAGTCCTAAATAAATCCAATCCACATGCTATCTTAATTAAACTCTTGTTATCTTAATGTTTTCAAAGTGTTTTTCTCTGAACCTGAAGTAGAATCATATTGGGATGCTTATTAAAAAGGAAGATTCACTTTTTTTGGTGTTAGGGGAAGTAAGATCTCAGTAGATATAAACATTTCCATGGTCAAATCTATGACAGGTCACTAAAAGATGATCACTGAGAGAAAACCCTTTCTGTGTTATATCTTTTAACATATAAACCGTTTCATGATTCCTGAAAGTGTAACAGACCACCCAAGTGGATGATATCATTTAAAAAGATATTATATAAAACTTAACAACAGGAATCTGAATACTCTACAATTTTCTCAAATGATGGTTAAGCACTGTTCCATACTTCAGTATTTTTCAATGATACTTTAAAGATTTATTTATTTATTTATTTATTTATTTATTTATTTATTTATTTATACAAGTACTGGGTACTGTCAGAAGCGTGGGAGGGTGAGAGGATTCACCAGAGCCAGAGCGGGCAGCAGAACAGGCAAACCAACGAAATACACTGCTGAGCGGAGCAGTGGGCAACAGGAGAGGCCTGCGCACCATGTAGGACACTCTCCAGTGGCCGGGGATCAAACCAGCGCTGCAGAGCCTGTGGGCAGCTTCACAGCCCAGCGCTCAACCACTGTGCCACCAAGGGAGGCCCTTCAATGGCACTTTAAAAGACTCAAATGTGGGTCAAACATTTTTTGGAGATAACTGACATATACCTGAACTCTAAAAGCCTGGTTGAAAATGCAATACTATTTTCTTAATAGCCATATGAAGACCAGCAATTTTGAAATAAGAATGATTCCATGGAATGTATAACACTGAGAACCTGTTACATCACGAGGACAAAAAGAGTTGGTTTTGGCTTAAAATTAATGATAAAAAGATCATTGACCTGAGCAGTGCAGAAAATTGTTTTATCAGAGCTAGTCACAGCCATATCATATAGCTTTTCTCAAGGAGTTGGCAACTCTTTAATAGGAACACATAAGGGGGCATATATTTAATTCAGGTACTTCTATACAGTTATTCTGCAGCCTACATTAACCAGATAACACCATTTTTATGGATCTGATAACAGCTTGCTTTAATTTCCAAGATATTTCACTAACTTTAATGTACATTATTTCTCAATGAATACTTTTTGGTTGACATATGGGAAGCAATAAAAAGTTGAGACACAATCAGGAATTACTTATTTGTGTATCCTCCAAAGAAAATCATTGCCTCCACATATATGTCTTAGAATATCTGACCCATGTATGATTCTGTCATTTCCAACAATGACTGCACAACAGTCTGGAGTAGGTCTCAACAAACAAATGGGGCATCTAGAGGTAAAGTCTCTCTAATCATTCCCTATGATTTGAAATGACAAACAACTTCAATAAACAAATACTTAAATAGATTTCACATAGATATACTATACACCTTAGATCTTTTATCTTTTACATTAGGAGGATACAATACTATGTCTTAATAATACCTATAGGGGGTTGTAGTGGAAACAAGGACTGACAGGGAATTTTGCACTGCTCTATAGTCTATTAGCTGCTAATGGAGACATTTTGCTAAATTGTTTCAAGAGCACGGCATGTCAGTAAATGTCATAGTTGCCTCTGACATCCAGCAGTTGGTTCCAAAAGCCTTTTCTATGTCTGCTTATGTAGTGCTATGTCATGGCGTCTTTAATATTCCCAAATATCCCACCTCTGTTTTACAATGGCCATTCACACTGATGATTTCTTTAATCAGGTTCCTAAAGTGCTGGTATGATAATCAGCAGGACAAAACATTATTATGATATCAGCAGAATTTTCATTGAACAATGCATTATCAGTATTGCAGTATATCTGACTTATAATGGCACTATTAATGTATACATACACATTTTCATAATATAAAAATTAATTTGCAATGCTCAGTGCAGGGTTATTACTTTTCTATTGCTGTTGTAACTAATTAGCATAAAACTTCAGCTGCATAGACTGATACAAATTATTATCTCACTGTTTCTGTAGGTCATAGAGCATCTTTCCTCAAGAAATTCACGAGTTAAGTCAAAGTGTTGGCAGAAATACACTACTTTCTGGAGGTTTTAGCATAATTCTCCTTCCTGCAGTTGTGAGACAGCAGTCCACTTTTCTTTCCTGGCAGGGAGGGATTGTGTTTAGTTTTTATAGACTGCCCACCACTTCCCTTGTTTTGGGATCCTCTTCTTTCTTCAAACTCAGCAACAGCAGTTTCAACCTGGCCAGAGCTGGAAAAGGTTCCCTACTTGTAATGGCACATGAGATTAAATTGGACCTTCTCAGATAATACAGGATAATTTCCCCAGCTCAATGTTCTTAGACTTAATCATGTTGGTGAAGTTCCATTTAATACAACATGTGCACAGTTTCTGGGGATTAAAATATGGACATTTTGTCAGAGGGGGATTGGGGGCATCGTTCTGTTTGCCATGCATAGTCAACAAACAAGCTCATGGGCTGAATCTGGTCTGCCACATGTTTTTGTCAGTCAAGTTTTATTGGAACTGAGCCACACCAATTTGTTTATATGGTGTCTAAGGCTGCTTTCACACTGCACCAGCAGCATGGAGTAGATGTGACAGCCCATGATGGCTCATATGCCTCAAATATTTACTGACTCAACTGAAAATGTTTGCTGACCCCTACTCTGGCAATCGCATAATTATAATATTCTACAATGATTTTGAAGAATATCAATTATGTATTATGAATAAAAATAAGCTAATTTGAAATGTAAGTGGGAAGAATACTTATTCAAGTTGAGGAATTTAGGAAATAATCAGAAAAACTATAGCTAGAGAACAATTTCCATCTCAATTTCAATCGTTGGCAGAGCCATCAATCTACTTGTCTAGTTAGCATTTCAAGACTCTCCCATAAAATTACCAAGAGCTTTACACAGGCAAAACATCAGAAATCTCTTCCAAATGGGCAAAAGCTCCTGTAGAAAAGTAATTAAAAAGTGATGGGATATAAATATCCCTTTTTGAAATTACAGATGTGTAAACTGGACTTCTTTAAGTTTTGCCAAGAGATTTTTAATTCCTTAAGTTGTTATCAGCTGTTGATATTCAAGTAACAACTTGAATATCAATAAATACTCACTGATGAATGCCAGAATTTCTTTTCATTGTCTCTCATGCTCATTTAATGGTAACAAGTACATCCGTTACAGTCATTCATTGTGTTTTTCACCATTATTTACACAGACTATGGTTCATGATGAATTTGAGTTTATGGCCAAGAAAACACAACCCACAAGGCCAAATTCCCATGAGATCTTGTGTGAATTTCTTTTGTGACATCTTTTTGTGAATATTTTGTGAATACCAATTTGAGAATTACAAATTAACCTGATGGATTTTTCTCAGTCCTGAAAGACAGCAGTGTTTCTCTACCTTGACCATTAGAGCTATTGCTCAGAGAAAAAAAGAAAAAGGAGGACAGGACTGGACTGCAGGCCCACACAGCCCAATCAATCATTCCACTAGAAATGGGATTATATAAAGCCTTTTTACGTGGAAAAAAAGAGCATTTTCAGGCTAAGTTGAAAGATCTTGAGGTAACTAAAATGCATTCATTTTATTATTTTTCAAACTCAAAAAACAGGACTGCTCTCCTTCGCGAAGAGTCTCAGCATGTTCATAACAGACAGCGCGAATGCAGCCTAAAGGTGGGTGTTTGTCCTTGTGCATGTGTGTGCACGTGCGTATGTGTGCAGATATAGATGCATTCTATTGCGTTTATTTAGGTATTAGGTATTACTTTTGATAAACTTATTGACTGTCTGTATGTATTATAGAGTCTAAGAACACATTTTTGAAGAAAACTGAAGTAACAAGAAAAAACAAAATTTTTTCTGGAAAAAACAATTTGATATATTTTAAAAGCAAGTGATTTTTTTTCTCTGAGCACTAATGACCATAATCCATGACTCTATAGGTCATATTAATAAAGTCATAAGCCAAAAAACTGAACTAAGAAGAGTATCTTACTCATTAATGACTTATTAGTTGGTTAAAATTGCAATTGGCTTTGCTAACTACAATTTGGAATTTCAAGATTTCTTATTCTATTATCTGTTCCTAACAGTCCCCAAGGGTCTTATTATATTTAACACATTTTAAATGCAATTTGTTAAAAAGCTTTTAAAAAAGAACACATTTGGTTTAGAAAATGTTAACGGGCTTTCCCTAGACTCATTATAACTATTAATTCCCATTTTTCATTTTTTTCCAAATGGTATATAAAACAGATAAAATTTGCAAGTCATTATACTTTTCTGAGCTCAGGGAAGTGTGGCACATACTTTTGATATAAGAAGTGAAAGTAGTCAGACTTGATATTAGAGATAGACCATATCAATTTTGAAGACAGCAATGATTTATACACACACATATATATGACTATATATGTATATAGATAGAATGATAAATGATAGGTAGGTAAATGGATAGGTGGGTTGGTAGATAGCTATAGCTATAATGTAGTTTCACCTTATTTCAGAAAATTTCAATTTTCATGAAATTTCAAGATACATCATTTTCTCACAATTTAGCTGTTAGATTTCAATATATTTCATTATATATACTTTGGCTATCTCATCAATGGAAATAAATTAAAATTAAGATACAGAACACACCTTTATATTGCTATTAATAAATATGAAGATTCCCAATAAATCATTCATATTATTTCTCTTAGTAAACAATACAGCATTTTACAAAAAAATAATTGGATGGCAAGTATAAATAAAACAAGCATTATAAATTCAAAATAGTAAAACATGAAGGACTAAATTCATGGTACAGTCTACTACCACATGCTAAGTATTTAAAGAATAAGGGAAATAAGCAAGGGGTCAGGTGGTCCCAAGAGCTTCACTGTGTGGTTGGTAAATTGGGTAGCTCTGTGGACAGGCAAAGGGGCACTGTAGGTGAAGGGAGAGTCACAACAGCATTTTCTTCTCCAATGCATTATAAAACCATCCTCTTCCTTTTCTTCTTCATCTCCACACACCCCCACTTGTTTGTAACATATTTGCCTATTTTCTTTTAAATCTGGGTCATCTATAGTGGAGATAGTATTCCTTCGCAACCTTGTTAACTCATCCAAAATATTCAAAGGCAGAATTAATTCTAAATGATGTGTTAGTTATCTCAGTGTTCTTCTATGTTGCTATTCATTGCCATCCTAGTATCAAGCTAGATCTTGATAAAATCATTTACTCTACATTCCAAATTCAATAAGCAGAAATAATTTTTTGTACATGATTTCTCTTTTGTAAACTTGCTAATAAAATATGCCCTCAGAAAATAGCAGTTTGACAAAAAGCTTAAATTTGTTTATTTCAAAATAGTTTCATTGAATTAAAATAGTGAGACTGCTTTATCAACACTATTTTTGAGGTTACTGTTTATTCAAATTATGAAAAAATTCATTTCATTAACATGCTCTTTCGATTCTTAATAATGATTTTATCTTTATTTAGGAATGTTGCATTTAGGAAGTGTTTTCTTCTTAAGAAACATGGCATACATTCTGACAACTGCCTTTCCAGTTTTCTATTTAGGAAATTAATATCTATCACTCTTCTCATCAATTCTTATAATTAGATAGACATTACCATGATAATCATTAAGTAAACAAGTAAATTTTGAACATACAAATAAATAAGTTTCATATTCAAGAGGAATATTAAAAAATATCTCTCAGTTCTGAGTGCAATGATAAAAACAAAACTCTTCTAAGGTATGAGGAGGATGACACTGAAGAAATAAAACAGATTCTCTTAAGTTAGACAGAAACAGTGTAGTCACAATTTGGCAAAGGTAAGAAAAGACCTAATAGGTTTAAGTATTAAATGCAGTGTTGTAAGGTTATTGATGAAATTTGAGGTTTTCATTAACAATCTAGGAAGTCTGAGGCATGTGGTAAAAAAAGTGGTTTTTGGGAGGATAATTGTCACTTCTTATAAAACCATGGCTGATTTTTTTAAAGTTAAAAATTACAGAATAATATGTTTTGTCGTTCAAAGGATGTGAATAACAATTCTTTTATGTCATCCACTAACTACATGAATTTGGGAAAATGACAAACACACCATGTACTTCCAAACTTTGTACATAAAAGGTCAATTTTATGGAAACTTTGCAAGGAATTAAAAAAATATGCATGCAACATACAAGACTTTCATTTTAATAGGGAAAGCATAATTAAGAAAACCTTATTATGAACATTTTCCTTACTGAAACTTACCAATGATTTAAATATTTAAAGTGAATGTTAAATGATAGATACTTTAAATTTCTATTTAAAGACTGAACAAGAAAAAACAAATTCCAGTTTTAAATGTATGGATTTCAGGAAAGGTTCTTGCCATTTGGGATCAATGGTTAATATTTTAATCACTGTAACACTTGGGTAGTTATAAGGAGACTTCTCTGATATTCAATTTAACAATTTTCTATGCAGCATCACCCATTCTCCTACTCTGGAGTTCACTACTTCCATTTGTCCTAAGTTTATAACTTCTATTTCTGCATGCACTTTTATTCCATGTATTTACTTGAAGGGTCTTTCTCATCACATCATGAGATAGGCTCTTATTAATCTTTGTCTCCCATATTACCTTCAAGTCCAATACTAATAGGTATGCTTATAAATAATCTATTAACTATTATTTTAGATAAAGTGAAGAGAGATTCTCATGAAAAAAAGTGGATGATAATATGGCTTATTGATTTTATATAATATACATTCTCAAAATAATTTGCAAATCTAAAAACTCTAGAAAATGTCTTCTGGTCTTACTGGTGAAGATCATAACTTTTAACCTCCCATTAAAGGTAAATTCTGTAAGTAACTTAATGCCAAGAGATGGTACTTACATTCGCCAAGTGAGCTAGTTCTATCTCCAGGAACGAATCAGTTGTTTTGGGTTCAGGCCTTATTGTGACCACGATGATTTTTGAATTAACAACAGTATAATTTCTGAAACAGAATAATGATTATTAAAAGAGGAAAAATTGATAAAAATTATAAATTTCCACTGTTCAATACATGTCAGGATGACATGTTAAATAAGGGTCTCTTGGGCCTCCCCAGTGGTACAGTGGGTTGACCGCAGCACTGTGAAGCTGTCTACAGTCTCTTCAGCGCGGGGTCAATTCCAGGCCAGCCAGGGATCTATGCACATGGTGCGGCAGACCTCTTCTGTCTTGCCCACTGCACCCCTCAGCAGTGCTTTCAGTCTGTCTGACTGTTCTGCTCCCCATTCTGTCTCTGGTGAATCCTCTCACCCTCCCATGACTCTGGCCTATACCCCAGCTCTTGTATAAATATTTAAAAAAAAAAAAGGGTCTCTTAAGTAAATAGATTTGAAACATGCTATCAAAGTACTATTCATGAGAAAATTCAGTTCATTTGTTGGCATAAATAAGCTCTAAGTTGAACAAGAAAATTTTGGAGGGAGGTGTCCATTGCTTTATGCTACCAATTGAGGTGCTGTAAAGATGACAACACAAAAGCACTGGCAAGTCTTTGATTACTTAAATCTGATTCACTTCTATAGAGATGGAGTATGAATTCAAAGCTTTGGGCAATCTCTACATGAATATAATCTATTTATTTCAAGATGGACCTAACGGTATTGTTCTCCAGTAGGCCAAATATTCTTCTTGCAAGGTGATGTCTTGCATTTTTTAGATTATCTCAAAATTTATTTAGACATTTGAATGTGGTATATCATAAAAACAAGAAAAGTCTAATATAAATAATGCTAGTGTGAATTATTGGCTATCTTTCATTTCAGCAATGGAGATTTGCAGGCCACTTCTATATCTCAATATGCTCAATGTAAGGGACACATTTGCCTTTTGAATTATCTTGCCAAGTGCAGTTTACTCAAAAATAAGTTTTAAATATAACTGGTATCTATATATATATATTTTAGATATTAATGATGCTGTATATTTTCATTATTGAAAGGAAATAAAGTATATAAGTATAAAAAAGTTTTTATTTCAAATAAATCATCGTACTTCCACAGAGCATGTACTGTTCTGCAGAATTAGTAACATGTTAAATATATTTGTAATAAGCATTAACTATATTTGTAACAGGTATTAAATGACAGTCATTTAACATCTTTTCTCTTTTTGGTTAAAGTTATTATTTACAGATAACAAAATGCACCAATTTTAAGTGTGCAATTTAGTGTTCTTGGTAATTTTTTAAAAATTTATTTATTTTTAATTAAGGTAATGTTGGAGTACCCCATCAGGTATTAGCATTGTAATGCAACCACCACCAATGCACCCATATTCCACCACCACACTGTTGTGTTTCCTTCTCTCTTTGTTCTTTCCTATCTTCCTCCCTTCCCTACTTGGTGCTTCCATTCTGTAGCCAGCTATCGGGTTAGTTTTCAGCTTGTCTTTATCTGACTATGAATTTATTTACTTTGTATTCCACATATTAGTGACACCATGCAGTATTTATCTTTTTCCTTCTGACTTATTTCACTTAGCATTGAACTTTCAAGCTCTATCCATGTTGATGAAACAATTAAAAAAAATAAATTCATGCTCTTGGTAATTGTATACCATCATGTTAGCTTTACTAAATCAAGAGAAACAACTGATTCCTCACCCTTAACAGTTTCCTCTAGACCCTTTGTACAACCTGTGGACATCTTCTCACTATAACCATGCCTTTTCCAGAATTTTATTTAAATAGAATTATACAGTACCAATATTTTGGTGCTTTACATAATTCATGTGGTATAATTTTTGAAATTCATTCTTTTTGTTTCTCTTTATAGGTTATTACTATTCTATGATATGGATATACTACTATTTGGGATCTATTAATCAATTAAGTATGCAATTCTTTGGATGTTTCTGGTTTTAAGCTTTTATTAATACTAGCTAGTCATACTTACATCTTTTTTTTGAAGATTTATTTATTTTTATAAAAGAGCTGGGGTACAGGTCAGAGGCACAGGAGGGTGAGTAATTCACCAGAGACAGAGCGGGGAGTAGAACAGGTGGACTGATGAAATACACTGCTGAGGGGAGCAGCAGGCACGGCAGGAGAGATCTGCCACGCCATGTGGGACTCTCCCTGGCTGGCCGGGAATCGAACTCTCGCTGCAGAGGCTGAGGACAACTTCACAGCACTGCGCTCAACCTGCTGCGCCATGGAGGAGGCCCACATACTTATATTTTATGAATAACTGGCATACATACTTTCTGTGTTGACATATATTTTCACATATCTTGGATAAACACAAAGAGGTGGAATTACTTGGTCATGTGGTAAAAACATGTTTAATTTTACATTGCTATCATTGTTTTCTAGAATAGCTATACCATTAAAGGCACAGAATTATAATATTATATAATAATGCTAAACTTCACAGTTTTATCATAATGTTATCTCTAATGAGATGGTTTTTTGCCAAAGTTTCACCAGGAAATAAAGTTAAGCTATGCTATAGTTGGAAATTTTACTGTATTTAGTAGCAGAGGAAATATAAACATATTTTGAATGTGATAACATTGTAACCCATCTCTCCTATATTCAGTAATATCAAATAAAATCTTAGACACTCAGGAATCTTGATGGTATGCAGCCTAATATTAAATAGTAAAATACAACAAATTATAAATTTATGTTCATTTGCTCAGGGGGAGGGTAGCTGCAAACAGAGAGAGCTGGTTAACTATCCTTTAATTCATTTAACATTAAATAAATCAATTGAAGGTAAACTACATTTAGAAGGATATATAGTAACCTCTAAATTTTTAAACCCTTTGCAAATGTATTCTTCACCTTTTCTCAATGAATAAAAGTGCTTAGGGAATCAAATGAGAACAGATAGAGGAAATACTGGGTGATTAACTATATCTGATAGGATTACCTATATTAGCAGGTGTGACAGAATGACAAGGTATGTAAGACTTAGAGGTGGGGAGATTTTCTTCTGTCACCACCAAAAAAAATATGGAGGTTTCTCCCAGTGAACAGCCCTGAGCACAAAGAAGCAAGTTCCTTTTTCAGATTATCCTGAATATGTTTGAGTCTGGTTTGGTTACCAGTCACAAAAATGTTTAAACATCACGCAAATTCAATCTGTCCCTTTATTCTAGCTCTGTTTATGATCCCATTTCTCTACTTACAGTTAACTTTGACAGTATACAAATATTTTACATTACTTTAAAGTTACACAGTAGAAAAATTTATAAGCAGTTACAGATGTGGGTATTCCAATAGGAATATGAATTTTTTTCAATATATTTATGAAGTTCTCTTTTTATGGTTGGGCATATGATTGGGATTTTGGCTCCAGGTGACTTAGCTGTAGAAAGCAAAATAGGTGAGATATGCTAGTATTCTAGGATGTTAATTAGGTTATTCAGCTGTTCAATTGGCCTGGTAGAGAAGGTTCTTAGATTATGGAGTCAGCCTCATCACTTTTGATGAGTGTTTGTGTGTGTGTGTTTGTGTGTGTGTGACATTTAGAATATAACTGCAAAGGAACACTTGTTAAAATATTTATGTAGATGAATGTTCTTTTTTTTTTTTTAAAGATTTATTTATTTATTTATATAAGCACTGGGTATAGTCAGAAGCGTAGATGGGCGAGAGAAGTCACCAGAGCCAGAGCGGGGAGCAGAGCAGGCAGAAGGTCCGAAGTACACTGCTGAGGGGAGCAGCAGGCGGCAGGAGAAGTCTGTGCGCCATGCGGGACCCTCCTCTGGTGGCCGGAGAGCAGCCGGGGATTGAACCTGCGCCGCAGAGGCTGCGGGCAGCTTCGCAACCCAGCACTCAACCGCTGCGCCACCGGGGAGGCCCTAGATGAATGTTCTTATCAAATTTATGAGTACCACCTCCCAACTTGTCCAAACATGTATTTGCCTCTATTATAGCATCAACTAATACTACATATGCCTCCTTCCACAAGATTGTAAGTTCAATGAGGGCAAGAGTAGTTATCTATTAGCATCTGTGTCTTTTTATTTGCATTATGCTTGGAATATTTTAGTTTTCTTTTTTTTTTTTTTTTTTTAATTTATTTATTTATTTATACAAGCATTGGGTGCAGTCAGAAGCGCGGGAGGGTGAGAGAATTCACCAGAGTCAGAGTGGAGAGCAGAGCAGAGCAGAGCAGGCAGACTGACGAAGTACACTGCTGAGGGGAGCAGCGGGCGCTGCAGGAGAGGTCTGCGCGCCATGTGGGACCCTCAACCGGCGGCCGGGGATTGAACTGGCACTGCAGAGGCTGCGGGCAGCTTCACAGCCCAGTGCTCAACCGCTGCGCCACCAGGGGAGGCCCGGAATATTTTAGTTTTCAATACAAGTTTTAATGTCTTATTAAAAACTAAACACAAGTAAAAAACTTTTTAACATACCAAGTTGTTTTAAAGTGTAATGTCAATATCAAGGTGTTAAATGCTAATGAAGAAAATTAAGCAAATTTACTTTATGCAATGGCTCCTTTTAAAAAAATGTATAGAATACAAAATTATCTTTCATTTATTCTGTCAATTTACTCTCATTTGCATAAGTGAATAGCTGGCTCCTTATGTGCCATGTCAGGTTTTGTGATCTGTTAATGCTTCCTGGCTGGGTATACATTTGTATTCAGTGCTTGGAAAGCAGATCTTACAACTAAATGGATTTTATGACTAAAGCAATAAACTTCTTTCCTGTCTTCAAAATTTTTGCTAGTATCTACAACATTATAAAGCACACAGTTACATATTCAAAGGAGAGCCAAGTTATTCTTCACAATTTTTATAAATTCTTAAGGTGAGTAGCATACATGAACCACTTCTTAAAGAGATTTAAACTGTGATTATCAAATATGATGCATTTGTTTGCAAGACTCACTTTATAAAGACATAAATAGACTGGATGTGAAAGACATAAATAGACTGGCTGTGAAAGATGAAAAGAATAATCCATGCAAATGGTGATCAAAGAGAGTAGGGTTGGCTGTGCTTTATATCAGGCAATGTATATGGTCAAACTATTTTTGGCAAGGGAGACAAAAGATCGACAATGGGAAAAGGACAGTCTCTTCAACAACTATGTAGGGCAAGCTCAATACCCACGTAAAAAAAGTGAAATCGGACCCTTGTATTGCAAAAATTACTCAAATGTGTAAAAGATCCATTAACTCTTATAAGAAAACATGAGGGAAAAACCTCATCACATTGAATTTGGTGATTTCTTTGGAATGACAACCAAAACATAGGCAACAGCTAAAATATACAAACACTACAACAAACTCAGAAATTAGTGCAGTAAAGGAAACAATCAGCAGGGTGTAAGCCAATCTAGGGAAGAACTACTTTTTCTGAACCCTATATCTCATTAGGGGTTTATATGAAGAACAGAAAAATTACTTCTAAAACTCAACAAAGACCAAAATATTAAATATTGGGCACATAATATTAACAGCCATCTCACCACAGATGATAGATAAATGGCCAAAACATATACAAAAACGATACTCAATATCAGTAATCATCAAGGAAGTGAAATCAAAACCACGATTATATCATATCATACCTGTTAAAATGACCGTTATCAAAACAGAGCAAAACAAATTAGGAAAGAACAGTTTGGAAGCACTGGCATAGTTGTTAAGAAATTGAAAATGTTGTGTATTGATAGTAGAACTGTAAAATTTTTCAGTTGCTATGGAGAAAGTGTGGAGATTCCCCAATTAATCAAAATGAAAAAATTATATTATGCAGAAATTCCACTTCTAGGGGATATATAAAAAAGAACTGGCAGTAGGATATCAAGGAAATATTTGCACAGCCTGTTAATGCAGCACTAATCATGACATTGAGTAAGTGGGAGCAACATGAGAGTACACTGACAGATAAAGAAAATGTTATTTTCATACAAAGGGTGATTTTCCAGGCTTAAAATAAAAGGAAATCATATCATATATTACAAAATGGATGAAACTTGAGGATATTATGCTAGCTTAAATATGCCAGTAGCAAAAACACAATATATGATTCCACATTTGTCACTTATTTAAAGTAGCCAGTTTTTTAGGATTAGAAAGTCAAATGGTGGTTAATAGGGGCTGAGAAGAGGTAAATATGGCAATTTTCTTCAGTAGATTTAAGTGTTTTCATTTTGCAAGATGAAAAGTTCTAATGATTTACTGAACAATGAGGTACATACAGTTAACTATACTGTACATTTAAAAATGGTTAAGATGGTAAATTTCATATTATGTTTTTTTAACCACAATAAAAATATCCAATGCAATATTAAGAACCAGTAACAGTGGAGGGAACTGCTAAACTAATTCTGCAAATAAAGTGTAACTAGATAACATACATGTAAAAAAGCTAAGATGCAAAAATGGTTAATGATTTAATGCAAATTCTTTTTTTTTATTTTTATTTTTTTTTTAATTTTTTTTTTTCTTTTATAGAGGCATGTTTTATTTATTTATTTGTTTGTTCGTCTGTTTCGTTTATACATGCACTGGGTACAGTCAGAAGCGCGGGAGGGTGAGAGAATTCACCAGAGCCGGAGCAGGGAGCAGAGCAGGCAGAAGGACCGAAGTACACTGCTGAGGGGAGCAGCGGGCGGCAGGAGAGGTCTGCGCACCATGTGGGACCCTCCTCTGGTGGCCGGGGAGCAGCCGGGAATTGAACCGGCGCTGCAGAGGCTGCGGGCAGCTTCGCAACCCAGCGCTCAACCGCTGCGCCACCGGGGAGGCCCTAATGCAAATTCTTAACATTGCTATAGCCTATTTCTGGTTTCAGAACTATAGGCTGCACAGCTTCAAAATTGAGAGTTTTCATAGTTGATTTAAACAAACCTTCCAATTTAAATAAATCCAAAGTAAAATAAATGATTTTATCCTGGGGAATTCATCAAAATCACTAAGCTAAATTCATTTGCTATTAAAATAAAAATCAGCTAATAGCTGTCAAAAGTTGGGTTTGACTTAACCACTTTTAGAACTAATAGGAGTTTCAAGTTATGGTTTACTTAGGGACATAAGACCTAGAATTACAAAAAGGCTAAGTGATTGAGTTCATTTTCAAAAGTTACAGCCAAATTAAACTCAGATTGTTGTAAATAATGCATTTACTATGTAATATTATATTTCAATTATACCTATTTATTATACCTGTGGTTAATATTAATTTCTAATGTCCTCATGATAGATACTATAAAGCACACAATATCTGAAGACAGTATTTAAGCGCAAACTCAGAATAAAGAAGCAAGATTCAAAGTGTAAGTCCTGAAACTAAAGAACATGTGCTTTTGAGAGAAATTACCACTTCAGGTGAATTGCCTTCAGATGTCTTAGACTATACATGGTTAAATTTTCATTTTTATGTTATTTCCAATATTATTTAGTTAGACTGCTTTTCCTATTTGCTTTTAATTCCCATAATACTAGGAACTCAAATAAGTTCCATTTCCTAAATAAGAAAAAAATTCAGCATCATTTTTCTTTATTAGATTGGTGTACTTGACAGCAAATTCATGTGATTTTGTAGTATTGAAATTTATCTTTTTTTAAAAGATAATTTTCAATGTTTATAGGAACATCTTTGCTTTTAATTAATCTGTATTTTCCCTGGCATTTTAATAGTGTAGGGAATTTGCATATAATATTTAGTTAGAACTTTTATAATAACTGGACTGTTAATAGCTATATTAAAGTGTGCTTTTTTCTCCCCCAGCCTACATTTTCCATAAGTTCTACCAGGAAAACTATGCATTGCTCACATACTCAAAATTATTATTTTCTCACATAACTGGAATCTGACTTAGGATCTCACCAGGCTGTGGGGGCTGTTAATTCCTTGATGTGATTGTGTTCTGTGTGTAGGTGGTCTCACCTCTCCCAAAGAACTTGACTTTGGCTGGCCAGCCATCAGCAATTGGCCCAAAAGTGGTTGTGAAGGGTTGGGAAGAGTAATAGCTACAGGTCTTAGTGTTCACTTCCTTGATTGACCTTATGTCTCCTTGAGTCTACCAACACATGGCAACCTCCTCTCAGGTCTTCCAAGATTTTCTGCAGCAAACACGTAATTTGTGCTACTGTAGAAGTTCATAGATTTATTGGTTAAGGAATTGGTATTTTAGCATCAAGAAACAGCAAGTCAGTGGAAGAGCCCTTCTGCTGGCAGACAGAGGTTGGTGACAGATCAGTTTAGTAATAAGGAGCTCATCTGTAAATTTGAGATCTAGATGATTGTAACTTTCAAAGGATGGAACTAATATCTTCTGGATCTATGCTTTTTAACTATAAGAAATTATTCTGAAGAAGAATGAAAGTGCAAGGTTGAGAACAACATCTATTTAGTTTGGAACTGGTAGAGCATATTTTTTTCATTTGAAGAGACCAGATGAATCTACTTAATTGAAATAGGGTAGACAAACAGTGAAATAAAAAAAAAAAACAAAACAAACAGCTTGATGAATAGTTGAATGAATTTTAGGACAAGAGAAGAAAAGGAATACCTTATATTAAAATAAAAGAGTCCACAGGCAAAGTTATTTCTATCTTTGTATGAAGAAAAATTCAAAATTATTTCTATTCAAAACATTATGTCAAATTTTCATTCCCAGTACCTATAAGGGAAATTATGAGGTTTATTTTGGAAATGATTATATCAAAATATAAAATTCTGGAATCTTATAATCAAGCCTAATATTACTCTGTGCATGGGAAAATTAACCCCCCAAATTTCAAAAGATAATTAGATAATTAATCAATGAGGAGAAATGTTTCTGAAAATTCAATAACTATCTAGCTACACATGAAGAGCAAAATAGTGTACATTATATGTAATAGGATCTTTGCTTTCCTATTGTATTCAATTTGCATAAATTTATAGGGTAATATAAGATATATATATTATTCCCTTATTCCTAAAGTATTTTTTATATTTCATAAATTTCTGTTCACCTTATTTTTAACAACAGTTTATACAGGATCAGGTAAGACAAATATTCCAGTAAATATTTCTTAGACCTTTATTATTTTTTTTAAAGTATTTTTTTTATAGAGGCATGCTTTTATTTATTTATTTATTTGTTTGTTTGTTTGTTTTGTTTATACATGCACTGGGTACAGTCAGAAGCGCGGGAGGGTGAGAGAATTCACCAGAGCCAGAGCGGGGAGCAGAGCAGGCAGAAGGACCGAAGTACACTGCTGAGGGGAGCAGCGGGCGGCAGGAGAGGTCTGCGCGCCATGTGGGACCCTCCTCTGGTGGCCGGGAAGCAGCCAGGGATTGAACCCGTGCTGCAGAGGCTGCGGGCAGCTTCGCAACCCAGCGCTCAACCTCTGCGCCACTGAGGAGGCCCGACCTTTATTATTTTTTAAGCACTGCTGTGAGGGCTTTGGCAGTTGAGCATATTTGAAAGAATTAGTACAGTTAGCAGGGTTACTAGTTAGGAAATGTTTGTTGAATGCCTGTAAAAGAAAGATGTCACCTTGTCGTTTGATATGTCTATTCTCATTCAGAACAACTTTACTAAACTTTTGAGACATTTTTTAAAAGGAAAAAAAAAAAAAACAAGCCTGAGAATTCTTAGTTGTTACATTACTGTATGAGATAAAAGAAAGTAAGAAATAAATGTTAATATTTTACCTTTTAAATAATACTTAAAGATTTCATACTGAGTATTTTATTGTCATTATTTCTAATCAAAGAATCCAGATGTAAATATTGTTTTCCTATAGTCATTTACCTAATTACTTTATATATACAAAGTAGCTATATATAGTTATAATTTCTTATATAACTATTACCAAGGAATTTAAGCTAAAGAATATGATAGAAACTGTTATTTTACTATAACAAAGAAGGAATTTCTGATGGAGAGAACCTGTGAGTTCAGTCCCCACAATTTGCATATTAAAAAGCCAGTGACTTGCCCAAAAGCTAAAATAAATCTCTTTATGTCTCAGGTAATATAGGGAAGAGGCTACTCTGTAGTATTCTCTGCTTTATGCATTAAGTCACTACCCATTAAAATAAAATCCATTTTATTCATTAAATAAAGTGTCCATTAATCTACTCATAAGCTGTAAATGACCAGTGCTTTAACATGATTAAATAAAATATTTAAACACTAAATGTGTTTTCTTCTTTTTACCAAAAGGTTGATATTGGGCCTCCCTGGTGGCGCAAGGGGTTAAGATGCAAACTATGAAGCTGTCCACAGCCTCTGTAGCAAGAGTTTGATCCCTGGCCCACCAGGGAGCAAGCCACTTGGCGCAGCAGACCTCTCCTGACTCGCCTGCTGCTCCCCTAAGCAGTGTACTTCAGTCAATCTAACTGTTCTGTTCCCCTCTGGTGAATCCTCTCATCCCCCACGTCTCTGCCCTGTACCCCAGCTCTTGTATGTATAAATAAATAAATCTTTTTTTTTTAAGATTTATTTATGTATTTATTTATTTATACCAGCACTGGGTACAGTCAGAAGCGTGGGAGGGTGAGAGAATTCACCAGAGCCAGAGCGGGGAACAGAACAGGCAGACTAATGAAATACACTGCTGAGGGGAGCAGCAGGCAAGACAGCAGAGGTCTGTTACTCCATGTGGGACCCTTGCGGGGGGCTGGGGATCGAACCGGCACTGCAGAGGCTTCAGGCAGCTTCGCAGCCCAGTGCTCAACCTCTGCGCCACCAGGGGAGGCCCATAAATAAATAAATCTTTAAAAAACAAAAACAAAAAGGTTGCTATCCCTAGATAAACTTCCAGTTCCCTTGACTGCAACAGTTTATGAAATTCGGAAAAATCTGACTTTGTGTATTTAAGTTCTATGGTATAATACAAAATGTGAGTAGTCATCTTGCACTTTGCTGCACATGGAGGAAAGAAACTAATTCACAATCTAAAGTGCTTTTTAAAAAATATATTTAAATTGCATTTATTTTATCCCTTCGCTGCAAATAGTGTGAATACTGCACATAAAGGTGTCTCTTATAAAGTTGAACTGGAGATAAAATAGTGCTGCATGTGTGGACAAATTTATGAAACTCTTGTTAGGTTAAATTGAAAACGTACGTCATCTGATTTTAAGTTAATGTCTATTCTAGAATTCTTGAAAGATAGCTTTATCAAATATACTCCCTATGGAAATAAGTGTTTCTAACACACACAGATAAAGTCCATGTAACTATAAATGAATTTTATCTTTGAATAATTGTACATACCAATGTGATTTAATAAAACCAGTGGAAAGAAAAATTTCAAGTAAACTTACTACTTTTAAAATTGTTATCACTAGAACAAAACAAAGACAAACCTATTCAAATTCAGAAAGTCCAAATTCCCTCCAGAAAATGGAGCTAAACTTCCCATAGTTGTCTCTGTGGTTGAAGGAGACACTGCATTGCATTGAGAAGGGATTCTGATGATTCATCAACAATGTTAACTAAAAAGGAAGATTTTCTCCAAAGAAACATGACCAGTCACCACTGCTGCTGAGAAGTCAGCAGCTTCTTTGGGAGGTGTTTAATGCTGCAAAGAACTCCACTAGTTTTTATTTATTATACTATTTGTTATGCCTCGGGTATAATTTACACACCATTCACAATCTCTCTTCCTGAAAAACTTGAACTCTTATCTATGAGGGCATGAGTAAGAGCTTATTGCAAATAGGTTGTGCGAAACGAAAATGCAACTTTGTCTTGTCTTCCAAAATGAGGAGGGGTAGAGAAAACAGGCCATGATGAGTGGTACTGGCAATATCCAAACAGATGTGAGTGATGTTTTCTATAAGATCTGCTAAAGTAGTTAAGACAGTAGAACAAATTAATTAATACTGATAGAATTACTACGTGTAATTGTTTCTTTTAATGTCTGGGAGGAAGGAAATCAATGGATTTCTTCCAAAAATAGTTCTCTAATTGAACAACAGCATTTTTTCTTAAGCAGTTGTAATTGAATAGTTATTTAGAAGCAAATTGAGATCCTGAGCGAATAAAGAACAAAGCCATATACTTCCAGGCAGCATGACACTCCTTTAATTTCATGTAATGTTGATGAACAGTGGCACTAAGTATAAATAAGAGAAGACAGATTAATTTAAAAATGACCCATTCTATTATAGAGACTTGAGGTTTTGCTTTTTCCATTTTTTTTTCCCTCCTTAGACTTAAGGAAAGTCATGATTAGTTACAAAAGAACTGCAGGGCTATAATCAGAGACCAAAATTGTCCTTTTAGTTGTTTTGGAATGTATAATATGCTAATAAGCTATTCATTAAATTGGTATTTTCTATTTCATTTAAGAAAAAGCCTTTTGTATTACCAAAGCTTGTTTGACTATTTTCACAGAATGAGCTATAATCACATTTTTGGAATAATTTACAAAGATTATAACAGCTTATTACTTTGTAGCTTACCTCAATGTGGGTAAAATTAGATCTAAATTTTTGTACAGGACTGCTCCAAGAACAAATACTGACGATTCATCTAATTCTAGAAAGAATAAAATTAAAAATATTAGAGAAACAGCAAGAAAAATTCTATCTTATAAAACTTTAATCTTCTAATTACAGGGAGATTCCAGTGCTTGCGAATGCAAAGCCAGACAGAAGAACCATCTTGGTAAGTGAGGATGGGACAGGTGAACCCACATACCATATGCATTGATGGTAGATATAGAAGATGTGGTTTTGGTGATCTTGTGTCATAAAGTAAGTTTCCTTCACCAGTCTAAGGTTGCTTCAATTGCAACTAAGGAGTTTAAACCCCAGTGATAGTGGGAAAGAGTGTCAATTCTTTGAATTCTTTCTAATTTATAAGGTCACAATCTCCAAAGTGAGACTCAAAACCATAATGTCACTGTTGAAAATAACTCTTCATTTTAGTTAAATTTTAGGAAGTCTAATTGTTATAACAATTTATCTTTTTCTTTATTCTGTTTTTACATACCAAAATTATGTCTTCAAACCAAAAAATAAAAAATAAAAAAAATTCAATGACTGCGTAAAAGGGGAAATGCCACACATTTCACTCCATAAATCAACACATTAGACCACGGGCACAGGGATAAGACTGTCCATATGAAAACTTGTCCTATCAATCTTAGGTCTATAATTGGTACCTGTGCTCTTCTGGTTTATCTGAGAAATTCAGATTTGAAGACCAAATTGCCTATATTTATAAAATTAGTTCTTAATCATAATTGGAGACTGTTTCTAAATTACTTAATATATGGAGATTTATACCTAGGGTTTTCTTAATCTTATTAGAAAGTTTATGTTCAGAGCTGAAATTGTCTCACATATTTACCTTTTGATGACACGGGAGTGAAGATGCTCTTTGGAATGACTACCCTGTCTTCTGAGTTTCTTGCCCAGTCAACCATTCCCTTTCGTCCTTTCATTGGGAAGTTGATATCTGTTAGAACAGAGGCTGCAGGAAGCTTCTGAATGCTAGCCACTATTAAAAAAGAAGTAACAATGTCAACTAAAATCTTTCAGTACAATCAAAATTGAACACATTAAACTTTATTTTATAAAATAAAATATTGAGTATATTTTATTAAAGCTGCAAAACAGACATATTTCTTATAATTAGGCAATATTAACTAAGGTTGTTAATTCTTGAAGTTATTTCTAGGCACTGTTCTCAGCAAGAATCTGCAATGACAGTCAATGCTGGGTATAGATTCTGCGAATACAGACAGATATTGACATACTGGCTGTTAATGGAAAGCCATAGCCTCCCTTGCAAATTTCAAAGTCCATACTATATTTTTGTTAAATATTTTGACTGAAATCTGCATTTATTAATTTTTTTATTTTTAATTCACATCCTCTTATTGTAGTAACACTGGTTTATAACACTATATATGACTTAGGGATATAGGTTCACACCTCAAATCTGAATGTGTTTTCAGAACAAATTTCCTAATTTCCTGCATTTACATCTGAACATTGCCTTCAAAAAATTTCAAGGATAAGATGAAGTATCATGAAGACATGGAAAACAATGTCACATTACTGGGAAACAGAACTGTCAGTCAGATTCCTAATAATAAAACACCAATAAAGCTATAACCAAAGAATCAAAATAATATGCAGATATATGCAACAAATAGATTATTAATAAGAAATAATTCTTAAAACATACCCCCCAATAGAAAGTTATAAATGTATAAATGTTGAATGGAGAAGTCTGTCATTATTTGTGATAAGAATTTTAACAAATATTGTGGAAAGTTAATGAATGATATTTTGGTAATACATTAATGCATTTTTTATTATAACACACATATGCACATGAAGACATGAAATGTAACACAACTATGATGGTAAATGCCTAAGCACTTATTATATATATTTTCAATTAAGAAATGTAATTTTTATAACTTTTAATAGGTTTATACCTGTTCTAGATTAGTTTTAGGTATTTAAGTAGAAAGATTATGGGGGAAGCTCTAAAAGCTTTCACAATGGGAGAGCTACAGTAAGAATTCATTACACTCCTCATAAGCACATTTCACTATAAGGAAACTTGCAATTTAAATCAAGAGAGGAAGAAAATTAAGAATTTAACAATATTAATTATATAAATATATTATTGCACTGCTGGCTTAGCTCCAGATTAAATTAGTTATATATTATATATTATTGCACTTTATTAAAGCTCTTTCAGGCTACTATACACATTCAATATCAGCATAGGATGGATTTTTTTTAACCTGGAATTAGACATAATAATATTAAAAAATGATTTTGTAATTAAATGTTGTAGGAAAGAGGGTGCTGAGTAACACATATTAATTATGGATGCTAAATGCGTTTGGAAAATAGTTTTAATTTAGTTTTTTTTTAATTTTTGAAATAATATAATTCTTTGCTGCCTATAAACAGCCCAGTTTATGTGTCCCAATGGGTCCAAGTTATCCACTGCATATAGATGGAGAGAGCACCACATTGACAGTATATACTGTGTTAAGGATCCTATAAGCTTTATTCAATACACAAAACTAATTCATCAACTTCCCAATTTCTTGACTCTAACTGGTTGATTTGGTGTTTAAAGGAAATTTATTTTGCCTGTCTTCTCTAAAACCTGATGAAAAAAAAATAAAGGTTTTTCTGACTATGGCATAGCTGAATTTTATTATGAAGAAAACTAACAGTTAACTTATTGGGTCCCAAAATCTAATAATTAATCTACTATATACATTGGATAGAAAAAAAAAACACAACTGAACAAAAAGAAAATATAACAAATGGAGGAAGGATATTTATACCAGCTCTATATTACTTTACTTTGAATATATGCTAGTTTAATACCATATTCTTTAATATATAAAAATGACATTATTATGCATGAATATATCTCACTCTATGGAAGGTGCTCATTCTTCAATTACTGGTACATTGGCTGTCATATTTTGACTAAATATATTGTACTATTTAACAGTCTAGAATAGAGAAATAGATAATCAAATAGGATCACTGATTTATACAAAAAGTCTTTTAAATTGCATAGTCTTGAACATGAGTATATAAAAATATTTTCTAATTTTAGTAGCAATGTAGTTCTTAAAGGTGGTGTCTTCAACAAATACTAAAAAGGATGTGCCTTCATAGGTTGATTCTCATCAATAAAATACTAGTCTTCAAATCATCTGTTTACATGTTCTTTAAAATATGAAGTATTTAATATTGTACATTTTACTTTAAACCTACCTAGGAAGATGATGAAGCTGACACTGTGTTTCTTCTTGACTCTACAGTGATTAATGAGTTTAACTGTGCAAAATCGTTAGGCAAAATTTAGAAGTAGCTTTAGGGAATAGGGATGCTTATTTGTTAAGTGAATACCAAAGTGGTAAAATTAAAAATGAATGCCTTCAACAATGTCAAAAGTAAATATGTATCTAGTGCTTGACAAAGGGACATAGATGCAAAATATTAAGTATACAATTTACATTACATACTTTGCTTCTCTAATAATTACTGCATTAAAACCAGCCATTGTGGGTATTTGGGTGATAGAACACTTTTACTCAAAAAATCGAGAAAATACCTTTCTTGCAAAAGTTAGAAGTGCTTAGAAGAAATCCCAAAGGACACAATGTCCATGAACAAATAGGGTACATCTTGAATGCTGTAAGAATTATCCTAAAAATTCACTGTATTGTGTTTTCATTACAACAGTAGATTTGATTTCCTATGCAATAAATATGGGTGACTCATCACTAATAAACCTTGAAGCAAAACCAGCTGTGCTTTTATTTTGCGATTTTAACACTTTGATTTTGAATTTGGATATGTAGCATTGAATTCATTTGAGAACATCATGTCTGTTACTGGCAAACCTCTCAGAGGATTCAGGTTCAGTATAGGTTTTTGCTTATCAGAGAACATAAGGAAATTTTGCAGAAGGGTTTAAAAATACATGAGCTAGATTGTTTTTATTTTTTGCTAAACACTGAATCTTCCTGTGTTTCATGAGAACAGGGTAGTGTTTCTAACCTTATTGTGGAGAAAAGTCATTATATTTTTTCCCTTTGCCCTTATTGGTGTCACAGAGTATGAGGATTTGTCTCATTCATCCTTGTAAAGTGAACAGTTCACATAAAAGTTGTGGTTAATTTGGTACATCATTTGCACCATGGACAAGAATGGAAGGCATATGAAAGGGAAAATTTACAGAGAGCTATAGTGCATGAGTGAATTCTGTAGGAATGAGCAAAATGGGCACATGAGGGTCAACAGGTTTACTAGTGTGGCATAAGTATAGACTCAGTATCTGGGCCCTCGATTCAAATCCCTGATATTTTAGGGTAACATCCTCCTTCCATTAGGGGGTTAACACGTTCCCAGTCCCTACTTACATGCTGCAGCCACCTTGGGCTGGCTACTGGGAACTATGGGAAGGGCTCAGCAGCCACGTGAAGCTATATAACATGGAAGGCAGGTGAGCTAAAAGGAGAGAACTCTTGCTTTTGTGGCTATCTTGCACCCTGGTACTGCCAGGAGGAAACATGGAAGGAGACACGTGGAAAAGAGACATGTGAAGATATCTGGAAGAGACATGTGGGTGGAAAATGTGGGGAGACTGACAATGGCAATCATTCTCTTTATGTGGTATCTCCTTCTGTCCCAGCCCTTTGAGAACTACTTCAGAACCCATTTCCCCTTTCCTGTGGTTTCCTGCCAAAAGGTGCCTTATGCTTGTGGCAAGCTTTTGGGACTCAGTAGCTCCACTTTGAGCCAACACTGTTTGACTGGGCATTTACAGATGAGGGGATAGGTAATTATGATTATTTCATTGGGACACTAATATCCAATCTTTTCTCTCTGAATGCACACCAATTTTATTAAAGAACTATCACACTAAGAGGAGCTTCCTATGTCTTTATGCAGCAGATATTAGGACCCCATTTTAGAGCACATACTCTGTTTGGGGTCTCTGGGTAGACCTTGGTCATGCTCTGTCCTCCCTCCCTCCCTTATTTTCTTTTTCTCTGATGAATTCTGCCAGAAGGAAGGAGCTGCCTTCTCTTGTTACTTGGTTACATGAGGTCAGCCAGATTAAAAGTCTATTGCCTCAATTGAGAAAGGAAATAACTGCATCATGAATGACACATTCAATTTTTCCATTGCACCCAAGACCAGGGACTGAAAAGAGAACTTCAGAAGCACTACTTTAAAGCACTGACCTAAGTGCTTAATGTAGCAACACACATTCTATAAATGAGCAAAGGAAACTCCCAAGCAAGGCTGTCTCATAATGAGAAACAAATGTGCCCTGGCGATACAAAAGAAATGACCTAAGTTGTGCCTTAAAGCTGTTCTTTTTATTGTTTCCTTATATTAATATTTCTGATATATTAAAGTTTGCATCATGTTGATTCAGAAAGAACTTACAAACTAGCTCCTGACTCATCAATAGTAGAAAATTGGCCAGTTATCAAAATGCATTTTCTTGTGGGAAACATTACTCAATATTACTAAATAGTCACCTGTACAGTTTTGAAATTGTGTGAGATATGAAAAGAAGAGAGTGAAGCATTTCATAAGTGTATTAGAAAGCAACTATTAGCTTTCTAATAGAGACTGAGCAGAACCTGGCATGTGTATTGCTACCCCCGGTATTAAGCAGCATTTAGCCATGATTTTATATTTATATAGCAATATTGCATACCTTGTAAAATACTGAGGGCAAATGAAAGAGAAGTTAAGAACAGTTGATATTTATTGAACACTTGATTCATTCTTAGTTCACCCAACAAGTATTTATGAAATGCCTCCTTGTGTGCTAGACACTGTTTTAAGTACAGCACTTTGCCAGATGCTTTACCCATGCTATCTTCTTTAATATTTAAAACACTCCAAGAAGTATGGTTATTACCAATATGCTCATTATCATTATTAATACCATCATTTTACAAATGAGGAGGTGGACGCATTTGAGTGCTAACATTACCATTCAAATCTCAGTGTGCCTACTCAGAAGTACATGATTTTGCACTGTGTGATGCAGTTTGATCTTATCTAACAAATTAACAGCAAATTTACCTTGCTTCACTGTAATATATTTGTACTAACTATAAACAGCAGGCACAATGATTCCTATAAAGGAAATCAACTGTCTTGGAGTTTTCAATTAATGACTTTCTAGTCATGATGGACTGCATAGGTAAAGGTGGTCCTGGCAGTCTACACCAAATAGCTGGGGTACAGAGTAGTCCATACCATATAAGTTTGTGGGATTATATTCTATGACATCCAAGCAATGATGAAATCCCCTAAAGATATATTTCTCAGAACAAATCCCTCCCCTACAATGACGTCTAATGCATCCAACAGTAGATCAGAACTAGATACTACTAAATCGCATGGTATCAGGGAGAAACAGATAAGAAATAAATACACCTTAATCGAAAGACGATAATGATAAATGACATGACAGAAAATGAGGAATGAGGTCAGGAGGGTTTACTAAACAGGGAAAGCTTTGGTATGCTGGTATTTGTGCAAACATCTGAATGAAGTGAAGTGGTTATGGAGATATTGAGGAAATGTAGGGAAAAGATGATAAATGTAGCTTAGGAAAGACTCACTTTTAGGGGGTAAAGAGAAATAAATTTTAAAAATAATGGTGAGAAAGAGAAGAAAACCACAATAGCAAACTAATTCTGGAATTGAGAGATGCACTTTAATAATGAGACAGTGGCTTTAAAAGGTGTTAAATCATTATAAAGAGCTTTGGAGAAGCACCATTTGTCAAAAAAAAATGGAAATCATACTCTAAAACCATGTTAAAGATATGTTCTATTTCATACATTGCAAACTTCTCTATATAGGGTCAAAAAGTAAATATTTTCAGATTTTTTTTTAAAAGATTTATTTATTTATACAAGCACTGGGTACGGTCAGAAGCGCGGGAGGGTGACAGGATTCACCAGAGCCAGAGCAGGGAGCAGAACAGACAGACTGACAAAATACACTGCTGAGGTGAGCAGCGGGCGGCAGGAGAGGTCTGCGTGCCATGTGGGACCCTCGCCCAGTGGCTGGGGATAGAACCAGCGCTGCAGAGGCTGCGGGTAGCTTCGCAACCCAGCGTCCAACTGCTGCACCACCAGGGAGGCCCTATTTTCAGCTTTTGGAAACCATAGGATCTGTGCAGTAGCCACTCATCTCTTCTGTATGAAGTGTCATAGACCATTCATAAATGATCATGCAAGAAAATATGGTATTCAACCATATGAGAAAAATGTTTTTATGTGACCAATGCTGTGCTTCTTCAATTCAAGAAATGATTGGACAGAACTCTTGATTTCCCACCACTTAAGCATTTTCTTCTTGGGCCTCCCTGGTGGCGCAAGGGGTTAAGACACAGCACTATGAAGCAATCTGCAGCCACTGCAGCATGGGTTTGATCCCCAGCCAGGGAGCTGACCCACATGGCGAGGCAGACCTCTCCTGTCTCACCTGCTGGTCCTCTCAGCAGTCTATTTCAGTAGATCTGCCTGTTCTGCTCCCCACTCTGTCTTTGGTGAATTCTCTCGTCCCAACACCTCTGGCCTACACTCCAGCTCTTGTATGCATAAATAAATGAATCTTTAAAAAAAAGCATTCTTTAGTCTCTTACAACCTACACATCAGCACATTCTCTCAGTATTTGTAGACTGTGACTAAAATCAATTAACTCCCCTCTATATCCATTCCATAACTCTCTAGAAGTCACCAGAATCTCTACCCAAATTGATTAAAGAACTGCCTATCTGTTCTTCTTGATTCTAAGGATTAAGCCAAAGGCAGTCAGTTCATTCCTTATAGTTATTATAAGGAATTTCTTCTTCCAGAAACCAGAGTTATTGTTTAAAAGTATAAAAAAGATCATGTTGTTCCCTACTCAAAATATTTCAATAGCTTGTCAATGTTCTTAGAATAAAATCTAAATCTCACACCATGGCCTTCAAGGCCCTGCATGGCTTAGCTTCTGTCTGTCTCTGTTTCACATTATGTGTGGGTGTCTGGTTTGCTGACCCAGATCAAGCGGCACAGGTATTTTGTTTTCCACTCTAACGAAAGATTTTGCTCTCTAACTAGAACATCCTTTTCTATTTTTATCTTTGAATCTGTTAAATAGTTTTTTTACTTAGCTTTGTCTGAAGCTCCCCTTAAAAAGATTCAACTTTCATCCCCCTCCCCCATTGTTCTTTATGATAGTATCCTATTTCTACTCAGTAGGGGCCAATTCACAGTTAAATAATGTCTAATTTATGTAGACTTCCCCAAAGGAAAAGACATTTTAATTATGTATTATCGCATGATAGAATCCTAACATACAGCAGATTTTCTGCAGCTCTCCATATTTTTGTTCAATAAATGAGGTCTACCAAAGTCTCAATAGGAGGTACTGCGCTCTACTATGGTAACTTTGGGCACTGGAAACAAACAGACCAAATTTTCCAACTACTTTGTGATCTTAGTAGGTTATTTAATTATTCTTCAGCTTGCTTACCTGTAAAAATCAATCACCTTTAAGAAGGATTAAACCAAAGGCAGCCAGTTCATTCCTTGTAGTTATAAGAAACAATACATATAAATTTCCTTTCAACCTTTACCTCAACCTTTCTTTGCTTTGTGTAAAATACTGTGGAAGAATGTGAAACTTAAAAAAAAAATTACACAATGATAACAATCTATTTAGACTTGTTTTACACAAATATCTTAAATATAGGCAGAATGGGTATAAAAACTTTTCTTCTGAACTCCCAATCTATTCGCACTGTTTAATTAAATATCTCCAGGCATCTCAAATGCAGCATATTCAAAGCTTAACTCTTGATTTCTACCCATTCATCATCAAAATCTTCCTTTCCCTAAGTAGTCTTCACTATCTACCCTTCTCTCAGGCAGAAAACAGTAGATTATTGTTGACATGTCAATAATCTCAATCCTATAATCTAGCTCATCACAGGTCTCTATGGGCTGATCTTTGACTTCCTCATAAGGTCTGCTCTCCAGTCATACTTACATACTTTCATTATATAACTACTCTTTTCTATTCTTACTCACCCATCAGATTCATCAGATCGTGGCTTAAATGTAGTACTAAGCAACCGCCACTTCCATATCTAAATGACGAATCCTGGTTAGTCTCTCTCCTTCATATCATTTGCCACAATTAAATTACATCTATGCATGTATTTGCAAGTATTTCAGTTTTAAGTTCTTTTTTTCTTACATTACACATAAAATACAGCTTATATAGTCATTGATTTACCTATAAAAACTCTTCTTAATATGCTCTTACTATCAGCTAGTTTACAATATACAGGAATGCTCCAAAGTATGCTTAGAATGTATACATTCTTTTGAATCTTGTGGAATAAATGGATTATACATAGATATGTACAAGGAAGAACAGATTTGTGAGCATCAGTCTTCACTTTAAATACCAGAACCTTGCTGTAGACTGATTATGAAAATAGTTACTCTAAAAGTTAATATAGGTACTAAGATATATTTAAGATATATTTAAAAAGTTAATACAACTTTTATGTTTACTTCCTAACATATAACAAATCATGTTTGTAGGAATTATAATTCTTAGAAATTCAAAAACATACAACATTATTTCACAGAAATGAACTAGATTTTATAACTAAGCTTTTATTATATCAATACAATTTTATAAGTTTTATATTCACAGAGTTACTAACTTCCTATCAGAGTATAACTTCCATTAGACTCAAAACCAGGCATGTTAAACTCATTTTTTTTTTGGTGCCCAGAGGAGAGTCAGTATCTGTCAGGCACTTAATAAATATGGTTTTAATACAAAGATTGAAGGAAGAAAAGAGGAACAAGAAATTAACTTTTAACTGAGATGGAGAGACTGGGCAATGTTTGGCATATGATACTAAAATATTGCAAATAAAAACAAGTAGGTGATTTGAAGTTGTTTGTAGCATCTTAGCCCCTTCACTTTTGCAAAAAGAAAACATGGGCCTTTGGCCTTTTTCAAAATAGGGAGAACTAGGGCGTCCCTGGTGGCGCAAGGGGTTAAGACAACATATGAATCTATCTGCAGCCACTGCAGCATGACTTTGTCCCCGGCAAGGGAGCTACCCACATGGCACAGCAGACCTCTCCTGACTCGCCCACTGCTCCCCTATGCAGTGTATTTCATTCAATCTGGCTGTTCGGTTCCCACTCTGTCTCTGGTGAATCCTCTCACCCTCCATGCCTCTGGCCTGTACCCCAGTTCTTGTATGTATAAATAAATAAATCTTTAAAAAAAATAGGGAGAAGGCCTCCCCGGTGGCGCAGCGGTTGAACGCTGGGTTGCGAAGCAGCCCGCTGCCTCTGCAGCGCCGGTTCGATCCCCGGCTGCTCCCTGGCTGCTCCCTGGCCACCCGAGGAGGGTCCCACATGGCACGCAGACCTCTCCTGCCGCCCGCTGCTCCCCTCAGCAGTGTACTTCAGTCCTTCTGCCTGCTCTGCTCCCCGCTCTGGCTCTGGTGAATTCTCTCACCCTCCCGCGCTTCTGACTGTACCCAGTGCTTGTATAAATAAATAAATAAATAAAATAAATCTTTGGAAAAAAAATAGGGAGAATTAAAGTTAGACATGTGTGTCTCACCAAATGTGGTTCTTTGAAGAAAGATGAGAGACAAATAGCGTAACATAAGACACCATTCAGTGAGCACTTAAGTGCCAGCATTAGTGAATTACTTCACTTAGTCCCACAACACACTCTGAAATAAGTACAATTAATACCATTTTATACATTGGTTTTGGATCATTATGCTGTAAAAACAAATTTCAGATCCACATGGCATTATAGTAGAGATTTATGAATTTACAGTTGAAATATAAGCAAATGAAACAATGACTGCTGAAAAAAAAATAAACACATCAACTCTATATTTGTGAACATCATTTTTTCCCTATCCAAACACTTTGGGCTTTATTTTTCTTTTTTAATATTTATTTATTTATTTATTTATACAAGCACTGGGTACAGTCAGAAGCGCGGGAGGGTGAGAGAATTCACCAGAGCCAGAGCGGAGAGCAGAACAGGCAGACTGAGGAAATACACTGCTGAGGGGAGCAGCAGGCAGCAGGAGAGGTCTGTGCACCATGTGGGAGCCTCGCCCAGGGGCTGGGGATCGAACCAGCGCTGCAGAGGCTGTGGGCAGCTTCGCAACCCAACACTCAACCGCTGCAACACCAGGGAGGCCTAGTTTTGGTCTTTAGATCACAAAAACAAAAAATCTTAAAATATCCCCAAGCAAACAATAATTTACTACTCTCCCCTCCCCAACATGCTCATAAAAACACACATTTAAGATTAAACTGAATGCTCTATTTCATTACAATAGATCATAGAAGTTTAAATGATTTACCAATCAATTATAACTGTTTCATTTATGCAGTCTAAATTATATTACATGTAATATATTTTCTTTTCTGTTAAGAAAATGACATTTGAAAACAAACAAAAACAAATGCCATATCCAAAAAATGTCCATATTTCTAATATGCTATATTTTTGGAACACTATAAATTTGTAGAATAAATTTTAAAGAAGATAGAGGTTATCCTCATTGATAAAATATTTTGCTTTTTAGGGAAATGAGGAAAGAAAGACTGTAGGGAAAGTTAAAAGAGAAATAATTACACAATGAGTTTGGAGAAAGAAAAAGGAAACCAAACAGAAAAAAGGGAGAAGTCTATCAATGCTCTCAAATAATGGCGACAGATTCTATGCAGTTTGAAATAGTGCATGTTTCAAAGGAAAATAAAGTAGCCCAAATGGATATTGAAGTTGATTACTGAAGCATCTAGTAGTGGTAAAGAAAATGTTTCAGTACCTTTGTTTCAATTATATCCCCTGTATTCCTACTGCATTTTAGAATCCTAATAATAACGGCCATATATCAGATTTTATTTGATTTCAGAAAATATATTTAGACATATAGTTATTATAAATAATTCCCTTATGAACTTTTCAGTCCCTATAACATTCTATTTTGTACTCTTCAGCTAAATCTTGAAAAAATACTGTCCAGCATACAAAGCTCTATATACTTTAAATCTTATTATGATTGGATCCTCAATTCAGTTTATCTTTCATTAAAAAAAAATATTTCTTTGATGTGACCTTAAAAAGAAAAACACACCAATCTTCCCCTGTGTTCATAATAGGAATTTTAAATGGTGTCAAAAACAACTGCATTTCAGGTTCAAACACTGATAAATAGTTTTAAAACAAACTACATGAACATACTAATCACACTTGCTCTCTCATTTATATGCCACAATTTAAAACAAAGACCAAATTAAAGAAAATACATTAAATTAACCACATAATTATTTACATTTCTAAAGGTAAAATTCCTATGAAAAATTCAAGTAACAAATGCAGAAAAACATTTATGACTGTATGTAAGACACTAAGGACAAAAGAGAACAAAGTCCTTTATGAATTCAGGGGACTATAATAACACCACAAAATTATTTGATGACTCTAGAGTGATAACTGATAAAAATTTCCAGATTAAAGTGGTGTCCTATGTATAAAGAAGCAGAAATTATAAAATTAAAGCAAGGTTCTGGATAAGGACAAATACATAGAAGAGAGGTATAGGTTTTCAAGGCAGCAAGGTGCAAACGCCACTGAGATGGTTGTGGCTGTGTAGTGACATCACACTACAGAAGACAATTCCATAACAAAGCCATTTTAACAGACACAGCACACATTTTCTAGATTAAGTTACATCCTAGATGTCTGGGATCCTGCTTTGATTTCTAGAGCATTGTGAATAAACAATGCACTATTGAGAATTTAAAAAAAAATAGATATAAAATTTAGGTAGGAACTCTAGGAGTTCCCTAGAAAGGCAGACTGGCTAAGAGAGACTGAGCTACTCGCCAAAGTCACATAGTCAGTGGCTGAGCCCACATTTGGCCTTATGCACGACTACTTACTGAGGGCCTATTTGTATGCCAGGTGCTAAATATGTATTATCTTTAATCTTTACAATAACTCTACAGGGAATATGTTATTACCTATGCTTTCGATAGGAGCAAACTGAGGGATTTAGAGATGAAATAACTTGCAGAGGTTCGTTAGTCAAGATACAGGCAAGGCTTGCAGCCAAATCTAGCTCCAAAGCCAGCATGTTTTCCTGGATACACAATGACATCCCTGCTTACATTGACATAAAGAGCACTGGTCTTTAATTTGAGGCAGATTTTTCATTTGTCAAATTCAAATGAAAGCCTGTGTATTTATCAGGCAGTTAAGGAAGCAATGGAAAAGAGGAAAAATTTAGCAGAGGTTTTTTAACATCACCAAATAAAATAAGAATTTTGAAAAAGTAAAATCATAAAAATAGAAAAAATGAAAAAATCAGTGTCAAAAGAGAAAAAAACTCTTCACTGGTTATTGTTACAGAAACAGACCACTATTGCCATAGAGATAAGCAATCATCGCCATAGAGACAGTTAAAATGCAATTGTTTTTCATATTCACACAGACTTGAAGCGACATCCCTCTAATTCAGTTGAACAGCAAGATTAAAAACAAGGCATGCAGTGTGCCATTTGAATAACTTCAAATTCTAATTTTTAAAGCAAAGGAGACCAGCAACATCATTTTATAACATCCCTTTTTGTTTGTTTTCAGTTGACTTTAGATTTTGATCATGTCTGGCTTAGAAGTATAAGTCTGCAAGATTTGAAGGAATTAATCTCAAACAGAAAAATGAAATCTTTCTGGGAAGTGCCATTAGTTTAACATCTTTCAGATATAAGATCTCCAGGGTAGTAGGAGGCTACTTAGGTTCCCATAAGATCTGGTGCTAGTCACACCTCGGAAAGCCTTTCCTACAGTAGGTCTCTTCCAAATCTTTTGAACTGAGACAAAGCACTGACACCCGCCCCCCAAATCCCCCCCCACCCCCTGCCAATGCAGAGCTGCTTTCATAACTTCCTGGGCATGAAAGTCATGAGAGCCTTTTTTTTTTTTTTGCCTAAGTTCATATTCCTTATGAGAATAATTAAAGAAAACTCAAATCATAATGTATGTGGTTTAGTCTATGTGTTAACTTGAGAGAAATTCAAGAATCCCCCACTTATATTTCCACCAGAAATCTTGATTCTTGAGGATATCTATTTCAGGGTAGCTTTCACAATCCATGTCAACTGCACCAAGATGTCTTAGTTATCTTTACTACATACATTTCATGCATTAAATTCTTTTCTCATAGATCTTCATAGCTATTGTCAAAGTCACCTTTTCCTGCTTGTGTTCCTAATGCCCCTGAGCTCTCCTGTGACTCTCTGTTAGACATTTCAACTGAGTAGTATTTGACCTCTTTTGATTTCCTTATAGACCCTGAGTTTTTTTTAACCCGTAAATATAAAATACAAATGAAATAATGGATCTTAGAGCCAAAGATTTGGTCTTTAGACATTTTTTACTAGACAGCTACTGAAGGGATGAAAACTGGATGAGTAACAAATAAATGCACAACATTGTCACTCATTGACATCTGCTATAACAGATTTATGAAAGGCCTAATTCAGGCATCTTTTAAAAACATACAATTAGCCAGAAAAACAGTTTTAAATTTTCAAATAAAATAGATATGCATGATGAGTATTACTAAAAAGGAAAATAAAGGTTAGAAGTCATTGTACCTTGATGTAGAAATAGAAAATAATGAGTAAGATTTCCCTAGAGTCATATAAAAAACTACAGTGAAGTTCTTTATGTAACAAAAGTAGGTTAACGTCTGGTTGGCTGAGCAAGATAATGAAACAAATCTTTAACTTTCAATTACTAAGATGCAAAGGGATAAAAATGCATCCACTCTGAATGAGAAGCACTGATGTAGGACAAATTGTGTGGGTGCCCTTAACACTCTGGTAGCAAGGTTGTAAATAGTATCAGGAATATTTGTAAAAGCATTAATTTGCAAAATGCTACATAACATAAGGGATGCTTTACCAAATCTTTCCATGGAAAGACTTAGGAATAAAACAAAACAAAACAAAACAAAACAAAACAAAACAAAAAAACCCTTTGTGATACCTTGGACTCAAATGACATTTCTGAAAATAATCCTTTGGACTATAAGTAAATTATTATAATTATAAAATAATCCCTTTGGATACTAGGGAATATTCATTAAAATGTAAAACAAAATAGCATATACATTAAGGTACTGTAAGAAAAAAGGCATTCCAAGTAGCAAAAAATTGACTCATTTCCTTAACATTAATTAAGCTAGGATAAAGAAGTTAATGGTGTTAAAGATATGAGAGATTCACAACAAAGCAATCCTTAGAAGAAGAGGTGGGAACTGGCATAACAGGGATAACATAAGAAAGGATTAGGGCCTTTGGGTTACTCAAAATGAGAAAAAATATCTATCCTGGTCCTCCCTGGTGGCCCAGGGGTGAAGCACAGCACTGTGAAGCTGTCTGAAGCCTCTGTAGCACGAGTTTGACCCCTGTGCCACATGGCGCAGCCAACCTCTCCTTTCTCACCCGCTGGTCCCCTCAGCAGTGTATTTCACTAGATCCACCTGTTCTGTTCCCCACTCTCTCTGGTGAATCTTCTCAACCCCCGCACCTCTGGCCTGTACCCTGGTTCTTATATGCATAAATAAATAAACCTTAAAAAAAAAGAGAAAGAACAGCTAGTAGCAATGTTTTCTAGTTCGCGTTTTTCAAGGATTAGATGCATTATCTAACAATGACTCCATGAATAATTGTGTCTTTGAGTCTGGCTGTATAAAATAGATTAGATAAACCTGGAAATGTTATAAAAATCTTTTTATCCCCAGTTAACTTCTAAAAGAACACAGGCCTAGTGATAATTTGAAACATGATAACATGAATGTTGTCTGTATGTGGACATTAGGGTACCGTGATCAAATAATAATAGTAATACTGAGAATAACTTTTTTTTTTAGCCATAGAGATAAAGGTGCTTGACACAGACCTTTCCAAGTTAGATAATAAGCTTTTGTTTATTTAAAAAAATAAAAAGTGGTCTAAGTAGAATAGAGCTTACCAGTTTATAGCTGGACTTGGTTGACCCTAAGTGTTCATTCATTCTTGAGGGTCCATGGATTTATAAACATAAGAAACACAAAATTGGCAGGAAAAGCAAGATTTATTTCATTTGTTAACTGGAAGTTCAATCTGACTTACTGCTTTATAAAATTATTTTAATCAATTTCATTCCAGCTTTTGCCAATGATTCAGATGTTAGAATCGTGACAAGATGCTGATTGCTTGAGATGATAAAATAGATTTGTCCTGGACTCAAAGAGTTTGAGCAAGGATTCGTCTTCGACTCAATGACAATATATGGATGAAGAAGATGTGGTATATATACACAATGGACTACTATGCAGCCATTTTAAAAAGTGGAAAATTTGCCATTTGTGACAATATGGATGTATCTGGGGGGATTATGCCAAGTGAGATAAGACAGAAGGAGAAAGATAATGGATGATTATCTGCATTTCTTTCATATGTGGAACATAAAAAATTAAGCAAAAGAACAGTAAAAGCAAAATCAAAATATTTGTATTCTGATTGTACAAAATTGCCAGAAGAGGTGAGAGTGATAAGAGCACAGGGTGGACTGACTGTAATGGATGGTACTGGATGGTACTGGTACTTTGCTGGTGGGTGTGATGTGATAAAATACATTTGTAGTGGTTTGAACATGTACCCCTAAAACATATACAGTGTTGTAAGTCAACCGTACCTCAATAATCATAATTTTAAATAATAAACAGCATAGTGACTAAACAATATTGTATATTTGAACCTGGCTAAGAGAATAGATCTTAAACATTCTTGTTATAAGAAACTATAACTATGAGCAGTGATATTAACTTATTGTGTTAATAATTTTGCAACATATACATATATTAAAGCATTGTTATATAACCAAATGTAATGTTATGTCAATTTTGCCTCAATAAAATTTTTTTAAAGATTTATTTATTCATGCATACAAGAACCGGGGTAGAGGCCAGATGGGTGGCAGGGTGAGAGGATTCACCAGAGACAAGTGGGGAACAGAACAGGCAGACTGACTGAAATACACTGTTGAGGGGATCAGTGGGCGAAACAGGAGAGGTCTGCCATGCCATGTGGGTATCTCCACAGCTGGCTGGGATCGAACCTGCACTGCAGAGGTTGCAGACAGCTTCATAGCACTGGCTCAACCGCCTGCACCACCAGGGAGGCCCCTCAATAAAATTTTTTAAAAATAAAAAAAGCCTGTTTGGGATCTAAAATTTAGGAACATTTAAATGGTCACCAAAGTATGTTTTTGACATTTGTTTATAGTTTACAGATTTGGCAATTAACTTGTCTTCTTTTCGTAGGTGGACTCCTAGAAATGTAGTAGAGACAATTCCCAGAGCCCTTTCTTTATAACCATTAGTAAATTCTTTTTAACCATTAGTAAACACTGTCAGGTCACTATTAAAACATTTCTAGCACTATTCAAACATTTCTTACTCTCTCCACTGGCATCTGGTACAAGCCACCAAGCTTTCTCATCTGTCTATTGCAGTAAACATCCCACTGGTCTTCCTATATGCATCTTACCCCCTACATCCTATTACTTTCCACTCTCATTAGAATGATCCTTTTAGTACATTAATGAGATGAGGTCATTTTTATATTCAAATCTTTCTGTACTTTTGTATTACTTTCAGACGTGTATTTAAGTGTCACAGGTTGGCTCTCAATTCCTTTTCTGATTTCTTCTCCCACAAACCCTGCCTTAGCCACTCCAATCCCACTAGCCTCTTTGTGTCCCTCCTATGTCAAGTGCATGGATGCATCATTGTCTTTGTATAAGTACAAAGTACAAAATGCCCTGTCCTCTCATATTACTGTTTCCTGCTCTTACGACATTCAGGTCTATATTAAAGTGTCACTTCTCTGATAAGAAGTCTTCTGTGACCATCCAATCTCTCTTCTCTTTACTATGTAGGCCCTTACTCTGATGGACTGCTTTATTTCACTTCACATCACTCAGAACCACTAGGCATGTTAGATGGCACTTATGTGACATCTGTCTCTGCTTATAAAACATAAGTTTCATAAGAGCAAGAGGACAGATGCTGATTTCTTCACAGACATCCTCAGAAATCCAGAAGAACCTGGCATGTATTTACTGAGTGTATTTACTAAGACCTCTTAAAAATCTATTAAATCCATGAACCATTACCCATTTTTATACTGACAGTAGGCAGCATCTAAAAGGAAGTTCTCTTGGGTGGAAGAGAGCCCATCTATATCTACTGAGTGTTCGG
This sequence comes from Talpa europaea, assembly GCF_964194135.1. Classification (NCBI taxonomy): domain Eukaryota; kingdom Metazoa; phylum Chordata; class Mammalia; order Eulipotyphla; family Talpidae; genus Talpa; species Talpa europaea. Next base: position 71,424,756 of record NC_140068.1, read on the forward strand.
TCTTATTTGCCTCCAGAAAAACATCTGATAATGGCTTTTTTATAATAAGCTCTCCAGTACTCCCAGCCCCAAACCATTTGGAATAAGCAAATATAGAATATACAATGAAATCTCTCCTATTAAATGAGAAAATATGAAAACTCCTGTTTCTGCAATTCACTTCAAATCATGGTTTAAAACTATGTTTTACCTATTTTCTTTTTTAAGGGAATCAAGAAGTTATTATAAAAACAGGTATTTAAAGTTTTTTTTTTTCTTTGTAACCTACACAAAAACACACTACTTCTTTTGCATATCTAGCAAAAAAGAGTGGTAGAGAGCCAGGAGGTGGAGGTAGAATCTGACACTTTCAGACTCAAGTCTAGCTGACTTGAAAAAGTCAGGTGCTACATATAAACAAAGAAAAAGAGATGTGAAATTCACGTATTCGTTAGGCTTGGTGTTAACTAGCTATAAATGTCTTATTTTTAAAGAAAGGAAGTTAAACAAGTGATAGAGATGTATGAATCACAAAACTAAACAGTGAAAGAAAAATAAGCCTAGAAAGAGAAGTTACTTTACGTTTATAATTATATCAACAGATTGAAGGTTGGTTTCTCAATTGAAGAGTAAGATTTTCTCAATTAAATTTACCAATGAGGGTAAGAAATAATTTTGATTTGATGTTGATGAGACAGCATTATGGAGAGAAAGGCAATATCAAAATTGTATTATGCCGTTCTTCGATTGAATTTGGATTCAATTTCAGAAAATATGAAGAATGAATGTTCATTGAGAAAACCTCAGTATTTTGTATTTCTAAACCAAGAATAAACAGTGGTATTTGGCTTGGAAAAGAAAAGTGTCTTAACTTGAATGTTTTCAAGACTCTGGCCTTATTGGATTATTGGAAAACTGAAACTATGTTTTTCAGAATCTTATATCTCTTAGAACATGAGTGGTAACTTTTGCAATTCCTTATAATTAATAATTATAACATCGTATTTTGAGATTAGCTAAAAATATTCCCTTTCTATCTGATATTGTCAACTTTCAATAGTTTCTAAGTAACAGTTGTGAAATAGCTAGCTGTAAGTGGGTGTAGGAACATCCATCTGTGCAAAGGACATCCTTCTAGATAATTGTATCAAAATGCTAAGGTTGTAATTCACTGAAATCACCTAAAGATCTCAGAAATTCAAATACTGTACATTGTGTCTGCACTTCTTGTGGAGAACTTTCATATTCTACCATTAGTAATCACTTAAGATTTTTTCTTAACTTTTAATAGTTTGAATTTATTAGCAATTAATATTAAACTAAGGTATTCATGTGTGCTCTGACACCAGTTGAGGTTCTGTTGTTTTTCTTCCCCCTCTGTTAATTTTTTATTCTATAACATACATAAGCTCTTTCCAGTATAATGTCTAAATTTTATTTGAATACAACAAATGTTTCTTAATTTGGTTTATTACTACAAGTACTTTTTTTCAGGTAATAATATGCCCTGCCCTGGCGATCTCACCATAGTCATATATATAGAGTTTATTGAGTTATAATTGGCATTAAACAATATGTTACTTTCAGGTGTATAAAGAATGATTTGATTTTTGTATATACTACAGTGACCACCACATTAAGTTTAGTTAACATTCACCATCAAACATAGTTACATGTTTTGGGTTTGTTTTTGATATAGGCATCACCTTAAATATTTTCTCTGTTGTTATTGTCCTGATAGTTGGGGGTGGGGAAGACTTTCATGACTTCAACTATCACTTTTATGTAGATGATTACCAAGTATATATCATACATTTGACTCCTCTACTAAGGCCCAAGACCACATTTTTTTTCACTTGAGTGTTTTACTTAGTGTGTAGTTACAACTATATGTTGTTACGGGCAAGACACTCTCAATGTTCAATAAATACAATCCCAATTCTTCTTTCTGACTCTTCATTCAGGTATGGAACACTATCATTTCTCCCCTCATATTGAGTATGAAATTTATAACCACTTTTTGATTCTTCTTACCGCCACTAAATCTATGTTATCGCCTATGTAGATTATTGTAAAAAGCCTCTAGTCTCCAGGCTTAAAGTCTTTCTCAATTTCAACAAATTGTATTTCTGCTAAAACAATGTTTTACATCAATCAGGTCAAGCTTCAGAGCTCCCACTTTTCTTCAGAATATCTCAATATATACACATATATCTCACAAACAATGCCTCAGCTTGCCTCTCCAATTTTATTTCAATCCCTATACTTCCATACATGTTTTTTTTAAATCAAAATAGACCAGTTAGTCCCTAAATACAATTTCATTGCTGACATCTTTATGTTGATTTGGAACAAGAATGTTCTTTAATGTAATCACTTCTTGACATGTTCATGTCAGCAATCTAGCCATGCTTCAATGTCTACACAAAACAACATCTCTTGGAATGAATCTTTGTTACATCTGGTTTATATGACACAGATCAAAGTGTACTTGGTATTTTATTTATCTATGTAATTATTTTATATCATTAACTACCCTTAAATCTCCTTGCAGGTTAGAAGGTTTATTTTGATAACCTGAATCATGCTTTTTGTTTTTATTTGAACATAGTCAGTGAGCTAGCAACCTGTAACACATCACTGATCCACCTTGAATTCATCTAGAAGAATATAAGCCAAGTTCTAAATCCAAAACGAACCAACTAACTAAATAAAAAAAAAATCATAAAATGCTGCAGCAACTCTAGACAAACCATTAGGACAATGGAGACCTATGCATATGCACAATCATTCAAATTATAGATCTCGTATATTCTATTCTGTTTTTGATCTGCAAACAGCTGGGCCTCAAACTATATATATATATATTTTTTTTTTCCTTTTCAGTGCTTCATCTTTTTTTGTTTTATGTTACTGTTCCTGAAAAGTCTAAATGTTTCCAAGTATTGTGTATACTATTTACCCCTTAATTCTATTATACACTATAATAAATATAAAAATGTATAAAGAAGAGATAATTTCAAGAAAGAGAGTGGCTAACAAGGTACAGAGTACATGGTGATTGAAATATGATGATTAATTTGGCATTGGGAGTTTCTAGAGGTTTTTGCAAGAAGAATTTCAGCATAGTGATGAAAGAAATGATGGTCAGCAAGGGTTAAAGAGAGAATGTTTGGAGAGAAATTATAGAAAGCAGAATATAGCACTTCAAAGGATATTTTGGTTAAAGAAAAATACTCATTAAATACTGTTAAGACAGGTCTCCTTGACCTAGTGGATAATAATAAATTTTCTTTAAATATAAATTTTAAAATATACATTTTTCACTAAAAAGAAAAGCATTTTCTATACAGTAAATTTAGAACATTTAGAATAAAATCTTACAGTAAACTGAGGCAAATAGAACATTGAAATCACTCTGCAGTTTATCACTTTTTCATATTCATTCATTTAGTAATTAAGTAAACTGTTTAATGGATTATTTAGTCTTTTGCAAATGTTCTTCTGTAATAATCTTTATGTATCTATTTTGAATGTCATATCATTTGTGGGTAAAAATAATATTATATATGAGTTCAGTTCATTTTATAAATACATTGACTTGTTGAACATATTTGTTCATAGATCTTTTTTTTTCCAAGTCTTGTTTTAAATTTTTTGAGATCTTCTGTTCTTTGAGAAATTGATGAAATTTATGGACATGCTCCCTCCAGAAACGGGCATATATGCATATATATCAAAATATTCATAGATTTTTAGCACATAAGAGCATTTCCTTTATCAAAAGCAGACACAGGTAGGGGCATTTTTCAGATAAAAGACGATTCAAACCTTTTCATTTGAAATATTTTTGAAGAAAATCTAAGATAGTCACTCATTTTCCTGTCACCTTAATACACTTACAGAAACTTTTATCTTGGCCATGATTTCAGACACAAATTATTGCCCTAAGTCTTAGAACTAATTTCTCAAAGGTGAGGAGCTGTTTATTCCCACAGTATGAACTTCATAGTCTGCTGTATTTTTTCAGTACTTCTTTTTCTTTATTGTTTCAGCATTTCATCTACTCTGTTTGTGATATATATTTCTAACAGCATTGTCTCTTTTTCCGAGTTATTCTATGTAACCATGAACCAGAAAACAGGAATTCAGAAACTATAGTTAAAGTTGGAAAAAAAATAACAGGTTATTGGTGAGATTCCAAAGATTTCTTCTAAACTTCTATTATCTTTATATTAATTTTTGACTATTCAACTCTCTTTTCTTCAATAACTCATTATTAAAAATGTAATTTCTCTAAAAGACATGATCTTTTGAATGTTTTCAAGTAGTCTTAATCCAACATACTTTAGGAAATAACCAGATGGAATAAGCAACTTTCTTAGCTACCTATTCTCTATCAGTTACATCATGTGTGGGCATGTGTGTGTCATATAGTACAAAGAGATTGATATCAGCTAATAATGGACTTAGGAAGACTGGAACATAATCTTATACAAAAAATAATATGCTAAATTTTAAAATATACCATTTGGGTAAGTGAAAAGAAAATTAAAGAGGAATAAATTTTCACCACAAATAATACTAGTTCTATAGAGAATTTGATATGCTGTTATTCAGTCTACTTCAAAACACAATTTAAATTTCTTGGACTGTGAGAAAGACTTTTGTTTTTTTTTATTTTTCCCAGACACATCTTAAGAAATGTCACATATTGATCTGACAATGCTTTCAATTAGCAATGCTGTTTAGAATTAAATGTTAACATTTATAAAAATAAAAAACTCTTTGTTCCTCCTTCAGTTTTTCTAGTAAATTACTTGTGAACTGCTCAATGTGGTATAGCAGCTTTCATGGCTCCCTCCCCACCAAATAAGTCATAAAACCCCTAGGAGGTTGGCTCCATAATGATTGACCAGTAGCCCCAGAATCTTTCCAGGGTCTTCCTTCCCTGTGCACCAAAACTGCTAGCACATATGTTAGCTCTTTTCATACAGATTTTATCTTTCCTCTCTTTGCCCAGCCACTTTGGATATTTTAATGGATATTTAATCTGGATTATTTTCTGATTTGTGAATTCATCCTTCAACAAAGATATTACTTTTAGTCCCCCCCCCTTTTTTTCCCTCATCACCTGGCAAGAAGTAACTCATTCCTGAACTATCACAAGTGGTTAAACACCGACCCACCCTGTGGAAAAGTCTGAGCCCTCCAACTTGCTTAGAAAGTGGGTGAAGACCTAAATCTAACTGGTAAGGTTGTAGGCTGCATGACAATGGTAAATGAGCATGGGAATATTTCCACACCTTTGAGGATTCTATTAGATAGGCTTTCCTCAACTGAAGAGTATTAATGGCTGTCAGCTATTACCCATCACAATTTGAGGTCATGCTGGTGGAACATATCTTCAAATCAAATTAGTCTCTGTGGACTAAAAGATATTCAGAAGAAAACAAATGTAAAAGATTTAATAAAAAAAAAGTTCTGTTCTTGTTGAATTCTTTAGTTCACCCCCACTTCCACCACCAAAATAGTTTTCTTCCTCATCCAGAAAGTAAAGCATAAACATCTCATTAGTAAGAGTATGAGGTAGAATATAATTATTTAAAACATATTGATTTAGTTTAGAGTCTTTATGGGAAGACTACATGAAAGAAAATCCTTTGAAATCACAGTAACATCATGAGAGCTAGTTTTAAAGAACTGAGAAAATAGCAAACCTATATCAATTCAATGCATATAACAGGTAAGAAAAATATTTCTTCATTCTTGTCATTTTTAACTACAAAGAGAAGTATGCTATTAGGTTAATATAATTATTTTTGTGGCAGTGTAAAAAAATGTGTAGGTTTTGCTTCTCTTCTAAATCTTCTATATTCAAAACAAAATTAAGAGCATCTTATGGAAGAAATACGTTTTCACTTTATGCACTGTAGCGTTATAGAATTCACTGCAGGGACACCTGATAGAGTCACTGTGTCCTGGAAGTTACTCAGGAAAAATGCAGCAGCAGCAGCTTAAAAGTATTTTGAAGTGTTCCACAACACACCCAGATTCAACTTCCCTGGGACACCTAGCAAGAAAGTAACTGGACATCCTCAGAAACAACATATGGAGGATGAAGAAGAGTCACTTTTAAAGTACACTAGAATATGGAGAATTAAGAAGACTCACTTTTTAAAGTACACTAGCACTGAACATTTGACAAATGGAAAAAGAATCACATATTTTCCTTTGCAGATAAGCATAAGTTGGCCAATATGGATTCATACATATGCATGAAGATGCATGAACATGTGTGTGTTGAAAAAAATCAGATACCAAGCATCCATAATACATTATTCACATATAATTAAAAATATGAACAATGGATATTATAACTTAGAAATACATGACGCAGATACTTGCACTTTTTTTAAATTTCAGTAAGATTTTGGGAAAAATCCTATTTCTTACCTACATTTCCAGTCATTAAGTATGAATTCTGAAAGTCCATCATCCCCATTCCAACAATGTGTATAAAATCTTCAATCACCTGCATTAACTCTATGGAGCCTGGATAAATCTACAAAAATAAAAATCAAATGGAATAAAAAGTCTAAATAATGTCATATAACTGAAACTTCTAAAAACCTTCATAATGATGCCATAAATAAACTCAGTTTATTTGGAGAAATTTCTACAACAAGCAACAGCTGTATTTTTTTAAACTAGTAGTTGCGAATGACACCAGGTGTCACACAGCAAGAACTTTGGAAGTGATATGATGCAGTGATTAATCCTTCATAAATCTAAGGAAACTCAAAATATCTAACAGATTGTCTATTTAGAAATAGCATGCCTTTACTTTTAATAAGTTATTCCCCTCACTTAAAGATAACGTAGAACAAACACTGAAATGTTTTGGGCGTTTTAACATTTTTTAGTATATGACAAATACTGGGGAAAAAAAGCAGTTATTGCCACCATAATGCTATTTACAAACTATTAGGTCTACTGAATAATAACTGGATATCTTGAAAGAGACATTTATTTCTGATGATAATATGAACCACTGTATGGATAATAATGCATGAACATTTTAGGGTCACTGTAATAGTTCTAATGTAGGTAATCACATGTGCATGTATAGAAACCAAATGCAAAATCATGGCACCTCACATACCAGGTGAATGACATAATTCTGGCAAAACCTCTCACTATGTGGAACATGAAAGTCATTGAAAAGTTCAAGTGAACTTCAGCATGTGTACACACAATGCTTATAAAGTCAGCCTGCAATACAGAACCATATTAAAGCAGGAAGTCTTTTTGAAGTTAGTTTCATTTCCTTTAGCCATTCAGCACCACTGAAGCTTCTAGCCATGAAAAAATTAAGTGGTTTAGAGAGTTTTAGTGGCACTGTACTTGCAAAGGCAAGTACAGAAGGGATACAGGCATGCTGATGAACAGAAAAGCTAACAGTAAGAGCTGGAAGGTGAAAGGAGTAAGAGGAAGACATGTTGGGTGGGGCCAGGCAGGTAGTGGCACAGTGACCAGATCTTACAGGAGCTTGTGGCTGTGTGTACCAGACTTACTCCCATATATCTGAACATGAATGGTGGATGTTACATATAGAATGGATGGCATAGATAGCTGTGACATTTTTAATTCAGAAAGGGTTGAGGAGAAATGCTGTTTCTTACCTAGATTTCCAGTCATGAAATATGAATTCTGAAAGTTCATCATCCCCATTCCAACGTGTCTGAAATTTCCCTCAGCTCAAAACTTCCTGCTACTACCATATTTTTTCCCTGCTGTTTTTATATAGGTATAGATGTATAAGAGTTTATGTGTTGAAGGGGAAATACAAATTAAAAATAAGAAGCTTAATTCTCCCTGATGAAAATAAACAACCTTCCCGTCTCTTTTCTTAGAGATTTACTTTGGAATAGCAGTAATGGTTAACACTTTTGCTGCCTCTTTGAAAAGTATGTAAATATTTATAAAATTAATCACCTCTTACCAGCTTAAAAACCCAGGAATGTCTCTGTTTGAAATGTAATCATTAAGAACACAGTGTTTCTGTCGCAGTTTTTGTGGGTAAGAGCTGAACTTCAGTGGGCTTCTCACTCTAAGCTGCCAAATTACCTTGTTATTAAGATCAAAGAAACTTATTTTTTCTTTGAATAAAGCCAATTAAGTAGCAAGATGGTCACAACAATTACCTAGTGAATTTAGGATGCACTCACTACAAGTGACATATGGTGTTATCAAGTCCTCTTATTTGAGGATTAGTTACTGTTTTATACACATACGCACTGCATGCCACCTCTTAAAAAGATAATATTTCTTTCTGTCCTTGCAACCTCTTAGCAGTTGCCTATAATATGTTTCCCATTTTTTTCATGCTTATTTAATAATAAAACTTTTCCTTCTATTCTGCCTTTATGGAGATGTTTACTAGGTTGACCAGAGAAGATGATGATGACTGTTGTATTTAAAGTAGTAAAAAAATGTTACAGAGCAGGGGTTGCAAATATTTTTCTGCAAAAGGCCTCACAACCAATATTTTAAGGTTTGTGGGTAAAGAGGTCTCTGCTGGAACAACACATCTTTGCCCTTAATGTACCAAAGCAGTATATTTTGGCTGATATGTAAAAGAATGGGTATGGTTATATTCCAAAACTTGCCTTACAAAGCTGGTGTCAGGTTAGATTTGGTTTACTAGCTGTAGTTTCTACACTCCTGCTGTATGGACAGCATATGGATTTTCAGTATAACAAGGAAAGACACCACAGAATATCATGACAGAAATGCCTGTTTTAACTGAAATGGATCTATCAATTCCAATCAAAATGATGGTGTATAAAATAGTGCCATGTAAATATGGTCCTTTTTTTTTTCAGTTTAGTATAGTTTTAATCATATGATTAAACTAAACATATGTTGATCCTTCATAACTGGCTGATGCGTAGCTAACAAGTTCTGAAATGACTATTGTTTAAAGCTTAAATTCAGTTATCAAAAATCTCTGATGTCAATATTACCACATCACTCAGCTAATTTTCCAAATGTGCCTAGAGCTATGTTAATTTATACTGTACTTTGTTGCAGCTATTCCTCTAAAATAAGGTAAGGGAACCCAGGAGAGATGATCTCTGGTAGATACACTAAACAGCTTTTATTTTTGTGGTCACTTCTTTGTGCCACAAACCTGAAGACTTGTTTACAATATGGTTGCATTATGACAACACTTAATAGCAAAAGCTAAAAAATGGCTGTAGTTTTTTCTTATAAATGTAATAAACATCATTACTATTGAAAAACTATTCAAAAGATAATATAGACAACTCAAAACTACTGAGCAGGTGGACTACTGAGCAGGATTTTCATTGATGAGAAGTTCTACCACCATTCATTATTTGTTTCAGTTGGGACCACAAGGTAAATAATGCCATCTGATGAATTGCAATCTTGTTTTAAACAGGGTATTATACATTTGGTCTAAATATATCTGTAATTAATAGTCTCCAGCATTCTGGAAAGAAGTGCTTTGCCTTTGCAGCTGTACTCTAAGGAAAGACTCATAGTGAGTGAATGAGGTTCTCCTCTAGAGAAAAGTCAAGGACAAATATATAAATCAAGCTGGTATAAAAAGATAGATTCAGGGTCTTTAATGAAGGAGAGAATTTTTTTCTTGCTATGGCCAGAAGCACAAAATTTGTCCCTGATAATGAGGTGGACCCACACTGGACTATTTTTAGAGTTCCCAGCATAATAGAAATAAAGGGCATGCTTTCTTCCTGAAGGTCCAGAATATGATTAGAAAGGAAAAAAAAAAGGGATAAATGTTTCACCTGAACCTCAGTAAACAGCCATTCTTATTTTCAAGACCGCTTTATTCTCTTGAAATTTTTAACAAGGGTCAAGTAGAAAACTTACAGTTTAACATTCAGGTAAATATGCACATAATTCTAAAAAAAATACTTACTCTCTTTCTTAACCTCTAACTCATTTTTTCTGTAATTTAGAAAAATATCACTAACCATATGTTTTTTAATATAGCAATACTTTTAAAACAATACATCTAATAAGGCACTTGCTACACTGATCATGCATAACAAGAAGTGAAAAATCAAAATACACATTTTTTAGAACTTTTTTTATACAACTTTTGACTTTAAATAAAAATGCTCATCTATATATGTAATCTGGATCATAGGAATGCCAGTTATTTTACTACTTAATACCCTGCAGTTCTGTTTGCAATATATGCATTTAGATTTTCTGCTTTCCCCATAATATGTAGTGACACAGGAAAACAACTGATTGGTAAAGCATATAATTATTATGCATTACTATAAAGATCACTCATTCTATAGATTGATATGATAAAGATATAATTTGCTTTCTTTATAATAAATATATCATTTATTATGACTTTTAAAAATTACTTTTATGTTTTTGGAATAGTACACCATTCATTTCTTTACATATTTTGAACCCTTATTTCAAAGTTTATTTCAAATTTTGCAGTCACTTCATCCTTACCTGTTGCGCATCTTCCCACTTTTCCTTGTTTTCTTCATCCAGAAGGTTGCTAACTATTTGAAAGAAGTTCTGCAAATTCAATTAGATAAAATGTATAATGTTACATGGAAGAACATACTTTTTATTAATATGCATTTGAACTAATTATGTGGTAAGATCATAAACATTTTGCAATATTGTTTTATGACTCTATCATATTATTCTAGAAGATCTCTGAGGACCCTTTCTCAGCATCATAATTTCAGGATTTCTACCATGAATTCTCAATGTACACCTCAAAAGAAATTAGAATAGATAAAATATTTATTTTCACTTACAAAGATTTGTTCCTTTGTAATCTCTACATTCTATTCTGTCATACCATTGCATAATTATTCCTTACAATAAGTTTTTTCCCTTTTGCAATAGATTCCTGTGTTTGCCTTATTACAAGTTATCCAGTTAATTGTGAGTTATTATTGCTAACAATACATATCTAGGAGAGCATGACAGTGGGCAAAGGTGTAATAGGATTCCTCAGTTGGATCTGGCTCTGTCCATCCTAGCAATTTTACTTCAAAATTTTTTTTAAGTACTTACAGCAAAGATTGCATCACCTTTTCCAATTATGTGGCATAAAGCATGTAAGTGCTTAGTAAATCTAGTCATTTTCAAATCATTATTATATATTTCTCTGTCATTAGTCAACAAGTCAACACTGGGGTGTGCATAGACATAATAACGTGTTTCTATTGAAGTTCCAAATCCTTGCCATTTCCCTTTCCCTAAGCAACTGTTGAAGACCTGTTGGATTTACCTTAGTCTAAAACTACTCAAAATGAGTTTTTGGTTTTGTTTTGATGCAGATAGGTGCAATTTTGGCATTCATTTACTTCTTCTATTTCCCACATACTCATTGGCAGAGACTGGAGCTTACATGGGTTTAGTGTGCTCATGCTCATGTCTCCACCTGAGGGATTTTTACCAGAGAGAATCCGAATCCTCTCACACTATGCTGTCTCAAGACATAGAAGCCAGGAGAGGAAAACCTGGGTGCCTGCTGAGGATGAGCAGTGACCTGGGAGTGGGGTCACAGGAGACCTAAGAAGTGTAAAGGGAAGCCTTTGTCCAAAGCTCTGGAGATGGTAGTCCCTGGTTGTGTCCCCAGAATCCATGTCTTTTTACTGGTCTGTATACAGTGTATCAAGGGCACTTCTTCATACTGATAAACTAGCTTATGACAGGACACCGTTGACGGGGGGGGGGGAGGGAATCATAATTTTTAGCCTCATCAGTCTTCTTCCCTATCTAGTTTTTCAAAACAGGTCTTTATTCTAATTCCAAATAATTTCACCTATGTGTTTTTCCACGAAAAACAAAGCTGCTTTCATTTCCTCTTCTCTTGTGGTTTAAAGCTGTTAGTATCTATATTTAATTGCCCTATTTGTGCTATTTATTTTAATCGTTCCTGGCAATCACATGGTTGAAACATGTTTTGAGTCATAACCTCTATAAAAGTTACAGAATATTTTATGGAACACTTGAAAAAATTGCAGGCCTGTTTTAGACCAATTTTCAATTCATTTAACCTTTTTGAACTACCAGCCATTTTTTCCACTCAAAATTTCCTGGTTGGAGTGATAACATTTTAAGGGCTTAGTCCATTGAGCTGTAACTCTACCTATGGGCAGAAAGAATTAACCTTCGGAGTGCTTCAATTGCCTGTGGCTGGTTAACTCAGTAGGGGACATGGTGCTAATGAGGCAAAAGTTTCAGCTTTCATCCCTATACATGCCAGTTAGCTGTGCTGAGGTCCATGACCTTGGTCTGCAGCCTAACTCATGGCAACTTTCATACAAAATGCATGCTGCTGCTAACAAGAGACAACAATACAATGAGAAGCAATTTGTGCAAATGCATCTCCATTTCTGAGAAAACATTTCATAAAGCATGTTTTTACTGACAGTGGGTCAGACTCTGCATTGCATAAAAAGGCCAGTAAGCACACATAATTCCTTGATTGAAATGATAAATTCAGAGCTCAGTTTTTTTTTTAAATCAACAAGCAGCATAACTTAAAACACAAATTTCTAGAGGCACCTCTATGAAAGGGGAAGGAGCATCACAGCAAAGTGAACATGCATCACTTTTCCTGCCACCCTTCCACACCCCCATTTACATGTAGCTGCCTTGGATTACAAGTCCCAGCATGCCATGGACATCCTAAGCAGGGGAGCTACTGGGAATGAGAGGCGGAGCTGAGCTGCCAGGTGAAATTGTAATCTAGAAGGCAGCTTGCTCCTGCAGCCCGACTTGCATCCTGGAATTGCAGGGTAGGAGACCTGAAGAACACGTGTGGGAGAGAGACATGTGGAGAGGCTGACAGTGGCAGCTATTATCTTGTTCTTTGATTTTGCTCCTTTGTTCCAGATTTGCCTGGTCCCTTTTTGACCCCTTCCTGTGGTTCCCAGCTAGAAGGTGTCTTAGACATGGGCCTTGGTAACTGCACTGTGAATCAACCCATTTTGTCTGGGCATTTTCCCAGGAGCGGATAGTTAATTTTGGGTGTTTTATTGGAAAACGTTTGCCTCTATTCTCTTTCCTCTCTATGTACATTATTTATATTAAAGTTCTTTCATTCTAAGAGTTTACCTTTGCCTTTATGTGGCAGACTGCATTACTCTACGATACAGCACATAAGTGTTGTGGTTCCTGGGTACTTCTCAATTGTGTGCTAACAAAATTATTAAAATATAATTCAATCTAGCAAACAGAGTAATGGAAATATATTGTACCACTTTCCAAGGCCAATAAATCAGATTTTACAAAATCAGCATGGAAATGTTGTAGATAATGTTTCCCATTCTATTTCCTTGTTGATTGGATTTGGAAATGATCAACTGTGCTTTGATCAAAAAATGATACTTTGCTAACATAGTGTATCATGACAGATTTTCAGATATTGAATTATTTCATAATAAATCTATCTTGATCATGATATCATGGTCCTCTTAAAGTATTGTTGAATTTGATTTACTAATACTTTATCGAAAATTTTTGATTCTCTCTTCATCATTGAAATAGGTTGGTAACTTTCTTTTCCTGTGGTATCTTTTTCTGTTTTTGGTGCTAGGTAATGCCAGCCTCATCAAGTGAGTTTGGAAGTGTTCCCACCTCTTCTGTTTTTTGGAAGAGTTTGACAAAGTTTGTTATTAACTCTTTTTTGAATGTTTAATAGAATTCACAGTGAAACCATCTGGTGCTGGGCTTTTCTTTGTTGAGAAGTTCTGATTACTGAGTCAATCTCCACACCAATAATGTGTTTTTTAAATATTTTTTCATGACTCATTCTTGGAAGGCTGCATGTTATCAGGAATTTATCCATTTCTTCTAGACTGTCCAATTTGTTGGCATATAATTGTTTATAATGGTCTTTTATGAACCTCTTTATTTCCGTGGTATCAATTATAACACCTCCTCTTTCATTCTTTATTTTATTTGGGTTCTCTCTCTTTATTCCAGTGAATATAGTAAGGGTGTAGCTATTTTTTTTTCTTTGCAAAGAATCTGTTTTTAGATTGCCAATCATTTTCAATGACCTTTTTAGTCTCCACTGCATTTACTTCCATTCTGATCTTTGTTTTGTCTGTGTTTTATTTCATTTATTTATTTATTTATTTATTTATTTATTTATTTATTTTATTAATTTATTTATTTATACAAGCACTGGGTACAGTCAGAAGCGCGGGAGGGTGAGAGAAATCACCAGAGCCAGAGCGGGGAGCAGAGCAGGCAGAAGGACCGAGGTACACTGCTGAGGGGAGCAGCAGGCGGCAGGAGAGGTCTGCGCGCCATGTGGGACCCTCCTCCGGTGGCCAGGGAGCAGCCGGGGATCGAACGGGCGCTGCAGAGGCTGCGCGCAGCTTCACAACCCAGCGCTCAACCACTGCGCCACCGGGGAGGCCCTGTCTTTCTTCTAATTTTGAACTTTGTCCCTCTTTTTCTAGTTCTTTTAAAATGCAAAGTAAGGCTGCTTATACCCACATGCGTGCGCACACACATACACATATACAGAAAGAATTTATTGAATTCCCTGCTATTTGTTATGTTATAAACAATTTTATCTCAGGATTTTTTTTATTTATCCTTCATTCTTCTTAAATTTATTAAGACTTGTTTTGTGAATTAACATGTGATCTATCCTGGAGATTTTTCCCTTGTGTACTTGCGAAATCTGTATTCTGTTTAGAATGGAATGTTCTGCATCTGCTCAAACTATCTGGTATATTATGTCGTTTAAGGCTGATATTTCCTATTTGATTTTCTGTCAAGATGATCTATTCATTGATATATTGGGTATTAAAGTCAATGAATATTATTGGATTGCTATTTATTTTTCCCTTTACATATGTTAACATTTGCATTATTTGTTTCTATGTCAGGTACATAAAAACTTCCAAATGTTATAACCTCTAAGTCAATCAATTCTTTTATCATTATGCAATGCCCTTCTTTGTACCTTATTACAGTTTTTATTTTAAAGTCTATTTGAAAATAGATAAATGGATTGAGAAGATATGGTATATATTCACAATGGAATAGTACTCAGCAATCAAAAAAGACAAACTCATGCCATTTACGGCAACATGGGTAGAGCTAGAAGGTATTATGCTAAATGAAATAAGTCAGAAGGAAAAAGAAAAATATTGGACAGCCTCATTTATAGGGGAAATACAGGGAAACCAAACAAAGCATCAGGAAAAAGACAAAACTTGCAGGCAAAGCATAGGTCTGAGGCATACAGCAGGGGAGGAGAAGGGGTTAAAATGGGCAGGAAGAACACAATGGTCTGTGGTGGTGGTCATGGGTACCTCAGTTGAGGAAGAATGACACATGAGGGAAGAAGTGAAATATTGTAACTGTGTGGTTCTGCACTAATGGTACCCACCTAAACCTTACTCTCTAAACTTTAAGATATGAATGATACTACTCGCCTAGCAGCACTGTCATGAACCTGATAGCTAATTTTTAGCATAGTATCTGACACTTGGTAAGTGCTCAATATATAGCGGTTTTATGATTTTATTCCCTTTGTATCATTTTTATGGCTGGTTGCATAAGTATTTACAGCCATATTATGGCAAATATGCACCTATAATGTTGATACAGACTTTTATAACCAGGAACACTCTCCTTTCCTCTTTTATAGTCTCTTCTTTGGGAAATACGTACAGCACAGAACTGAGTCACCATTAACTTCAGGACCTATAATTTGTTCAGCAGAAATCTCTTTATTCCTAAGAATATACTCTGCTGGAGGGGCCTTCAGTGTCATTATTATTAGATACCTACTATGTAAAGAGGACTGTACCAAACAGTTGTGGAACATAAAGGTCAAAAGAGGCATGCCTTTTGGCTTTTTCCTTGCAGGGGGTATTTTAAAAATCAGGGCAGTAAATGTTATGCTATAAACAGAAACATATTTGCTTCTACCACATTCAAAGTGCAGGTATTTGGAGGTGTGAGACAGAAAGGAAACTCTGTTTAATGAAAAGTGGTAAATTCTTTGTTCTGACTGACTTCCATTTGACAGATTTTTCATGGATTATATATGATTTTCTCTAAATATACTGAGAAATGTCTTGGCATTTTAGCTTTTTTGCTGAATTTCTTACAAAAAGAGACTAGTAAAGTAGGCTAGTGATTTGAGACATCCGAGTCACGGCACAAGAAAATACTTGGATGCTGAAAGGCAAAGAAAACTCAGAAGGAAAAAAAAAGTTAATAATATGGTAGAGCTGATAGTTTGAGGGAATTGTGGTGGCCCTGACTAGAAATATGGGGTTGGGGGATATGGCATAAGAAAGCCTTAAAGATTAAACAAGGAAGCAGGGGTGAGTCATTCAGATAAAGACACAGCAGAGGACAGAGTACTGGTTCTCCAATCCAGGTCTCAGTTGTGGCTGCAAAGTCATATCCAGTGTAGTTTCTTCCCATCTCTCCAACTCTACCATAAGCTGTCTTTCCCTATACCCCCTATGGTCCAGAGTCATCACACTTCCTCATGCATCCCAAACTCATTTCTGCTTAGCTTTTGGACCTATGTAATGCTGTTCCGTTTCTTCAATTGCTCTGTTTGCCATTCTTAATTTCCTTCTCCTTCTCATTGAAACTAACCTAATCACCACCACCATCTAAATGCATTGGGTTGGCATATTTTCACTTTTGTACCTGATTTTAATCAGTAAATACTTTTATTTTTCATTTACCAATTTTTGTCATTCATGCTTGACAAAAGAAAAAAAATCCATGTAAAAGAAAAATGCCAGTTTATAGATGCAATCAATCAGGAAAATACAATGTGAAGGAAGAGGTGGAATCTACCATAAGAGGCCTTTGTATTGAAAAATCAGCTTTCCCACAAAGACAGGCTGAATTCACATGACATTCTCTGACTCCACCTCCACATGCTGCATGAGCAAATGAGCAAAACTGCCATGTATTTATCCAAGGAGGAATAATTGCTCCTTCACCCTTACCTAAAAAAGAAGATAGTAAACCAGGCCAGCCAGTCAATTATATAGACCCACATATACGGTGACAGACATGCTAAATTGTGCTGCATAATGTAGTCTTCTTTTGAAGTATGTAACAATTTTTAGTTTTGATTTATGCCTATGTGATCAATTTAGGACTTTTTCCTCTACCGGCCTATAACAGGAATTATTTCTACTTTTGTTCATTCTTGTGCCCTGAAATGCACAGGGAAATGCAAAAACTTAAATAATTCAAATGAATTGATGGTACACTTGCTATATATAAGGTAATGGGTTAAGTTTGAGGGAATAAAAAACAAACTATAAATTGCTTCCACCTCCTTTGCCACCTCCTAACTCAGTGCCCTTCTCTGTGATATACCCAATACTGCCAGGATTCTCATTATATCCAGGGAAGGAGCCTTCACACTTATTTTTACAGGTAAGAGAATTGGTTATATTGAGTAAACATTGCGACAAACACTTCCTATTTCAAGGCCATTCTGAAGTCTCAAGACCATCCTAAGAACAGATACATACTTTTGAGAAGATGCAGGCCTAGTTAGTAGAGAGAAGTTATGATTATCAACCCTGATCTTCAGGCTTAGACCCAGAACTAACAAAGGCCTCCTCTTCCATAAAAATAGCTCATTCTTTGTAAACACAATTAATCCTCCCTACTACCACAACCCTGCCCAAGTAGAGTGCATTTGATGGTGAAAGTGCTGTTTTTCTCAGCCGAAGAATGACATAAGGAGGGCTCAAAAATATTACCCAGGGCCTCCCTGGTGGTACAAGGGGTTAAGACACAACCTATGAAGCAATCCGCAGCCACTGCGGCATGAGTTTGATCCCCAGCCAGGGAGCTACCTGAATGGCGCAGCAGACCTCTCCTGACTCACCCACTGCTCCCCTCAGCAGTTATATTTCAGTCAGTCTGCCTGTTCTGTTCCCTACTCTGTCTCTGGTAGGTCTTCTCACCCCTACACCTCTGGCATGTCCCCCAGTTCTTGTATGTATAAATAAATAAATCTTTTTAAAAATATTACTCAGGCAGCAAGGTAAAGGAGACTTTGACAAGAAAAAGGACCATCACTATGAAGCCTTATTAATATTCCCAGAGTGTAATTATCAAGGCCTAATGGAGAGCAGCAGATGTGGGAATGGAAAGGTAAGGAAATACCTGGATAATACTTGAGAAGCTAAAACGTGTCTCCTTATTGAGAAGTATTTATTGGACATTGTATACCTAGCACTATTCTATGCTGGGGATACAACAGTGAGCAGGACACATGAGGGTTCTTATGCTCACAGTTTATATTCAGTAACTAAAGAGAGACAATAAACTAAGTTAAAGAATGGGTTGATTACAGATGGTGACACAACAGTAAAATAAGTGATGGAGATAGAGTGACTATAAGACTGCTTTATTTTTGGCAGGGTAAGCAGGTGAACATTAGGCTAAGGACAAAGTGATGAGAAGGAGAAAGCTGTGGGGAACTTGAGAAAGAAAGTTAATAAAAAAATTGGGACAAGAGAGTACAAAATCCCTGGGTAGAAGAAGCAGTCTGGACAAGTCTAACAAACACAAAGAAAATCAGTATCGCTTGAGTGGTACTGAATAGGGAGCTGAAGGAAATGGCGGAGGTGGTGGGGGTGGGGTTCAATATTAAGAGTATGAAAAAGATGGGCAAGGATCAGATACAGTGAGGCCTTGATTCCCCAATGGTTTTACATATTTCATTAAAAATAAAAGTCTAACTTGTCTGCTGAGAGAAAAACAGTGCAGGAGAGTAAGGGTGAATAAAGGGAAGCCAGAAGGTAATCTGTCTCATTCCTTGAGGCCAGACCTGGTGGTACTTTGGTTCAGGGAAAGGCCATGACATGGCGACAAACTACATAGCGGGAAAGCATAGCATCAGGTATTTTATTTTGTTCTTAGCGCAGGTAACTTAGGATGGTGATATACAGAACCATGATGGACAGCACAGAAGAAAGAGCAGTGTTGAGAAAGAAGATATAAGTTTAGTTTTATTCGGGTATGGGGAACTATCATAGATTAAGAGGCCCAGGAAGTATTATAACTACAAATATAAAGTGCAAAAGATATACATTTGTGAATCATTAGTTCTAGTGAAAAGAGAAACTTTAGGGGGAAAAAATAAGATCACAGGGCATAGAATTAAATGGGATGAAGTCAAGGTTAAAAAATTGGTGACAGACTATATAGGAAGAAGAGTAAGACAGCAGATGAGAGATGACAGAAGACAATAAATTCAGAAAGAAGACTCTCCACCAGGGAAATTCATCCCAAAGAGACAGACTAAGTATTTAAGTAGGTAAAAATCCAAAAAGGATTCAAAATATGGGTCTTGTGTATTTTTTTCAGGGTACTTTTTTGTATTACTTTTCAGCCTCAATGCATTTTGCCAACATCTGCATTTCCGACATAAACAAATACAGAGATTATAGACTAAGACACAGACACCAGATACAGCGCCCTGTGAACTAAGAGTCTATTTCATTGTCTCCTAGTTAAGTCATCATATGGAAATGAAATTGAGTAAGTGTAATGATATTATCCAAAATATCTTGGGTTTGTTCTACTGTATATGCTAAAGGTGAAATAATCCCTCAAGATTATAACTATACATATATGTACATATATATTTGTAACAGGTGAGTAGACAAAATAACTCATACTTGATGGGCACACAGAGTCACAATATTATGCATTAGATTGTCTATTTAGAGTATCTATGCAAGCAGCACATCAGCTGATCATGGGCAACTAGAAACCACCAAGGATGCAGGAAGGCAAAGAGATTGCAATCCAGGATGCCCCCGGCAGGTTTAGGGACAAGGACATAGGGAGAATCTTAAACATGAGATCCAAGGAAAATCAAGGGATGAAGCAGGGGGAAAAAACATTGTGGTATCAGGTCAGCAGTGGGACAATCACAGGCTGAATGCTGTGCCTATAAAGCTGTGGTCAAAGGACCCCTGCCAGCACTGCTGGGCTGTCTGAGCCTCACTACAACATCTGCCAGGTGAAGGACTGTGAGAACAGATAATTGAAACAAATTTCCCTAATGTTCACTCATTTAGAGGAAAAAATGTCAGAGTCTTTAAGGACACCTTTGTTGTTTTTTTTTCTTCTTTTAGTCACAAATCTCACAGAAAGTCTGACTCATTTTGAAAAGGACATGAGAACATTGTTCCAGGAATCAGTGGATGTCTTTCACACTAATCTCATTGTCCTGCCCTGCTGTAAGACAGTGTGACCTGTGGATTTTCTCAATAGCCTGGATAGACAATTTGTCACATAGTGTCACCAATCTCCCCAGGCAGTGCAGGCTTATCAAGGGCTCCTGCAAGAGATAGCAGTGCAGCTCCTCGAAGGTACAGGAGAGGGGGAGACAGAGTAGAATGATGAAGTATCCAATATTCAGGGTTTTGGGATTTGAGATTGGTGCTATTTTGGGGGTCCTCTGATAAAGATAAAAGGCGAGGTTAATAACATGATCAATATGCTGAATAAGATACTAGAGATAGCCCAGTAGAGGAGCCAAAGTTATACAAAAGGTTAACTCAGTGTGTTAAAATGCTCAAATCTAGTCAAGAGGATGCTGCGTAAATAAGGAATAAGGAAAGATTGCTCAGGTTGAGCTGGCCTGGCAGATACATAAAAGGGCCAGCAAGTGCAAGGAGCAACCCAGGCATACCCACCGTAGCAGCAGGTGCAATGGTGATAGCTGGTCCTGTCCCAAGGGAAGAGGCCAGCCACCTGTCTCTTTACTAAAGGGAAATTATCCCATCCCTTCAAGATTCCCTACTAGGGGCTAAATTGTGTCTGCCCAAAATTTGCATGTCTATGTATTTGGAGATAGGGCTTTTGAAGAGATAATTAAATCTAAAAAACCCATTAGGCTGGGTCTTAATCAAATCTGACTCGTGTTTTTGTATGAAGAAGATATTAGGGGCCTCCCCGGTGGCACAGCGGTTGAGCGCTGGGTTGCGAAGCTGCCCGCGGCCCCTGTGGCGCCGGTTCGATCCCCGGCTGCTCCCCGGCCACCGGAGGAGGGTCCCACATGGTGCACAGACCTCTCCTGCCGCCTGCTACTCCCTTCAGCAGTGTACTTCGGTCCTTCTGCCTACTCTGCTCCCCGCTCTGGCTCTGGTGAATTCTCTCACCCTCCTGCGCTTCTGACTGTACCCAGTGCATGTATAAACAAAAACAAACAAACAAACAAACAAACAAACAAACAAACAAAAATAAATAAAACATGCCTCTATTAAAAAAAAAAAAAAGAAGATATTAGGACTCACAGAGACACCAGGGATGTGCACACGCAAAGAAAGAGGCCGTGTGAGGACACAGCAAGAAGGTGGCCATATGTGGATCAAGGAGACAGGCCTCAGGGGACACCAAACCTTCCCACCCTTTGATCTTGGACATCTACCCTCCAGAATTGTGAGAAAATCAATTTCTACTGTCTAAGCCACCCAGTCTGTGGTATTCATTATGGCAACCCTAGCAAACTAATACATTCCCCAATTATTTTTTTAGAAGAAAGAACTTTGATAAATGAATCACAAAGAAAACTACCTGTACATTTTCCTATTGTAATTCTCCATTTTTTCTTGATTCTGAGGGAAATAACAGGGGATATTGTAATTCAGTATTGTTTATTTTTTATTTTATTTTTTTTTTTCCTAAAGAACCTGGAGTACCGGCCAGAGGTGCGGGGGAGTGAGAGGATTCACCAGAGACAGAACGGGGAGCAGAACAGGCAGAAGGACCGAAAGACACTGCTGAGGGGAGCAGCAGGCGCGACAGGAGAGGTCTGCTGCGCCATGTGGGTATGCCGGCCAGGACTGAATCTGCACTGCAGAGGCTGCGGACAGCTCCACAGGGCTGCACTCAACCCACTGTGCCACCAGGGAGGCACAGTGTATTTTTTAAACTGAACTGAAATCACTTATGTTACATGACATTTGCTAATTGATAGGCTGCTCCACACAAATTCACTCAACTCCTTTGCTTCCTTGTTTCTTCCCACCTGTTGCTACACATGATTTGTGCTCTCTCAAGGGACAGCTGGGAGCCATCTTTGAAATTTTGCTCAAAGTAAGAGTAACACATACTACTTTTTGAAGCAAGATTTATTTCATAGTGCTGCACCCATTTAAGTAAGTTATTTGGTGTTGAATTTTTAATTTATATATATATATATATTTATTTATAATAAGGGCAAGCTTTAAACGGTGCCTAAAATAAGTTGTGGGTCATACAAGACTACTACAGAGAAACAGAAGAATCCTCTCAGGTTTACACATTGAAAACAGTAGCTGTTTATGAACTGGAGTAACTGTCAGCTGAGAATTCAGGCCCTGTGTAAGACTTGCTTCTCATGGAAGCTGGAATCCAGGTATTGATTCAAGCCATTCCTCTCTTTTCATCTACTTGCTCTCTAAGTTTAAAATTGTAGTGTCAGCCTTAAGGACGAATGCTTCTTTTCTGATGCCTATTTTCTTTGACACATTCCCTGCTCTTCTGCTTTTCCATAACAAGTAAGAAAGGAAGAAAGAAAAATTACCAAAAACAAACGAACCCAAACCAAAACAAAAACAGCAGTGGTATTGCAACCAACATCTTAATTTCTTTTTTTGGTGGGAGAGATACTAAAATACACATCTTCATTGGCAGCAGGTCGCAGCGGTATGAGATAATTCCGATTTTTGCTTCATCACAATCTCACTTTCTTAGATAATGAGTGTCCACATTGCTTTAAGTTTATTTGATGTGCCATGTAAATTCTACACAGATAACTTAACCCTCACTTTAATCCTATGAGGTAGGTACCATTATCTCACATAATAGAAAATTCACTCAATTTTCTGTCACCACTGTCACTCACAGTGGTGGTGTAACTTGTCTAGTGTCATATATAGCTGACAAGTGGTAGCACCACACCTGAAGCTCAGGATTTTGCCTGCAGTGCAGGCACTCTTTATCATCACATTCTACTGTCTTCCCTTCCCCTCTATTATATGGGAAGAAATTATTAATCTTACTATTTGCTAAGTGTTTTGTGAACAGAGGATCTCAAGGCATCAATGTTTTGAAATCCAGAGTTGTACCATAATTCCAAACTGAAAAACCCTTACTAGATACAATTTAGTCAAGAAAATTAGACTGTTCCAACAGATGAAGCTCACCATTACGTGATGGCATTATATTGTCTTGCTAATTGCCTCCACATTTATCAACCCACTCTTTTATGCAAAAGGTGAGTGTGTGGACTTAAACCATAGGAGAAATATTACTCAAAGGTCTTGAGTGGGAGACCTAATGCTATTGATGGTCAACAAATGAAAGATCGAATGTATCTTAGAAGAGACTTGTCTTATTTGAAATCAATAACTATTTTTAACTTAATTCCTTGATCATCTAACTCTAAAAATTTTATTTAGGATATACTCTGTATTTAAGAAAGAACTTTGGAACTGAGGTTTGAACTTCCTACTTAATCTCTACTACTGGACAATAAATTTCCCAGGATGAGGGACTATATTAGATAAATAAGTGGTTCTCATATGTTGAGTGGTGACAGTTATATGGTCATGATAACATTTTCTTAAAAAAATAGAAATGTATAGACTATACCATAGTGTACTGAACATGGTAAATATTACTCTGTAAAATTTTAGTTTTTAATTTATATATTGATATAAGCTCTATGCCTTACAATAAGATATCTGAGATAAATCCTAGCATTATGTGATTCTGAGGGGCATAGCACATCCAGAGTCTCTGTAGATACCTCCATTACATATTCTTTCCAATGTTTTCTTCTCCAAATACACTGTCTCAAGAACCCACCTTCTATTCTAATCTGAGAGATCCACCTCCTTCTTTTCTGATACATTGCTTTAAACACACTTTCTTCTTTCTTAGCTCTATAGGTTTCTTCCATAGGTTTCTTCACACCCCACCCTCCCAATCTTCTTTACTCACTAATCCGCAGTCTAATCTGCCACACAATCTTTCCAAAAATATGACCTACACTCAGTAATCTTGTTTCTAGGGAATCAAGTTCAAATTCTTTTAGCTTCAACTCTCCTGTCTTCATGATCTGCATTTCTCTAGCATTCACCCACTCTCTGCAAACCTTTATCTCTTGAATGTGCTATGCTCATATCATCTCTACATCTTTGTGCATTTCAATTATTATTTCTGTGTCTAGTTTGTTTCTACAGATTCTGTCTCAAGCTCTTAGTATCCCATGAATTCCTTTCACTGCTGCACTTCAGACCTCCGTATTTCTAGTATTCCCAGAAGTGAGACAGAATATATATATATATATCTCCTTGCTCATTACCATAGTCTAACCTAACCTCATCTAGAAGTTACTTTTTCCCTTCAGAAACACTGTATGCAGATTGGAAGTAAAGTCCATATTTTACTTTCCTAATAAGAATTACAATCCTAGCTACTAAGACATTATGGAGTAACTACTATGTGCCAGATAATTCACAAATGTCATGTATAGATTATTATACATTTAACCTGTACTATTTCTACACTTGATCTTAGCTAAAAGACCAAGACACAATGTACTATTTATAAGCCTCACAACTCCGAAAAATAGTTAACATCTACCTTCATTATTCATTGGTTATGTATTTGCAAATTTAACTACTTGCTAAAAGTTATTTGTAACCTCAAATTAACACCCACAGCACTTTCACAGTCATTCATGGACATGCTCAGAGGGGCAAAAAAATTAACTCATCCCATTATATATGACCCCAGCTGAGACTGAATTTGGCATATCTTTTTGTTTCATAGATGTAAAACATAGTCTTTCTATGCTCTATTTAATGTGCAGAGTTTTTTTTATATGTGTGCACTTTGTTGTAATTTCTCTATTTAATATGGTCCCAACGTACTGCAAAAGGACTATATGGTATTCTTAATCTCAATAAGGCTGTACTATGTCTTATAGATAAATATGTGTATTAGATAAACTTTATTCAAGCATGAGTTATAGTATGTTGGTTGTGATTTCAATGAAATTAGTACATAAAATAAGATGTCCTTTAACAGAAATAATAATAAAACAAGGTCATATATTCCTTGAAGAAAAATATTATGACCAGATTGCACAGAAGACTAATTCTGTATTTTCCCTAGGAATAAATGATTTGAACTGTATTAATTTAGTGTTTCTGCAGCTTAATTGAACAAGAATTCTGTGAGTAATGAGAAGACTATACTACTATTTCTTCATTTTTTATTTAATATGGAGAAGGTAGAAAAAGATTAAATTATGTGTCTGAAGACATGAAGACAGTTATTGGACATGCTGAATTTTCACTTAACGTATGTCTTAGCCCACTTTTTCAAATCTCATAGTTTGTGACGCAAGTTATGCAAACTCCACTCTACTGAGAAAATGACATATAGTATAAAATTTTTGAGTGGTGAAGAAAAGTTAAGTGATCAAGTTTACATCTCTCCTTCTCTCTCTCTCTCTGACCTGGATATTCAGAGCAGTTTTCTTAATTTTGTAAAGCAATGCATATTAACATTTTTCCTAAGTTTAACAGATTATAGCTATTCTAGCTCACTTTCTTCAAAGTAGAAATCAATCTTTTAGTAAATTTAGCATTATTAAGACATTTAAAAGAAATGCTTGCACATAACTACATTTGAAAGAGTATATTCTCTTTAAATAGTTTTACTTAATCTCTATTCTTGGCTCATTCCCCAGTTTTTTGTTTAAAGGATGAAAAAAACTCAGAGATATCTACATAATAATTAATTGTAGCATTAATTCAACAAACATTTTGTTGAGCACCTTCTACAGTGATGATTGCATGCTAAATCTTGTTTGGCGGAGAGAGAGCTGGAGCTTAGCTGTGTCCAAAGATGAATCAGGAAAAGTTATACTTTTATACAGATTTACTAATGAATGCTAACATACAAGATCTAAGGAGATGCAGCAGAGAAAGTGCTATTGGAGTTCTGAGAGCCAGAGTACCAAGAGGTCATCTCAGAAGAATGAGACAGACCAAGTCAGTTTGATAGCACAGAGGAAACAGCCAAGAACATTCAGGAAGCGTAAGTGGATCATTGGCTCAAGTCTGTGATGAAGAACACTAACTCATGGATGCTGGAATGTAGGTAAGCCACATACTGTGTACTAGAAGCCAAGATAAAGACTTTGGCTTGTCATTAAGGAGAACTTGAGACTCCAATGAAGATTACTGACTAAAGGGCAATATAATCAGACTGTGCTAAAAACAACAAGGGGACTGTAGGAAATGAATAGGGATGTAGGTAAAGATCTGAAAAGCATAAAAGGAAAAAGCCATGGAAATAATGTAGGCTGAGGTAATTGGAGGCTGAATTAGGATAACAGTGGGAGAAAGAATGGGTGGAAGAGGTACTGTGTGGGCAAATCCAACAGGAAAGAGAGAGAAGGAACAATTTCAGCCTATAATCACTGATATATATATATATCAGTGATTATAATCAAGCAAAGACAGTAAGTATATAGAAAAAAATCCTAAGAAACAGACTGTAGAAAGTAAAAGAGATACAAAGTTTTCTGGGATTTCAGTGAAGAGAAAGATTGTTTTTAGTGTTTAGGTCTTGCTGGGTTGGCATTTGGGAAGATTTGCTAGAGTTGGACTAGGATTTTGACAGGCAGAGATGGAAGAGCAAAAGATTCCAGAAGAGGAGGGTATTACAGGTGCCTGAAAAGACACAAGCTCCTGTTAAAGAGGGAATGACTACGACACCAATGTGCTTAGAATTTAGTGTATCTATGAAGGGCTGATGAGAGAGTAGAATGGACATTGAGGAACCTGTTTCTGACTATGCTTACAACAAAAACCCAGTCAAATTGGTGTCTTTAATGTACATGACTAAGGCTTTGATTAAACTATTCGTTCATTGAGGCAATGAACCCTAATGAGAACCTCAATCAAAATATATTCACACTGTAACCTATTAATCTTAATTTCTTGAACTTCAACACTTAAATATCTTAATATCTTTCATGCTTGAGATTTAGAAGAGGCCTTAGAGTCTAAGATTTGTGTGCAACATTCTGCCTGATGTTTCAACCATGATCAAAATTATGTAAGATTTTTTTTTATTACAGTCTGCAATTTTGTCAAGGACATCAGATGCTATTTTTTAAATGCAAATACTAATGGTAATTCAGAACTACAGGGAAAAGTTTTACTTGGCTTACTTTATTAACTTTTTAATATTGGAAAACTGTTTTATTTTTTGTAAGTAAAAAAAGCATCTTCAAAACGACAGTATTCTTCCATCCACTCCCCCCACCTCCAGTCTATTTCTATAATCAAAAATGCATTCCTGGACACTGGTGATATAATACAGGACACAGCACCAATAATTCTAATGGCTGTTATTATCATCAGTATATGCATATAATTTAAATAATATATGCACCTCTACACAAATCAGGACATCAATATATTTATGAATGATTTCATTATTCCAAAAATCCTTCTTCTACTTTCCCCCTCAGTAGCTTATTAAAACAAAACAAACCCACAAAACAAAACAAAAACACCCTCTGCAACCTCTCCAAGTGAAATGCAAATAAAACTCCCCAATGAAGAATAGGCTGTAAGAAAACTACCTGATCTGGGAGTTTTGCCAAACCTCTATTTTAATGAACTTTATGCTGAGATACAGAACATTATGCTGGAAATGCAGAAATCAACTCAGCATTCTCAGCAGGAGCACATTTTAGCCTACAGCACAAAAAGAGTTAATCTGAAATGCAAACTAGATTTGCATTAAATATGCTTTGTTTGCCATTCAACAAGACTGGTTTTAATGGCAAAGGCAATACTGAAATTGGGTGAGTACTTAAACTTTATTAAGGAAATAAATGATGTTGCTCTAGAAATCTTCCATGACAAGAAAATATGCTGTGAGGAGTTATTGAATTTTTTATTTTCCTGCCCAGAACAATTCTTTATTTGCCTGATATTTTCTGGCAATGGTTCCACAAAATTAAATATGGCCTTCCCCTTTCTAATAGTAAAACCCCAAACAAAACTAAACTATGTCTTCTTTGCATGTTAGAGTTAATGTGCTTTCATTTTGCTTAATGTACTTTTAATAGTCACTTATAGCAAGATGGTGATATTAAACGTAGGAATAAAATATCCATGATATAACCTTGAATTAGCAATCGTGTCTTTTATCTAAGGGCTCAAAACACTTCACACTTTCTCATTCAGTATCTCCTTGAGGTGTATTATGTGCATTTTATGGTTGAGAAGTAGAATGGCTAAGGGAGTTGAGGTCATTTGCAGAGTTCACTCCAAGCACAACCTGGATGTTTTTCCTGTTTCTCTTTCCCTCTAGAACAGTCTGCCTCTAAGTTGGCTGCACTATCTGCTGGAGCCAAAAATTGATAATGAAACCAAGGCTGGTTCAACATCAGCTGAAATACTTATGTGTGTTTAACTACCTTCTGAGTTTGTTTTCATAGAGGCATCAGAGCTTGACACTTGTCTATGAGTCACACAGTACAAGCATGTGCAGAAGTGTTTGGCCTTAAGCTAAATTCATGGAGCCAAGAGGACGAGAGAAAATGACTCTCCCTGAACTTCATTTAGAAACAAGGGGTCCATTAACAGCTGCCTGGACCACATTCAGAAGTTAGGGGTCCATCAAAAAGAATCCCAGGAAACCAGTTATCTGAAAGACCCTTTCCACATATGGACCCATTAACATCTAACCAGTTGATCTCTGCCAAATCCATAACTCCCTTATTCCTAGTCATTTTTTCCTTTCTTCTGTACTTATAAAAGACCCTGCTGCTTCAGGTCTGATAGAGCTTTGAGCCCTGTCTTCTATCTCCTTGCTGGTGGACCTCATGATAAACTTTATTTTCTCAACAGGCAGTGCCATAGTAATTGGTTCCTATGCATGTCAGGTAGCAAGCCCTTGGTAGGTAATAACTGCATCTCTACTAGTCTTTGCCTTCAGGGATTTTTCCTCCCTTACCTGGACGCCATCAGATGCAGGGATGTAACTTGCCCTTTTAAATGTGTCTGTCACATTTCTGAGGATTTCCACAGACATCAGAAGATCACCTGCATAGAAATTTTTCCTCTGAGTTAAATCCAACAGTGTCTTGGTCACCTGGGACATTCCGTCACCTGCCAGCATTCGCTGTCCCTTAGCAAGGTGTTCTTTAATCTGTGATGGTCAAAAGAACAGAATAACATCAGAATCTTCATTACTGTTTATCTACATGTCTTCATTAAACAAATTATTTAAAATTATAGAGTTAACTTTAAGACAGCACTAGAAAGATTTTTAAAAATGCAAATTGTGTATATCCCACATTCAAATGGAGGAACACTCTGCATGCAAAAACTAGTAAACATATACATTTTATAAGGCTTAACGGACTTGTCTTTTCTAGTTCTCCGAACACTAGATATAACACATTGGGGTATGTATGTACCAATTTTGGTTTTTAATTGAAATACAAATAAAAAATAATTTTGCATGTGGTAAAATGAGGTGTGATCAGAGATAGATTATAAAAACTTGAAAATATCTATTTTCCTTAACAAACAGCTTAATGATTTTTGCTTTACCTCTTAAAAATAAATAAATCTTTATAGAACAGATAAAATGAGTTGTCACAAGGATATTTTAGCTTAGGAAAAGATGTAAAAACTTAGAGGTATACAATGACATGACTAAAAGTTATTTTATCTTTAGAAAGACAAGCAAGCAATAACAAGAAAACCAACAATAAACAAAAAACCTTAAGTAGGTTCAGAAGCAGAATGAACTGTTATAATACAAGACTTCAATTATACTTCAATTAGAAAAATCTGCTGTCAATTTTGGTATCTGCTTATTTTACAGTTCAAGGGAGTAAAAGCGTTTAATAATGAGGAAGAGTAATTAGGTATGAGAGGGTAAAGAGATAGCAAGGACCCATCGTACTTTCACTTGTCTATTAAAATATTAAGAGGTTAATTTTTACCATCTCATTGCTAAATTTGTAATAAAATAAACTTATCAAAATCATTAAGTAATCAAGAACACAGGATAAAATGTAATGACTGTAATCAATTTCCCATTAATAAACATGCCAATAATTCCTTTAAAATAAGTCAATCTATCTGAATTTAAAAGTTAGGGGTTTTCTAAAAATACTTTAAAAAGTGTTATCTTGACACAACAGCTGTTTTACTTATTTATTATTTTAGATATTTAAGTATGATATAGATACAGTGTAGGTCAATCAGCAAGGAGACTGACCCTCAGAGTAGAGGCCAGTGGTTTGCTATGATGCTATGTGGAACTCAGTTCTCTGTCTCAGCTACTGATAATTATTTGTAATTATATGTTCAAGTCGTTTTTTTTTTCTTTTTAAGATTTATTTATTTATACAAGCACTGGGTACAGTCAGAAGCGCGGGAGGATGAGAGAATTCACCATAGCCAGAACAGGGAGCAGAGCAGGCAGACTGACGAAGTACACTGCTGAGGGGAGCAGCGGGTGCAGCAGGAGATGTCTGTTGCACCATGTGGGACCCTTGCCGGTGGCTGGGGATCTAACTGGTGCTGCAGAGGCTGCGGGCAGCTTCGCAACCCAGTGCTCAACTGCTGCACCACTGGGGAGGCCCCTATGTTCAAGTCTTATATCCTAAAATTTAATGTTTTGCACCGGATATTTCACCCTCCCCACTATATTATCATTATATACCAATAATGTAGTATTGTTTCTTTTCTGGATAAAGGTTTCTCCTGGTATCTGAAAATATAGCATTCCTATGAAATCTTTCCTCAACTGAAATGACATAAAGAAGCAACTGCCATAAATTTATGTGTGAAAATTTTTGAGCATTCCAAGGCCTCCAAATAACTTATAATACCAAATAACATAAAACCTAAACTAGCACTAACATACAGTAAAAGCAGGAATGATATGATAAATACACAACCTTTACAATGTACTTCCTGGAAAGGAGTTTGGTGGTGGTGCTGGAAAACAAATGCTGAATGTTATTTTCACTTTTTGCCTTTTATTATGAAAGTGAAAATCCTCTTTAGATATCCTTTGGTTAATGAAAACAGGTACTAATATAGAACTTTTGTAGAAGCAAAGTGCCATAATACAAACTTTTGAAAAGCAGGCAATGCATATATTTAAACAGAGCCAATCAACCTTTCTATGTGCTCTCTTATCTTAAACAGTATCTCTCTATCACCCTGAATTATGCGTCACATATTTTTGACTTAGTAACTGTCTTTCTGAACCTTGAGGATAGGTTCCCTTTCTTATTCAGTGCCTTAGAACCCAGCACAGTAAAAGTTTATTAGAGATAAATCAGTTTTTATGTCCTATCTCTTTATAATGTAACACAATAGAACCAGAGATGTCTAAGTTTTTATCTAAACTTTTCAACTGATTATTTATGTAAGTGAACTCATAGGCTCGATGTATTGTATTTAAAATTTTACTGTCTTTTCAACAAGTTGGAAAACATGCCTATATGGTAAAAAATGTTTAAAAATAAATTTCTTAATTCAAATGAAGCCATACAAACCTAAGAAAATTAATGCAAAATACTACATACAGGAAAAATTCTCACTTCAGCATGGACTATGATTCCCACATGATCTGACCCTGAAGACTTTTATCACTTTTCTGACAGCTTTCCCCTCATTCACTGTGCTCTTACCACTCTAATCTTTTTTGATCTTTCTTAACATTAAATATAATGCCTGTCTAAGAGCTTTTGTACTTGCTTTTCCATTTGCCTGGAATAGTCTTCCCACAGTGATTTGTCTACTTTTCCGTTGCTTCCTCAGAGAGATCTTATTTATCTCCCTATCTAAAATAGTATCCTTGTAATGCTCAATTATCTTAGCATTCTTCATTGTGCTGCACTTTACCAGCCATTGTGCCATTTCTCTCTTGGCTCATTGAGTCTTCTGTTTTCCTCATTAAAATACAAGCCGTGTGAAGGAAGAGACTATTTTGGTTACTGCTATATTCCTATCATCTAGAGGACTTACTCAACATATTGCACAAATGAACTTTTTATGAATGAGTGTTAGTCAACTTCCTTCTATGCTCATTTTAAGCCACAAGGTTATATTAAACACATTTGAACATTGTTTTAACTTGTTTACCAACATAGGCCACAGAAAATATTGGCCTCAAATAGCATGAGATAAATGAGCTACCTGATTTAACACATAGTGTATAGACTGAGTTGAAAGTCGCTGTTCAGTAGATGGATTATAAAGAAGGTTTTGAAGAGAAATGAAATGAATGGAGTTTAACCTTAAAAATGTGATAAAATTCAGTCTTCAGTTTTATGCTGGCAAGGCAAGTCACAGCTGTGATGCTCATACTCGCAAAGGACATAATTGTTCCTTCATTAGGAATAAAATGCTGCATGGCTGACAGGTAAACATCATCTGACTACTTCAAATCAGTTCAGTACCTGCTCCTTTGGCAAAGCATATGTATTCCTGTGAGAAATCTAACTTGCACAGCCCTAGTGTATCCTCTCCCTCAACAGAAGCATCCTAACATTGACTCAAATCTTGAGGAATAAAACATTTAGAAATGTTTTCTACTAGCAATATAGTACAAAAAGCAGCACTGGATAGCTCAACTAATCAGAGATAGTAAAGACAGTCTTTTATACATCTGGGTCAGCATCAAATGCAGCCTGACTCAGTAGTAAATTAACATCATTGCCATCTGACAGCTGCTTAGCAGGGTTATATGGAATGAGTTGTTCTCAGTCCAGCTCCTCGAAGACAGGTGCCCAGATCAAAACACCAGCTCTAACAATGGGCACTGATTAGCATCCTCCCTGGCATTGTCAGTGGAAAGCACTCGAGACAAGTACCTTGTAATATCTGTCCACACCAGTGTAAGCTATTAGTAACTTCAGAGAAGATATAAAAAGTGTTCAAATAAGATATATCTCCATGCAGAACATACTTAGTTGAAAAACAATTTCAGTTTCTTGAGATTCCTGAACAAGACAAGTGTACTATGAAAGCTGCTTCCTTGTGTCATACTAACCTTTCACCATGTTTTTCTAGAAAGACAAATCCATGTTTATCTGCTGACCTGTTTTTCTCTTTTAAGCATCATGAAGTGAAGTTCAAAATCGGTGTGCTCACCTTATCTTTTCTCTATTTCAAATAGCCCTTGACTTGCATTCTACCCTCTTCCTTTGTTTTTAGCCTTATGTTTATGGTTACCTCTTTGACTTCATCTTATCAAACCAGGGCCTCCCCGGTGGCGCAGGGGGTTGAGCACAGCTCTGTAAGGCTGGGGTTGAGCACAGCTCTGTAAGGCTGTCCGCAGCATCTGCAGCGCGGGTTCAATTCCTGGCTGACCAGGGAGACTCCCACATGGCATGGCAGACTTCCCCTGTCGCACCCACTGCTCCCCTCAGCAGTGCTTTTGGTCTGTCTGCCTGTTCTGCTCCCCACTCTGTCTCTGGTAAATCCTCTCACCCTCCTGTGTCTCTAGCCTGTACCAAAGCTATTGCATAAATAAAAAATAAATCTTAAAAAAAATACTATCAAACCTTCTTCTCTTCAATCTTCCAATCTCTCCA
The DNA here is from genome assembly GCF_964194135.1 of Talpa europaea. Lineage (NCBI taxonomy): Eukaryota > Metazoa > Chordata > Mammalia > Eulipotyphla > Talpidae > Talpa > Talpa europaea. The sequence goes on from NC_140068.1 coordinate 71,458,465, forward strand.
AAATATGAACTAATATTGTATACACTATTTAAATATCAGTTTTTCAAATTGCACTTCAACTATTGTTTTTTTTGTTCAAAATCATAATCAGTATTTAATCTGATTTGACCCTGCAACTCTAAAATTGCAAATTAAATTTAACAATTACCTCTTTAGTATCTTCTCTGAAAATTTTACTAGTATATTACATTTAAAGAGAAGTTTGAATTATAAAAGCTGGTTTTAAAATATGGTTCTACAATTTATTAGGACCATTGCACAATTTATCTCTTTCCTAGGAGCATATTATTTGTCATTAAAAAGAAGCAAATATCACATAACTGGTATGATGAGTTAATATGAATATAGAGGTTGAAAGGGAACATTGAGTGACTGCTTCCTCTTTTCCTTTCAATATTCAATTTTTAATTCCATTACATATTACGTAAAGTTACTCATATCCACCCTTTTCAGTTATAGACTAGAGCTGAATCCCAGGACAGATCTTGACTATTTCTGCTCATACTCATTATAATAGTCTCCTACCTCCTCCCACTCACTCTCCATTCTAAACTTCCCTACCTTTCACATTTCTGAACATGTCACCTCTCTGCTCAAAAAGACAATCACTGCAAAGTTCCATTCAGTTTCATATTAAACCAAGTACATGCACCACAGTTTGATTTACAAAGCCATCCAAATATAATCCTAACTTACAATGTCAATCTATTATCTGATTTTATCCACCTCAACTCTATTCTCCTATTTCTACTCAGTGAGCATTTGTTTTAGTTTACTATCTTTATTGCAATTTAGTAATTCATTTTTCTTTTGAATTTCTCAAATTAGTCTAATGTTATTTATTGATTTTTAGACTAATAACTTTTGATGCTTTTATTCACTCTTCTTAACCATTGCTTCATGAATGCTATTCTTAGAAATGCATTTTCTTTTTTCTAATCTTTCACAATTTATTTCAATAAGATTTTGTGAACTGTGACTCAATCTTTGACTTACTTTTTTAAAAAGTTATATTCACTTTAAATTCATCTTTTAGATGACAATTTTTTATTTTCTCCTTATGATTTCATCATGTGATTTCATGACCTCTCTTGTTGCTAGTAAAAAGATTCCTGTCAGTGAAGAAGTCAATCTTTTATAGATTACCAGTCTTCTATGTTTTTGAATTGTATGGTGATGGATGGAAGCTAGATTATTGATAGCAATCATATTGTAGTGTATACAATGTTGCATTATAATGTAACACACCTGAAATTAACATAATCTTTATTGTCACTTCAATAAAAAAATTGAAAACCATTTTTCTTTTTGTCTTTAGTATAATACAGATTAACCATGTGGCTTTTTCCCATTTATTTGTTTTTTTTTCAATATTCATATCATTTCTGTCTTCAAGTTTGGAAAAGTCTTATGGACTAACTCAGAATACTGCCTTTCCCTCAATCTCTCTGTGTCTTTTTCTGGAATGTATTATTTATCATTCTAGTCTTCATTTTCTAAGTTCTGCTTTATCTTTTTCATTTTTTTTTTAAATCTGTCTAGTCCAGCTTTGAGTGATATTTTTCTAGGCCTAATTTCTATATTCCTGATTATTTCTTCAATTATGTTTAATTGGCTATTTATTTATTCTGTTAAGTCAGCAACAATGTATTCCACTTACAGTAGTTCTATTTAATCTTTCTCATATTCTTCCACCCCTTAACTGTACTTTATGTTCTTTTATCTCAAGTTATTTTTAACCAGTATGTTGTGGTTACTTTCATATCTTCCATTAGTTTTGTTTTTTACATTGCTAATTCTCCTGTTTCTTACACTTGCTGATTCTCTCTCACAGTAATAACTATTGTAAACTTACATTTAGTGAAAAATATTTAACCTTCAGAAGCTCATATCCTTGGTTTATGAAAGAGTTGTGAGAGGCTAGTTTTGAGCTATTTCTCTGAGGGGGTGTCATCAGGTAGTTCAATTATACTGGATCATTTTATGCGTATTTTCATCTTATTAATTCCTTCTTTTATGGCTTAAAGTAAGAGTTTTGGTTTAATGCGAATTGATTTATTTTCTCTTACTCCCCTAAATCTTTTATGAACCACAGATTTCTTCTACCTATAGAAATTTTCTAGTCCACGGAGCCAGAAAAGCCAAGTTAGTACCTGATTGCTGCAGGAGACTTGCATGGAGGGGCTCTTTTCAATATTCCCAAAACAACTTTCTAATCTCAGTCTCCAGCAACTAGGACTACAAAGTCTGAAACGCTCATAGGTTGCTGAACCACCACTTTCTCTTTGACTTTTTTTTTTTTTTTCATTTTTGGAGTCTAAGGATTTTTTTTTTTTGTCTTTCTTCTGAACTCAGCTATAATGTAATATCTGAAAATATATTTTATGAAGAACTCAGAATGACCTCTGTCAGCTTGGTTCATCTGACTGTTCCTTACCACTACAGATTCCATACCATCCAAAGTGAACTACTCACTATTTCCCAAAGAAAGCTCAGTCATCTGCCTTTGCTCCCCAAATTAGACTATTCTATAACTTCAAATGCTCTCCCCAAATTCTTTTGTTAAATATCTTACATTGTTTTCTTATTCCTAAATTTTCAGATAGCTGCAATCACGTTACAATCACTTCTTTCAAAGCACATAGAAGCAATATTGATGTATCTGCTATTATTATAGTGTTGGTGTTCTCATCTTATCCATTCTGCTACACCATAAATTCCTAATGATCTGTACGTTCTTATTCATCTTTGCTTCCTATGTAATTTCTAGTACATTGTTTGACACATACTGTTATCTGCTCAAAGTGCTTTCTAAATTAAAATGAAACTAGAGAGGTATCTTCTTTTTCCCTCTCCTATCATCCTCAAAAGTTCATAAATAAAAACATAGCAGTCCATGATTATCCAAAACAAATAAGTATGAGGGTCTTCCTGGTGGCACAAGGGGTTAAAAAGCAGCCTGTGAAGCTGTCCACAGCCTCTGCAGCACTGGTTGGATCCCCCAGCCGGTCAGGGAGCAACCCACATGGCGCAGCAGACCTCTCCTGATTTGCCCGCTGTTCCCCTCAGCAGTGTACTTCAGTCAATCTGCCTGTTCTGTTCCCCACTCTGTCTCTGGTGAATCCTCTCACCCACCACACCTTTGGCCTGTACCCCAGCTCTTGTATGCATAAATAAAAATAAATCTTTTTAAAAATAAGTATATATTAATTGGATAACCTTTATATTTACTGACAGAACTGCATCTTAAAAGATATCCAGTTAGGCAAACGATTTCAGACATTTTTAACATCTACAGCTATATCTATACAATTACTCTTTTAGAAAACACCATGCTAGAGCCTTTACTGAGTGCTTATTAACTGGCAAGCAAGTCCTCCATGCTTTACATGAGTTATCTTATTTGAGTTTTGAAATGACCATTGGAGGCATTTTACAGGTAGAGACTTAGTGTTGTTCACGGAATTCCTCTCAGGATTGCATGGCTTCTGAACAGTACCAGGATTTGAGCTCAGGTGGTCTGACTTCTGCGTCCATGCTATTAACCACTATATGCTTAACTCAAGTATACAGCATTTTTATTAGGATCTGCCAAAATGCTGAGATTTTTAAAAATCATTTTCACCCATTTTTGTTTTAAGAAGCCATTAAATTTTTTCATATGAAGGAAAAATAATAGGAGCAAAACACTTAAAGTAACATGCCAGATTACAGAGGTATTAGCAATTATTTGAATAATGGTCATTATTTTGAGATGTAAGGTATAAATGTTCCTAAAGCCATTTACCAATATCCAAAAATGATTTTTACATAGTTTTATTTAAGTTGACAAAGAATAGCCCCTAAGAATATATCAAGGATAATATTTCCCATGGGATATACTTTTTCATTGTCTTAGTCACTGTAATTTAGAAAGGTTTTTATAATCTTAATATTTCCATTAAAAAGTATAATTATCAGTGATTATGTCTGTTCACATTGCTCACTTAGTAAGCATTTTTGATACAAAGGACAAGTCATGAAAGTTTCTGTGTCATTCACATTTAATACTGTTGACAAGATCAACAGTGAAAGGAGAAACCAAAGTCTAAAAATAGTTGCTTTTTATAGTTCTGGATTAAACCTCCCTGCTCTTTATAGAAGGAAATGTGGCAAGGGTCATGGCTTAAAGAGTAGGTGTGTTTCTGAAATAACCTTATTCTTTTCACTTTATGCCTCCTACTGCCAGCCACAGTTGTCTCTATTGTGTGAATCCTATAAAAAGGATTATCGTAGTCACTCAGTGCAAATGACACACTTTAAACATCATATATTTATATATTATTTTCAGCATCAACTCCTCCAGTCCATCTGTAAAGTATATTAAAGGTTCTCACAGCTCTAAGTGGCTTCAATTAAAAGATAATTACCCAAGAAGTTTCTTTCCATAAAGCAACAATCTATATCTATCTATATATAAATGACAGTTACGAACTCAAGCAAAAAAAAAAAAGACAAAAGACAGTTCATAACTGTCTTTTATGCATGGAATGCATAATTCCGTGAACAACACTAAGTCTCTACCTGTAAAATGCCTCCATATGGTCATTTCAAAACTCGAATGAGATAACTCATTTTCTAAGACCAAAGTCACTTACTAGTTGACGGTATTACTATTTTCATATCTGCCTGGTGTCTTCAGGAAAGAAAAAGTTCAATCTATATCAAACTAGTAACTTTGTTCCAGTATAATAAAGAGTTCTTATTTTTCCCTATATTTAAAATAAAGAGTTTGTGCTTATCTTAGAGTTTTTCTAGAGTTAAGAGGTCAACTTTGAAAACATAATTCCTGATAAGATAAAACATGATAGAGAAGATTTGGTTCAGAATCACCCCAAATAAATTATATACATATTGTAGAGACCTAGGATAAGCAGCATTTGGCCCTAGGGGCACTGTTTATCTAATTTCTTGTCCCAGAAATTTCCTAAATGAGAGCTAGGAAGCTGTGAACTTGAGGAATGCAATGTTTTCCTATGAGAATAAACTGAAACTCATAAAGAAAACTGTACTATATACTGCATATTTCCCTCTAAAGCCTCTAGAAATTACTGAAATAAGAATGACAACACAGAAAATTTACTTAGTCAGGAGGCAGGTTAATAGCTGTCATTTCAGAGTTTGGACCTAGAATTTGTCAAAACTGACAATTCCTGAGCAAAGGATGTAATTGAGATTTATCTGCTTAATACTAAACAAATCTCAAAGTTCTTATTAGTATTCTGATGCAGGGATTAGAACTGGAGAGTGTTCCATGAGCTCAAAATGGTACAGTAGTCACAGACTGGGACCCAAACTTGAGGAAATGCCTCAGTGAGGTACAGAGCACTAAGTAACTAGTACTTCTTGAAGGCTTCTTCAATTCTACTTCCATTACTTTAGTTTTCTACTTCTAGGTGTACTACATAGTTCAGAATTGTATGGGTTATACTGTGATAGTAAACAACTCCAAAATATCAGTGCCTAAAAACGACGAAGAATTATTTCTCATTCATACTACATATTGCAACCCACATCATCAAGGAGACTATTTCTCAGAGAGCTTAGAAAAGGAGCTTAGGAGAATAAAAAGTTTTGCACTGGCAGTGACATTCTCAGGCCTGACATGTCAAAAACCACTTCCATACACAACCACTATGCCAGATTTACTCACATGAGTACACCTAACTCAAAGGGAGAAGACACAATTTTTCCACATACCCAGGAGAGGAAAATCAAATAGCACCTAACAAAATAGGCCTTATAATGAAATGGAGTTGACCAGCATTCACTTAACTTTGTATTCATCCACCAACACTTTATCCCTAGGTAATCTCTACCTCAGTGCTTCTTAAACTTCAATGTACAGATGAATCACAAAGGGAACTTTTCAAAATATATGTTCTGATGAAGGAGGTGTCAGACAAGGTCTGGGATTCTACATTGATAGCAAATTTCCAAGTGCAGGTGATATTTCTAGTCTTTGGACAACACTGAGTTTCTACCAAATGCTTTCTCTGTGCTTGCAAGCAAGTAGCTCAACTTTGCTGGAGAAAAATATAAACACACTAGCTTACTCTAATTCATTTCAGACCTCCATGCAATATAATCTTTGGCAACTATTGAGCCCACCTGACCTGCCTCCCTCATCATTCTGGTCTGCCTTCTTCATTTCAGAAAATGACATCACCATCAGACAAATGTGTTCATTCAACCTTAATAAAATATAACATCTCATCTGAATTGCTGCAGCACATTCCGCAGCTTCCAGTTCTATCACTCTACAATTCATTCTCCATAGAAGTCACATGACCTTTTTAAATTATATTGAATCCCATCACTCCTTGCTGTCAATGGCTTCCCATTACACTTAAAATAAAATCCAAACTCCCTGTAACGCCTGTTCATGCACAGGGTAATTTTTCCCTACACAGTTCTCTAACCACAACTCACGATACACTTTTGACAAAACTTCTGACCACTGGTCTACTTTCTTAAAGACTCAAGACTTTTCCATATGTTATTCTCTCCAAGTGGAATATACTATCATTCTCATTCTCTGATAACTCACTCTACTTTTTGCATGTCCAGATTCATCTCATATTTAGGCTACAGTTTTAAATGTAATTCCTACAGAGACCCCACAGTATTTCTTATCTAAAGAAGTCTCCAAATATTATCCCGTTTTTTGATTTTCATCAACATGTCACAAGTGTAATAATTTCATCTCTTTTACTATTTTGTATTTATGTGTGTGTGACATCAAGTTGCATCCTCAGGTTCTTGCACTATATTGCACATAGTTAAAATTCATTGAATATTTACAGAATTAATCAGATGAATGACAGAATAACAGAGAAAGCCTTCCACCAAATTATTTTCTTTTGGCATTAACTTAAATCCAACTCTCTACCTAAGTATACTATATTAAAGCATCCTATTAATAAGTTTCAAGTCAGTGAGTTTCAGTGGCTAAAACAAACCCTAGGATTTCTTCTTCAGTAAAACCATAATCTGGGAGAAGTTTAAAAATCTTCTGGGCTTTTACAGATATAATCAGTAATATGTCGTGAGCTTTTAAAAAAAGGGAAAATAAGTATAACTTTGTATATATTTCATTATATATATCTATTACATATTATATATTTATTATATATATTATTTTTAAGGAATCTATTACATATATCTATTATATATTATATATATATCTATTATAATAGATTCCCTAAAAATTTCCTAAGAAACACTATTACATGTGTTTCTTTTTTATAACACATCTGCAATTTGTTGATTTAGTAAAGTATAGTGACTCATGCAAGGTCAATACTTTCACCACCACAACCAGAAAGAACCATATAATTAAAAAAGTCATACTCTTTAGAGCTATGAATGAGATAAACTAAATTTTCAGAATGAGATCCTTTCTTAGGTAAATAAACAATTCCAGTGAGTCTTTTTTCTCATGGGGACATTTGCTAAATACAGGGAAAATGTGAGGGGCAGGTGTGACCCAGTAGTGAACCGCTAGGGCAAATAGAGAAACTAATATATTTTTACATTTGGGCCAAAAAATGTATTAGAAATGTGAGGATCCCTTGGGCCTCCCTGGTGGCGCAGCGGTTGAGCGCTGGGATGCGAAGCTGCCTGCAGCCTCTGCAGCGCCGGTTCAATTCCCGACCGATGGGCGAGGGTCCCACATGGTGGGCAGACCTCTCCTGCCGCCCGCTGCTCCCCTGAGCAGTGTACTTCATCACTTTGCCTGTTCTACTCTCCGCTCTGGCTCTGGTGAATTCTCTCACCCTCCCACACCTATGACTGTACCCAGTGCATGTATAAATGAATAAATAAATTTAAAAAAAAAAAGAAATGTGAGGATCCCAAAAAATCTTGTTAGAATCTTTTTTTTTTTTAAAGGTTCTTTTTTTTTTTAAGATTTATTTATTTATTTATATAAGCACTGGGTACAGTCAGAAGTGCGGGAGGGTGAGAGAATTCACCAGAGCCAGAGGGGAGAGCAGAGCAGGCAGACTGATGAAGTACACTGCTGAGGGGAGCAGCGGGTGACAGGAGAGGTCTGCCCGCCATGTGGGACCCTCGCCCAGCAGTTGGGGATCGAAACGGTGCTGCAGAGGCTGTGGGCAGCTTCGCAACCCAGCGCTCAACCGCTGCACCACCAGGGGAGGCCCTTGTTAGAATCTTTTTCTCTGAGACATTTGTTGAGTTTTTGTATTGTTTAGAAAGCCAGTGAGTTAGGATAGAGATGTTTAAAGTGCAGAGTACCATTTGTTTCTGTCATTATAAGGAGGCATTTGGAAACAAATGTTTAGTGAGGAAAGAGTCCATCCTAAGCAACCAGCTGGGCTTTTCCTCAAGATATTTGATGCATTAGAAGTTGTTTAAGCAGAAAGTAAGCTGGAGTACTGAGCTGGAATCCTTTGAAGGGCACAGCTGAATCTTCTACAGTTTCTCAGGGCTGGGGGGATGGACACATATTCTCCATTCAAGTTGATAAGGTGCACAGTGGAGAAATGGAAGGAACTATGCAGATATTGTCTTACTAAAACTTCAAATCAGTTTTGACCCATATCAATCCTTAACACCACTGAAGTATCAATGCCTCAGTGTATCCGAATAACCAAGGAAAGTGGAAATGCTTTTGGGTGGACACAAACAATGATTGAAGAATCTACATTGTTTTAGAGCCTCCCCGGTGGTGCAAGGGGTTAAGCACAGTGCTGTGAAGCTGGCTGCAGCCTCTGCAGTTCGGATTCCCAGCCAGGCAGCTACCCACATAGTGCTGCCCACCTCTCCTGACTCACCCGCTGCTCCCTTCTGCAATGTACTTCAGACTATCTGCCTGTTCTGTTCCCCACTCTGTCTCTGGTGAATCCTTGCACCTCTGGCCTGTACCCCACTTCTTGCATGCATAGATTTTTTTTGAAAAAGAATCTATACTGCTTTGTATAATGTCTGACATTCAATCAAAAATTACTACATATGACATATGTGACTGAGAAAACAATCAAGCCACTTCCACAGATTATATACATGCTCCATTTTGCTCATAAGGAAGGTTATGGAACAATGGTTAAAATATTAAAGAAAAGAAAGGAGGAAAAAAGGACAAAATAGACTGTCATCCTTTGAAGAAGAATTCTAAGAGCAAGAATCTTTAAAAAATTAAAAATATATATTCTAGACTAGCAGGTAGACCTGTGGATAAAATCCAGCCCATTCCCTGCTTTGGTACAAAGTTTTACTGGATAACAATTATGTTTACTTGTTGTCTGTAACTGTTCTTTGCTGTAACAGAGTAGTTATGACAGAGTCTATAAAGAAAGTATAAAGATTAAAATGGAAATCTTGAGTCTTGAAATATGCTGTGCGCTTTGACACAGAGTTGCCTGGAATATCAAGATTTAACTAGCATCTTCCTCAGGGAAGGTAGCATTCAACAAATATGATTGTTATCACTTATTGAGCACACAGTAAATTCATCCTTTCATTCAAGGCCGTGAGTTTAAAACTTTGGAATTAATCAGTTGAACTCCGATCTCAGAGCCACTAATTCTGAAGAAAATGAAAAGAACACTGTTCATTTTGAGGGAAATGTTTTTCAACTTTTCCTCGACATTTGGGTTTTGCAATGATTATCCAAGTTCTGGGAATGAGGACTCTGACAAACTTTTGAAGTTTGGCAATAAAAATAAAAAGGTAAATATATGCCAAGTGTTGTTCTGAGAAGCTAAAACAACAGTGCCCACATTATTTTACAAAAGGTTCATGTAAGTATGTGTTTATGGATGACAAATTAATGGTATCATGAGTTAAAAATAACTCAGCTTTATTTGAATGTGTTTCTTTGACTGGAAACAATGCAATTTAATTGGCTTTCAGTGACTTCCTAATTGGTATTTTAAGTTAGGGAGTCTATTGTGGTAATCATTTCATAATATGTGTAAATCAAGTCATCATGCTATATGCCATCATGCAAAATTCATAGTGATGATGTCAATTATTATTTAATAAAACTAGAAAAACAAAGAATCCCCATATGGTTGTAATGTTCAACTAGAATTCAGAAACTACTAATCTACCATTTTCTTCCTTTTTCATCACCACACCACTTGCCATGTTCCAGTCATATTATACTACAAAAATCTTGCAGAATGGGTAACTGTCATTCAGTCTCACTCATCTCCACTTGATGAGTATTTTGAATTTTGAATTTACCTGCTAGTTCCCTTAGTTGACTGGACTATAGTATTGGTTTCTTTGTTTTTTAATTACTTATTAGATTTGCATACTTTTTGGTTCAATAAAATGTTGTTGATGACTGCAAGGTAGAGATTATGGAAAAACACAAAATTATCGTTTCCCCCTCTCTCTTCTCCTCCCTCCCTCCCTGTTCCGCTCTCTCTCTCTTTCCTTACAAGTCATTCACAAAAGTAGAGGAAACAAAGTCCTTAAAACAAGAGTCAAATGCTGACATCTCTTCCCACATAATAAACCTTCCAATAATCAGATAAAGTATTTTTCCAACTTCCGTATTTGTTAAAAAAAAAAAAAAAGTTTGAAAAGTAGAAGTAGAGGAGGTAAGGAAAAACAACTTAAAGGGCAACATTATAAGCAACGCTTAATATTTCTATATGGATTGACATTTCTGAATCCCTCATCACTCACTCTCCATAGAAGGATGAGCGACTTAATTGATGAATTTAGGAGAAATCACTGATGTGCTTGATAAGACTTCTTTTGCTTTAGAACAGCCTGCCTACAGAGGGCATACATTGTCAGTTCCAGTCAGTCTGCTACTTCAGAGGCTGTGTGTGTAAAAGAGACAAAGAAAGGGAGAGAAAGCAGAGAGAGGGAGACGGAGACACAGACACACACTCACAGGAACAGAAAAAGAGACAGAGATAAAGACAGAGAAGGGAGGGGCTAGCAGTGATTGTCCAGGTGTACCAGAAACAAGGGAGGTCTGCTTGTTTAATTTTGGTGGAGGCTGGCCCTCTTGGCACAACTTTTTGCCATTTTTTTCCAAATAGCTTTATAAGTAACAAGAAATAGCAGCCCTAATTTGCCAGACTTCGATGGCTGTTGTTTAAACAGGCTCTGTAACTATTTCTATCTTGCTTGATATCAAATTCAGAAAATTTCCCAGAGTATGAAATGAAACACTAACATATGGGAAATACGACATTTCTAAGTCTCTCAATACATTTAGCACTTAATTCTTCTATTCTCAATTTTTAATTGGGTACATTTGTGCCTTGTCTTTTTTATAAGCAAAACTTGAATCACAGTGTTTAATTTTATATCTTATAAGGTGTCCAAACAAATGTCATATTATCAGTTTATTTATTAATATATTTTTTGCAATGGCCAAATAATTTCACACAGTAATGTCGATTACTCCACATTTGTAGATATTTTAGAGCTAGAAAAACTGCACATGAGGGATGATATTTCCCGCTTTTATATTATTAAAATCCATGAACATAAAGTTGGTGTATTACCTTCCTTCTGCCAGTATCCTCTTACTGGTAAGAAAAAAGACAGTCATTTTTTATACAAGCAACTACGGAATATCTAGCACAGGCTTAATATTGTGTTAGGCAGTGCAGAAATAAAAATTTAAAAATCATGGTTTCTGCTCTCAAAGAATTCAAATTAATTGTTCAATATGACATTAGTGATTGTATATATTAAACTGATTAACAACAACATCAAGTCTACCTTAATTGGCTTATAGTTATAAAACTTCATGAAACATACTCAACTAATGTTTGTTGATGGTAAAATATCATTTAAAAAGCTTATTACTATATATTTATAAGATGGGCATATAAAATATTGCAATTTTTGTGTGTATGTACACATATTTTAATATATATATGTGAAGAGTTGGAGAACAAAGATGTACCTATTTTAAATAATTCTCTACAGTAGGTGATAATTTAACATTTAATCAGCTTTATGAATAAGGAAAGACAAGTAATAAAAATTCTCCAAGGAAAATGGAACAAGTTGTGAAATGATAAACTCTAGTAGAAGGGAAAATGCAGTCTCCAAAGTAATTTAAGAATTTATGGGAGTCAGAACTCTTCTATATCACAAGCACTATCACAATTTGTTACTCAGACAAAGTGTGGGAATTGGCAGGAGTTAGAGCATGTAGGAAGTTGATTGCATTTCCATCTCTAATTGGCTTTACAGAGCATACAAAATGAGGTCAGTGTATTAGGCAAGCAATATAGATCGCTCCTTTATTTCCCTGAGAATGTAAAGGTGAAGAAAATGAGCCCTGGGCAAGATATGTATATGTAGTCATGTATAATTGTGTGTCTATCTCTATACATACATGTAAATACAATTCACATGCAAAAAATATGAATTATATTTTATGTGACGTAAATTTTATTAAAATCTATCAATTTACCTATCTATCCATCCCTCTATGTGTACCATATTTATCCTCAAGTACAGTTCAAGATAGTAATATGTTAACTTTTAAAATTTTAAATTGATCAAGATAACTTTAACTCAATGCATTTTCTGTCTACAGAGACATTATTGTCATGGTTACAAAGATCTTACGTAATTCGAAAACATTTCCAGTATAGCATCTCATCTCTTCCTCTATATACCCACAACATTAAGATGATGGTACCAATTTTGTTTTGTAAATAGCAAGCCAAGACTTGAGTGAAATCATGATTTTTCCAAACATAATCAGAAAATGGTGCCCCCAGCAGCAGAATCTATAGTAGAGGATTTCAAATCAGAAGCTCAGGAAATAGTATGACCTCCAGAAAAGAAGTTAGCTTGAGAAAAATTGTACCTGAGATATAATGTTTACTTTTTGCTCACTTAACTGGATTTCTCTCCTGCAGATCCTCTGTTTCTTTCTATGTAAACAGAGGCAGAAATAATGCACCTTGCAGTTTTTCTGAGGATTAGAGTTAATTTATGAAAAACTCCAGCTAAGTGTCTGGTGCTTTGTAGGAGTGGAATACACTAAGGCTGCTTTTTATCCCACAATATCATACACTTGATTTTTCATTCACTATGATTTATGCAACTCAACAAGGACATATATATGTTGACTGTCAAATTATTGACCAAATGATTACTAAGGGAATCACTTCCATTTTACCATGTTTCTATTTCTTTCTATTGGCAGATTACCTGAGCTCATAGAATGCAAATAAATTTAAATATTACTGCATAAAACACTGAAATTAGGAGGAAAAAAATTCTGTAAAAAAAGTGGTATTATTTATTCTCACCAAATATGTAAGGATTGATTTATGATTTACTTAATTCATGCAATTATTTCGATTCATTACCATGAATAATAATAATGTGAATATTATTAAGTAAACAAACTCCTAATGTCTAAAATGAAGGGAAAATAAAATTCATTTAAAATTATGTTCATCAAAATGTTTTTGTTATACTTAATTCTAAAATATAATGGTCTAAGTACCAATAGCTATTAATAAAAGACCTCTTATAATTCATAATTTTTTATTTTGAAATGAAGCTATATTTTATATTCTTTGTGTATATATTCTTATATGTGTGCATATATATATATACACATTTTAAAAAATCTGACAACTAAATGCTGTCTGATAGTTTACATACTAAATCCATAATTTAGTCAGTGATTATTTTGGTTCATATTTCTGTTGTTTTTACTTTTACAAAATAAGGTTCAATAATAGCAAATATCAATTACTGATATGCACACATATATAAATATATATAATCATGTATAATAAACATATTAATATAAATGTGTACATATCAGATTTATATATACAAATAAAATATATAAACATATACATATATATATAGACACACACACATAGAGAGAGAGCAGAGAAGGAAACAGAATTTGGTTTTCAGATTTTCAATGCAATTTTTTAATTTTTCTGATAACTGAATATATTTTCATTCCATTCACTGATAAGGGTTATTACTATACAATCTACTACTCTATCCATAGGCAAGAATGTTCTTTAGGATTTTTTTAAAAATTATGCATATTTGTGAGCAACAGTAGAATAATTAAAAGAAAACATAAGCACGGCAAAAGTTAAAGGCTCTTAACTAAGCATCATTCCTGCCAACATTCATCTTTCTAGTTGGCTCATGCTCATATTTTCTTGTAAACCCCACAATGTTTATTCATGTGTGGAGCTCCTCTTGCTTGTCAGGATGAAATGACAATAGCCTCTGATAATGACAATGACTTGCACTTGTAAAACACCAAGCAAAATTTAACTGTGCTCAAAATATTCATACATCATACTCTGTGAATAATTCAATGATGTGTGGGAAAAGAGGAACTATTTTTGGAAAATTTGGCCTACGTAATCTTTTGCAAGCAATTAATTTTCTCTGGTGCAATAACACTGTCATCCTTTTCATGTCATAATGTTAAAATGCAATGTGAAATTTGATACTTGGTGCTTTGAAATAAATCTTATATACTATTTAACACAGATTTGTGGCAATTGTGATACGTAGTTTAACTTATAAAGCTGAATAACAGATTTTGCTCAGGACTTTCCCCTACTAGACAATAAATTTGTTCATTTAAATGGCAGGATCTGTAAAAACCCAAACCCTAGAAACAAAATAATTTAGCACTGATTTGTAAAAATTAGCTTTCTATCACATCCCTGTTTCCTTCAGGCATTTTTTTCGGAGATTTCGCTCATTTGATCATACAGCAGAAGGTTAAATTCTCACACAGTGATCATTAGCAAAAAATAAACAGAGCAAGTACTAAAGCTGGCTTTGCACCTACTGAATGCTGCAAGTGTCTGTACTCATTTGATATGCATCTTGCAAAGCTCGGCTGTTCCCAGAAGGCCACTCCATGAAGACTGAGAGAGCAGCGTCTGCTAGTGGTGCCTGCGCGTCACAAAGAACAGAGAGAAGCTTTATAACAGAGATGCTAGAAGGCATCACATAACTGGGAAGCAAGCTAAAATACTGGGTTTGTATAAATATTTTTTGTTTTAAAAAAACATGCACATGAAATCACTATTTTGATTAGTTTAGAATGCATATTAGTCACACTAAGGGGCCACTGAAAGCACTATTTTCTAGGGCTCTTCCTTGGCTCCATTTATGAAGCATTTTAGTAATGTTGTTTCATTAATAACTTACTGGACAAGATTTATTTATGAATATAGGAGAGTAGTGTGATTTCACAAGCAAACACTGCATGCTACTGTTGGAAGGCCATCATGATGTGGGCTTGGGTAAGTCACCCAACTTTACCTGTGGCATTCAGGGGACACTGATTGAATGCCAAGTCGCCTGCTGGCGTCCTTTTCCACACCATTGACATCAGATAATCCTCTGGGCATATTTCATAAGGTGCTGCAATTTAAAACAGAGGGATTTGAATGTCAGCAGTGTTTATTTTCTTAAATATCAACAATACACAGTCCTCAAATGCATCTAACTGCAGACTTCATTTTCTTTAAAATATATTGTTTACTGAAATGTTAGAGATGTTTTCATAAACAAAAAAAAAATACCACATCAGGTTTCATTATTTACAAAAATCTTCACAGAAATGCTTTTCTTTTGTGACTGCTTACTACGTAGACTTTAAAAAATCATCTGGATTTGCCTATAAATGGAACATTACACTCTCACACAGAAATCAAAAATCCAATATTCATAATATTTGGAAAAGGTATACATAAAATGATTGCCAATAAACTGAAAGCCATATTAGAATTATTAAGTGTTAAGCATAAACAAACAGAAAGGAGAAACAAATACATTTTATTTCCACACAGAAAAGCAGAGATGCCAATCACATTACATCATACAAAAATAAACCAATTTGATCTTTTGACCTGATTATTTTTGAAAGTGTAACTTAATTACTGAAGGAAAAAAGTTAAAGGGGATTTCAAGAATACCAGAAATATTTTAACGGGATGTCAAAGAATTTGTGAAAGAACAAGGTCGATCTATATTTGTTAAATCTGACAACTAGCTCCTAGAGAGAACATATTAGTCCCTTTTCTAAACACACCTACTGTTGCACTTTCACACAGCATTGCCATTTATATGTTCATGTGTGTCCTCACTACTTGATCTTGCTGTTTCTCATCTCTGGATCTTACACCTAATGGTATGTCTGGCACACAGAAGGTGCTCAAAATTGAAAGTATAAATAAATGAATGCCTAGTTATATAAATACCTTTAGCAAATAAAGGGTCTAAAAATAATAAGTACCTGATACATACCGAAGTGTGAATTCCTGAGGGAAATGTCTTTCTTTGGGGACAACATACTATTTAATTCAGTACTAATCATAATTCTATGATACTAATTATACTTCAATTTTTTTAACTCATTAGGATACATTATAGTTATTGGTAGGCAAAGAATGCAACTGGAGACTTTATAACCTTGAAGTAATATTTTCTTTATGATTATTTAAGATATGGTGAATAGTTTAAACAGTGGACATTTTAGAACGAAAGTGATATTGAAGATCACCTATTCTACATCCTCCCTCTTTACAGATGAAGAAAAGAGGAGGTTTGGCTAGGATGATGTAGCTGATGGAGGTTAGTAGGGCCAAATTCTAGAATCCTGACTATTCAGTCGCCTTCATTTTGACTTCCTCTTTGCCACCTTTAATTGTTTAAGATAATCACCCTCGGGCCTCCCTGGTGGCACAAGGGGTTGGGACACAGCCTATGAGGCTATCTGCAGCCACTGCAGCACAAGTTCGATGCCCAGTAGGGGAGATACCCACATGGCGCAGCAAACCTCTCCTGACTCGCCCGCTGCTCTCCTCAGCAGTGTATTTCAGTCGATCTGCCTGTTCTGTTCCCCACTCTGTCTCTGGTGAATCCTCTCACCACCCCCCCCCACGCCTCTGGCCTGTACCCTGTTCTTGTATGCATGAATAAATCTTTACAAAAGAAGATAATCACCCTCATGCTGAGTTAACATATATATTTTAATACAGATTCACCTTAAAATACACAAGCAACCATCTCTAAATTATGGAGTCTGTTTGGTGAATGGCTTAGGAGTTGATCACTTTCATCAGTCCCATTTTTATGAAGTGTCTGCTCTTCATCCCACCTCCTCTAATGGCCAAACCTGATGAATTCATCTCAGTCATGACTCACTGGACTTTCTCTGAAGCGTTTTATACTTTGACTTCTTTCTTCTCTTTGGAAACACCTTTGAGAGTCTTAAAAAATTAGTCTCTTTCAGGTACCTACCAGGCACTTGGGCCATCCTTTCCAATCATCCATGTCTTGCTTTTTCTTGATATTAAATCCTTCCCTTAGATAATTTCGAACATGTTAATAGTAATAATATTGAACCATTATAAGTCTTACACAGATGAACTCATTGACTCTTCCCCAACAACCTTATGAGGTAAAGATTATTAGCCCCATTTACCAGATGAGAAAATAAGACAGATGATTTTTTTTGTTCAGATTTAAAACTCTCCTTTAATTATGTATGGGATCCAGAGGAGAAATTAAAATTCAGCAATAGAGAAGTGGGTAGGAAGTAGTCATCTAGCCAGGTACCTGACACCCTCATTTTGTGAGCCAAGCCATGCCCTCTCAGCCCCTTCAAACTGTCCAGGTAGCAGAAGGACAGGGGTGAGCACTGACAAGTTCCCATTCTGGGATCCAAGAGCTGGATTTGCCACTGATTCTGCCCTTGAATTGGCAGTAATCAATGGGGGTGGAGTCACTTCAATTAAAAAAAAATGAAAAAGTAAAACCCATAACCAAAATAGGTACATTTCAAGTGAGAGTTGGGGCAGCCTCTGTGCAAGACCACCAACTCCTGCATCAAGAAATAGAAACATTTTTGATTAATGTTTGCTCCCCCACCTCAGGTGTAGTCCCCATAGAATTTCCTTCACCTGTAAAAAATATATAAAATTTTTAAAAAGTACATATGCTTGATTTAAAATTAAAATATTAAATTGTGAGTCTAATGAGTACTAGTATTCAACAATATTATAATAGTGAATTCCTCTAAAAAAAAATAGAAACAGCAGAGACATCAATGGAAGGACACAGTCCCTACCACCTACTCCCACTGATGGGTGTCCACAAATTGAGTCACTGTGCCTGCTGTGTCTGTACCCTTCTCATGACAAGCAGCCACTCCCAGTCCTGCTGCCTCATTCAGCCTCCCCCAGACAGCCATGGAGGCCCAGGGAGTTGTCTCTAAGGAGGAAGAACTAGAATCAGGAACACAAGAAGTGCCCACCGATGGGTCCATGGTGAGGAAAGTAGCTGCTCTGGAGTAGAAGGTACCAGATTAATGCAGTGATGGGGAAGCAAAAAGTGGGCAAATGTTGGAGCCACAAGAAGAGTGCAACCAGTTTGTCTGCTGACCCCACGTCTTTACTTGCTATGCGGTAGTTAAGCTTCAATGTGCAACCTCTGCCTTCAGCTACTGTAGCAACACGTTTGGCTCAGCTGTCTTCTGTGGGCTTTAGAAAGGCATATTCAATGACTCAGTAGCATTTTTTACTCACTATTCCAAAGAAATCTCAAAATCAATCTACCTATATTTATATTCCCAAGAGAATACAATGCTTGTACTCTCTCCTGGTATTTCCTAACTTTATTAATGATATTCTTATCTTGTACCCATAGCTGAAACTATCATGTCATCTTTCTCTTAATCTTCCATAATTCTTCCTTGACTATTTACCAAGTTGTTTATTCTGTCTGGTTTGGATTAGCGGAACAACTTCATGGATCATTCATGCACTTACATAATATGTCTTAGGCCCTGTTGTAGGGAGGACCAATGGCACATGAGGAAGTATTCTCTGCTTTGTGGAGTTCAGCCAAAGAGAGGAGGCAGAAGAAAAATAAACCCATTATTACTTAATTACAATTATGGTAAGCATTGCAAGCAGCGATATTTCGATCTAAAACCTGATGAACCAAAGAAGTCTTCCTGGAGGAAGTGATCAGTACTTAATTGAGACCGGCTATGTGAGGTGCAGTATGTGCAAGGGCCTAGAAGCAATGAGAAGCTTGGACCATCAAAGTCAGTAGAACTAGAAGGTAAATAACAAGACAGAGTATAGAATGGGCTGGAGGAATAGGCTGATTAGCACCAGCAGGGCCTCCTAGGCAGGGACTGAAGGGTTCTAAATATCCACGATTCTGTGGATAAAAGATGGGGGAGCACTAGGTAAGACCATTGAGGAGGCTAATACAATGTTTTAGCCTGAAATGGAGGGGTTTAGGCAGGATTGTTGGATTGAATATGAAGAAAAGTAGATAAAAGCAACATAAATTTGGGAGGTAGACTAATGTGGAGTATGAGGGACATATGGTGAAAGAATGGTGCCTACTTTCTCAGCTGAAGAACTGGGTATAAATGTGGAACATACCAGCTTTATCTGTTAATTCAATTTTCATGCCACTTCAACAGAGTCATCTCTAAAATGAAGTTTAATCCCATAACCTACTTCTTACAATATTTTCATGGTTCTCCATACTGACAGGACAAAGAAAACTATGCCCTGTGTGATTAAAAAAATAAAAGTCCCTTCTAGCAAGCCCTAACCTAGCATTCCAATTAAGACTCCTATTTATCCTCTTATGCATCAGTCATAGAGTTAATTGCTCTCCTCCAAACATTCCATGACAATTCACACTTCCCTGACTTTGCAAAAGTTTTATTCTCTACTTAAAATAGTGTCTCCCCTCCTTTTCTGGTAAAATTCCTATTTATCTTTAAAACACATCTTAAATGAAGTATTCTCTGAGAAGCCTTCCTTCCTACTTTAGTCACTGAATATACAAGTTCTATAGTTCTTACAATGGACTGAAGATATTTGTTTATGTGGGTGAACCACCACACTATCCAAACTTTGCCTTTAGGAAACTAATTTATTTCTTTTTTAATCTGCTATAATGAATGTTCAGAGTGTCTAGCACATAGTAGGTGTTCAAAACCCATTTGTTAAGTAAATCTCTAGTATGATGTTTTCTCAATAAAAGATTGGTACTATCCTACGGCATTTTCTGCAATAAAGGAAATAATCTATTTTCACTGTTCAATGTGGTAAGAGCTGTCAAAGATGTCTTTCGAGAACTTTAAACGTGGCCAGTGGGACTAAGGACTGAATTTTAAATTGCATTTAATTAATGTAAATTTAAATTTTACTAGTAACCATATTGGACTGCACATTAATGCATGTTATTATTTTTCTGTAAATATCAACCAAAAGTGTTACAGAATATGAAAAAAGGAAAAATATAAGAAATGTTAAAACTCAAAGCTGATTACACAATTGAATTCTACATAAATTCTATATAAAACTTGTCTATGTTAACTAAAGATGTAGCAATGATTAATCTAATATTGCTATCACACTTGGTTATTCTTTTTGCTTCTTCTATACATCCAACTTCTGTTCAATATCTTCTTCATTAAATCTATTTGTAATCTTTCACTTTCATTTCACTTGTACTTTTTTATGGTTTTCAATGTTTTGAAATTCAAAGTTTCTTCTGCTCCACTGATGAAATTTGAAATAAATTTCCTAAAACTAGTTTAAGTTTTCATATTTTTTTTCTAATTCAGTTTTGACATAAACCACTGAAGATGAAATTTGACCCTGACTTCTTCACTTCCCTGGAAAGGTTTGCAAGAGCTTTCATACACATACACACCTTGCTATTCAAAAGGTGCTCCCTGCCCCGCACCCCTGCCCCACCGCCAACTGTGTTGTCAGGATATCTGGTAATTTTAAGCATTAACCACTAGATGGCACAAGTGGGCCAACAGGGTGAAATGTTTCCTGGCTGGCAGCTGAAACTGACGAGGTTCAAAATCCAGGTTAGCAGAACTTAACTGTGTGCTGGGAAATATTGCTCAGTGCCTGCTTTTCATAAAGGTATAGTACTTGAGAAAAAAAATAAAATGTCTTTTTTTTCCTTCTAAGTACAAAGTTTAATGACTGAACTGCTTCTCTTCAAAAACCTCTTTCCTTTGCAAACCAGGAGTGGCAGCTCTCCCACCTGTGACTATGCAGGTGCCTCTTTTCCTTTCTCCTTTTCCTAATAAACCTGTCCTCTTAAAATGTAAATAAATAAATCAGCCTCAGTTACAAGGTCTTTCAAGCTGACCTCTTTCCTCAGCCCCACTGTTTTGCCACCATTCCAGGCCAGGTAGGTTCACCGATGGTTCTAGTGATTTGAAGGAGACTTTTGGAGCCTTTGGTATCATTTTCACAGGTTTCAATGGTAAGCAGGGGAAATAAGCCAGCAGAGACAGCAACGTGAGCCCCCTGTGAACCTTTGAGCTTTCTTTTCTCTGGGCTCTCTCACGGCCTCTTCCACTCCTCTCCATTCCACCATTGTTGTTGCTGAGTAACGCTGCCCTTATATCCCCAAACTCTAGGGGCAGGTGTGCACACTTGCTCATGCGCACACAGCCACGCTCAGGTGTCCCTAATCAGGCACACGTGCCCCACACCCACGCATTAATTGCTACATGAACAAGATCAAGGCTGCAGGTGAGAGCCACGGAGGCCAATGGCGTAAAAGCCTGGCCAACTTCAATTACTCTGCACCCACCCTCTCCAAGCTCACTGGCCCCTCCTCAGCTACACTGACACCCTTTGTGCTTCTCCAGGCAGGCTGGCACCTCAGAGTTTGTGGACTCCTTCCTCGTCCCCAGGCTAACTCTCCTTCATATCCCCACTGTCCGCCATGTCTTTGCTACCTTCACTCTTTACACAGCCTCACCTCCCAGGAATGTCCTGACTACCGCTCCAACACTACCACACCATCTTTGGGTTTTGTTCTCCAAGCAATTTATAAATCTGTAACCTATATATTTTTCTACTTTACTTTTATTAATCATAGGGTAGTTTTGCTTACTCCTGCTAGAATGTGAGCATCATGAAGATAGTGTTTTTACTGTTAAGTTTCACTCCTAGGGCACATGACACATAGACATCTATTCATGATTAAAGTGGTACCTATAGACATGCACATACACTTTTAACTAAAATTTACCAATTGTAAAAGATCTACTTTCGGATTATGGTCATTATGAGGATGATTCTGCAAAGTACTGAGGGCAGTGTGTGTGTGTGTGTGTGATGTCTGTGCCTGTATGTGTGGTAAACAGGTATACAATAAATACAATAGACAGTAGATAGTAATGTTTTCTTAGGAGCTGCAAGAGTTTGCCTAAAATTTAGTCACTATTTTAGTTACTATAGTTTGCCAAAATAATTTGCAGGGTACCAGGCATTGACAAAAGTTGGCTTTTTATAGCTATGTCTGACTTAGTAAGAGCCCATGGGACACTGTTCAGAACCCCCAGATGCAATCTCAATGCACCCTAACACTGATTAAGCAGAAACTGATTAAATAGTTTAATTTTTTTCCAAATACAGTGCTCAATTATTTACTCCCATTTACCTAGTGACTATGAGTATGATCTACCTTCACCAACTCCTGTCCCCACCAAAGTCAGTAATTTTTGTAAATCTTGGAGAGGTTACAAACTTTTTTTCCCTTGTAAATCCATGATGCATCTGATTTACTGTTTTTTTTTTTTTAATATTTATTTATTTATTTATACAAGCACTGGGTACAGTCAGAAGCATGGGAGGGTGAGAGAATTCACCAGAGTCAGAGCAGAGAGCAGAAAAGGCAGACTGACGAAATACACTGCTGAGGGGAACAGCGGGCAGCAGGAGAGGTGGGACCCTCGACCGGCGGGGGGGATCGAACCGGTACTGCAGAGGCTGCGGACATCTTCGCAACCCAGCGCTCAACCGCTGCGCCACCGGGGAGGCCCCTGATTCACTGCTGATTATATATCTTTCACTTTTACTTGTATTTTTTTCAGGATTTGGTTTAGAGACAAAAACGTAGTACATATGATTTAAAAAAGAAAATGGCAGGGGAATCAAAAATTGAAAGTTGCAAATTGATGAAAGCTTAGAGTAGATGGAAGCTTTACAAGGTCAGAAACCACAAGTGGAATAGAAATGACTCATGCATCCTTACAAAACAGTTTCAAAGATAGTGTTGATGAGGGCAGGTCACTGTGGGTTCGCATCCCTGCACCTGTGCTTGCAAAAAACCACTCAAGCTCAGGGTGCAACCACAATGGGGTTTATTAGCAAACAGGAGACTGGGGAAAGGAAAGAGTTTCTAAGGCCACAAGTGGCCGCTGTCTCACCCAGGCAGTGTCCACAGTGTCCTGTGGCCCTAAACAAAGACTGCTGGTTTAAGATGGTGCCTTCCCTCCCAGAGAGCCAGTGGTGGCAAGCGGTGCTCCACGATTCAACTCACTGTAGTTGCTGAGGTGCTCAAAGGTGGCACCATAAGGTGGCACCACAGCAGCCAGCAACACCAATTTGTAGGCCAGGCTGGCCAATGCCAGACACTGACTGACACTGTCAGAGGTGACAGCACCAGGAGGTGGTGCTGGAGGAACAGAAGTGGTAGGAGCTCTCAGAGGTGATGGGACATAGGTCAGCAGCACTGACAGTGCCAGAATACAGAAACTAGTGTTGTGGCCATTTGTGAGCTAATAGCCTTTTAGAGACACCTGGCCCAGGCCAGTGGGCACAGGCTAATGGTGCCCTTCAGCAGGTGAGGGCCCATGGCCCAGGGCCCAGGCAGGAACAGCAATGAGACTGCAGTTTGAAGCTGACATCACATACTGATTGGAGTTCCACGGTGTTCTTCCCAGGAGGTCTGGACAAGTCTTTCCTAGGAGTGTGTCCACAAAGCTTTTTCCAGGAGAAGGTCCCAATGAGTCAGAATCCAAAGGACTGAATGAATCCTAGCCTTCTGGAACCTCAGCTTACATCCCCGCCTTTTAAGCCTGATTGGCCCATTTACCATCCTGTTTGTTGCTGGTGAAGCACCAATCAGCTGGTCCATTTTCAATTCCAGTGCCATACTGAAAGGGAAACCCAGCCTGTGCATCCAGCTCGGGCCTTTGGTGAGGCCTGTGCAGGCGCTTTGGCTGTGCACTCAGGGAAGTCACAATCAGAGCAGACACTTGTCCCTGAGCCAGGCTGATGTCACTGGAGCTGGGCCTGGCTGCAGACTGGGCGTACTGCCGGCCCTTGCACCCATTCATGCCCCATATATCTACTCAGTACCCACGTTATCCCAGTAGGGGCAGGCGGGTGAATGCCTAATTCACTTACACTGGCTAAGGAAGAACAGCAAGGACAGGCACTACAGGTGGGGATAGGGAGAATTGTCAGTCTTTACAATGAGGATCACCAGTCCTTATGAATTAATACAACCAGACCTTAGAAGATTCCATAATAGATAAAACTCTGCAAAGGAATGAATCCCCATAAAGAACATGGTATAAAGATACCCCTTGCTCTTGCAAAAGGCAGCTTTTTGTCCTTTAAGAACTGCCTGTCTGCATTTATGCAGATGTCTCCAATTTTTCCCCACTTTTTCTTAATAAACTTGCTGTATGCTGCTGAATGAGGGTCTCAGCTAAAATCAATTATCAGAGTGACCCAAGAACCCTACTCAACAAACCCCAACACAAAAAAAGTACAGGATTTTTTTTTTCATTTTTTAAGAGTAATGACAAACATTAGCTGCTGTAAATGATTCCTAAATGGTGATTAGGCATTCTTTGAAAATTATATCTTAAAAAAATTAGTCTACAAAATAGGCTTATGTTCATATCAAAAGCATCCCAGACATTAAAATAAACAATTTTTTTCTTCTGCCTTAGGTTTATGAAATCCTCAAGCATGAGAAACTTTCTGGGCTTTGACTCAACAAACATCTACTCAGTACCCATGTTATCCCAGTCACCTTCTGGAATACTGCACATGAAAAGAATGAATAAGTATGTTCTGGGTCTCTCACTCCCAAGTGGTCTGGGAGACAATCAATGGAGAAATCACAGAACACTAGGACCCCCACTCTGACTGGGCAGTCCCGCCTGCTCCAGGAGTATTTTAGGGGCAAGCATGTCAGAGGAGGATTTCCAGTAGGACTGTCCAAGCTGAGTTGTAAAGGATAAGAGGAGTTAGTCAACCAAGGAGGGAAGAAGTGTGCTTGGGAATGACTTGTGGGATGGCCTAAGGGGCAAAGAGAACCTGTTACATCCAAGACACTGGGAATGATTCACGATGGCTAGAACATAAAGGTAGGGGAAAGTGGAAATAGGAAGCCACAGGAGAAAGCAGGATGATAAACGATGACGTAAACTGAGGTAAACTAGGAGTTAATATTTACTTTAAGAGCAAGGGAAATTTGGGCCTCCCTGGTGGCACAACGGGTTGAGCTGTCCGCGGCTTCTGCAGCACAGGTTCGATTCCCGGCTGGCCAGGGAGATACCCACATGGTGCGGCAGACCTCTCCTAACTTACCTGCTGCTCCCCTCAGCAGTGTCTTTCGGTCAGTCTGCCTGTTCTGTTCCCTCTCTGTCTCTAGTGAGTCCTCTCACCCTCCCACACATCTGGCCTGTTCCCCGGTTCTTGTATGCCTGAAAAAATAAATCTTAAAAAAAAAAAAAAAAAGCAAGGGAACTTTATCAAAATGTTCTCAATGCTATACCTGCAGTCTGGGCAACAGATTGAAGGGAGGTGAGGCTTGAAGGCAGGAAGGCCTGTGTCCACCTAAGTGGTTTAACTGGGTGTGGAATCTCAGGAAGCACCCATGGAAAGTGGGTGGATTCAAACTCTAGTTAGGAGGTAGAATGGGCTAAACTCCATGTCTGGATGTAAGTGGTGAGGAAGAAAGAAAAGGAAAAGATGGAACTCAGGCTCCTCAGAGGAATGTCTGGTGCTTTATACCCTCAGCTACAATACACAGAAAAGAGATGGCTTGGAAGAGAATTAACTGAAAATAATATTTGAGTGTGACTTATCTGAGCACATCTTGGTATTATCATGAAGTTGGTTGGTGTGTAGAATTAAAACTCAGGAGAGAAATATAAGCTAGAGATAGAGATTTGTGGGTTTCTTAATCTGTTTAATGCTACCTATGTGTATTTTGTAAATTAGAAAATGCATATTTAGCTCAGGCCACTCTCCATGCTCAAAATAAAAACATATTATTGTACAGCAATATGAAGGACTTTTTTCTTGTGCCTTAGCCAAACAGAACAGCAATTTTGTTCATCAGCTGAGAGATCGCACTGTTTGCTATCACTAGTGTGAAGATATAAAAACCCATTTGTAAGATCCAACTGTACTTGAAGTCACAAGTATGTAGTTAGCATGCTCCCTTAAAACAAGGTAGCAATTACCTAATGATTAGCTGTTAATCTGTCTATTCAAACTGATTTTCTGTCTCTTAAAAATAGCAAAAATTACACAGGGCTTAAATCAATTTGATGTGGAAAATTAGTTTTCACCCCTTATGCTAGAATTTCAGCATTAAAGAGAAATTGATTCTAAACTCTAGAGCTGGCATGTGGAAAAAAAAAAAAGAACAAGAAAAAACATGCACTATCTATGACCCCACATTTCAGATTCACTTGCTGCAATTCATTAATTCTTATGTTTCAGGAATTCCCTTTGCTAGGGGATGCAGAGATAAATGAGATAGATCCAGTCCAAGCTCACACAGCTTACAGCTCTAATTTCAGGGGTGGAACCTTCTCCTGTGAGGAATTTATGCTGCTTCAAGGTCTGAGGGAAAAAGAAGACTATATATCAAATGGGCATTCCTTGTAGAGAAAATGGTTTTTATCTGCTGAAATAACATACAATTATATTAACAATATTCACATATCACTGAATCAGGGACTCTTCTAAGTGCAGTGGATATTTTAATGCGACTGACTCTCATAATAATCTTCTGAAGTGGTGGCAATTATTGACCTCACTTTAAACCCAAGAAAACCAAGGTAGAGGATTCGTTCCTCTAGGAGGTGAGGGACCTGAGTCCATCAAACTCTCAGTCTCTTCTCAGAGATTGCCACAGTCTCTAAACATCATTGCACAGGTAAACTGGTAGTGAGCAATTTTGCAAAAAAATATTTTTAAATTTGAAGGTCAGCAAACTACAAACTTAAATTCATTAGCAAACAATGTGCATTGCATACTTCAAGGCCTTGTTTTAGCCCAGTGTTTCACACATACCTACAAACCCAAGAAAATTCAGAACTATTATTAATTTTTTAATTTTATATTTCAACTTGGTAAATAAGGAAACTCTAGTTCCAACCGGTTAGAAGGTTAATAAGAAAAAAGATAATTTTAGTGGTAAGGGATAACTCTAAGCAACTTTTAATGAGACAGTTTTAGATTGTGATAAACCAAGGTTTTTGCTGAAAAAATTGTTTCTACATTCCTTTTTGAAGTATGTTCAAGAACTATTAAGGATAACAGTGATTCTTAGTCTTCTCCAGGACATGGTACATGTAGAAAATGACATTTGGGAGCACACTGGGGTAGTGGGCAAGGCCACGGGTTATTAAGTCTGGCCACAACCTTCTGTATTGCCAGCTGCCCTAAGGATTTAGAAGTCAGTATTTGGGCATACCTGGGACCAACCCTGCCCTGAAAGATGGTTATAGGACAGTTTTGAGGAGTTTTATTCTAAATAAATAAGATTTAAGGAAATTGTGCAACTTGATATAGAACCTTCTTACTTCTAACATCTCAATTACTGCTAAAGGAAAGAATTATGCTAGAAGTTCTAACCACAAAAGAAACAGTATATGAGCTAAAAATGTCCAATCAAATTTTATTAACTAACAATATTTTGAAAGAGTAAAGAAAATTATACCAAGGTATTACTATCATATCTATTTAAAAACTTTGATTCACATGCTGTTGTACAAACGTTTTCACTAGGTAGTAATAGTGTTCATTGTATGAAATAAAAATATTCAAAAGCACATATACCTAGTGACCTGCTAACTTCAACTAGGGATCTGAAAGGCTGAAAATAGACAGTTCTTCTGTTGTGAATAGGAATTCTAGCAAGAGATGTTTGTATGTATGTATGCATGCATGCATGCACAATATATACAAGGAAACCACAATAGTTCATCGTGATTCAAAATATAAGGCACACTCATGGCATTGTGGAATGAAGACAAATGATTAAAGAAGGAGACAGTTTTTAATGGATTAGGCTAGCAAGATACTCCCATTTCAGCAGGTGGAATTAGACGGGGGCAGGGAACTGGAAGTTCAGGTGGACAATGGTACATGCCAGAAAATAAGAAGAGAATAATGTGCTTCCATATCCAGGAACCAGAGACTGGATCTGTTTAAGTGTTTCATATAGGTATAAATGAGTAGAGGGTGATAACCTTGGGAAAGTTAATGAACTGATCAGTGGGGATATTATATAGAATCCCAGGAATCTCAGTATGAAAGTAACGAAAAGCCACAGAAGTTTTGTTTTTTGGGGTTTTTTTTTTGAGCAAATGAGTCACATGACCAAGGGAGAATTATCATATACATGAGTGTGAATGTGATTAGAGAATTAGAGAAGGCAGTTGCTCTACTAATATGGATAACAAAGAGAACCCAAGCTTCTATTTAAAATCTTAAGGAGCTTGTTGATTTTGATTTTGTTTTCTTTACTATAATCAGTCTTTTTCCTGGTCCCTTATTTAGGTTTTCTAAATTCCTGCTATGAGTGAGACCATCCGGTATTTTTCTTTTTCTTTCTGGCTTATTTCACTGAGCATGATCCCTTCCAGCTCCATCTATGTTGCTGCAAATTGCATGAGTTTATCTTTTTTGATTGCACACACTATGGGGCAGGGAGGAGGGATTATGGTCAAAATAAGGGGGTGAGAATTGTATGGGGAATATAACCAAAATGAAAATGCATACATTGTGCAAAATGAAAAAAATGATGTAAGAATTACATAAAATAAAATAAAAATTCAAAAAATAAATTTAAAAAATCTTAAGTAGCTACCATGCATATTATTTCATTCTTGAAGCAATCCCCCGAGGTGCATGTCATTTTCCCCATTTCATACATGAGGGCACAGAGTTCCAGAGCCAAGCACTGTTTGACTCCACATCTCGGTTTCTTTGTGCCACTTCCCTATATACAAGTGGAAGTGGCTGGGAAAGAGAAAGCAGGGCTATGGAGGAAACATTTGATGGAGGTAGAATCCATTGCTAGGAAAGAGAGATTAACAAGAATGAGAAATTACTTCAGATGACAGTAGGATTTAGTGGTCAGAGAAAAACTCCCCTTGTCACAAATAGTCTGAGTGGATATTCCAATTTCAGAAGTCTCTGTAGTACTGGCCAGTGTTTAGGCATAAAGATGCATATTTGTGGGTGTTCCTCACAGATGAGACAGTAGGAGAGGGATATAGTAAGCAAAGAGTGCCAGGGCCAGAATTTAGGTTTATTCTTATGTCAGGATATACAAAGAAAGGGAATAAGTGGGGATGAGAAACATAAAGGGCTAACATTCTGGTTCAGATTTTGGGTAAACACTGAACCCCAAAAAGCAGTTTTACTAATTGCATTAAATTCAATTTTGTTTTTAAATTATTAAGTATCTTCTAAAACAGTTTATTTTTACCATAAGAACAATTCTACCATTTTTTTTTTTAGAACCAGAATGACAAATATTATATGTGGAATTTAAAACCATAGAAAGCAGACAAAATGGAGTTCATAGATACAAAGAACAGATTGGTGGTTGCCAGAGTCAGGGGTGAAGCAGAGGGAGAGGCAGAAAAATGAGGAGAGAAAGTTCAACAGTACATACTTCCAGTTACAAAGTAAATAAGTCATAGAGATGTCATGTACTATTGTCAAAAACTCTGTATTGCAGATTTGAAAATTGCCAAGAAAGTAAATGTTAAAAGTTCCATCACAAGAAAAAAAAAATGTAACTATGTATGGTGATGAATGTTAACTGAACTTATTATAGTGATCACTTGGCAATCTATACAAAATAAAATAAAAATAGTAAAATGCACTGCTGAAATTTGATTACAATTTGAGAATGATCAGCATGTTGCCAAATATTTCTGAATTGGACAGAGTGGGGTAATATAAGATTGCAACAAATTGCTTTTTAAGTTTCTGCTATGCAGAAACTATGAGAGTTTTTTGAATGTCTCATCTGATGAGCAATCTGATCAGACAAATTATAATAATAATTTTCTCCACAGCAACAGTTTTAAATAGCAGACATACTGTACTTATCTGGTAAACACATTTATTATTTTAGGCCTCCGTGTTTCTTCCTCAATTCTGCCTATAAAATTTAGCTTATTTGTTGTGAACTACAGATTGGAGTAGGTAATGAAACTCATGCTTTTGGGGAAGATCTGAAGTTTTCTTAGATATTTACTAAACAACAAGTAATCTCTCTCACCTATGGGGATTTTTCATCATTGGTGTCTTCAAGTTCTAATTTATTTCCTTGCTTTTTTAGAAGGTAGCTGAGGTGACTTGGCAAGAACAAAAAGAACTTTCAAGTTGAAAGAAGTCAATACCTAGTGCCACCTACTGTTAACACTGATCTCAGTGGTTGGTTTTAGGTGAACACCTGGTGTGAACACTGTGGTGTGACATTATTCCTTGTGCCCAAAAACATTTCATGAAAACATTTGCCTCAACCTTTTGAAGAACAGAACAGGTAATAAGATAATTCCCTATAGGGTGGACATATAACATCTGATTGCAGAAAATAATGGACACTCTAATGGAAAAGAAGTTTTTCAAAAGTATTTCCAGTGATTAACCTACATGGTTTTAGAATGAGACAGGTAAAGCAAGTGTCAAATTGGATGTAAACACTTCAATATAGTAGTATACTTATTTTCTCTTTAGAAAGGAAATGTGAATTTTACACTGACAACTCAAGTTTCCATTATTAATTGCATTTAGTCTTAGAATGGAGTGGTCCACAACAGTTTAGAAGTTTAACATTAAATTAGTTAAACTTAATTTTTGAAAAAATATAAAATATTTGTATTCATAGTAATTAATTCACCATTCTCCACCTGGGACCTGAGGAGGAAACAAATCAATATGAAATGTGAGCTAAGAACACCTCCTCCTTCCTGGCACCCCCCAGCCAGAATGCTATAAAGCTGTGTGTGTGTTCAGTACCCAATAGCCTGGGTGGATTAGAAGGAGCGAAACCCTAACAGTTTGATAGCCACAGAAAGGGAGGTTCCAGGTTCCCTTCCCCACCCAAAGAAGAGTGGAGCTGAGTGGAAGGAGAAGCTACAACATAATGAGGGAAGGCTAAGGGAAGACTTGGAGGAGGCACATGGAGCAGAGAGACATGAAAAAGCAGCCCTTACTTCTCAGCCTTGGACTTACACCAGGGACTTCAGGGACATGGAAGGAAACACTTGAAAGAGATAGAGATGTGGGTGAGAGACCCGTGGGCAGGTTAACAATGGCAGCCTTTACCTTAACATGGGTTTTCATTTTGCTCTTATCTTTCCAGAGTTGTCTGGCCCCTCTGTCCCTCTCCTATGGGTCCCCACCAGTAGATACCTTAGAATTAGGAAAAGTTTTGGGGCCTCAGCAGTCCTGGTTTGGGCCAAACCAGTTTTGTTGGGCATCTCCCAGTGAAGGGATGGATAACTTTTGGTGTTTAATTGGAAACAACTGTATATTTATTCTTTCTCTTCTCTCTATTGCACACTAATTGTATTAAAGTGCTTTTCTTTTGAAGGTTTTATACACTAGAGTTTATTTTGTCTTTATATGGCTGATGAAAAAGAACCCATTTAGAGCAGGTGGTTTTGGGGGGTCCCAAGGGTGCCCCTCACTCTGCCTGAAACAAAATGTAGTCCTTCTCAGGAGGAATTGCTGGGGATAGAGTTTCTATGGAGATCAGTGTCCTGGCAGCGCATAGCTTTCTATCAAGCACATTCAGTGATGTCCAAATTGCTTCTCCTGCTCTCCATGGAACAGGAAAAATGGGGACTGAAGAAATGTGAATTGTGTGATGTCTAAATTTTCTGCGTCCCTAACAACTAGTTGTAGCCCTATTTTTCTTTAATTTTTTTTTATTTAAAAATCACTTGGCTAGGAAAATCTGAAATGGATTGTCTAAATTTTCATTATTAACTGATCCAGGAACAATCGCTCGTGATTTATGAAGAAGTGTGAATAGAATAAAATTTGGCTATCCTATTGAGGTAATAGCTCAACCTTCACCAATGTAGGATGATAGTTACCTAGCTATTTATTTTCACAGTTGGCTCAGAGGATAATCTTTAACACCATCTATAACACCTGGAGGCTAGTTATAAAATGCAAATTCTCAGGCCTGTAATAGACCTACTGAGTCAGAATTCCTGGGGAGTTGGCACATGAACCTGTGTTTTAATAAGCTTTCTAGGTGATGATGACATCTGCTCAGAAGCACAGCTCTGGAAGATGAGAGGTACTCAAAGAATATAAGAATGCAAGGTAAGCCAGCTTCATGACTCTTTCTTCCTACTAATGCTAAATTAAAAAAAAAAAAATTACTCAGAAACCAAATAAAACTCTCTTCTGGTCTCCAGGAAAGACAGAGTCCTGTTCTTTAGAGAGAAAGAACAGTCATACCCCAAGGCATTTCACAAACAATACAGAACAACAAATTATAATACAAATGGATGATAATGCCCAAGCCAAGTTTGGGATTATAAACATTGCTGCCAATCTCCTTTAGTAGTAATACTTATAGAATGATATATCACCGTATTGCTACATCTCTGGTCTATTACAGTACATTTGTGTACAGTACATGTGTAATAGGGTTCCCTCACACTCAGTTTTTCTCACCGGGTTCAACCTGCAGGCTTCATTCGCCATTTCCTGATAAAAGCAGTTCTTACTCCAAGAAGAACATTTTGTGTGTAAATTAAGTGTAACATCTACCTTTGAATGGTAGGTTACAATGTATTAGCTTAACTAAAAAGTAATGGATCCTTGGAACAGAGCTATGGAAGTAGCAATGTATTCCCCTGAAAATATCGCAAGGAGGAACCCCAGGAAACCGGAAGTTAATTTAGGCCAAAGCACCACCTTTAACATTTGCTTTCTGAATGATATTAATCAGAGAAATACTGCCAAACAAAATAAACCACAATAATATATTTTCACATTGTGGTAATAGAAAATCAGAGGAACAATTACCTTTCTAGGATTTAGCCCTCAATGCCTGGGGCAGAACAATAAAATCATTATTTCATGGGTTTGACCAGTTTAAAAATTGGGCATTCAATTATCTCCCCTGCAGCCACTTACTCCTCAACTAGCAGTATGTTTTTAAAAATAACAATTTTTTTCATCCCTGTAATTTTCTTTTATTATAAAGATAAGAACAATATCTCATTTTAGGCCATTGATGTTCTGCTTAATACTTTTATCTATTTATCAGTCAAGAAATGCCCTAATCTTGATGTGAAAATATATTTTATTTTCCCTTTTTAGTAAACATCATAACAACTTTTGATTAAATCCAGATGATTAATCATTATTTTCATTAATTATCTAGACAAAGATGTTGTATTATATTTCTCCTTCCTGACAACAGAGGGTCTCTCTTGGCAAACTTGATTAATTTGTTTTGCTTCCAAATTAAGTGAAGTATAAAAATAAATACTAGTTATTTCCAGCAACCTGAAGAAAGATTATGAATGAATAGTACTAAAAATATGCACATTGTTTAAAAGAAATATATTTTAAGACTTTGTTTTAATAAAGGAGAAAAATACCTTAGTAGCTCAATATTATTTAAAAAATTTCTCAATTTTACATGTCATTATATAAATTGGGGGCAATATAATGCCTGCAGTTAGCAATCCAAAGGTCCTAATCATGAAAGCAGTATATACTGGCCACAGAGAGCCAGCTGAGTAGTGCTGGAATGCAAATATAGAAAGTAAATTCACTATAGACAACTAAGTGATTTGTAAATCTTCCTCTGATGATAAAATAATTTGGGGAAGGCTAAATATAAAAGAAATCCATTTTATGAATGTTTTGATAAAAACATTGTATAATCAGTAAAGGCAGCAGCAGATTTGAAATTACTAGTTATACAATTTTTGATGGACAATGCAATTTGCATGAAGGTTCCAGATTAGGATATAATCAGAAGCTTGGTACATGTATTTATTTTTGTCTGTATAAGCACTAATTTGTAAATTATTTAGCTGATTTGAGAACTCATTTTAACTCAAAACTGTTATTTATGTATTTGGAAATGATTTACGTTTCTTTTTAAATTAAATTATGGAAAACAGTAAAATGAAAATGTAAGGATTAATACAGAAACATAGAGCATAATATAAACAGTTTTATGTAATTTTTCAACCTGCTTTAAGTCATGAAAACTAGCAAACAAACCTGGCAAATTAGGTATAATATCTTCCCTGTAAATAGATATGTAAAATGTTTTCCAAACAGCAGGTGGCAATCTTGGTAAATCTGATCACAACCACACCAGCTTACCTCTATGTGTGCAGAAGAAAGGCAGTTTTAAAAGACCAGTTAAGAACCCTAGTTATGTTCAGATGGGTTTAGATAACTTCAAATATTAATAAAGCCTTATTTAATCATGCCCACTTTTCAAATGAAATTTCTCCTTGGGCATAACTTTTATTTAATGCATCTTAATTCTTATGCAGAACAGGAGTAGTCGAAGTACTAATCTGGCGCTGGTGGTATAGTGGTGAGCATAGCTGCCACAATTTCTTATCCTTGTAAATGCATAGCGCTTTAAGAATTAGCAAGACTAATTTTCCAACTTTTTCAAGATCTAAAAAGTCCCTATTGATACACTGTTACTCTTGGAGTCCAGATTCTGTTGGTGTTCTTAGTATTGAACTGTGAGAAGTCTTCAGAATTCTAATGTGAAGTAATGCAAAGTTTTGACCCCTAGATTGCTCGTAATATTCCTCAGTTTTTCCAAATTGATGTAGTTATGTTAGAGACAAAATCCCACAGCTTCTGAACTGAAAAGTAACCTCCAAGGTCCTCCAAACAGCTGTACTTTCTTTACCCACTAGGTATCAGAAGGTCAAAGGGGTTAGCGAGCTTGCTCACAGTTACTAGCACTGAGAGGACTCTATCTTCAAATTTTCTAAATTCAACTCATTCTACTATATCCAGCTGTGAAATATAAATGTTCTATCCAATCACCTTTTCTAACAAGTTATAGTGATTCTGCCAATGCCATCACTCTAAAATTCTAAATTTCACTTACCCTTGAGCCCTCAGTGTCAATAATATTTTAAGGAATGCACATGCAATTAGGAAGGAGTCTATTCTAAATGATCTCTTAAAACATATGATCTATAAACATATATTTCTGGACAATATTTGGCCTTTAATTTTTGTCATATGCTTATATGAAAAATCCTTGAATTGTAGCAGCACTTTGATTATCTCAGTACTAATTAAGATTTTATGCTTTCATTTTAAAATGCATTCCTCATAGGAATTTTCATTTACAGTAAAAAATGAGGCAAGGGCAAGTAAACAGGCATAGTCCACTCATACATGAAGAAGATTAACAATAGAATTTATGTTTCTGGGATTACAACATCATTTCTTTATCTTCTTACTTAGCTAGTTAGCACTTATGTTTTTATATTTCTATATTTTATGTATTTATGGATCTATAAATTATCTAGGGCAAATTGATGTGTGTTCTTGGCCAGCAAATATCTCATGAAAAAAGTAAAAAGAAAATATATCTCATTAATTTAACCATAGCTCACCTTATTACCATCCATTATGGCAACCTTTGTATTATCATATGTCATTTTGCAGCAAATAATTTTAAAATCCTATAGCAGAAATAGTGTATGATACATAAAGAAACTCTACATCATAGAAATAAATAGCCACTTGTCATTAGTAATCCTTTAAGAAAGTACTTCCCTTAACCAATGACCATATTTTTAATTTTTTTTTTCAGGTTACAAAATATTTCCATTTTGTTAGCCTCAGTTCATTCTCACCTGGACATCGCTGCTCACTGCAGCGTCTCACTTCCTCGCCTGTTCCTTCACATTGTTGCCCTGTGACTGCTGCTCCCTGACAAGTCCTCATTCGCCTTTCCCAGCCACCATCACAGGACTTGGAACACCCACTCCAATGGCCCCACTGGTTCCACTGACCATTGGCTGAAAGAAATACGTCATGGTCAGTGGCAATATTCTACTGCACGTCGCTTTCGAAATTTTAAAAACTAAGGAACGTTATTATCCCTTCCATTTTTATTATTCTACTGCCATAAGTAAAGTTTATTCAAATATTTGACTTGCTGGTCAAATACAGAACATTGTGATTAACAGATTTATATAAGTTTGTCTGACTCTTCAAATGGACATTGAACCTTACTCATAAAAATACAGGTTCTGTGCTAAAGTTCAACAACTTAAAACAATATTGAAGAATCTCCTGAATGTTGTTGCTTTATAAATGGGACATACAGTGGAAGAGCTGTGGCACCATCAGCTTCATATACTAGAAGTAAAAAATTACTTACTGTTTACTCCATGATCATCTGGCATTGGACTGTCATATTTTGAAATGGCAGGCTTTCTTGTTTTTTTAAAAAGATTTATTTATTTATGCATACAAAAACTGGGGTACAGGCCAGAGGTGGGGGTTGAGAGGATTCACTAGAGACAGAGTGTGGAACAGAACAGGCAAACTGACTGAAATATATTGCTGAGGGGAGCAGCAGGCAAGTCAGGAGAGGTCTGCTGTGCCATGTGGGTCACCTCCCTGGCTGGGAATCAAACTCATGCGGCAGTGGCTGCAGATAGCTTCATAGTGCTGCGTCTTAACCCATGAATCACCAGGGAGGTCCCTGAAATGGCAGACTTTCTTTAAGTGTAATAACTGGGACTTACCTGTGCACTCTGGGTTGTAGCACTCTCTGCTTTCTGCCCATGGCCCTCTGCACTCAGAGCCCCCATGGGCAGCTGCCGTGCACTGTCGGCTTCTCTGCTGGGTCCCATTTGAGCATGTCACTGAGCACTGGCTCCATGAACTCCACTCCTGCCACTGTCCATCAACTGCCAAAGAAGAAAGAGACAGTATAAAGAGATCTTCCCATGGCAGAGGCTTACAGACAGCCCAAGGTAAAACTAACCTTGAAGATGAGTTCCAACCAATGGTCTCTAAATGAATACAGTGCAAGTTCTCAGTGGTATTAGATTATACTACCTCACAAACTATTACCATATTCTCTCACTTCTATACCCTTATATGTACCTAGTATGTCTTTTAAAGTTCACCTTTTTATACACTATCTTTACTAATCACTCAAAAGTTCAAGACCATGTGCTAGGAGATGAGCACAGGAAGAAGTAAACAAAATAAAACTGGTCAATACCTCACAGAGTTCATATTTCAGAGAGAGACCCCATAGAATGAAATAATTACATGCTAAATAAATTAATTTCATAGCAGTGTTGCAAAGAAAAATTAAAAGATACTCAGAGTTAACAGTTTGGGGGGCCAGGTGAGTATTCCTTGCAAAGTGCGGTTTCTGACAAGTCTTGAAGGATGATGAGGAAGTACAGTAACGGTATGTTACATAAGATATGCAAAGGCCCTTAGCAGAGGAAACGTGGGCACTTCCAGGAACTGAATGGAGGCTATTGTGAATGGAATTCACTGAGCCAGGTGAAAAGCTATCTCAGAGGAGGTTGGCAAAAAGGCAGAGGTCAGATTTTATAGGTTTTCTGTCCACTGTCTACAGATATTGGCAATTAGTCTCAATCCATTAAAAAAGCATTGAAGGATTTTATTTTACTTTAAATATTCATTTATTTATACAAGTACTGAGGTACAGGCTAGTTGCGCAGGAGGGTGAGAGAATCCACCAGCAACAGAGCAGGGAGCAGAATAGGCAGAAGAACCAAAATACACTGCTGAGGGGAGCAGCGGCAGAGACAGGGGAGGTCTGCTGTGCCATGTGGGAATCTCCCTGGTAGGGCAGGAATCCAAGGAGAGCCACAGAGGCTGAAGACAGCTTCACAGAGCTGTGCTCAGCCCACTGCACCACTGCGGAAGCCCCCATTGAAGGATTTTAAAAGAGATCCTATGACCAGATCCACTGTAGGATAGAGACAGAATTATGGGGGAAGCAGGAAGTGTTTGAGCTTTAAACTAGCAGGATAAATAAAGCATGTTGAGGCAGTGTTCTGGGAAGATTAGAGAGCTACTTAGGAGGGACATTGATCAGATCTTCTGAAGGACTAGTCCGGGAGCTGAAATGGAGAAGGGATTAAGATGACCCCCCGGTTTTGGTTTCTGCTGATTAATATAGATACTGAACTTGACTTTTGGTGATTCAAAGTGAGATCCCTCTATTTATTTACCCAAATGATATTTGAGAATTTATCGATATTTGTATAAATCACTATAATAGGTCTTGTGTGAGACAGAAATAAAAGAATATGAATTTCAACCTCATAAATCTTGTAACAAAAAATTACATTATGTAGACCAGAAAGGTAAATAAAATGTTAAAAGGAGGAACATCTTATTATGTCACATAAAGTTTTCAGAGGAGAAATTACACATCTACTTGTGGGGTGGGTAATTATGTCAGACTAGTAAAAGGAGGCTGGGATAAATTCAGACTAAAGAGACAATATTCACAAAGGCATAATCCCACAGGCCACAAAATAAAAGTGAGCAAAGGAATCAATCAAAATTTAGAATGCATAAACTAATATATAAGTGTTATAAATGCACTAGTATATGACTCTCTACTTTTCCCATTATCATTCCATGGTTCATATCCAATTTCATTACAGGTGAAAGAGAATTAGCCATAAATCCAAAGTTCCAGACTAAGCTAACATTGCTGTGAAACCCAACTAAACAAATGAGAAAGGCTGACAGAATATGAGTAAATACTTTCAACTTAATTTCAGGCCTGGTAGGCAGATATTAAAAAGAAAGTTGTTTAATAGGTATCTAGCTGTACTTAGTAAACCCTTTAAGAAATTAAAAACCACAAAATGCCAATTTAATCATCCCATTCATATAATTTTAGCATCTAACTTTATTAAATGTAGCTGAAGCAATCTTTTTTTTTTTAAATTTTTTTATAGAGGCATGTTTATTTATTTATTTGTTTGTTTGTTTGTTTATACAAGCACTGGGTACAGTCAGAAGCGCAGGAGGGTGAGAGAATTCACCAGAGCCAGAGCGGGGAGCAGAGCAGGCAGAAGGACCGAAGTACACTGCTGAGGGGAGCAGCGGGTGGCAGGAGAGGTCTGCGCACCATGTGGGACCCTCCTCCGGTGGCCCGGGAGCAGCCGGGGATCGAACCGGCGCCGCAGAGGCCGCGGGCAGCTTCGCAACCCAGCGCTCAACCGCTGCGCCACTGGGGAGGCCCAACTGAAGCAATCTTATTGGCTATGTAGTCCATTTGCCAGACAAAGAAGAAAATTATTATGAATTAATAGGATGTTATAAATCATCCATTTCCTCTTTGTTTTAGCTATAAAGGTGAGCAATTCTTTCATTTCAGATTTTTGCATGTATAAATAACACTTACTGAGCTTGTTCTATGAACCTTCACTATGCTAAGCATTCTGAGAAGTTTAAAAAAATAAGATTCGTGGCTCCACTTTACCATCTATTTGGCAAAAGAATGTGTTAGTCTTCAAACTATTGAGAACATTCAGAAAGCAATCCATAACAAAAATGAATTAGGTGATGCCAATCCAGGTTGGTGCTGAATGACTAGAATAAAGGAATATGACATGATGTCTTAAGAATTCTAGTTTGAGGAATGGAATTCTGGTTTGCGAGTTTTGTTTTAGTTTTTATTTTTCAATGAATGTAATAGTTACACACTCACTGGCAAAGAAGAGAGGACAAATCTTTTCCAGCTAAGAAGATGTGGAGTCAGGGATGAGCAAGTCAAGTGTGGAAATCAGAGAAAATATAATCTGGCAGGGTTTGGTTATCGATGAAGAATGAGAAAAGACCTTGCTGAAAAGACATTAGGAAGAATGAGAATATCTATTTTTGAAGCCTTTGGTTGTCAGGCTTTTCCTAAAAGAAGACTTTGCATTTTACCATATGTTAAAAAAAAAAAATTAAGTTTCTGCATTTGTAATTCTAGCTGTTCAGTCCTTTAGTCCAGTGTTCATATTCTATGTTTTGCCCAAAATTCAAGAGTGATTTGATATTAGATATTTGAGGGACCATTTAAGGTTCAACACTAAATACCATTAAAACATGTGTTTCAGAGAGGGATAGTCTTTTTTATAAAGTCAGTTACAGAAAAGAAATAACAACTAAATTAAATATATATCAAGTGGACATTTTGGACTGTTTTATTTTACACTAACATATAGACATGCCTGTCCTTGAACATTAACTGCTCTATTATAAATGCTTTGATAAAGTAAATAATTAAACATTTTTTAAAAGAGGAAAAATCCAATATTTCTTTAGCATTTTAGTTCAGGTAATGGAAAATTGAGAAAGATTAGACACAGACATTATATGAACACAAAATAATTTCTTTTAGTGTCAAATATGGGATATTGCTTTATTTTTTCAGTTTCATACATTAGAATTTTTTAAAATTCAGTATTTTTTTTTTCATTTTTAGGGACATCAGTCCCAAGATCTTTTTAGGAAAATGTGGTGTGACATTATAGAATGGGAAAAGATAGAGAACTAGGAGGTTCCATAGAGGTGGAAATTAAGAGTTCTGAACATTAAAGCATTTCCAGTTAAGATAGGTGCATTATAATTCAGAGATAAATGTGAGATATTTTAAATAAAAATAAAAACTGGTTATCTTATGATCTAGCTGATATTTCATTATTATAATCATTCATGTAGGTATTAGAAAAAAAGAAGGCACTGCTTTTATCTTTTCATCTGATGCTTAACTGGAAAGGCATAGTTGTGACAAAGCTGTTTCTCCATCAGTCCTGCATCCAGGTTTACTTTTCATGTGGTTGAGTACAATCAATGACTTTCTCTACCCCGCCTGCCCCTGGCATGACTTCTGGCATAGTTATACCTCCCAGGGTCATTGCAAACCTGCAAATTTAAAAATACCTCAAAGCTTTTTTTTTAAAACTGTGTTCCAATTGTAGGTTGATTAACTTGTTGGCATTCTGTCAGAATAGAGTTCTCTGATAATTTAGGAAAATATAAATATTCCAAACCTCCCCTTGGAGTCAAATAATGTATTCATAAGTAAAGATGGACAGGAAATCTACACTGGGACTGGCATTGTCCTATTGGGATCTGGAAACGCCAGTGATAAAAACTAACCAACCTCTGCTCTGATGAAATATACGTTTGGAGGAGCTGTAGTGTAGACAGACAATAAACAAGTAAAAAATGAATCAACAGGAGTTTCAGCTAGAGGCATCACAAAGACAATGTGATAAAAGAGAGCAATGTGATAGCAAATGCTCAGCCAGGCCTCTGGGAAGAGACCGTATTAGAGCTGTGTCCTAAATCACTATAAGGAGACAGCAATGTGAAGATAGGTGGAAAGCTCTACAAAAGTGCCAAGTCCTGAAGTCATGAAACTGTGTTTGAGAACAAAGAGAAGGCTAGTCTTTGTGGGGATCATGAAAAAGGTTTTTTTTTTTTTTTTTATAGGACTGTTTATAGGATTCTGTAGGTCATGTAATCAAGGAGGATGAGAATGAGAGGATTTTAAAATAGGAAAGTAATGTGACGTCATTTATATTTTAGCACTAAATTTTGCAATTATGTGTTGAATGCATTTTATAGGGACAAGGATGGTTATTCTAATGTGTTAGGGAACTATACTATCATTTAGATGGGGTGACAGCAGCTTGGCTAATGGGCACATCCATGGAACAGAAGTGGATAAATTTGTGATATTTTCTGAATGTAAAAATGATAGTTTGATAGCATGGAAAAATATAAAATCAAGATTGGCTTTCAGATTTTGGCTTGCTCAAATCAGCAAATGGTTTATTCTTGTTATTGAAATGGGTTAGACTGGGGGGCCAAACAGGTTAAAGGGATTTAGTCCTGAATCAAAAAATCTGTTTTGAATATGTTGAAATGGTGATGCCAGTAGGCATAACACAGGGAGTCCTGCATTAAAACAAACTTGCTATAAACTGTTTCTCCCAAATTCATTTTAAAATGCAGCCATCCCCTACTTTTTTTTTTTTTTTCACAGAACACACACTTTTTTATATATCAAGCTGCTAGGTTAAAAATCAACACTTTATCTTAGGCCTTGTCAATTTCTCTTCATTTCCATCATAAGTTTTCACAGTTGTTCATGTTTATGTAATATTTCATTTTAAAAACTCCAAATGCCTATTATTTTATGAACCATTCTGCAAAGGTGATGAAGAATAGCAAACAATAAGGATGCTTTTTGAGGCTGGGAAATCTCTGAGAGATCAGCCTGTCTTATTTTCAAATAATACGCTTCCTTACACAATAATATCACATCAGGGACAGCTAAAGTTTTGCCTCACTAATATGAGATTATGAGCTATTCTGGACCTGGAATAATTAAGATACAAAGGCTAAATTTCTAGATACTGGGGGTTTACTTTATTGCATGAATTTTTTTTCCTACTATATACATATACATACATATATACATATATACACACATATATACAGTTTCAATTGTGTTCATTAGTAATTAAAAACTACACCCTATTATACAGGAGCTACATTAAATTCCCTGATACTTAACAAAATGCTGTGGTTCACTATCTTTTCACATCTTGAGCAATAACTGGTGACAATATATAATAATTGGATAGAAAAAAAAGTTAGATTATGTATCCATCCATACAGTCATGAGTAATATGAAAACTATCATGTCAGCAAGTGTTCTGGGCTGATTATTGCTGATTGATTAAGATATATGTAGGGAGAGACTGGGGGAAGAGAACTTCTGCCCTTGGTTTTGAGGCTGTCTGATTTAGTGATGGCAAAGTTGAAGAGTTCATATTTATATTGAATTGTAAGTTACTCAGGGAACTGAAAGAATTCTTCAGAATAAAAGACTGAAAATAAGAATCTAATCTGTTACTTTGTGCACATAAAATTGTGTGCCATTTTAAAATAAATTGTGATAGGAAAAATACCAATGAAATGCCATTAAAATTAGAATTAAAAACAGAAGCTCTCATGGAAAGGTGAAGGAGAATTTTGAAAGTAGGTAAATAAGTTAAGGCAAAATGTAAATGAGAAAAAATTAAATAGTAAAATAAAGCAAGTCATGACACAGTTAATTTTAAAAATCTCCTAAGTTACACATCAAAAGATCACCATAATAATGCTATTAATCTGAAATGACACAAAACAAATACAAGGGCCATAAAGCTGACCAGAAGGTTACGAAGATAAACTCCAAAT
This sequence comes from Talpa europaea, assembly GCF_964194135.1. NCBI lineage: Eukaryota > Metazoa > Chordata > Mammalia > Eulipotyphla > Talpidae > Talpa > Talpa europaea. The sequence continues at coordinate 71,501,883 of NC_140068.1, forward strand.
TAATTAAAGAACAGACTAATGAGGCAGCATTTGAGTTTCAAATTATAACATCCTCATGCAGAGACAACCAGGGAACTTTGAACTAGGGTCAGGCAAATGTGTAGCATGGCTGTCCTCACCAGAAGGGCTCCCTGCAGAGGGACCTCAGGCAGGTCACTCTTACACAGATATTGAGCAATCAAAATTTTAGGGTCACAGGAGAATGGAGCCTCTTGCTCTAGACAACAGTTATTTGGGCCCAGCTGTGATCCTGAAGATCTGCCTTTGGGTGATTCCTTCCTACTTCTAGGGTTTGTACAAGTCCAGAGACATATGTGGAAACTACAACCTGACAGCATCTCTCAGGGTGTTCTGGATTCAGCAGAATGCATTTCACCAAAGCAAAACTGACCAGTGTGATCCTGCTCAGATCCAGGGACTGACAAGAGCACTTACTTCTCCCTACAATGAAGCTGGCAGAAGAATCCTATTCAATCTATGAATAAGGCTGTCCATAAGAAACAGCTCAAAAATTATAATATCCTGAATTATTGCATATATTTCTTCCAAAATTCTTTACTTTTAAAGTAACATTCTCATATAAATTTTGATAACTATATTCCATTTTACATAAGTTGTATACTTTTTAATATTCTTCTCCTAATTCTAATCATATTACAATCCTATGATATAGAGGAGCAATGAAACCTGGCTTCATTTTCTATGTGATAAATTAAAGAATAGAGACAATAAGTTAGATAAGTTGCTTAAGTAAATATTTATAATCAAGAATTGAGAATGAACTTTATTTCACGTCTTCAGAATTACAGACCACTGTTTCCTACTGAAGCATATAATTAAACTCATTTATATAAATATTTCACTATATAAATAAAAACTTAATTATTTGTGAGTAACTATTCATTTATTTTAGCCTTAAATCTGTCACTCTGTTATTTATATCTACCACATGCATACGTGTATATGTATGCATGCACACATTAAAAACTGTTAACATGGAAACAAAAAAGATAAAAATTGAATCACTGATTCCTCCAGTATTTAACTGATGGAGGGAAAAATTACTACTATAAAGTAAAATACTGTAAACAAATTTAATACAGTGCTTGAGGCTTTGAACTAAGGACTTAGGCTTTTATTTTCCCTATCAAAGGGAATATAAATTTTATTTTGAAAATACATATCTATCTCATTTTAATGGAGGACCTACTTAGAAAGTACAAATATTACATTATGCCTATGAGTTTCACCAGCTGAATATTAATAAAAATTAAAAACAAAAGCATCAAAATTGATCAAATCGAGGTGACATTCAGGAACTGGCTTGACACTTAAAGCTAGATCTCAGTTCTCTAGATCAAGTTCCAGTTTGATTCTCATTGCTAGTCTGCTGTCTCCTGGTGGATCTCAAAGCAACACACAGAGCAATGACATCATAGAAGATCGCTCTGAGATAGAGCTAAAGTGAGATAAAACAGGGCTGCATTATAGACAAAAACAAGGTCACAGTGGAACCCATAATGTTCCAAGCATTCTCTTCTGTCAGCTAAAATAAGTGTGACTACTTCAATTATCTCAGTTAGATAATTCACTAAGATTCCCAATCATAAAATTGCTCCTCTTCCCTGACACTATAAATCTGAAGCAAATTCCATCTCCTTATACCCTCCTTGAAATTACCCACACCAATTCCAAACCCTTAGTGAGTCTTTTTCAGCACCTTCTTACTGATATGAGCCAGTTCCCTTATGGTGATTTTTCTCTCCCTGCCAAGATGATACACCCAACTTTTCCACTACTGGAGGTCACCTGAAGGGCTCTGACTGGAGGGTACTGACATACTAACACTAATACTAACATTTACACAGAACTGGATCTTTCCCAAATTCACTCCCTTGAAGTATTTCACATGGTCCTCTTAGTCCTGTGAAATGGGTATTACTGTTGCCCTCTTTTTAACAAGATGAAGAAACTAAATATCAGAGGACTGATACAGATATTAAAGGTGCTATATACATATATATTTTTTAAATGTATGTGTTTTCCTGCAGAAGTCCAAGGTCCTTCCACTATAACACATTAATGTATTATAAAATAGACATAGGAAATGATCTATATTTGGATGAATATTATATGGATAAGTGCATGTCAAAAAATCCATTCAATTTTAATTTATTGGACACTAGCAGGTACAAAGTTGTATGAGGAAGATAAACAGGAAAAGGAAGGTAACTTCTTTGTCCTCAAGTACATCAATTAATATCATTATAATAAACTTGATATTCAATTAGTAACTGTAATGAAAACTTAGAGAAAATAGAAAACATTGGTTGAAATGCCAAAAATTCTAATTTTGGTGTGGTAAGATAGGCAAACTATGAAACTATATATATACTTGCACATACACATCCCTTCCATAATATCACATTTAATTATTAGTATAGATGAGAAAATGAGGAAAACGGGGTAACATTTATGAGTCAGTAAATGAATCAGTGAATTTCTTTCACTGCCCTGTATTTCTAGCCCCGTACCCCCACCAATACCAGTCTCTGTTCTCATTCTCAGACATAGTACACAAATTAGTAACTAATAATCCATACTAGGAAATACCATGTATACCCTTTCCTTTCTTTTCTCCTTATTGGATTCCAGGAGAATGGTTTATTTTCATTTCAAAAGACGTAGAAGAAAGTTTGGGCTTGACTACATAAATGCATGATAGAAATAGCATATCATATTCTTATAAGAAATTATCACATTTTCCTAAACAAAAAATGCTGTTTATTTGATATGCACAATACATATTATCCCTATATATCATACACTTCATTGTAGTAGTTATATGTATTTCTTTAATGCAGGATTCTGAATATTGTTCTGACATGATCCCACACTAAAATGTTACTACTGTCCATTACCACATGGTTACATCTTGGAAAGGCTGTGAGGAGAGTTTGTTGCTTCAAATGTTTCTCCTCTCTTCTGATCTTCACTTACAATATGCCTAACCAAGTGTAAAAATGGCCCGCTTTCTTTATTACTAATGTACTCCCTATAACCCCTGGAATCCAGGGATGTAATCAAGACATAATAACCAAATAATATATTTTGCAATGTACTCTTACTAGTTTTTTTTATTTTTAAATATTTCATTTTATTTATTTATGCATACAAGAACTAGGGTGTAGGCCAGAGGTGCTGGGGGTAAAAGGATTTACCAGAGACAGATTGAGGAGCAGAATAGGCAGATCTACTGAAATACACCGCTGAGGGGAACAGCTGGCAAGACAGGAGAGGTCTGCTATGCCATGTGAGTTAACTGCCTGGCCAGGGATCAAACTCATGCTGCAGTGGCTGGAGATAGCTTGATAGCACTGAGACTTTAACCCCTGCACCAGCAGGAAGGCCCCTCTTACTACTTCTTATGTACATTCAAGACCATATACAAAGCACATAAATGCAAAGTTCAACAAATGCAAAATACACTTACCTGGGCAGAGAGCGATATTACAAGGCTTATGATGTGTTTCAGGTCCTTCACACGGTCTTCCTCCATACTGAGGAGGTGTACATGACCTTGTTCTTGTTCTTTGGCCTCGACCACATGTAAATGAACATAAACTCCATGGTGACCACTCCTCCCAAACTCCATGTACTGTAACAAAGCAAAGAAGCTTCAACAACAAAAGCAGAGAATAAAGTCAAAGATTATTTTTCATTGTAATTAAGATAAAAACCTCATCAAGTAGACAAGTATGAAGATATTTTGAAAACTCAGTTCAGTTAACATTATTTTCCACAAAATGTAAAGTTAATTCAAAATTTCATTAAAATAGTGGAATGTCTGTATTTGAAGTTATTTTTATCATAGATTTTTTATTTTTCACATTTTATTCTTTTTTATTTAATTTTGAGGTAACATTGGTACACAAAGACTAGACAAGATTTGGAGGTATAGGATTACTGCCTCTTGAGATGTATGTTACACCACACTGACCCCCAAGGCACCCTTAAAATTAAAATGTTTCCCTTTTTAATAGAAATGTGCATATCTCCCTTATGTTAAAATAGTCATAATTATTTTTTAAATCAAAGTTAAATCAACTAAGACAGCAGAAAACAAAATTTCTTACAATAGAAATGATCTGATCTGTTAGAGCTAAATTGCATTGAAATAGGTAAGGAGTAACAACTCTTCTAACACTTAAGATTTTTTCTGATCAATAAATTTCATGGTGTCAAAAAGTAAAAAAAAATCTAAAAATTAATGGCACATATTTTTAACATCACATTATAGAAATAAATGCATTTTTTGCCTTTTAAAATTTGAGCAAAATCACTCTCTTGTATATGAGGAAAATTTCAAACTATATCTACTTGCATAATGTCTTCCTCTTTTCCCTGTTTTAAAAGGAGTGGCAAAGGTAAAGATCTTTCTAATAGCCATGGAACCAGAAGATCTTTCCTCTTCCAGTAATTTGAGGGCACTGAAAATCCTTGTGATTAATATGAATTTCTAGAGAAAACAAATGATCTAATTAAGACTATGCCTAACATAACTATTGATATACCAATACTACAAATGCCATTATGATGCAAACATGATCAGAAATACAAGTAAGATTTGTGTTTTTCCATATTAACCACTGTGAAAAATCTTTTGCCAAGAGTTCATTATGATTAAAGTTTAAATCCCTTCCTTGCTTTGTTACATTACCACTTTCATCTCAATTCTTCATATTCAGAACAATAAGACTCTATAAGAAACGTAAATAAAAGGATATCATGCAAAATGTGCTCACTGATTCAAAAGTTCTTGTGTTGATGTAGAATCTCTGGTTTTACTATGCTCCTAGAATTTTAAGTTCAGATGTTTAATATGACACCCACAGGAATGAAAAAGAGGGATAGGCACTTCCAGCAGAAGATGACAATAAACATAATCATTTCTCCTCAGCATTGGCAGGAGTAAGCAGAAGTACATATAAAGTTCTAGAGGGTCTTGTGAAAGTAAATATAGCTTACATATCTAGAATCGATTTCATGTATTTTGATTGACCAATTTTTTACTTTAAATACACATGTATGATACCTTATTCGTGAAACATTCCAATCTTTTCTGTTTATTCTATTGTGGTCCTCCAATTGGTTGTACAATTATGCTCAAATATAAGAAAAATAAGCCACATTTAAGTAATATTCAATGAAAGTTATTTTTAAGATTCTATGAAATTTGCTAGAAAAAGTTTTAAATATCACATAGAAAAAGAGTAAGAGAAACTAAGGAATTACAGAAGAAAGTAATTACATCGAAGATGTTTCCATGAAAATTTGGGAAAACCAAAGCCAATTTGTACCCACTGGTATAAGAATAAAGAATAAATTTGCATTTAATTTGAAGAAATAATATATTTAATGATTCATTATCGCAAAATATTTTAAAATGCATGTATTTGACTAATTCTGTAAAATGTATGTCTTTAATCAACTCTTGCATCTATTTCTATTCATTTTTCCATGACTATTTTCTATATAAAGTGTTAAGATAGTGTAACTGTAATTGTTGTTGTTATTTGTGTTCATTTACTTTTCTATCAAATGTCAATGCTCCATATGCATTAAATAATTTCAAAAAATATGATATATTGGCAGATATTTTTCTATTAATCTCAAAGAAATTTTGTTTAATCTTGATGACTTAAGTTATGAAGTTGGAGTGCTCCGAAAAGTGACTATTTACTCCTGTTTTTTTTTTTAAAGATTTATTTATTTATTCATACAAGCACTGGGTACAGTCAGAAGCGTGGGAGAGAGAGAGAATTTACCAGAGCCAGAGCCGGGAGCAGAGCAGGCAGAAGAACCGAAGTACACTGCTGAGGGGAGCAGCGGGCAGCAGGAGAGGTCTGCGCGCCATGCGGGACCCTCCTCTGGTGGCCGGGGAGCAGCCGAGGATCGAACCAGCGCCGCAGAGGCTGCGGGCAGCTTCGCAACCCAGCGCTCAACCGCTGCACCACCGGGGAGGCCCTATTTAGTCCTTTTTAAACAGTCTTTATTGCTCGCTGGTGAAATTTTATGACTCCACACTATTTAAAAAAATGCTAAAATAATTTTTTTCACTTGTAAAAACAAAATTTTTAATTACCTGTTTCAGATACTATTGAATTAAAGGAAATGACACCCCATGACTTTTAATTTTATAGATGTCATTTTATAAGATGTAGGCTAAAGATTAGATATTTTATTTTAATGGCAAATTGTATAAATTGTTTTATAATAAATATGAATAACTGTAACTGATATAGTCTATTTGAAAAATACATTTAATAAAACTGAAATTTAAATCAAATTAATCAATTTTTACAGGTTTCTTTTTTAGCTTAATCAAGGTATATTATTATCACATTTGTGCTTTTTGTTATCTAGGTATGGCTAGGAATGTACTATACATACTTTATAACAGATTTTGAAATAAACATCTACAAGTTATCTTATAATATAGATTGGGATATATATATTATACATATATATAATAACTTTTTAAAGTGAAAGTTTATAGAAAAGTTGATATTTACCCTCCAAATTTTCAAAACCATTCCTAACCTACATAACCTTCTAGGCAATAGAATGCATATAGAAAAGACCAGTGGTTCTCAACCAGGTGCAATTTTGTCCCTCAGGGTACACTTGCCAATTATTGGAGATATTTTGGGGTGTCAACACAGGGAAGGAGTAGTGCTTCTGAAATTTAATGGGTTAAGTAAGGCCAGGGATGTTGCTTAACACCCCAATATGCTGATGATTTATCTGTCCTGGAATTGTCAACAGTAATGAGGTTGAGAAACCCTGGAATCAGCCATAAAACTATAAGTCAGAAATCAGTAAATATACAACATTATGTAGCTCTCTACTTCTCTCAATTTACTTTCTGTTCACTCCTATCATTTTCTATTCTGAGTAATAAGGGCTTTGAGTATAATATCAAAGCAACAATTTTGTAAGGAACTGCATATATATTATGACCCATATTAGAAGTAACACATTATTAAGTAATTTAATTAGGAAAACCCTCTGATTAAAATTTAAATAACAAGGGCCAAATGTAATTAATTGAAAGTATAATTAATTAGCTTTTAATATTTCAACTAAGCATAAACAATAATTCTATGATTTCACATACTTTGTGGAAAGTGACTTTATTTTTATTTGTCCTTGGATCATGTCATTTTTATTAATTAAATGCCAAATACACTAGCATATTCACAATGTGATGAGGAGGTTATTGATTCCTGAGTTAATTTTCTTCTTGGAGACTTAAATAATTGTTTAGGAATATATTGACACTATTTAAATTACTACTGGAGTTTTTAAATTCACTTTTGGTCACTGTTTTCATGAAGTCTTGAAGTACATACACAGCAGTGTGACAAACAGCTAATGGATATATTGACACCAAATCATTCATAAAAAAATACAATAAACATCTGTGAGAAGTCCCAGTTTCCTCTAGTGAGATACTTATGCTACATTTTTAAAATATGAAGTTGATAAATTATTCTTTATGTTTGAAAATTTAGAGAGAAAACAACGAAGCTCTTAATTCAACATGTGAACATAACAATGATTAAAAGATAAATATTTTCTATTATCAGCACCATTTAAATTTAGAAACACCAAAATCTATTTGTATATGAAGGTGATGGAAAACCAGTAATTATTATATTATATACTTCTTCAGTAGGTATAAGGAATTGAAGTAACTATAATCCTAGAATAGTATTTTATCTAGACCTCAGACACAGGCAAGGGAGAGCCCTTTGATCCAGCTACTAATGATCTCTGTGTCAACAGCAGATTTCCATATGTCAATCATATAAATGTGTACAATAGTAGCTAAAAAGTAAGCTTTGAAAGAAGAATCATGGAGAATAGTTTGACACCCACTCAGAACTCCATTTGGGTATCCATTTGCCGTTAAGGCGTTTTATGTTGAAAGGATTTTTTTAGCTATTAAAAAGGATGCTGACCAGATGAATTTATACACCAAGCACAGCTTAATTTTCTATTGGCACTTTTTTTCATTGTAAAGGACAGGAAACTTGATTCTGAAATCCTTACTAAAAATACTGTAGAGATGAGATTTTAGTAATTTCCTAGACAATTCACAATACCCATATTCAACTGAAAATTCACAAGCATTTTCCCTTAAGCTCATTTTACCTTTAAAATTTAGAAATTTTTTAATTCCTAAATTCCCCAGCTCCTTACTATTCCTTTATTTCCTTCTTATATTTATAGGATCCACTCTATGACTGTTTTTGTCAGCTTTTTTTCATTGCCTTTTCCCTCTCCCAGGTTCTTTGTAAGCATTTTCCCTTCTGATTTTTTTTTTTTTTCACTGATGTTCCTTTAGATTAATTCCTACTGACTGTCACTGATTTCCTTGTTTTCAATGGACCTTATTGCTCTTCTGCTAATTTTGTCTTTCCTTCCTCATAGTTTTCTGCCCTGTTTAGCTTTTAATTCTTTCATCCACTGCTTTTTAAATTAAATTCTGTTAAAAAGGGATCTCCTACCTCATTGCCATCATTCCTGCCACACATTCTGTCTGCCATTTCTTTTGCCTTTTATTTCTTCCGCATTGATTTTTATTAAGATAAAATTAACATAAAATTTGCCATCTAAACTATTTAAATGTACAATTTTCTAACGTTAAGTATATTCACAATGTAGTGAATCAGATCTCTAGAATGTTTTTATTTTGCAAATAGGAAACTGCACTCATAAAACAACTCCTCCAGACTGGCTTTTAATGAGTTGTTCTTGCCCATTCTCCTGAGAAACTGGGGTAACCCCATCCTTCTCCCATGTAATTCACACTTGACCCTTGCTTTTAGTGACTGTAGAATCAGCCTTCTCTGGAAATGGAATTCACCAGAGAACTTTTAAGCACAATTTAGCAGATAAAAGGTTTGTGCAGCACCAGATCCTTTTTCTATGTCTACACAATTTTACAGGTCTCTGGAAATGCAGTAATACAAGGTCAGTGTCAACTGCAGTGGTCAATAAATAAATAAATCATCTATCCACCAAATGGTTGAAAAATATATAAACCTGGAGATTCACAATATCATTTATGCATTTATTAAAGGAAAATTCTTTAGGTTTTCTTTAGTACTTATTTTTAAATGAGAATCAGTGGTCTGGGAAGGGGAAATGCCTGCAATATGCAAGTATACATCAACTGAGAATAAAATTGTGATGTAACATGGAAAATCTGACCCTATGTGGACAAGCTATTATGCTGTGCTCCATTTAACAGTAAATATTTTTTTTTTTTTACCATTAATGACTTTAAGTTTACAAAGCAGTGGGTATCTCTGATGAGTGCAGCCACTTGAATGAAATAAATTAATAGAAAGTCTGTAGGTTAGAGGTGGTATTTTCCCTAATTGTGTCAAATAAGTTGTAGAAAATAGCTCACACAATGTTTATAGATCATATACCCAGTATGCTGGTAAATTACCTTATTCCTCATTCAACTGTAGGTTTTCACCATTTAAAATAAAGAAAGTAATTTTTAACCTTAAATACTATTAGAAACAGATCAGAAAATTGAAACTTATAGTTGAGTGGGGGAGGGAGTCAATTATGTAATTTTTTAACTGCTCTGAAAGCAGAAATACCCACAAACAATAACATTTCACAGTTGAATAAGAAATACACATCCACTCTAATCAAATACCTATACCCAGTTTATATGTAAATAACAAATCTTTCCCAATGCGTAGCATGACACAATTCAATAACATCCACAGTTGTAGTTGCTGCTAACACTACCTGGACAGAGGGCAGTGTTATTGCAAACCCTTGATTCTCTTAATGGGCCGCTGCAGTGTGTCCCGTAAGGTGATACACAAGTTCTGGTTCGCACCTGCGACCCTTGACCACAAGTAACCGAGCATGTGCTCCACTGGGACCACTCTTCCACACCAGATTCACCTGCATACAAGACAACAAATAAACATGAAACACTGTTTTGAATATTCATCTAGTAAGCATTATACCATACTAACATTATGGCATGCAAGAATAAATGAAAAAGAATGACAATATATCAAAAAGTATAAGTAAACATGTTAGAGAAAAAATTTTAGAGAGAGAAGCATATTACATTTTTTAAAAATCAAACTTAAGGACTATGAGGTTCAAGTTTGCTATAACCCCGTTAGCAAACCTAGTCTTCATAAATTTCACTATATTATGGACACTAAGAAAGGACCAGTCAGCATTTTCCAACAAGAATAGAAGTTGGTGTCACTTTCTTCAAGTATAGGTAAGGCTTTTGACTTCGATAGGAGAGGAGACAAATGTATAGCAAAACTTACTCAAGCTGTGGTGAGCAGGGACATAATGGTATTTTCCTCCTTAAGTCTTTATAGCATAACCTCTTTGCTAACGCTGAATGAGCTTGAACACTGGGAGTTTGAGCTTATCTAATTTCTATTGTGTTGAACAATGACACATTTATAATTTATTTCTAGTACAATTCCTATTTTTCATTCTATGACAGCTATTTATTTTGTGGTAATTTATTAAAACCTTTTGCTTACTATTTTCCCAATGTTCTAGAGTAGAAAAGTGATTTTTATTGATAAGGAAGAGGAATTCCTCCATTATTTCTGCTAACATAGAACTAAAATTTACTAATAGGACCTAAAAAGTAAATTCTGAATTTATTAATTTTCTTAGTGTAGACGTCGCACTGACATATCTAACTTTTATTATCTAAAGTCATGTACCAATGAGACTTAAAGTCAAGAATTTCTAAGACCATCACAATGGGCTCCTAATTCTATCCTGGCATTGTATTCAGGGTGAATGTTTAATACTGATTTGAAACCTGCAACTACTTTTCCCTAAATGCAAATTTGAGTCCTTACCTGTTAGCAGGGGTGATTTACATTAACCATTTAGTTTTTAAAGTAACTTAAAGGAGAATTATTTCTGAAAACTGCACCCCTGAGTACATAAATCAAGGAGAAAATTATATTTTGCAAACTGTTTAGAATTTGCCTTTGGAGTAGAATTCAAAGGGTGAATATCATATTCTATTTCTCTATTTGTTTTCGAAAGGTTAGTAAATTTCTTAGAAATTACCAGCAGTGCTACTCAAGGGCAGGGTAATCCACAAACTAGTTCCCCAGGACAGGGAGTTGGACTAGAATATAACTCAACATGCTGACTTTCTCATGGAGAATTTTTTTTTGCAAATAAAAATGTTAGCTGAGATCAAATATGTGCTTGATAAAGTAGCTGAAATTACATTCTGGTATAAACTTCTTATCTCCTGGAGGGTCCATAACAACTAACTCACAGACAATCACAGGTTGGCCGGCCACACATTGGGTGGCACTGTTAAGAAGCATTTGCTCTTATATTGGGCTGTAAATCGCACCTGGAGTCGTAGATTAGAATGCATTTATAACTGGAAATACATCATAAGGGTACAGACAGTGATAACTGGGATGACATGGTACATTAAATAGGCCCTCTGTTCAGTGCTGTGGTCAGTGTTTCCTAAAGTATTACATAGAATGCCCTTGATTATTTCAGTAATTTTTGCCTTCAATGCTACAGATATATACATATAACTAATTCATAAAGTGTTACCGGATCTATTGGTGAATAAAATTTAAAGCCATGCCTTATAATATGTTCTTTTATATTAAAGAATACTCTATCAAGAATAAAAATACTATTCTAAGAACCCAGTAATATGACAATGGTTAAAAAATATCCACACATATATGTATATGTGCATATACATATTTAACAATGAAAAATTGAAGCTTAAAGTTAGGGAAGCTTAAAGTTATGCAATTTTTTTTCTTATGAGATTCAACTTGTATTTGTGATGAGAATAAGTGAAGTAGAAGTACTATGGTTGTATGTTATTAAGTAAAAGCCTGAAAATCTTTAAAATGTAAATTCTATAGTGAGTAAAATGATAAAAGTTATGAGTAAAATTAGTTAATTTTCCACAAAAGCAGTCCTTTCCTTACCCTTGCATTGTTATGACGATCAGAATATTTTAATTAAACTAAGTAATGAATCAGGATCAATACCTACTTTTAAATGCATTTTTGTAAAAATATGTAAAAATTTGTGTTGTTTTTGAATATGTGATACTATAGTGACTTTGAACAGGATAATCAGTGATAGTGATGCTGGATAATTGGAGACTGATAATTAGTGCTCAGAATTGTCCTTTTTCACTTTTTCTCAAACTGTTTGTTCATTGTATTAATCAAAAACTAAATAAATTATTAAGATGTATATTGAGTGTCAAGTTATGAATCAGATTTTGCCACCAAAGTACTGGCTACCTACCAAAATAATCTCATTATAGCTCTAACGCTATCGTTTTAAGTGGTATTTTCACCAGATAGTTGATTTCCATGCTGCCACATACATATTACAAAAGATGTGAAGATTATTCTAATTTAGCCCATGGGGTCATTGTGAGAAATAGTTAATACACTTTATAAGAAAAATATTTTTAAAAATTCACTGATATTAAAAAGGTATAACACAAAATATACTATTTTAATAAATAAATGTCTCTGGAGATAGCACAAACTATTCTGGTTCCTTAACCTTAACTGAGAAAGAATATTATCATGTAGGAGGTTACACTATAAGAACTCTTTATCCCGGCACAGAGCATAAAAGGAAACTGGAAAACCATTGCAATTAAAATCTCAAAACCTTGTTTGATGGAAAGTTACTAAATATTAATTGTGTGACACAGAGAAGGTCACTTTGTTTTTCTGAACCACTCCATAAAATGAGTAGTACATCTACATTACAATCTAGTTGTGAGGATTAAAATGAATAATTTATGAGTGTATATTGTTATAAATATTAATATAAAATTTACCAATATGTTAAAATCATGATTAGGATCACACATTTTATGTTTGTATATTAGATTATATGTTATATATTACTAAAGTAGTTCTTTCCTAAAACCTTTCATGAAATCATTTAATGACTATGATGTTAAAAAACATCAATTAAGTATAATTAAGATGTCCAGAATCATCTTATAAGCAGATAATTGAGATGTCTATACTACATATTGTACCCCATCACTTGATTTCATTTTCCTTGACCATAAACACAGATTGTATCCTAGGCTACTAAAGCATTTTCATTTATGGGGAAACTAATTAATCTCAATTATTAGACTGAAAAAAAATGATCAAGTTATTTTTAAAAAATAATGCTACTTTACCAAAAGCTATTGTTTCTTTTTAATTGTCACTAACTTTATTTGTGAAAACTTGTTTTTTTTTTACATATAGGGTTGATCATATTGATTGGTCATTTTGCTAAATAGTTCTTAAATTATATATGGTCTGAGAGTTTCTCTTCACTGTTCCTCATGACTAATATAAGTAATAGATTTTTTTTGTTATTTGATTTTACTTCTATTACATTATTCTGTTCTCCAATTAATATTAGCAAATGTTTACTTATTTATATATACCATCCATTCCTTTGCTTCAAAGATAAGACAAAGATTTCATAAATGAAATTTAATTTCTGGAAAATTCTCCTTTTGTGACACTTAGCTGTATTTATGTAGACTAAGTACCTTAATACCTAAAGAAAGTATAATGCAGAAAAATATTTAAGGAAAAAGAAACCCCTCTCCTTTCAGCTTTATAATTGCCTAGTGTCATGTTGTGCATTTTAAAAAATATGTAAAATAATACAATCTTCCAGTCTTTTATCAGTGGATAGCAACTTAATTTTAAAATAATTATTACCTGTATTTACATTTGCTTATACTATCCTTGGTTTAGAATAAAATAATTATTACTAGTCATTAATTCAAGCATCCGATCAATATTTTTGGAATAGTAATTATGAAATTCATTGATTTTTCTTAGTTATTGCTAACAATATAGTTATAAGGAGCTAAAAGGAGCAATATAGCTATGAGGAGCTATAAGGCTCCTCATAGATCTGTTTATAATTGTTTAATCTATTTCACCAAACTGAAGATAAAGCAATGCCTAGAAGAGGAAATGAAAAAAACAGAAATTAGTAATTTCTCATTAAGAATACATAATGTTCCTTGCGATTCGAGTTTGCTAAGAGGATTTTAGCTGAAAACTGAATTTTCTTGGTTTATGTAACAGGAAAATCCAAAACCTGGGTTTATATAAAAACCCCTGACCAAACAGCATATTTGTGCATGAACTAATTTAGCATTATTAGAAATTTAAAACTATGGCTCACCTTTTCATTCCTAATTGATCCTAATTTTAAGGACTTTCAGTAAACTGATCGCTATAACTATTTTGCAAAAAGGAAGGACATGGTAGAAATCTAAGAAGGTTAAATACGCCTGTAGTTGATGCCTGGAGGCTGAGTAGTCAAGCCACATCCTCTGCTTCTATTGAGAGTCAGATATCCCCTAATGTCTAGTCAGTGATTGGGGAATTTTGTTACTTATAAGGAAGAAAATATCACACTTAGAAATATGAAAATTTGCCTGAACCTGGTAATACACTTTCAGAATTGTTTAAGCAAATAGTAAAAAAAATCAATCACTTTTCTTTAACTAAGAAGGTGAACCAAAAGCAACTCAAATAAGCATTTTTTTTTTTTCATTTCTGGATCTGGATGCAACAAATACCTTTTAAAACACTTAAAAATATGTTCTTATTGTGGAATTTATTTTAAATAACCTTCCTGTTCTGACAATAGTTTGACCTACTTGTGACCGATTCCTGAAGTTTAATACTCACCATTACTAAGAACACAATTCATTAAGAATATTACATCTTTATGTTGTAGATTCAAACCTAGTATTTTGAATAAATATTATCCTAAGAACATATGAACTAAAGGAAATACACATTCTTCTAGGGAATTTCATCAAAATCAGTCTGAATATCAGAAAGATACTGGTCATGTACTTGAAACTTCTATATTAATGACAAAACAGATCATCTAGATTGGAATGCATAAAACTTTGTAAAGACACAGATAAAACTGTTAGTTTGCAATTTCTCCAAGTGACAGCTGAAAATGTTCATAACACAATTTAAACAGGTTTCATCTAAGAATGTACACATGCAATGAAATCTGATGAAATTATAGCTCAATTATTACAAGATAAAATATGAATGCATTTATTTGTTTATACACATATATATTATTTTTGGAGGTAGGCCTTTAAGGTAATCTAATGTAGGATTAAAAATTTTATGAACCATAAAGTCATTCTGGTTAATAATTATTTGGAATATATTACAAGTTAATAATAGATTATCATTTTTTATTATTTAGCATATTTACAAAAATTCTTTTCAAATCAAATATTAAATTCTTTAAAATTTTTTAATGTCCATACATTTAACAATATTAAATTATGAATAACATTTGAAAAAAGATTCAGTATATGAAATATTGTTAACTATCTTATCTGAAGCCCTATTTAAAATTATAAATGTGAAAAGTCCTAGGATAATCAATTATTGATGGAATACCCTTATTGACATTCTTTAAAAGTTTAATGATACATTTTGAGGAGTTAATTAACATAAATAGTAATATGTAAAAATCCTAAATATGCCAAACTGAAAGCAAAGTACGTCTTACACATTTTTGGTGCACTTTCAATTCATAGCTACTTCATTTATGGACTTTAACTGGTGACAAAAAAAAAAGGCTCAAAAAAATATCAGCTCCAAAAACTGACAAATGTGCAGCAAAAGATTATGAAAACATGCAGTGGTTTCATTAAATTAACAACAATAAATAGAAAAATGTAACTAACGTATTACCAGTTTGTGCCATAAATTTAGCAGCATCAGCTTGTTCCTGAGGGACCCTTTTTTCATGAACAGATCGAGGTCGCTGACTTTTAATTGTATGATCTCCCATCATTCCAAATTCTAAAGACAGAATAAAGGTATATGAAAGCTTGTGTGTAGACATTTCTCACAAATTACATTACTGTCTCATGCAATATGTTCCTACACATACCTAGAAGTTACTGATTAAATTCACAATTCTCAATTGTCTAGACTGCTCTGCTTGGAATAGCTCTAAACTCAGAAAGTCTATAAACATGAACAAGAAGCAACAATAACAGTCAATGAAATGACACATCAGGCTTTTTAAGTCAGCTTAATTAACAGAAAATAGTGCGCTCTTTTCTGATAATGTTTGAATCAATACATCAGAAAAAAATACAACCACAGTGTTAACTGTTGCTTTTCACAAATAGATCCTGACTGTATAACAGCTGCTATTTTGCTGAAGAGAAGTCACCCTCCTCCCACCAAGTCTTTCAGCACTTGTCTTGAGGAATGAGTAATCCTGTAACCTAGCTTCCCTAAGATAAACATTCACTTAATGATCTATTTTTCCATAGATGAGTTTGCCCTTGGTGTTCTCAAAAGCTCAGAAAATGGTTGCTGAAGTAATTCACATTATCTCCTGCCCTGTTCCCAAATAACTCCTCATTTCTTTTCTCACCACCTGTGAAAGAGTGAGTTTTTTTTTTTTTTTCTATTTAAAGTTTTGGAAAAAGAGATAGACTCCAGGTTTCTGTTAATGAATTACTTTGTAATATACTTCCTAGGAAAGGTGACAATTCTGAGCCTAACTCAGAAACAAATGAGGAGGGGAGAGAAAAAACAAGCTTATATAAAAGAATAGATTCTGTGTAATATTTTATTAAAAATTCATGGGCTTAGAATTCTGCAAAAGTTTTATGCTGTTTGCTCTGTTCCTGTAACATCATTTTGGAAGGTGTGAGAAGATGTATAGAAGAGTTGTTGGGCTTAAGGGAGTTAGTAAAGGAGGAAATTCCTGAAGGGTAGGACATAGTGAATTTCCTGTTTCCTCAAGAAAACTGTTGGGCCCTTAAGACCAGGTCTTTCATACATGGCAAAGATGAATGGGTAAAGCAGGTTCCAGTGATAGCACTAATTGCAAGAACTAATAATGTCAAATTTTGTGAATGGATAATTTTACCAATTTACTGTTTTCCCTTCCCTTTCAATCTTTAAAAAATCTTCTGCTAAAATATTGCAACGTAGTTCAATTAAACAGTATATTTTATAAGCACTAATTCTACCAACTCTTGTCTTTTATGTAACGAGAAAAGACTAGCACATATTTTTGTCCATCATGGTAAATCCCTGTGTAAATATTAAAATATGCACCTGACAGATTTATTTGTCAGAAATCCTTTCCAGATATTCTGCGCAAGAGAACATCTCATGAGAAATTTGAGAACTCTGGAGAGAACTCTAAATATATATTTGTCTTTGTCAGTTCAGATAAAATCCAAGGCAGGAAATGGAAATGTTCATAAGAAGTCACTTGGTTTAATCTTGTAAAACCCATTACTGTTTTCCATTACTGCCAACATCCTTTCATGCCACTCATTTATGTATAACTATGTGCTGCTTAAACACTGCTTCATTACGCTAATCAGAAGTATCTAATCACATATCATTTAATGATTTTAGAAAGTGACTACTTAGAAAGTTTATTATCTACACTTTTATGCACTGTACAGTATTTTAAAATACTTTATATAATGGTATTTTTCTGGATCTGAAATAGTAGAAGAAATTTAATAGGAATGTTTTAACCTCTGACTTCTTGAATTTATTATTCAAGTTATATATGTCTTGTGTGTTGTATGTGTATCTATCAGATTATTTAAGTCAGACTATATGTTTACAAAAATAATTTGGGGGATGTGATGTTCACTAGGTTAGTTCTGGCACAAGGAGAACAAAGGACACCAAACAGTATTTCATGGCTACACCTACTTAATAACTTAGTAACTTTATTACCTGTCCTAGTTGAAGACAATTCTTCAATCCAGTGGAAGCATGATAAGAACCTGGAATCTGTATTTTAAGGAAAAGTTTTACTTGTAAAGGGACTATGATCCTGAAATTTAGGCACGTAAGTATGTCAATGGATGCTACCAAGGTGATTCAAAGCAGCATATTCAATTTTTAATGATTTCTGAAGTTCACACATAAGTACTTATTTTATAAAATAGACATTAATTTTTGAGTGAGCTATATCATATTTTAGCATGTGATTTAAAATTGTCTAATGTATATATGATAAAAATTAAATTTTAAAATTCATCACTTCTACTTATCTTCAATAAGCAATGTTACAAGAGCATTAGTGTTAATTCCTGACCTTGAGATAAGACACTCTTAAGTAATCCATGAATTTGATTACATATTTTATATAACCAAAAGTTTAAAATGAAATTTTGAATCATTGCTATTAATACAATTTATCTGAAAAATTACTTCTAAAAAGTGAGAATAGGAGACCTAGATATAGCATTTATTGTATGAAGAAAATATGCTAACTACTTTTCTAAGATGGAAAAACAACACTATGGTGGTATTTTTTTAATGTTCCACTCAACAACAACAACAAAAAAAATCTGAATTTACTACTGAAATGTGTAAACTGTAATCTCAACTAGTGAGTTACTTTTACCAAGGTTTATGTGCCAAATGTTTGAAAATTAAAATCTTCTTTGTCTTAGGGTCATTATCAATGGCAAGCTTTAACAATAAATGTTATGATTTTCTCCAAATCTCAAAGGAACAATTTTAAGATATTTGTCTTTTCTTTCAAGATGCTTTAATTGTCTTCATTTATAATAAAAAATTATGGCCAATTGGATCATTTAAACTTGGAATAAAATAAACTATTATTTCTGCTGTTACCCTTATGTGGTGAATATAAGTTGAAGTAAACTTTCAGTATGTCTTCTGAATAAAGTAAATTCTTCATGGGTTGTTGATTCATATTCAAATAAAACTGAGTTGGCAAAGATAATATACTACATTAGTTACACGAGAAAAATAGCATAACTAAATAAAAAGATGATCTGCTTTGGTGAAAGCAATGAAAAGCAAGTTATGAAATCAAATGAAGTAATATGCAGCATAATTTTGTGTATGTACATATGGTACATGGCTTATGAAAATACAGGGTTATTTCCTATATTTTTATGTTGATGATATCAATGAGGTGCTTGATAAATAACTGTGTTCATGTATAAAACTCAAAGGATCAGATATGGCTTCCATGTTTAGGCACAATCTCTCACTCTTCAATTGTGCTTTTTAATAAAAATCAGTAGTCTCTAGAAACGAGGTACAACCAAAATTACTTGAAATAAAGGTTTTGAAAATCTATTGCCTTAAGTATAGTTTTATGTTTTTCTTCCACAATCTGGGAATACATAAGTAGATCATTAAGAAATAAATAGACTTGAAAATTGTCTTGATAGTCAATTGTCAGTTCTGAAAATCTTTCATAGGACATCAAGGGTTCAAACAAGGTGAAATTGAAGTCATCAAAATCTTACATACACACACACTCACACACACACCCATATCTATTTGCTATTTTCCATGTGTTTATTTTTCAATATATAGGCAGGCAGGACATAAGATTAGTAAATAACAGCTATTACTTCAATCTCAGATGCTTGCAGTGTAAATACTGATTTCACATTGTTTCCTAACTTTCGTTTGCATTTTTACAGAAGCTATCCTGGCCTAGGCCATTACTGTTTCTCAACAAACTCTCAAAGTATGTCCTACTTACAATATATAGGCAAACTGTACTAAGTTGTCATGAAAATGGTCAAGCCACTGCATCCTTTATTTCATTGTCCTCCAATTAAAAAGCCAACTCTTCTAACCAGGCCTTCAATCAAGCTTAACTCCAGTGACACCAGCTCCATGAACCACCTCCTAAAGAGCCAATCATAATTGACCCTGACTTCCGTGACTTCTATTTTGTTTTTTGTCAATAATAAACTTTCACTTTACTTGTTAAGTGTCCTAACAGAGTATAAGCTTCTATGGGAACTATGGTTGATGAGTCTAATTTTAATTTTTATTAATTTTCAGTCATTTACATATCTATTAAATTTTTATGGTGTGACTTTTCCATACATTTCTATATGCACAGGGTTAATTCACCCTCTACCAATACCTCCATACCAATGAATTATGCCTTTCCTTACCCTATCTTCTCCTTCTTTCCCCCTATTTTCTTTGGTAACCAGGATATTATTTCACAGAGTATAAGAATTATTTTTGCTCTGTCAGTATGTGTTCTTTGGTTATTTATATTCCACAAATAAATGAAACCATCTGGTATCAGTCTTCTGACTTATTTCATTTATCATAATCACCTCAAGATCCATCCATTTTGTCCAAAAAAAGAAATGACCTACTACTTTCCAGTTAGCTGGGGTTAAGAATTTTT
Source organism: Talpa europaea (assembly GCF_964194135.1). Lineage (NCBI taxonomy): Eukaryota > Metazoa > Chordata > Mammalia > Eulipotyphla > Talpidae > Talpa > Talpa europaea. Next base: position 71,522,247 of record NC_140068.1, read on the forward strand.
TTAAATTTTTTTTATTTTATGCATTTTTTATACACACACACACCAGAGTTCATGTTAAAAAATTGTTTCCCCATGCAAAGCAACTCTTGCACAATATTGTGGTAATGAGACTTGTCAATCACCTATGAAAAAACAGTATTGAGATTACTCAAACTTTTAAAAATAGAATTACCATATGACCAAGCAATTCTATTCCTAGGTATCTACCTGAAGAATACAAAATATACGCATTCCTATGTTCATTGTGGCCCCATTTACATTATCCAAGTCTGAAAACAACATAAATACCCCAAAACAGATGAGTAGATTAGAAAGATGTGGTATATAGCCACAATGGAATACTACTCAGCTATGAAATGGGTGTATTCTTGCCATTAGAAGCCACACAAACTGAAATGGAGGGGATAATGCTAAGCCAAAAAGTCAGAAGGAGAAAGGCAAGTATCAGGTATTTTCACTTATATGTAAAATATAGAACAAAACACAGACCAAGCCAAACCAATAGCAAGTCCTACAAATCTGATTATGGAACTGAAACTATAAAATGGAGAGGGGAGAGGGAGAAACAAAGAGTAGAGGGAGCACAATGGATTATTTTGGAGGACTGAGGGTATCCTCGGTGGTAGGAGTGGTGCAGGGGACATACAGTTGAGAAGTTGTGATTTCATGCCTTTGAAAAACATATAGTGTTTTAAACCAATTACATATCACTTCAAAAAATGTTTCTCCAAAATGCAAGTTTCTAGATATATAGAATAATTTCTTTTTACTTGTTTGATGAATAAATGGTTCAATAAGAAAAAAAATAAAATTCATAGTGAAGTATCTGAAAGTTGTGTATGATTATGATGGCCAACACTCCTTCTGCAAGATTTAGTATCCATAATATATTCAGGTTGTTATTAAAATAATTATAATATTACTTCATTTAGAAATTAAATCTCACTGTCCTAAAAGAAAGCTGAATTTTTGTCAATAAACATTAATTAATTATTACAGTGCTAGCTACCAAAGTGACAAAGATAAAGAAGAAATAGCCTCTGCTATTATAAAGTTCCTAACTCATGGAAATCTATAAGAGGCTTGATATTTGAAATTTGCAAAAAACTCATTTTAATAAAAACGTTTAATAACACTCAACACTCACTTTTTATATAAATTTGCCAAATAATAGATTACCTTTAACTAAAATGACTTGCTAATATGTTTTCAAAGAGAAAAATACACCTGCTAAGCCATACAACTGGACATCTGAAGTGAAATTTCACTTAGCATGGCATAAAAAGCAAGAATATTAAATGCATAACTTGTTAGCAGATGAAAGATTCCATCATCTGGCTAGTTTATTTTAGTGTAGACAAAGTATATTAAGAATCAACCAGGTATTTACTGAAATAAGATGTTTATATTTAATGTCTTCTAGTTTCAAGTTTAATCAAAAGCATAAACTACTGAATATTTTCATTCATTTTTACATGTATTGGAAATAGAGTTTATACAAATTACTTTTCACATAAACTGTACATAATTTGACTGGGAGGTATTTAGATAATGAAGAGTAACTCATATGACTAGTCATTAAGATATCATCTGTTTCTGAGATTTTTTAAAAAATATTTTTGAAATATTATCAGACTTACAAATTACATTTTCTCACTCAAGAAATATTTTTTGAGTGTTTTTCTAGGCAAGTACTTTACGAAAAGGTAGTGCTGATAGGGGAAAAGACTAGAGTTTGAATTAGCAAAGGCATTTCTATAACTGACAGGGATTAATTACTCAAAACATGGAAAATTAGAATAGATATCATTCACTGAAATTCTGAAGGACATTGGTTAAAAAATATTTCCCATAGCTGATTGTAAATATATTGATCTAATTTTCCCAGTGAATCAAGCAGGGATAAATTAAGCTAATAGAAGACACCTTGGAAGAACTCAAGAATAACAGTTACATCCCATTTAAGAAGTGTCAGGAAATATTCAAAAAAATAAATTGTGAGAAAATTAAAAATTAATATTTAAAATATTTAAAATAATATGTTAAATATGTTAGAAACCTGAGATATCCACCATTAAATTTTAAGATATTGATTTTTTTCATCAAGTTATTTCTGGTTCCATTGTATAGTTAGATACTTGCCTATAGGGACCAAAAGGCTGTTTCTTACCATAACAAAACAGAATTTTATTGCTCAAAATAGTCCCATAGCAATTATTTTATTAGATATTCGACCATGACTCTATTAAGAATATGTATAATTTTATGACACCTCTAAAAATGGATAAAACTCAGAATAATCAAAGGGCATACTGCTAGTATGATTATAGAAAAATTCAATATAATACTGGAAGCCAAATAGCAAAAAACATAAATAGCCAAAGCAATACTGAGGAAAAAGAACAAAATCGGAATCATTACACTATCTAATTTCAAAATACACTACAAAACCATTGTAATAAAAATAATATGGTACTGGCATAAAAGTAGGCACATAGACCCGCTGCTTGCCCGCTGCTCCCCTCAGCTGTGTGTTTCAGTAGATCTGCCTATTCTGTACCCCACTCTGTCTCTGGTGAATACTCTTACCCCCTGTACCTCTAGCCTATACTCCAGATCTTGTATGCATGTATAAATAAAAATAAATCTTTAAAAAAAAAGTGAGTGGAGGTTGGGGGTATAAGATTGAAGTTGTTTAATGGCACAAACTTGAAACAAGTAGTAACTAGAGAAGTCTGAATTAACTCCTGAAATATGTGATTAATATTTATCAAGGAGCCAGTAACATCCAAAGCAAATGATTCCAGGAAAACTGGAGAAACACATAAAGAACTATGGGAATTGGACCTTTATCTCAGGTCAACATTAACAAAAGTTAACTTGAAATGGATAAAATAGATAAAAGATTTAAATATAAGGTCCCTTTTACCATAAAATCCCTATTGGGCAATGTAGGGAAGAAGCTTAATAGTCTTGGAGGGTTTTTTTTTTTTTTTTTGAGGGGGAGAGTATATGACACCAAAAGCCCAAACAACAAAAGCAAAACTAAATGAGTAAGACTATATCAAACTAAAAGCTTCTACACAGCAAAAGAAACCATTAACAAAAATGAAATGGCAATCTACAGAACAGGAGAAAAGTTTTGCAATGGAATCAAATCCACAATGAGATCTTACTTCATACTTATTAGAATTGTTGTCATCAAGAAGATAAGAGATGTCAGATGCTAATGAGGATGTGGTAAATAGGAAACCATTATATATTGTTAGTAGGAATGCAAATTGGTTCAACCACTAAGGAAAACAATAAGAAAGTTTCTCAAATAATTAAAAATAGACCTACCATACCAGGCAGCAAGTCTGCTGTTAGGTATAGACATAGAATAAATAAAAACAAGATTTTGAGGTGATCTATCCATTTCCATGTTTATTGTAGCATTATTCACAATAGCTAAGATATGGGCACAAACTAAATGCCTATAAATGGAAGAATGCATAAAAATGTGAGATAGATAAATTAATATTATTCAGCCATGACAAAGGAGGATATTCTGCCATTCTTGACTTGGATGGACCTCAAGCACATTATTCTAAGTGAGAGATAGGTCGACAGAATAAGACAAATAATATGATACCTCTTAGAGCTAGAATCTAAATAGTCAAGCTCTACCATGATTTAAAAAGAAACAAAGAAATTTGGCAATTACAAGCAGAGAAGCATTTTTTAAAATTATTGTTCTCATGTTAAGAGCAGTAATTCCAACCAAAATAGCTAGTATTCCCCTGTTTTTCCATGTCCGCTATGACTAAAGTCAGTTGTTTTAGAGTTGCCTTTCTTTCTAATATTTAAAAAAATATTATTTGACGTTTGGAGGTCAGTGGGTATAAGGACATGTTATGATCACTGTTTCTTTAGTTATGTAAAGCTTTGAGGATACATTACTGCATTCCTTCCGTTTCTTCTTAGCTGCTACACTACCAGCAGGATGGCAAATAAAATAAGTGAGATATTTAATAAAAATACAAAGAAGTCAAACTCAAAAAAGAGTAAAATGGTGTTAATAGTGAGTCTAGAGCCTCCCTGGTGGCACAGGGGTTAAAGTTAGCTTATCAAGCTATCACCAGCCACTGCAGCATGAGTTCTATCTCCAGCAGGCCAGGAAGCTAACCCACATGGCACGGCAGACCTCTCCCATCTTGCCCGCTGCTCAGCTGTGGATTTCAGTAGATCCACCTGTTCTGTTCCCCACTCTGTCTCTGGTGAATACTCTTACCCCCTGTACCTCTAGCCTATACTCCAGATCTTGCATGCATGTATAAATAAAAATAAATCTTTAAAAAAAAAGTGAGTGGAGGTAGGGGGTATAAGATTGAAGTTGTTTAATGGTACAATCTTGCAACAAGTAGTAAAGACGCCATAGAGATCTATTAGACAGTATATTGAATATAGACTATCATAATATGATATGATAGAGGCACTAGGCATTGCTACAACAATAATTTTACAATATATAAATGCAAAAATCTGACCTTCTCTACATCTTAAATTTACTCAAATTGTCAAATAAGTTCAATAAAATGTTCAGGGGTTTCAATTCAGTATTTCAGGAGCAATTATTAAATATAGTGCATATACTCTAAGACAATGATACTTTATTTTAATTTATCTTTATTGCAGATAGAAACTTTGAAATAGTTACATATAATGATGACCTTTTTTAATATCTCCTCAAACATGTATTTTGAAGAGTAAGTATATAGTAAGATATCTAGAATGACTCAAAAAAATTGGGGGTGTAAATACTTAAATCATCAGTTTTATACTTATTCTGTCTTCCTTCTGGGAAATGTTAGTAAATTGGATGCACTGTTCCATGAAAAAAGTCATCAATGTGTGTAATCATGTGGGAATTATTTGTTAATATTTCTTATACACTACCCAATTGAATTTTATGACCTCGTCTCCTTTTGAAACAACTATTAAATTCTTATAAACTATCAGTAATGGTTTGCTTGAAGAATATTTTATTTGTTGATGATGAGGAAAATAAATGTGGAAGCACATAATGATAACTGCAACTGAACTTCCAATGGTAAATTAGCAGTTCAATGTCTTTGCTTGTTGACTAGTATCAGAACTTAATTTAGCACATTATGACATCCATGGCAAAATAACATGTTTGACTGTAAGCTCAGGCACCTTTTGCAGAAAGCTAAAACTCACACAATAAGAGCTGAATAATCTTATGGCTGAAGTGGTTCAATAAGATCTCAGGGATTTTGAAATACAGGAAAGTAAATTAAATTGTTCCTGGATGAGGTAGAACAGGTCTTGGTTGCTTTCCTGAAAAGTATTCTGACCTGTGTGCAGAGCAGACTTCATAGGGATTTTCAAGTTGAAGGGAATGCTGCTCTGGGAATGACAACACACTTGTGTTTCAGGCTTTCCTGGAAAAACAAAAATGATGCCTCACCAAGTCATGGAAAATCAAGCTCTCTTGAAGGAAAATGATAAACTTCAAGAGTTGCCTAAGAAATTAAAGTGTGGTTTAAGGATATGGAGATCTGACACAGCATGATTTCAGGGCTGGGAGAGCTTTAAGATGCTAATTAGTAATGGAATATAAAGTATGAAGAGGAGTAACAAGAGATGTTGCTAAAGAGATTGGGGGAGAGGGAAGCAGGGCCAAAGAAAGTCTTTCTTTAGCCTCACTAAGAGCCCTGGAATGTATCTCTACCTAATAAAAAGTGAAAACTTTGAAGGATTTAAGAGGCAATGAGTGAAGAATAATGGTTTGATTTGAATTTTAAATAGGTTATTTCAATTGAAGACAAGAATAGACTGTAAGGGAAAAAATCAGGAAGTATAAACTGTTAGAAGGCTATTGCACTATCCACATAAGACTATTTGTAATTGTGTGGAGGGTGGGGTTTGATGGACAGTTCACTGGCAGTTCCTCCCCTTGGGTAAGCAGTTGGATGGGAGTTGATCCATTAGATAAAGAAAGATATTAAGTAATGTAAACTGGGATAGATGAAATAAAGCCATCATTATTTGCAGATGAAATGATAATACACATAGAGATTCCATTGGAAAATCTATTAAAAATTAATCAGTTTAGCAATGTGCCAGGATATAAAATCAACACACATAAATCAGTTGCCTTCCTCTACACAAATGATCTAAAAGAGGAAGAAATTAAGAAAGTGATCTCATTCAATATAATAAAAAATGTGTAGGAGTAAACCTAACAAAGGAGGTAAAATACCTATACAAAGAAAAGTATTAGACACTGTTGAAAAATTAGAAGACACAAATAAATGGAAAAATATTCCCTGCTTGTGGATTGGAAGAATCAACATTGTCAAAATGGCCTCCTACCCAAAGAAATAGACAAATTTAACAGAATCCCACTAAAAATATCAATGGCATATTTCTAAAAACTGGATTAAACACTACTGAAATTTCTATGTGGAATCACAAAAGACTCAGATAGTAAAATCAATCCTAACAAAAGAGAAAAAATATGTTGGTATTTTTAAATAAATGTTGCATTTGTGTATATGAGTGTGTGTGTCTATGCCATACATGTGTACTATTATGTATGTATATATGTATGTATTCTATGTATGTATTACAGCATTTATTGTATATAGAATATGCGTGCATTTTCATATAGTAATGAGAACTATTTTCAGCATTTTTCTACAACTTATGTCATATATACTATATATTCATACAAATTACGTTAGGTATTTATTTAGAATTTTTAAGACATGATTCCTCTATGATATTTAAATTAAGGCTAATAGCATTATGGCACTTTTCAACTTGCCAAAGCTCTTTCTCATTTATTTCTATGTGAATATACAGTGGGTGATCCATGAAATGATTTATTTTTTCACAAGACACTGGTATCTGGATAATCCGGTCATATCTTATCACACTCAAATTATATTCAATTGATTCGCATAGTTTCAAGTTTTATTCTTTGTAGTTGGAGGTAAGAGATGATTCCTTGTCTTTTATCATTTTAAGTTACTTATTATATCTATACAGAAATGCTATTTACAGTGAATCTAGAAATGTCAAAGAAAATACTTCTCATGTTTTATTGTTTATTACTGCTGTAGTCCTTGTTTATTACAGAATATTTTAGCTTGAAATAGATCATATTAATGAAAAGAAATATTAAAAATGATTTTCTTAAAGAAAATAATTTATGAAGATATACATGAAATGTTTTTAATAATTTCTAAAAATAACTATCACAAATACCCTCTTAATATTTTAGCTTATTTTTAGAGACAAATGAATACCAATGAAAACTATTTTCAGCATTTTTCTAATATATAAACTACCCTTATGAATAATTCATATATATTCAAACATTCAAACTTGTTTCCACAAGTTATCATCATCAATATTGAAATTCAAGTGGCATTCTATAAAGAGAAATAAAAGTGATTAGCTTTTTCAAAGTAGTGCTTTATACAACTAAAAACAATTAAGATGATTTTATTTATGATGTAAGTTAAAGATCATACGGAGAGATGGAGAAACACATGCACAGTAGGTGACACAGCTCCCATCTCAGAGCATCATGTGTTGACTGTCCTCTTCCTGCAAAAGGGTATTTTCAGGATATGACCTCTAAGTTCCAAAATTTTGTTATTTGCTGAGGTCAGGAGTTGGCTCATGAAGACATGGGCTCCCTATCAATTGACAGAGAAGTCTAGACAAACTGACCCAGCTTGATTAATGGGTGTGTACACATGTGCATGTTTGTGTATATACCTATACAAACACATACACACATCTGAGAAAAACAGAGTTGTACTGATTGTACAAGTTGCTTCTAAACAGTTTCTTAGGTTTCAGATTGCCAATACTTACTTAAATAATATATCTGCATGCTGTAGCTAACATCCACATTGGATAGGGATTTTGTTTTTAATACAATATGCTTCCAAATGAATTTGGAAACGAATAAAGTACTTTCAGTCAACAAACAATCAATTAAACATTAAATAAACTTATTATATTCCAGAGGGGATCTGGGTACTGAAGATAGAGAAGTGAACAGAGAAAATAAAATTTTGTCTTTGTTTGAAAGAAAATGTTATTCTTAGTGTAATACATAAACTCTTACATGAATCTTAAAATTACCCTTTTGAAAGTTTAATTATAAAAAATTATATAAGAATTTGTCAAATTGATGCCATTTCTTTTCATTCATAGATTACTGCAGATAAAATAATTTAAATTGCAGATCTCATCCATATCATTTAATATAAATTGTTTAAAGGAACTGTTTACTTTTAGAACTGTTGACTCAAAAGTCAGGTCATAATGGCCCAAACAAAATTATAGTTTAAATGGTGTCTTTGTAGAGGTTTCTTTTACCTTAAAATTTTAACTGATTTTGTCATACATTGATCTAGTCTCTACATACCTCAGAAGAAAATAATTATTTATTCATTCCATTCTCATATAGTCATATTACATCTTTAAATATTTTTATTTTTTAAATTACTCAAGAAGACATAAATATTCTTTTATTACATTATTCTTTTCTATTTTCCTATTGCTAGACATTTATGCTTCCTTCAGAGGTTTGTTACCAGAGGAGCAGTTCCTAGAGGTGGTTTTGTTGTGAAGAAGCACAATTTAAATTGTTACTGATATTGCCACTTTCTTTCATAGATGTTTCTTCTACTACCCTTCACAAGTTCTATAGGAAGGAAAAATGTTAGATCTTGGGTATTTGATTTTTATGAACACACATCTCTCTTTACCCTGATTAATTCTTTTTCACATTTATTTCAATTTTGTTTGACACTACTACTGTTCCTGCTTTGTTAACATGTTTGTCCGCCACATCTGTTCCACGTTATTTTCAGCCCCTTAGTGTCATTATGGTTTATATTTGTTTATATTAAGCATAGATCTTACATACAACATATATAATTAACATATATAATTGGTTCTAAAAATCTCATCTGAACCTCTTTTTTTAACACTTTTTTTTTTAAATTTATTTATTTACACAAGAACCAGGGCATAGGCCAGATACGCGGGAGGGTGAGAGGATTCACCAGAGACAGAGCAGGGAACAGAACAGGCAGACTGATGAAATACACTGCTGAGGGGAGCAGTGGGCATGACAGGAGAGGTCTGCCACGCCATGTGGGACCCTCGCCAGCTGGCCGGGATTGAACCGGTGCTGCAGAGGCTGGGGACAGCTTCATAGCACTGCACTCAACCGCCTGCGCCACCAAGGAGGCCTGATCTCTTTTTACAGGAAATTAAAACCATTTAAATTTATTATGCTTATTAAAATATTGAGTATTTTTTTCCTTTCATCTTACATTAGGGTTTCTCTTTAGCATGTGTCCTTGTACCTTCATCATATCCCCTTTCTTAAATTTTTTTTGGATTGATAGAAAATTTCACCATACATTTTTTTCTAAACATCCTAATCCAGTTATTCAAGTGCTATATGCAAATTTATTTTATCTTATGTTCTTAATTTTTTAATTTGTAAATATCTTTTGTGATTCAGTGTCTGTACTCTTTTCCAAAGCCAAGACAAGTATTTGGGCATGCTCATCACTTGTCTCTCTGCCTTGACATTTATGTGTCATTTCCTTTACAAACTGCTATATTTGTGTATTGTGCCTCAATTATGTAGACAACTATCAATTGTATTAACATATCTGTTAACCTTTCCTGGATTTGTTTTCAGTTTTGTTCAGTTATATCTTTTAACAGAGAAGGGGTCTACAATTGATTCATCTTCCTTCACATTTAAATGTAAGTTTAAGTAGACCTAAAAATTGCAGGTCTATAAATTTGTCTCACTAAACTTGACAGATAATTCTTATATTAAGTCTTGGTGTACAGTATTGCTGCTGATATATTTTCTTGTCAGAGAATTTGCCATTGGGGAAATTTCAGGACTTTTCTTTCTATTCTCGCGTATCTAAAATTTTAAGTGTATGTATCTAGATACTGTACTTTTACACTAAGTTTACTCAATTATTTATGTTCCTTTGTAGTACAAGGACCAACACTGTAATTGAGCACACTGATTTTTTTTTTTCACCTAGTCAACTTCCCCTTTTCTTGTTTTTTTTTTTTTTTTTCCCTCCCAAGAATGTGGAGGTCTAAGTTACTGGAAGCTGAACTCTGCTTCCTCTCAGTCCCCTACATATTCAATAAAAAAAAAAAAAAAATCTCTGGGAAAATAACCTCCTGATTTCTGATCATTAAAGTAAGAGCAAAACATACTACCTTCCATTTCATTCTCTGATGAATTTTCTTTCTTACACAAACCTTTCAAAAGTGTATCCTCTAATTCCTTACTTCCCACCCATCCAATCACGTCAGGAAATCTGACTTCAAGTCTCCTTCCTTGAATGAAACTGCTCTCTTGAAAGTTAGTTGCCTCTTGGAAACTGTCACATTCATCTTTGATTCCTTCAGCATTTGACATCCTCCCACCCTCCCCCTTCCCACAACTTTTCTTAAAATGCTCGACTCTCCTCCTTTGGCTTTCAAGCTGACAATTTACCTTTCTTCCTCCTCCTGACTGTTTTTCTATCTCCGTCATTACCTTAGTGACTCTACATCCTATGAATTTTTCTTCAGATTTGCCACAACATTCTCTTCCTCAGAAATAACATCCATTCCTACAAATTTAGGTATCACTTTTAGGCAAATACCTGTCAGTCTCTCACTCCCAGAAGCTGATCTACATCTTCCAGACCACCAACACTACAGCACCACCTAGTTGTGCTGCATGCAAAGTCAGAATTTATGAAAATGTAAATCCCCTCATGAGAGTTGTTATATGCTATGTATTTTAAATGATATCTTAATAAGCATACAGTGTTCCAAATAAATATTGTATGAATAAATAAATATCTACTAAAAATGATAGTTAACCAGAAATGATAAAACTGTCTTAGGTTTATCAAAATATCTTGATGTACTTTGGTTGTGTAAAGATAGGCCTATGGCTTGATCTGCAAAGCTGAATAACACAGTAATAGTAATAATTTGAATTTATTGAGAATTCCAAGAAAGAGAAGATGAAGCTTATTGGTGACAATGGAGAAAAGGGATGAGGTTTAAAGACCTTAGAAGAGGGATAGAGAGATCCATCCAGAAAATTAGTGGGAGGATGATACCAAAGGAGAAAACGAAGAAATTCCTTGTGGGAAGAATATCAGAAACAATTTTATAACAGTAATATTTAGGTTGAAATGTATGGATAGGCGGGAGTACAAAATAATCCCTCTCCAGGTGGGCCAACTTCTTTTTTTTTTTAAGATTTATTTTTATTTATGCATAAAAGAACTGGAGTGTAGGTCAGAGGTATGGGAGGGGGTGATGAGAGGACTCACAGGAGACAGAGTGGGGAGCAAAACAGGTGGATCCACTGAAATACACTGTTAAGGAAGGCAGCAGGAGAAACAGGAGAGGTCTGCTGCACCACGTGGTCTAGCTCCCTGGCAGGGGATTGAACCCATGTGCTTGATAGCTCTGACTTTAACTTCTGCTCCATCATGGAGGCCCATCCAGTAGGCCCAATTTCTATTAAAAGCCCACTGTGTTAGATATTTAGAAGAAGGTGATTCAACAAAGTAAGGTGGATTTTATGTTGTGGTTGCCAAAGCAAAATAGAGAGGACAGTAATGAAGCAAGATACAAAGCAATGACTGATAACATAGCTAAAATGCTTGTAAGAGTGGACAGACAGGAATATATATAATCATTATTTCAAAGACACCTTAGGGATATTAGGAGGACACTGAAATTCTGTTTCTACATGAGCTGGAAACACAAGTCAAGTTTTTGTCCAAAAATGAATACTAAAGATAGTCCTTAGAAGGGTGCAGAATTTGGGAACACACTAATGGCACAAAAATGGCAAATGCCAAGTCTCTTCTTATTGGTGATTCATATTGGTAGTATGCATTAAACTTTTTCTTCAGATGGTTCTATACTTTGTAAATCACATGTGAACCCTAACATAATGTAGCAAGAAGTTCAAAATTATTCACTCATCATCAAAGGTTCTAAAGGACTGGTGCCCAAGTGGCCAAGAATAAGCCAAGGCAGTTACGAAGGCATTTATCAGAGGGTGTCACTTATATGTGGAATACAGAAAAAACAAACCAAGGGTCAGGCATAGTCAAACGTAAAATCAACTCTTGAAGATGCCCATAAAATGGAGGCATCCAGAAGAGAAGGAGGAGAGACATGGAGTGAGAACAGGGTGGGTTGAGAGCACGATGGACTGTGGTTTAAGATGATGGAGGCTTGGTTTTGGGTGCACTACAGTTACTACTCCAGAGGAGGGACATCCTGTACTTCCAAAATACCAGCAGTGATGTAAACCAATGATACTGCAATGAAAATTTTATTTAAGAAAGAAGAAGACATCTCAATCCCTTCCTATTTCAGATGAGGGTTTTTCTTCCAACTGCTCTCAAACTTTGCTTGAGCCAAGCCCCATGACTCAATTGTAGTTAATTTTTTCACCAAGATTTAGAGGGAGAATTAATTTTTTGCTGAAATAAACTTCTGGTGAAGGAATAATAATGTACAGAATATATAGGCTTGTTGAAATATTATATAACCAGTATTTTTATATCAGAGTGCATCTTCCCAACTGGAATACCACTGGCTTAAACAAGTAAATTTGTATATACTATTTCTTATGACTAATTTTAATAATTATTATTGTAAAATCACTACAAAATCTCAATTTAAATTTTGACTACATTTTTTCAAAGTACAGAATTTCAAAACTTTTGCACTGCTTAGCATATAGTAGTAGCTGTCATTATTTTTAAAAAGCATATTGATAAAGTAAAATAGGTACAAGTAAGAGTACTCACAATAGTAAGAGAGTGAGAAATGGAATAAGGACCCTCTCAAAATTATACCTGGTGAAAGGCTTAATTGAGAAAAAAAATTTTGAGTACCCAGTGGAAAAGACACATTAGAGAATGGAGTCAAGTAGGAACACTTTTATAATTTAATCACCCAAACTTCAATATAGAAGTTTAATTGTTACACAAATTCCTACTAGAATCAAGAACTCAGACTATTTAGTTTGGAAGAAATGGTAATTTTCTTTGAATATTTGGAAAGTTGTCATGCAGGTTAAATACCATAAATAAGCAAATTTATATTGTTTATTAAACATTAGGTGGGCCTCCCTGGTACCGCAACTGGTTCAGCACCACACCGTGAAGCAATCTGCAGCCTCTGCAGCACGAGTTCAATCCCTGGCCGGCCAGGGAGCTACCCACATGGCACAGCAGACCTCTCCTGTCTCGCCTGCTGCTCCCCTCAGCAGTGTATTTCAGTCAGTCTGTCTGTTCTGTTCCCCGCTCTGTCTCTGGTGAATTCTCTCACCCTCCCCCCGCCTCATCTCTGGCCTGTACTCCAGCTCTTGTATGCATAAATAAATAAATCTTAAAAAAAAAAAAAGTTAGGGGAAAAGGTTCTAATCCATAGGAAGAACTTTCTACCAATTTGGTATAAGTAAGAATGAAAGGGTAATTATGCAGAGTACCAAGCTTTTAGTCACCAGAAGTACTTAAACAGTTACTGTGCTACTAATGATATTGTGGTGGTAATTCACACGCATATTTATATCTGATTCCTATAGTAAATGACTTGATTCTTCTCTTTCCACAATTCCTTTTTTTTTAAAAATCATAGCTGGCTTCTGTTATATCGCCATCCACAGCATGTTCCAAATCTCAATGTGTTAACACCCCCACCTCTACCACTCTTGCCCAAATGTCACCAGTCTTTAGCACTTGGACCACTGCAATAGCCTAACTGCTCCCCTCCTTCTCTGCCCTCACACACACTGTTTTTGAAAATTCACTCTTCTTTTATGCTGTCATATTTATTCTTTATTATTTCTACTTTTTAAAAAAGCATTATCACTTTAAGTATACGTCTTTTAGGGTTTATTTAAGGGATTTGTTTCCCCAATTCTCAGTGTGCTCTTGTGTGGTGTCTGCCAATACAACTGCATGGTCTATGTCTTCTTCAGTAATTCATTTTGCTTATTTCGTTTTACTTTTCTTCCTACTGAGTATTAATTTTTTTCTCTTTTTTTCTTTTCCATAGAAGAACTGGGGTATAGGTCAGAGATGCTAGGGATGAGAGGATTCACCAGAGACAGAGCCAGAAGTAGGGCAGGCAGATTCACTGAAACACACTGCTAAGGGGAGCTGTGTATAGGCAAGAGAGGTCTGCTGTGCCATGTGGGGTAGCTCCCTGGCTGGGGGTTGAACTCAGGTCCATAGAAAGAAGAGACAGCAGTCAGACTTAATCCTTAGGCCACCAGGAGACCCCTCTGAGGGTTAATTTTACACAGAATTTTTTTATCTGTGAAACTGCTATAAGGCCTCTTTGTAAAACCATATTTCCACAGCATTAAATGTCTTGGTTTTCGGTGGCTGAATTATGTATACATTCACACCATACATCCTAGTGGTATGTGGTAGTATTCCTTCCTCTCTTTTTGGAAACATTTTTTTTTTTCCTCCCCAACAAGGCTACTGAACAAAGGCAAGCTTTCTTCTCACTGTTTCCCAGGCTCATTGAGTGAAATTCCTCTAGCCATTCTTGGATAGAAATTAACAGTTCTTTGAGGCCATAGGCTTTATGTAGTTGGATTAATTTTAGCTACCCAATCCTACATCACCAAGCAACTTGAAAGAACAACTCGTAGCAGTTACATCTCCCCATTTTACTTATACTATTTTGTCTTCCTGTCACTGCTGTTGTATGTCATGAACAGCTATAATTGCCCTTTCTTTTCAGCTTGAGTCATTTTCACTGTGATTACGTTTTATCCAGCATTTTTATGAGTTACACCGGATCACTCTGCCATGATGTTGGAATTCTTTCTAATGAGCTAGGTACTACATTTAAATATTATCTTCCTCATGCTGTCGGTTTTATTATTAGTCCAATTTTGCATGTGCCAAGGATGGGGTTTCAAGAAGTCATGTTATTTGTTTGTCATTATTTAGCTAAGATGTGTTTACTCTGGGACTCAAAGGATCACGTCTAAATGATACTTAATCTATGTTCTCAAATGTACGGGCATGTATTTAATAGGGCCACTAAGATCCCTCTTAGCACTAAAATTAATTTTATATCCTTGAACTTTGTATGGTTTATTTCCCTAGCTTGAAATATGTGGTTTCATGGTATTAATCAAGGTGGAATACAGTCAGGCTAATATAAGCTCAGAGTTTTTATAATCTCAGCTGCAGTTCCCTTCCAAATGCCTTATACGTTTTCCTTAGTACTCCATTGGGAAGAAAAATATGCTAAATTAAGAGCCTCACAATATGAATTGATATTAAGATGCCCTTTAAAACAATGTAACCTTATAGTGTCATTAACATGAGACTGCATATAATGAAACTACTTTAATAGGGAGTAATGTATCATATTGCTTCTTCCATGTTTTTGACCCTGGGCAACAGTTGGCTTTTTAGTTTTGCCTCTACCAAAATTTCCTTCATTGCTTATAATAGGAAGATGAATTTATATTTTCCATGAAGCATTTGAAAGTGTGAATACAAGGCCAACTTAGAGTCATTCTGGAAGAGGTACATTAAAAAGAGAAAAAAAATTATACATTTAATCTCTAAGTCACTGAGACTGAGAAGGCATTGATTTTGGTGTCTTTTACAGATTGTAAAGGTTTTCTGACTCCAATTTAAATAAAAGAAACATTCTCCTAACAGTACTCAATTCTTCTTAGAAATTGCTGAGAAAGAGCTGAATTCCTCTATCAGAAAAGCAATCTGTTAATCACTCATAAAGGTCACAACTGAATCACACAAGAACTTAATTTTTCTGTATAACAGTGCTCTATGTTCTCATCAAACCCAGGGTTTCAAAGAACCAGAATTCCCCCCTCCCAAGAAACATTAGGTTGACCTCAAAAACAAGTCTGGAAAAAATATCTTTCCAGATAGTAAAAAAGAAAGAAAGAAAGAAAGAAATAGAGAGAGAAAAAGAAAGAAAGAAAGAAAGAAAAAACAAACAGCTACCAAATAGTGTCTGACATTTAAGAATGACTTTTGTATAGCAAATAAAGTCATTTTCCAAAAAGCCAATATTCCAACTTTCCCAGAAACAAATTTGCAAGTGAAAAAGCATCATCAGCTAAAAAAGTAATTACAAGCCATAAACCTTTTTCTTTTTGCATACACTAAAATTAGTGAAGTTAAATGCATAGATTATATAGGAGTGTTCCATCAGTTCACATATAACTTCTGTTACACTACTGAATCAGTTTGGATAACTCTACTGAATAAATACTTGTTTTTAATTATCGAGCCTCTTTCTCTTGCATACTGCTCGAATGATAGAGAGTATCTTATGCTGGAATCCAGAGTCTGTCACTGAATTTGGAATAAATAAATACTTATCATAAAGACTTAGGTATTTGAGGTAGGTTCATGGTTTGCTCACTTGACCATCAAATTTCATACTGATTCTTTAAAAGGCAATCTCTAGGCTTCAAGCTGCGGATTGTCTGAGAAGGGGTGTTTAAAACCATATCAGTTCCACACTGATGCCAACCACTAAGATATATCAACTAAGTTACCATAAGGTGATCATGTGACATTACACTCAGAGCACACATAAATGTGTATCCATATATTCTTTCTTTTGTTCTTAAGGGTACCAACATTTCATTAGCACATACTATATAACTACTCTTGCAAAAGAATGGGATTTATTGCATTTGTATTTCTATAAAATAAGAGTTCTTGATTCCTCACTTAAGTAGAGAAGAAGGATCGGAGGATAATGTATTATTGTTCAGTTAGATTATAAACTAAAGAACCAAACTTCAAAATTAGGTATGTCTGTATTCATGGTCCATCTCCTATGTTATATAATATTAAAAGTAAATATACAAAGACAGGGTATTCTTCCCTCAGAGAAAAATAATTCAAGTTCATTATAGGAAATTAAGATGCTAGAAAAAATATATTGTGCATCCTTACTCCACCACCAAAACAAATCTTATTAGCTTAACCTCAAAGTTTTAGACTCCTTTTTGAGGAGGCATAAGTAATTATGAGGTTTTCTTAAAAATATGCACCATAGATTATCTAATAGTGCAAAGATTTCACCATGAGAAAGAAGTTACTAAGTTAAAATCTCTGATGCCTCTCAGGATCACAAGGCAGCTTTTAGCATTCAAAATCATGTCAGCTTATTGACAGGCTTCCAATGGAGGAAAAAGAGTAGGCTTTAGGAGACTCACTTATAAATTTAGGGGAAACTGAAACATTTCCTGATTGGACATTCCTTAAATCATGACGCTTGTTTGCCAGATCAGGTGTTGTCAGATAAATAGTCTAGAGCGGCAGCAGGAGTCATTTTGATGAGACCATGTCAACCACATCTACAGAAGTGGATTTATTTCCACAGGCTCAGAGACGTAATATAGATTTGGATCAGTTCAGGATTTAAAGATAAACTAATTTAAAAGTAATAGAAATTGTACATTCTATCAACACTCAGGAAGCTGCAACATAGAATTACTTTTGAGAAGTGTATGACTTCACATTGTGTTTGAGGTGAGAATGGAACTTCGAAACAGGAGCATTAGCAGATGGACTGAGAATGTCAATATGAGGATACAGGTTTATTGACTTTTGCATTGTGATGGAGGTTGGGTCAGATCTACATACCAAATAAAAACCAAGAGCATATTTTGGAGAAGGCTGATATTTGGAGTTGGAAGAACAAGGAAACTTTGGAGTAAGATGAAGCGAGATAGTGGAAATAGAAAAAAGAGAAAAGTGTTTCAGAAGAGCGTTCACCAGGGATTTCAAGTTGAATCACATTCAATATATAAAAGGAAAGCTCTTGGAAGTTCAGAAGTTACTATATTTGGAGACTTGGCAGTCATTGGTGAACTTCAAGAATAAAATAATTGTCAGATAAAAGAAGAAATAAGTTGACTAGGAACTTAAGTAAAAACTAACCACAGATTAACAGCACATAAAGCCTATATATTTGTTCTTTTGGGATTCTAACAAACCAATAAAGAGATAAAAATACATATAAAAGTTTAAAGGGTAATAGATAACTATATAATTTATTGGTTTTAATATTAAAAAGAACATATTTATAAATAATATCTAATTGAAATGAAAAATATTTTCAGGAAAATATTAGCACTAATAATTCAGAAGGAAAAATTCTAGTTATTAAATAAATAAAAAAGATATAGAAAATGTTGTTAAAGAACCACATGTAAAGATTCATCTACATTAGGAAGGGTATCTGGTTTTTAACTGTTACAATAAAATTATTTCCTAGTATATACAAAATGTTACAGAACTTGAAAGAGATGAAAAGGTACCTAATTTGTTAAAAACAAAACAAAACGAAACAAACAAACAAAAAAAAAAACAGGATAACATGGATGGGAAAATATAACACAGATAGTTAAAAATAAAACTATAAAGCAAAATAATTTGTGAAAAGGCCAATTAGTGGCTACCAGTAGGTATTGGTAAGGTAAGGAGGCAGGTAAATCCAGTATATCAGGATAAAGGGGACAATGGTATGGTGAGGGTTAGAATTGGACTTTTAGTGGTGAACTTAATATAGTATATGTACATGTGATCTCAATTATGCTCACCTGGAACTTAAATGTTATAATGCAATGTTATTTCAATAAACTACCAGGATGAAATTAACAGGCACAACAGGAAAAAAAAAAATCTCTCAAAATTTAAGCAGAGACTATTTAAGAAATTAGCTATGCATTAATTTTGGAAAATCTTTTGAGAACAGTGTATTTAAATAGATCTGGAAAAAAACTGAAATTTTCTTAAACTTTTCTTAACTAAAATTCTTTTAAAACTAAAAATCCTTAAATTGATTAGGAAAATAACAATAGAAGTCTCAAATCAACAGTCACATCATACTTAACTAATGAAACTTGAGACGTCCTCATAAATAAATACAAAAAGGATGCTCGTGATAACACTAGAGAGAGATACAATACAATTAAACTAAAAGCAATTATACAACAAACAATAATGGGAAAGAAACTACTTGTCTTTATCTGAAGACAACAGAATTATTTATCTAGAAAGACCAATTTTAAAACTAGTAGAATTAATAAGAGTTTGTAATATCAAAATATGTGATATTCCTATGAATAACTTTGTTATAATGGAAGCTTTGCTATTATAATAATAATTTACAAAAATATACTAAAATCTGAGTATAAAAGTATGACTAACAATAAATAATAAAAGCTATATATATGAAAACTACATATTTTAACTAGAATTACTGAGTGTCATACACTATGCTAATGTTTTCCTATTTTTACAATTACACTACTACCTAATTAAAGTTTAGGAAGATGAATAAACCTGCTAATGTTTTTAGCAATTTGCAAATTTTAGAGACTTTAAAATGGCCAGTATTCTTTGAGCTAGAAATTCTAAATTCCTGAGTTTATCCAATTAAAAATTAGATAGGTCAGAATGTGTGATCAGATATTTCTAGCAGAATCAACTGTAATAGGAAACAATTTGAAACTAAATGTTAATGAGTAAATAATAAAATTAATGCAGTTTGAGAGTCATTTTCCAATAAATTTTAATGGCAAAGGAAAATGTTCTTGCTACATTTATAAGTACTGTTAAAAAAAAGAGAGACTAAAACAAATAACCAGGCCCATATTTACCTTGTGAGATTATGATATTTAGTAATATTTGTGTCTTTATAATTCTTTCTTGGTAGATTGGTCACAACCACTATATGTCTAAAAATCAAATAGGGAGCATTTTAAGAAAATTGGTGTTTAGGGCCTCCCAGGTGGCACAGTAGGTTGAGAGCCATGCTGCAAAACTGACCATAGCCTCTGTAGCGCCGGTTCAATTCCCTGCCAGCCAGGGAGATACCCACATGGCGCAGCAGCCCTTGTCTGCCTTGCCCGCTGCTCCCCTCAGCAATGTCTTCAGTCTGTCTGCCTGTTCTGCTCCCTGCTCTGTCTCTGGTGAACTCTCTCACCCTCCAGCACCTCTGGCCTGTACCCCAGTTCTTGCAAATAAATAAATAAATAAATAAATCATTAAAAAAAAGAAATTGGTGTTTAGGAGAGTGCTTTAGAATACAGGAAGGGAAACTGAACTTGGATATTTAAGGGGAGGAGGTGGTAAGAAAATAGAAACAGTGGTCAAATTCATTCATTCTGTAACTCTGAAAAGAAAAAATAAATTGGGACAATAGCTGGAGGGGAGACTAAAGTTTGGATATTTGGGAAACTTTTAACCTAATTTGCAAAACTCATTTACAGTTTGAAAACAATCAAGGAACTGCTGTGAAGCAAGGAGACGTGGGGATGCTCACCATTTCTGCCCAGTGCTGTGGAATGATGAGGTTGAAGATGGAGGTCACGGGCCAGCCTGCAGCAGCTACTGTCTGAAGTGGGACACCTGTAATTGTCTGCTTGACTAACCAAGCAGAAAGTGAAGCCTGCTAGAGTTGTCATTGCGATTGTGATTAAACACGATGGAGGCATATTTTGCTACAAACCACATCTATGCATAAGTAGCCTTATAGTTTTGGTCCACAATTAAGGAAATGTTTTTGCTCAGTCCTAATGTTTACGAAAGGACGAAATCTCATGTAGTAAGGAACAGAATTACTTTATTATTAATTATTCTTAATTCCAGAAGCTTAGGATGAGGATTTATGGAGTTCATATTATCTGGAGAGAGGATAAGAGTAGCATTAACAAAGTCAATCTGAGGACTAATTAGAAGACAATTATTTTTTATATTTAGGAATTTTTAACAAGCCATAATATATATAGTTTTGGACCTAGTCTCTGGGACTATTCATAAAGCTATAATTCCTACATAATCCTATATTGTGACCAGAAAATATAAATTTAGGAAACAGTCACAACAATTTAAATGCTTTTTTTCATGATGGGGTAAGTTCAATTCCCATCTTACAGCATCAATTTCATAAATATTCCTCACTGTAAATAAAGAGGGAAGAAAGATTGATACTCTTAATAGTCATAACAACACTGAAGTGATAGAAATCACAATCACATTAGCCTGTGTGTTTAGGAAAGAAATGGTATTGGGGATTAATAGTTTCAGTATTTGAAACAATCATGAGAGAGAGATGAAAAGCAGAAAGTTACAACAGAGGGTTCCTGGATGTCCACAGTTGAAAGTATGTCCATGAAAACACCTCAAATGTCTGTCAATAAGTAAGCATTTTAAATTTAAAAATACAGCCACTTTATTTCAAGCAATAAAGTGCGAAGCTGATTGATGTGTATGGACTTGGAAGAAACTCTGAAGTACACTACTAAGGATTCAGATAACTTTCATCTGATTCCGTTATTACAGACCTTTGCCCAAAAAAATTGTGTGTTTATGTGACTCTGCATACAGAATGTCACAGAAAAATCACACCATTTTTTAACATGAGCTGCCTGTTTTTAGCAAAGACAGACAGATGGGATGTTGTAGTTTGTAGTTAATATAGTCATGTGCTGTTTGAGGGTTTTACACATGCATTCATGTGTTAGAGTAATAAAATTTTTAAATTGGCACTAAACAGTTTTTTAAAGCCTATGAATTACAAAAAATGAATTAGGTGCAAGAAAACTCAAAAACATTCTAATCCATGTAAGTCTAAATAAAGGCGAGAGGAGCTTGCATATCTCACTGGCAGATGTGCACTGGAAGTGACTCTGGGCTTGTTGGAACACACAGGGAACTTACCATTAAAAAGATAAGGAAGCATACATTGTACAAAAATGAATAATGATGTAAAATATGTATAAAATAAAATAAATAAAAAGATAAGCATTAGTTACTGTGACTAAGGAGACCGGTTCTTACAATAAGAGACTGCAGCACAAATTCATTGTTTACCTCCACAACACTCCTGGGTTTTGAATATAATGTGGATATTTATTTCAACTCATAACTAACTCAATTCTACAATCAAAATATAATGAAAGGCTGATCCTACCAATTCCCATATCACTTCTATAGGCCTCACCATTTATATTATTTGTTCATAATATGCCATCTATATTCACAGGGAAATTCTCACACAAAACCTTTGCAAATATTTTCAAAAAGGATACTTTTATGCTTAAGTACCAGTTTTTCTTAATACTAATAGTTAGAAAGTATCATATGCGTTGTTTCTTCCATGAGAGCAGTGGACACAGATGCAGGCCCCAGGTCAGGGCTGAGATGTGCTATGTCTGAGCTCAAATATGACACTGAAATTACTAAACTTGGAGTTTGAAGAATGTGAGACTCCAATCATTACTGCCTATCGCATTGTGTCAGTTAACGTTTGCTCTATTTCATTTCATCTCCAAATTTTCAGATTTTCTTTATACCACGGCTTTAAAACTGGTTTGCCTAGGAAATAGCCGATGCATTTTTTTTTTTTTTTTTTGTGGAACATTAGTATACAGCACTGTATATGATTTAGGAGTACAGGTTCACACCTTTTCAAACATTTGTTACCACACCAGACTCACCATAGTTATTGAGCACCCTCCTTTATCAAGGTCTAATTCAAACCTGTTGATTCAGAATCTACGGGAGAGATGACTGGGAACATGCATTTTTTAAATGTATTTATTTATATGTATTTTACATCATTGTTCATTTTTGTACAATACTTGCTTTCTCCTTTCAGGTTTTGTCCTGTAAAATTCCCACCAGCAACTCACCTGCGAGCACCATAGTCCCTTATACTCTTCCCTCCCTGCTCCCCTGCAGATTTGATAATTCTCCTTTCCCCTTCCCTGCAGAATGTCTCTGATTTATAGTTGCCTATTAATTTTTTCCTTATTCCTCATTTGGTTCCCCTATATTCCTCCTATATAAAAAAACATTTGATATTTTTCTTTTTCCTCTGACTTATGTCACTGAGCATAATCCCCTCCAGCTCCACCCAAGTTGCTGCAAATGACAGGAGTTTATTTATTTATTTTTTATTGCTGAGTAGTAGTCCATTGTGTATAAATATACCACATCTATTTGATCCAGTCATCTATTTTGGGGCATTTGGGTTTTTTCCATATCTTACCTATTGTAAATAATGCTGCAATAAACAAGGGTGCAGGTATCCTTTTGAAATAATGTTTTTTTGTTGTTGTTGTTCTTTGGGTAGATTCTTAAGAGCTGGGATTACAGCAAACTAAAAAGCTTCTGTACAGTAAAAGAGACATTAACCAAAACAAACACACACTTCTGATGGGGAGAAAAGTTTTACACTCCATATAACTGATAAGGGACTGATCAAAAACATCTACAAAGAGCTTACATGACTCAACAAAACAAAGTAAACAATTCAGTCAAAAAATGGGCAGAAGACCGCAGCCTCTGCAGTGCCAGTTCGATCCCTGGCTGCTCCCCAGCCACCGGAGGAGGGTCCCACATGGCGCGCAGACCTCTCCTGCCGCCCGCTGCTCCCCTCAGCAGTGTACTTCGGTCCTTCTGCCTGCTCTGCTCCCCGCTCTGGCTCTGGTGAATTCTCTCACCCTCCCGCACTTCTGACTGTACTCAGTGCTTGTATAAATAAATAAAAATAAAAATTTCTAAAAAAAAAAAAAAAAACGGGCAGAAGAGCTAAACAGACATTTCTCCAAGGAGGAAATGCAATCGGCCAACAGGTATATGAAAAAAATGTTAGACATCATTTATAATGAGGGAATATAAATCAAAACCACAATGAGATGCTATCTTACAACAGTGAGAATGGGGTGTGTGTGTGTGTGTGTGTGTGTGTGTGTGTATAAAATCAACTAGCAACAACAAATGTTGGCAAGGATGCGGAGAAAATGGAAATGGTGGTCAAGTTCATTCATTCTGTAACTCTGAAAAGAAAAAAAAAAATTAGCTAGAGGGGAGACTAACTGTTGGTGGGAATGAAAACTGGTCCAACCACTACGGAAAGCTGTGTGGAGTTTCCTCAAACTACTAAAAATGGAGCTACCATATGAAGCAGCAGTTCCACTCATAAGAACATGCATTTTTAAATAAGCCCCAAGTGAATAAGCAGCAGGTCTCTAGTCTATCACACCTCCTGAAAAAGCATTTATCAAATATTACAAGTTGCCCGTAAAATGTTTGGCTTGATTTACAACATGTCTTAACAATCATGAAATTTCATATAAAATCTATTTTTTACTTCTATTTAAAAATTTGAAGATTTGGAAATGCCAACATTTTGTATAATGTTTGATTTCTCCCCTCAGAGGTAATCCCCATAAAATTTCACCCCCAATCCAAAGACCTTTCTTAACAGTTTCACTCATTAATTTTACCTGTTAGGAACTCTAGGCTTTGGAATATCCTACACTGACATATAATTTGGTTATTCCATCTTGTAACTCTAATCACAACCTAATAATGGCTGAGCTTTGGTATAGGATTTTTTTAACTATGCCACTGTGTGCTAAATGCTCTAATTACTTAGTTTGATTTATCAAAAAGCCATTGAACTAACTATAATCTTGTCAGGTTGAATAATTGGGAGAGATTTAACTATTGTTTTCAGGGTATTATCAGAATTACAGATGTTATCTGTATTGTCATTTTATCAAGATCTAAGTAACAGTAATTCAATTTCAGTTATCCAAAATAAGAAAAAGTTACTATTAAAAAAATCCTGAAAGGACATTTGTTGTTAATTCTCTTATGATTAAGTCTGATTTCTAGAATAATAAATAAATGATGGAGTAAACATTTCGAGCTAGATCATAAACTTTTTGAAATATTAATTTTGTACTTTCATTCCATTCTTTATAAAATATGTGGTATTTTCTTGGTTTTTCAAAGGAAAAAAAATGACCTTTTTTGCTATTTCCCAATTTTAAATGAGATACAGAGATACAATAAAGTTTAATATTATTATTGTTTTCTAACTGAAACTGTTTAATTTTGGAATGTCATATCTGTTATGTGCTGTCATCATTTATCATTGATTGTTACTTAAAAAGTTGTTCCTTGCCTCCCCAGATAATTTATCTTCTTTTCATGAAACATTTTTATGGTTAGACAACCATGCCTGCTGCTATGGAGTTGAAGTCAGAAGTAGATAGAAAACATGGACCACCTAGTTTTTTTTTTTAATCTTTGTCCCAGATTAAATGACATATATGCTATTGACAGAGGAACACCAATTTAAAAAGTTTGCATACATAAGTGAATTCACAATTATTAGCACATATAATTTGATATTTGTTCCCATGTTATATATTCAGAAACTCTTCACAGAAATCAGAGACCTTGCATTGGGCTTTACCTGCTCTTAATTTAAAAATTATGTCAAAAACATAATGGAGGTCAGAAAGACTTCAAAATCACATTGTCTGACCTTTCATTTTATTCAATCACACAGAGTATTAAGCTGACAGAGCCAGTGCCAAGATCATTAGGTAGAATATTTTCCATTTACTTATCCCACTGAATAATAGTCTCAGGTGATTACATTTAGTAAAATGCCTTTTTTCACCTTATAGCAAACAATACAGTCAGTCCCATCAAAGGCTTATCTGAATATTACAGACTTTTTTTCATGGCTTCTTTAACATGCAACTAAATATATTTATCACAATTTTGGTGCTGAAATATGAATTACCAGTATTTTAATTTTTACATTTTTAACTTCTCTTATTCTGCTTAGATGTAGGGACTTTCTGTAATTTTCTGGTATAATATTGGAGAGGGTCATGGATATATGTATTATTTGATTAGTGATTCATACTGAAAAATAAATCTCCAGACTGAGGAGGTGACATGCTGTTTCCTGCTTAGTGAAAGATAAATTCAAATCATTTGACCCTGCCATAAGTTAATAATCACTTCCTAAGCAGAATAAAAAATCCAAAACATTACTACAGATGGTTTGATTTAATGTCCTAAAAAGGTTGCTGAGAACACACTCTATTATTAGAAATTTTTTTTTGGTGTGATAATAGATAAAATCTTTATTCAAGTAATTGGATGTGTATGGCTGTACCTGTTGTTTTGAATTAGAATAATGAATAACGCTTAATTACTTGTAGACTGGTTTCAGAATATAGAGAAGAAAATACCTGATACAAAATTGTGCATTCTATATATACCAGGATGTTATTAAAAGGCTGGGACCATGAGTGAAAAATGTCTGTGGAGAAGTCGCCTATACTCTTAGGTATGTCCATGTTGTAATAGTTAACATGAATTCATATTTTGAGAACAAGCTACTCTTTTAACGAAGTTTATTTACTTAGTACAGTAAGCATTATCTATGCTAGCTCCTTATGATCTCCACCTCATTGTTTTCACACCATGGTGTAACCGCCTGCATTTAGTACCTGGATTTAGTGATTTACTTCTATCAAAAAGACTTTTTTGTCAGAGGTGATGGGATGTCACTTCCAAGTCTGGGTTACAAGAAGACTGTTGATTCTTCTGTCTTAAGTGCTTACTCACTTTCTATTGGATCATCTGTTCTGGCAGAAACCAATTGCTATGTTATGAGGTTCTGTGGAGAAGCCCACAAGTACCAAGTTTCAGTGAACCAAGTGGCAAAGAACCAAGTTTCAATAACCACAAGTGACCCTACCACACACCATTACCAGCTGAGTCTTTAGATAAGACTGGATTCTAGTCAAATAAAACCTCATGAGAGACCTTGAGCAACAGGCACCCAACTAATCTGGGAATCATATCCCTGATCCATAGAAAATGAGATAATAAATGTGTTATTTTCCATTGCTACATCTTACGGTAACACATTGCTCAGAAATAGATAGAAATAGAAATACAATTATATAGAAATAGATAAGTAATAGGAACAGATAGGAGATACCTATTAAGTCTAATAGTCGATGAATTTCATTTACTGGAAAATGTATTCCTAGGTTGTAAGTAACATTTTTAGATACCATAACAGTAAACAAGACATTCTATAAATACAAAAATTATAGTTTTGGCAAAAAAAAAAAACCTGTGGGGAGCAATGATAAAACTATATTTTAGCAAGAATAAGTAAGAATGACTGCTGTAAATGATTTAACTAGTAGAACCCTATCTTGCTGAACCCAAACATAACTTAAACCCTTGTCCCACGGCATCTTTGTTCAAAAGCTTTGTTTACTGGACAATGACAGGAGTGGCTAGGTAAGAAGATTTATTGAAGTATACTGAATGGACCATCCTATCTCTTATTTAATAAAACTCTTCTCTAGCAGTCACTCTACAGTGAGCGTTCGAATGTAATACTAATATCTTTAAACTAATTGCCTATTTGAAAACGTCCATCCACATGCCTCTTCCCCAAATCTCCTTGTGACCAATTTTCCAATCATGTTGCTCTCAAGTCCATGACAATCTAGTTAGGCATTTAATCACTGTTTATGAATCTCTGTAGACCAGCATTTCTTTTTTTTTTTTTAAATATTTATTTATGTATGCATACAAGAGCCGGGGTACAGGCCAGAGATACTAGGGGTGAAGAGGATTCACCAGAGTCAGAGTGGGGAACAGAACAGGCAGACTGATTGAAATACACTGCTGAGGGAAGCGGCGGGTGAGACAGGAGAGGTCTGCTGCACCATGTGGGTTACTCCCTGGCTGGTCGGGGATCAGACTCATGCTGCAGAGGCTGCAAATTGTTTCATATCGTGGTGCTTAACCCCTTGTGCCACCAGGGAGGCCCCCAGCCAGTATTTCTTTTTATGCAGTAAATGATAACAAATATACTTAAGAACATTCTCAGAAATAATGTTATAGGGTCAAAGTAAATGGCCATTTTTATGACAGTTAGTTGATATTTTTATAGTTATAAAATATTTAACAGCATGTATGTTTGATTATCATTCTATTAATATTTAGTACTTTCAAATTTTTGTTGTGTTTATATATGAAGATAGTCAATAATTTCAACCAATGTTTACTGAAAAATTACTGTGGCAGGTACTATTAAAAATTCCATTGAAAAAAGCCTTTATTACCTTCAAGGCAAAATATCAAGCTTCAATTTTCAATGTTTACCATTGTAGGGTAAATAATTTTCAGGCTTTTCTGCCCTCCGCCATTAGATTGCATGCCTGATGGCGGGCACCTGCATTTTGTTACATTGTTATGTTCAGTTGTATTGTTTACTTCTGTGGACTATGGCTGCAGCATATATATTCACCAAGATAAGCAGAGGCAAAAAAGAGAGAATGCCAGAGAGCCCAGGAGAGTGAAGATTAGCTCGCCTGCCTCCTGGCCCCTGGGAACCCCTGCCTGCCATGTACCTGGTTGCTGCACTACATGTAAAAGCTCAATAAAAGCCTGAAAAAGCCACCAAGTGCTCCAGGACTCTCCTTTACCTGTCTGCTCGGAGCATAGAAAACCAGCTCTGTGCCTTCCTGGTACTACAACCATCATGCATATTATTGTTTTGCTGCAGTTTCCTGCTAGGCCAGGAAGAGTGGGGTCAACTATTCACAACTCTAAAAGACAAAAACTGCCAGCCAAGAATATTCCATCCTGCAAAATTATTGTTCAAATATGAAGGTGGGCCTCCCTGGTGGCGCAAGGGGTTAAGTCTCAACCATAGTCACAGCAGCACCAGTTCGATCCCCAGCCAGGAAGTTACCCACATGGCACAGCAGACCTCTCCTGACTCGCCCGCTGCTCCCTTCAGCAGTGTATTTCAGTCAATCTGCCTGTTCTGTTCCCCACTCTGTCTCTGGTGAGTCCTCTTACCCTCCCACGCATTTGGCCTGTATCCAGTTCTTGTATGCATAAATAAATAAATTTTTAAAAATATATATTAAGGTGAAATGAGGACAGTTTTGAATATTCCCTCTACTTAAAATTATTTTTTTTAAATTAAGGTAACATTGATTTACAATATTGGAAATGATATAGGGGTACAGGATCATCCTTTCAGGTATTACTACATCATACCCACCACCAAGACACTCATAGTCCTCCACCACAGTCCATTATGCACCCTCCCCAATTTGTCTGCCCCCCACACACACACATATACCCATAGAGTAAATTTTACAGTTAGATTTCCAGTTTGTTATTCATTTGGCTTTATCTGATCCTTCGTTTTTGTTTCTTGATATTCTACAAAAAAGTGATATCATCTGGTATTTGCTTTTCTCTTTCTGACTTATTTTACTTATAATTCCCTCTTCAGTTCCACCCAAGTTGTTACAAATGGTAGGTTTATCTTTTTTTTTTTTTTTTGTATTTGAAAGTATTTCATAGTGTATATATACCTTTGCTTCCTAATCCACTCATCTGTCTCTGGGCACTTAGGCCTTTAAAGTTCTAATTAGACATCAAATGTTCAGTTCCTATTTCCTTCCTCATTTTCTCCTTTTCTCTATATACTCTGTGCTTCTCAAGCAAGAAACAAGTTTGTGTCTGTGAAACTTACATATCTACAGTATTTTTTTAAAGATTTATTTTTTATTTATACAGTAGTTGGGGGTCTACAATATTTTACCTTTACAACTGTGGTTAATTAAGACAGAAAGGAAACAGTTTAGAGAAGTTATAGTCGATTAAAAAGAGAACTGGTAGTTGACTAGCAGCAAAATTCTTGGCATTTTCTGTTTGCTCTATAGCTTTAAAATGATCAGTTTTCAAATGTTTTTAGTTGATATTTCTCTCTCTTTCCTTTAATAACTGCGAACAATATTAGGCCGAGTAGGGAAAATAAAACAAAACAAAAAACATCCTTTTTATCCCTTCATGGCAATCTCTGACTAGGTCTCAAAGTAATTTGGATTTTTTATCTGGTCTTCCCTCTGTATGACATATCAGGAATAGGAAAAATTCAGAGACTTTTATACATTCTCCAATTGTTTTATCTAAGTGTTTCAAAACTGTATGTGATGATTAGCTGTCAGTTCAACCAGTTCTAAGATAAGTATAGTTTTTTCCCAAGATTACTTGTACTTGAATTCCTATCTACCTCCTGTTTAAATGTGTATACTTCTCTTAAGAGGAGCTTCCAGTTCCATTAATCTTTTTAATGTACACAAAGGCTGTGCTAATCTTGATTCTAGCTCTCGATGTTACAACAGAACTTTAAGTTCCTCATGTAAAAATTGCCTCCCAAAAGTAGAACACAGTTATTTGGTTTGTCTGCTGCTCAGTTCCACAATTTATTTTAATACTATACAGTCATTCCTTGTATTTATAAAACTATTGATTTTGATGCTTTATAAGTTTTTATCTACCAGTACAGATAAGTTTCATTAATAGCATAAATAACTTTTTCAAAAATATAGACATTGATGACTATTTTGTAGAAACATGACATTAATTCTCAGGCCACCACACATAGGCATTCAGATCTCGTAAACATGTAAACGAGTCGTGGATCTTGACAGTTCTCACTTTTAACAAGTTTCTTGATAATATTACTTATCAGGAAACAATAATCCAAATCACTAACATACTTCATAGTATATTAACCCTTTACCAGTATCAAATTATGAATCTGCGAGACTTTATATCTCACATTTAAGGATTTGAAATATTTTCATTTATAAAAGGTTCAGTTTACTCCTCTTAAATAAGAGTATATGGCAAATACTCCTCCACTCCCATACAGCACACTGCAGATGTATAGGGTAGACACAATGTTCTCTTCCAACCTCTTTATGTGACCAGAAACCGAGACCCATGAAGATGTCCTCTTAAGCATCATAAAATTTCGCAGAATCCTGAACGCTAGATACACATTCCCCAAGACTTGCAAAAAATAAAACTAAGGAAAATGCAACTGCAAATAAGCATTCTATTTCTAATCAGTGTAACTTGCTTCAAATATGTTGACAGACGTGTAGTCTGCACAACATTGAACTTAGAAAAAAATCAGTCTCAGCAGATTAAGCAGTATGTGAAGTCAATACATTTTCTGAACTATTTCAGAGGACCATGCCAAAGGAAAGTTAAATGTGGAAATGAGATATTATGTAATAATATAGTCTGTTTCAGAAGAGATTGCCTTCTAGAGTTTCCATTTTCTGTGATTAAAAACTATGTTTAATAACCACAATTATTTTTCCACTAACTCCTTTCACCTATGAGATTTTTTTTTTTTAAGATTTATTTTTATACAAGAGCTGGGGTACAGGCCAGAGGCATGGGAGAGTGAGAGGATTCACCAGAGACAGAGCAGGGAGCAGAACAAGCAGACAACCAAAATACACTGCTGAGGGGAGCGGTGCATGCCACAGGAGAGCTCTGCCACACCATGTGGGAATCTCCCTGGGTGGCCGGGAATCAAACTGGTGATGTAGAGGCTACAGACTCAACCCGCTGTGCCACCGGGGAGGCCCTCCCCTATGAGATTTTGACAACTATTTCCCTCACCCTTCCAAAAAAGATACTTGTTGGTAACCTAAAATATGAAGTTGGTTAGGGATGACTGTGGAATCCTGTCTGAATCCAAAATAAAAAATATATATATATCAATTCACATAGCAAGTGAATTAATAGTTATTTGAAGTAACAAATTAAGCCTGTGTCTTAACTCCTGATTTGAAGTGAAATGTTTATGCCAAAATTACTGGGGCACACCACATGTTCCTTAGACTCATTTAAATTTTTGAGATCAGAATGAGTTAGTGTTTTGATGGAGCTATCTAAATAATTACTTCATCTGCATTTCACAGGCCATTAATGCAGCTTTTTTCCCCACACTAACCAATTCATCTGTGTATACAACATGAGTTCACCAGGTAATTATCTGCTTTCTAACATGTCCTTTTGTGCAAATGAGGCAGATAAAAGACGTACATATTGTTTTGAGGATTCCTGCTATAATTTTCACCACTTGATAGTCATCTGCCTCTTATTTTCTCAAATTCTTTACCAAAAGAAGTGTAGTCTAGCAACAGATTAATGACATTAACTTTGAAACTTACACAGTACAGGAATCCTTCCCCAAAATAGACAATCTGCAATTCAACAATTACACAAGAAAAACCATACGATATCTCCCCAAATTACTTCCCAACTTATTATTCAGAATTTTGAAGCACAGTTCCATTTTGCTTGCTTCCTTTCATCAGGGACAGTTGTCAGGAATTACACTATGTCTGTATGGGGCAATCTTCTAATATAATTTAGTAGACACTGCTTACTCAGCCAAGAGTCATGGAGTTCAGTTTAGTTGGTTGATCTTAAAAAAATGCTTTAAAATAGAATTTTCTAGAATTCATAAAATTATCTTCAATTTGGAGACATCATTAGCTAGGACTATCTCTTATATTTGAAGCCTAATTATATATTGTTAAAATATACCATATAAAAATAAATAACATATTTATCTATTCTTACATTACCTTTGCCAATTTAAGTAATTTATGCTTTTAAAACTAGCTTTTGGAGTCACCCATTTGCATATGTCTGGGATGAAGGAAGATATATTAAGCATTTGAATAAAGCTGAATTAGAATTAGAATCTGTTTTTAAAATACAATTGTATTTCCCAGGTCCTTGATATTTATAAGACTATATATCAGCATAAGATATTAAATGTATGGAATTTAATTTTAATCTATATTTGGAAATAAGTTTAGCATTCACTGAAGTCATACTTTCAAGAGAAAAACCTGTCTATTTTATACCGGCACATTC
Source organism: Talpa europaea (assembly GCF_964194135.1). Classification (NCBI taxonomy): domain Eukaryota; kingdom Metazoa; phylum Chordata; class Mammalia; order Eulipotyphla; family Talpidae; genus Talpa; species Talpa europaea. The sequence continues at coordinate 71,554,994 of NC_140068.1, forward strand.
AGTTATACTATTTCTTTTTTATCTTTATTTCCTCCTCCTTTCCCTTTCCTTCTTTTTCCTTTTTTATTTTTGAAACGTTTGTAGCAGTGGAACAGGAAGCATCACAGTGGCAAAATAAAGAGCTGGTTGTCCTGGAGACAGGTTTTCTTTTCTCTCTATCTGTAGACATGAACTCTCATTTTAAATGCTAAGGAAAAATACCAGCTTTCCTATATATGTAATTTAAAAAGAATATTTAACTTAAAAAAGATATAACATAAACAAAGGTCTTTCATTTAAAAAACTTAAAAAAATCTTGCACCATCAATTTTATTCCTAGTGAAATAAAATTTTATTGAAAGTATCCCTCTCTGGCTACTTAGGTAATGAAAGCAGTTCAACAGGCCAGCTGCTTAATTTTACTCATATAATGAAAGTAAACAGCTATTTTTCTAGATGATAAATTGCCCTTATTTCTAATAAATTTCAAAACAACAACAGATACTTCTTTTTCTAGCAAACTGCTAGAATCCTAGGTTTTACTTTGTTTTTGCCATCTACATAGTAATAAGTGTCTACATTCCCTTATTACTGACAATTCCAGAAAGTAGCCTGAGTAAAAATTTTCCAGTGCTTTCAAGAGTCATCGAAGTTCAAAGAATAAATCAGAGACAGGCATTAGAAGAGTAGTTAGGAAATAAAATCTTCTAGTGTAGGAAGAAGCCGAGTGGAACTGAATTTCAGATGTGAGGCTTTATAAAGTATAAAGATTATGCAACTTATATTATTTTAGTTTCTTCTGTTTTATTGTGCTTTCAAGACATATATCTCAGCAATCTGTGTAAGTTTCTCTTGAATATTCATTTACTGAAATGTACTCATTTAACAATAAAACAAATTATTATGGAAATTCCTGTTTCTTTGTCACATCTTCTTCAATCAGGCAATTTTTTGTTTCTTTTGTATTTGGTCAACACAGAACCTATCATGTGCCAGGCACTATGATGGGTATGAGAAATATAAGACACACACAATATCTGTCCTCAGGGAGTTTATATTAGTGTGATAGAGGTAGAGAGAAATAAATGAGTACAAATTATGATGAGAGGCATAAAGGAAATAAACTTAGTGTTGAGCTGGAGAACAACAGGGGCCATCTGACTAATTTAGATAAGGAGCTCCATGAAGACTTCTATGAAGAACAACATTTAACTGAGACCTGAAAGTCAAAAAGTGAGAACTGTAAAGAGCAGGAAGAAATGGAAGATAGCATTAGAGAAACAATGCTACTTTGTCTACAGTCATGATTTAGTAGTTTGGATCTTATTTCCAGACATTGACAATTCACTTGAGAATTTTAAATAGGTGAAAGACATGTTCCCATTTATATTTTCAGGATATCACTTGATGGCTGAATAGATAAGTTGCAGAGAGACAAACACGCTTTAGAAGTATTTTTCATGGCACTTGTCAATTCAGTAGCCACTAGTCACAAGCAGTTTAAATGTAATGAATTAAATGTAAACAAATTAAAATTAAATAAGATTTACAATTCAGTTACTCCATAGTCATAGTCACACGTGGCTGTTGGCCACCATGTTGGATAGCACAGGCAGAGGCTACTGCTGTCAGAGAAGGGACAATCTCCTAAACTATGCTGCTCCGCTTCATCATACAAATCTTGCTGGTCTCCATTCTTCAGTTTTTCCACCTTTCTATAGAAGGTGTCAGCTATAGGACCTCCCTGGTGGCGCAGGCGGTTGAGCTCAGCACTGTGAAGCTGTCCACAGCCTCTGCAGTGCCGGTTTGATCCTGGCCGGCTGATGAGGATCCCACACGGTGCTGCAGACCTCTCCGGTTGTGCCCGCTGCTCCCCTCAAAGGTGTATTTCACCACTCTGCCTGTTCTGTTCCCTGCTCTCACTCATGAATCCTCTCACCCTCCCGCGAATAATGTATCCCGGTTCTAGTATGAATAAATAAATAAATCTTTAAAAAGAAAAGATGTCATGGGCCTCCCCTGGTGGTGCAGCGGTTGAGCACTTGGTTGTGAAGCTGCCAGCAGCCTCTGCAGCGCCGGTTCGATCCCCGGCTGCTCCCCGGCCACCAGAGGAGGGTCCCACATGGCGCGCAGACCTCTCCTGCCGCCCGCTGCTCCCCTCAGCAGTGTACTTCGGTTCTTCTGCTTGCTCTGCTCCCTGCTCTGGCTCTGGTGAATTCTCTCACCCTCCCGCGCTTCTGACTGTACCCAGTGCTTGTATAAATAAATAATCTTTTAAAAAAAATAAGATGTCAGCTATAAAATGGCTATTTCCTCATCTTCATTCCTCATCTTATTGATTCTTCTACTTTTGTGAACTCTTCTCTACTCCTTCCCCATTGGCACTTCCCTATTCCCCTTCTTTGTCCAAACAGACTTTCCAAGAAGCCTGCTCTACAACTTCACAGAACAGCTGTAATGACAATTTAAATTCAAAATGCTCATAAATATATTGTTTTCCCCCATCTACTCCCCCGACCCTGCTTATTTATTTATTTTTAATAAAGGGCATTATCAATCGCTTAGTTATCAGCTCACAGTGATCTGCATGCCTTTTTCAGGCAGGTGTTCAATAAGCTGCTTAATCATATATAATCTACCTTCGTAATATGTCTTACTTTTTTTGTTTTGAACATTTCATAGTTAAATCTTTTCGAGGCTATTATTATAATTTCCCCAATAAAATTTATTCCAAAACAGCGCTGGTGGATTAACTGTATTCTTGCAATCAAGGTCTTCAAGGTTGCATGCTGTTTCCCCAGCACGTCTATGAAACCTAACGTTGGATTTCCAATATTACTCTTACCTAGTCTTTTTCATAGATTGTCAGCTGTTCGAGGAATCTGTCCCATGCATTTCATCCTCAAACTGCTCATGTTATCCCATTTTGACCTGTTTACCATTGTCCGATTATGACTGTCCAAATTCCCTCTAAGGCTCATCATAGTGTTACTGGCTTTCTGAAGTTGTTATTTTGATTCAAAACTTGGTATTTTCCCCAATTCCCTGTGCATCTTTTTAATGTCTTTTGTTTCTGGAGTTTATGATTTTCACTCTGCATGACAAGATTTATTAGCATCTTATAACTGGCTATCTTCTTAGAGATTGAAGAATAGTGTGTACATATTCATATACTAGGAACATCTAGCATTTATATTTACTTGAATAAGGTAAAATAAACAATATTCCTAAATTCATTATAGATTTTATTGGGGCTATAAAGAAATACCCTGCCTTGACTTATTTATGGATCAAAGTAAGTCTAATGTCCTTGTAAAGATTACTGAGATAAAGTGTAATAATGTCCCTTTAAAAAAAGTGTGGGACCTCCCTGGTGGCGCAAGGGGTTAGGACGCAACCTATGAAACTACTCTCAGCCATTGCAGCACGAGTTCGATCCCAGCAGGCCAGGGAGCAACCCACATGGCGCAGCAGACCTCTCCTGACTCACCCACTGCTCCCCTCATCAGTGTACTTCAGTCAGTCTGCCTGTTATGCTTCCCACTCTGTCTCTGGTGAATCCTCTCACCCTCCACACCTCTGGCCTGTATCCCAGTTCTTGTATGCATAAATAAATAAATCTTTTAAATAAAGTGAGGGTAAAAAATAAATAAATAAAAATAAATTTTAAAAATTTTAATAAATTTTAAAATTTAAAAAATAAATTTTAAAAATACTGAGATCTAAAGTCTTCAGTTCTTTTGGAGTCACTCTGATATATCGCTTTTACCTGTGAAAAGAAGCATACAGGTTTTGTTTTGTCAGGGAAAAAGCATTAGCTAAGATGAATTGAATATCATGTGTGAAATTGTCAGTAATTGTAACTTACCTATAAATGAACCCCTGCCAACATTTCGATTCTAAAATTCTTTGGTCCAAGATGAATGCTTGAGAGTATAAGTCATGATTTGCTCTTGGATACTTAGCAAAGTTCCCTTGCTAGGCAGCATATAGGATGGAGAAAAGATAGACTGACATCCTGACTGTGTCTTCTTGTTTCCTCAGGACTTTTTTTTTTTTTAAAGATTTATTTATTTATACATACAAGAGCTGGGGTGCAGGCTATAGACGCGGGGGTGGGGAGTGAGAGGATTCACTGGAGACAGATTGGGGAGCAGAACAGGCAGACTGAATGAAACACACTGCTGAGGGGAGCAGCAGGAAAAACAGGAGAGGTCTGCTTCACCATGTGGGTTGCTCCCTGGCTGGCCAGGGATCGAACTAATGCTGCAGAGGCTGCAGTTTGCTTCATAGAGCGCCACCAGGGAGGCCCTCCTCAGGACTTTTATTGAAATGAGGGATTTTAAGAAGAAAATACCTCAATGTAAATCAGAAAATATTACTAAATCTTATTTGAATATACTTTTGGAAAAATACATTAAAATATTTTTAAATTATTAATTAGTATAACATCATTATGTATATAATTAGTACAAATGTAATGATTACTACTTAATCTATTTAAATTATATATAACTACATTTATAAAATATATTTGTAGATACAAAGAAATATACAAATTGTACTGCATTTGGTTTAATCTTGTAAATGTGACAGATATATCCCATGTTTCATGTTCATTGCTATTAATTTAGATGTCAGAAATACTTATTTGGTATCAGTTTGGAACAAGAAGCAGGAGATAGTTTAAACTATGAATATCCCATATTCATGCCTCCCTTAAATGCTGCCATATGTGCTCATAGTCTTAGGTTGATTAGCCTTCAGTAAAAGTCCAGGATTCAAATATGGATATCACTATTGGAAGAACTGTTTTACTAAGATGCTCTTTTTTATTTACTTATAACTTAAATCATAAAAATCAATATGCTGAGCTCAAATGAATTCTCAATTGCAACATTTGCATAAGCAAAATTATGTCTATGTCTAATGCCTACATGTCATTAGTTATTCTAACAAAACATTTTGTTAAAATACCTGCTTTTACCTTTGAGTCATTTCTAATATTTTAAAAAGTCATTGTGCCTGAAAGCAAATTTGTTAATAAACACAACTTTAGTGTTTCCTACTTTCTACCCATTTGAACCAATTAATGACTTTGATGTTAACCGTGAAATATTTATTCAATAAGAAAATAAGGAAGAAATATAAAATTTGCAAAAACTCCTTGCACATGAGAAGAACCCAGCACATTCTTGTCTCAGGGCCTCCCCATTTGCTGTTCTCTAAGCCTTAATGCTGTTGACTCTAGATACCTGCAGACTTATCCAAAGACATCCAAATTGCTCAAATGCAATTTCCTAAAATTGATCATCAGACCATCTATGCATTAATAATGGTCTCCATCTATCTCCTTGCTTCCTTTATTTTTCTTCTTCATAGTATTTATCATTACCCCTCACTACATTATATAACTGTTTGCAATTTATTATCAATCGCTCTCATTAGAGTCTAAGTAGAGAAGAGGAGCTTTGTTCTTCGTCATGTATCCAACATCCAAAATACACATTCATTTGACACCTGAGAAATACTGATGATAAACATCAATTGAATAATGTGACCAAAATAATTTATCCTATCGACATTCATTTTGATATAAAAATTTTATACTCATGAATGAATTAAATTGTTAATTATGAAATAAAACATTTCATACTCTACTACTATGCATCTTATTCCTAATACATGAAAAATATTAAACTGCATTAATAAACTACTTTTGTCACTGACCTTCCCTTGCATATATTTGAGAAGTATGGTTATCACTTCTTTGCAGAAATACTTTCCTCTTACCCTTTCTCGTTTCCTCTGTTCTCACCAGATTGGCCCAAGAACATCCTAACAATTTGACCTCACACTGTCAATCTCAAATTGTTCCTCTGCTCCCAAATTTTCCACTTCTCTATCTATGAGGTTAAGTTTTCTCAATTTGTAAGTAATTAAGATTTTGTGTCAGAATCTGAAAGTCACTATTTTAGCAAGTAGTAAGGACGACATTTGGAAAGGACACATCAACACTGAAAGGCTAAAAATTCATCAAGCGTGTATGCAGATTTCAATTTTTCTGATTATTTACACCAGCTATGACATTTTCCACTTTGTTGACAATGGTGTAAAAACTTCCTTTAGGTAACAGTGTGGGGACACCAGTAAATTCTGTTTTTTACAATAATGCCTCTTTTCATATACTTTAGGTATCTGTACAAAGATATCCCCATTAGACAACAGTCTAAAATAACAAATAGTAAAATAAATTATATTCTATCATGTTGATAAATACCTTCATTTCTATTCATTTTAATTAACACAAATATTGAATAAAGAATTTAATACAATTATCACTATTAATGTTAAACAATACTACATGATTTGTATATTGATTTTTTTGCTATGATACAGAAAATTAATTTGCAATAAAGAAATCATCACTCCCATTACTTCAATAACTTTAAAGTAATGGATTCAACTGATAATCATGAAAGAATATTTCAGAAAGTGGTTTGAACACTGATGGAAAATGAGCAGATTATGAACAGGCAGTTCAAAAAGGAAAAACACCAATGTCTCCCCAAAAAGAAGAATTCAACAATAATGTTTTTCTGTAAGTAATCCTGAAATGCAAGTTAAAATCCTAAGCTATCTGTTCTAGCAAATATGCTATCCACCATTTCACTGCTGACGGAATGAGGGGATGCCAGAATTTGACAACAGTGAAGATAAAGGCGTTCTCACCTAATACCACACAAGTGGAAGTTTAGGCTAAAAATAGATAGCATTTCTAATGTAAGCTATATATTGTATAGCTTATATAGCGTCATGCCTCAGTTTTCCTTTAATTCCATATACAAACAATTATCCAGTCCTGTCTTTTCTTTCTTTCTTTTTTTAACTTTTATTTGCTCTTTAAAAAAAAAAAAAAAGACTCCTCCATTTTCATATGCATCTCTCCAACCTTTATTAACAGCCTATTCTGGCTCTAGGTTGCTAAATTTGACAACCATTCTTCTCTCCAATCTCTTTGTTAAGGGTCTCACTGGATAATTTTTTTAAGATTTATGTATTTATACATCCAAGAAGTGGGGTACAGGCCAGAGGTGCAGGGCGGGGATGACAGGATTCACCAGAGAGAGTGGGGAGCAGAACAGGCAGAGCCACTGAAACACACTGCTGAGGGGAGCAGCTGGTGAGGCAGGAGGCATGATCTACTGTACCATGTGGGTTAACTACCTGGCCAGGAATAGAACTCATGCTGCAGTGGCTGGAGATAGCTTGATAGTGCTGTCTTTGACCCCTGAGCCACCAGGGAGGCCCTCACGGGATACTTTTGACATGTAAATTTGATTCTAGTATTTCCTACTTCACCAACCTATAGGCCATTATATAATGAAGTACAAATTCGGAAGTCTGGCATTCCATCTTCTTTGCAATCCAACTGCCCTATTTCTGATTATTTTAACATCTCAACCACCCCAAAATAATCCCCTCCTGTAATCTTCATTATGATAGTCCTGAGATGCCACAAAACCTTTCAGGCTATCTAAATTTGCCTGGTTTTGCAAGATTTCAAAAGAATTCCTTGACGACTACATAACTCTGCCAAATTGGTCTTTACTCACTTGATTAATCAATTTACATTAACTGCATATTGTTGTTTCTATGTTATTTTCCTGAACAGTTATTTGAGTCACCTATGATTAAATTTTCATATGCTCATGTCTTTTCTATCCAACTAGATGACACTGTCTGAGATTAGGCCCTGGAATAAAGACCAGTGCTCTTCAAGTTGGGGTAGGAGGACTCCTGGGAGGAATATGAAATCTAAGGAAAATTTTCAGATGTTCAAAACCCATCATACACTTATCTAAAGTTATCTCCTTGAGAGGCAAATCTTCACTAACGAAACAAGCAAATCTTTACAATACCAGGGGGAAAAAGTCAAACCTCTCACCCATCTAGAAGTGTATCGTTTGTGCACTGTTCATCTTCCCTTCCATACCTCTATCTCTCCAAGTCTGTCTGTCTCTGATTTTCATTGTATTTAAGATAATAGCCTATCCTGGCCTCACATGTCCCATGATTCAGTTACTGTCCTCTTTCTTCAATCTTACCTCAGGTGAAGTAGAGAGCCCCAGCAATTTCACACCTCAGGGCTTCCCTAGGAGCACTGTCCTCTGCCTGGAATACTGGGATCTGCTTCACTCCTTACCTGAACTTTCTTACCCTTCAGCTTTCAGCTTAATTCTCTCACTCTCTCAGACAGACAAGTCCTAACTCTCAATCTAATTTAGGTTCTTCTTATTATTGTCTCCCCTGACACCCTCCACAATGTCTTTGCAACACTTATCACAATTTCTATTTGTATACTAGTGTGATTCTATTTATTTATTCTTATTATTATTCTATTTATGTGGGATTATGTAATGCTACACCCTGAGCAATGTAGACTGTGTTTGTTTTGTCCTCTCCTCTACCTCTGTGCCTAGCAAGGTTCCTGGCTTAGAGAAATGCTCTAAAATTATCTGCTAAAAAAGTTAGTGCGGGGCCTCCCCGGTGGCACAGCGGTTGAGCGCTGGGTTGCGAGGCTGCCACAGCCTCTGCAGCGCCCGCAGCCTCTGCAGCGCCGGTTCGATCCCCAGCTGCTCCCCGGCCACCGAAGGAGGGTCCCACATGACGCGCAGACCTCTCCTGCCGCCTGCTGCTCCCCTCAGCAGTGTACTTCGGTCCTTATGCCTGCTCTGCTCCCCACTCTGGCTCTGGTGGATTCTCTCACCCTCCTGCGCTTCTGACTGTACCCAGTGCTTGTGTAAATAAATAAATAAATATTAAAAAAAAAAAAAGTGAGTGCGGCAAGGTCTAGAATGATTTTAAAACTCTACCTATTTTATATTATTTTGATGAAACTTGAACAGCATGCAATCCACAGCAGTGATCTCATTTTAGAAATGGAGAAGTTTGGCTCCCACATTTTGTGAGGGCTGGACAAAGCCGGGACAAAAACTGAGCTCTCACAGATACCATCGAATTCTCTTTTAATTCTGCCATTCTTATTCAAAATATGTCACTAAACAAATATCCATCGACAGAAAACCTATTTAGGCAGAAAGCTTAGCTTCTTGTTTGAGTTCATGCCTCATTAATTTTAATTTTAATTAGATAAATGAGATGTATATAGTTTTAAATCTCTTTTGCCTCAGTATCTCCATCTGTATAATACAATGGTTCTTCACAAAAGCAGGTTAGTGGGTTTATCAGAAGAACAGATTATATCACATTTCTTTTTAACGTTAGTACTAAATAATGGCCTTGATCTGTCTTTTAATCACTTACCTAAAAGAAGGATAAAAAAATATAACAGTCAATTAAGAATTAAGGCTAATGAAATGCTTAAGAAAACCAATCCCTCTTATGTGCCTTTCTACACGAGCAGTTTCATAGAGCAACTCATGAAGACAAATTGGCCATCATCAGCATTTTCTTATTCTGCAGGCTACTTCCTCACATCTGGCTAATAAAACCTGTAACAGAAGCAGCAGTTATTGGGATTATGTGTTTACCATACTGGTCTTCCAGGGAAGTAAACATTAGGTGCCTTTTTAGAATCGTATCATTTAAAATAAAAGGTTTTTATAGGTGTTGTATAAACTTGTCCATGTAAAGGTAACCATTTATCACAGAAAATATCTGAAGTAATTTGTATAAACTACCATAGTTGAGGTTTTGTAATTTACAGGGCAAAGGAGGAGCATGCGGCCACTAAAATGAAAGAGAGTGAGATCATCCACAGAGTCAGCTTCAATTTAGGGAGAAAATTATATGGGATATTATCACAGAATAGAACAAGAAGAGACACTGTGAAAGAAGAATTCTTTCAGGAATTTTGAAATATTTTTTTTTTAAATCACACCAAAGCATTCTCATTCCACTGTCTGTTTAATATAATAAAATGGAAATTATCCATAGCTCTTCAAATAGAAGAACAGTAGCGCATTTACATGGAAAACTCCAACAGGAAATGAGAGCTTCAGTATCCTGTGGCTTAAATGTTGTAAGTGAAAGTATAATAACTATTATTTGTATGCAAACTACATATATTACCAATATTGAATCACTACTTCAAAAGATTTTTTGAAATACCTCAGGACTCGACAATCTAAATATATTTTTTTCCTGAGGTAATAGAGCAATTACTGATAATATCCATAATTTTCTGTGGAAATAAGATCCATATTATGTCCTGGGTTTAGAAAAAGCATTAGAGGAATATTTATAAAATGAATGGGAACGTAACATTTCTAAGTCAAAGTCAAATAACCTTTAAGAGAACATTAAAGGTTGCTAATGGATCTAGTTTATCAACACCTCAGAGGATACAATAGTGTACATAAAAGGATTCATAGATTTCGCATAAGCAATTAGGAATGGATTATTATAATCACAGACCTGTGTACACAAAATCGGGATGTAACTTGCCTAACAAAATGAAAACTATAATTATGATAATATTTAAATATACATCAAATATTTTGTTGATTTCAGAATGGCACAGATAAATATAATACTTTTTTACTACTTTAAACTGAAACAGCATAAAGGAAATAGTCATGTTTTATTCATTTATCAGAAAAGCTAATTAAAAGCTAGCTATTAAAAGAGATACAGCTTTGTGTTCTAACCACTTGTCAAAATGTTCCACAATGATATGTAACCTCAGCGAGACTCTCTGATTTCTGATCTCTGAAATCAAATCCCCATGACTATTTGTTCATAAGTACTCATTTTGGCTTCTGTAATGTTGCCTTATAACTGAATCTATGGCATGACTTACCCCCAGATGCCTACAGGAACTAAATGGAGAGCTACACAAAAAGAAGCAGTATGCCACTGCCAGCTTTGTGTTGCACAATGTAGAGTCTTGCACACCAATGTTCACTCAGTACAATATACAGAACTGAACATAGATCACCTATTGAACGTTTACCACCTGATCACCTCATGTGCCAGCAGTGTGCCAAGCACTTAATAAAGTACATGCCATCTTTGCCCTTGTGAAGCTAAACAAGAACGCAAGTCAAAATGTAATTTCAATAATATGGGCAAGTGGCATGATACATGAAGAGAGGACGCCATGATGTTGAGGGTGAACTGTTAGGCAGTCAGGGAAGTCTTTTTGAAGGAAGACATGATGGCAAACTGGGCCCTGATGAGTGAGCAGGATCTAGGTAGGTAGAAGTAGTGTTTAACAAAAACGATACCATATTAGTAGAGCTAAAAGAAATACAAAGCAACAGGATATGAGAGTGTAGAATAAATTTCTCAGAGGAAGATGGAGGGATGGGCCTGGATGAAGTCTTAAAGAAACTTGTAACACATACTGATAAAGGCAAAGACACTGAAAAGGTTGAATAGTAGAGGGGGACATAGTAGCTTGGCTTTTGAGAAAAAATACCTTGTAACATAGAGAAAAGATGACATGAGGCAAGACTTGCGTTTGACGTAAAACTATGAGTTTAACACAATATATGTAAAAATAAACATATAATTGTTAGTATTGCTTTGAAATAACATTAGGAAGAATGGTACTTTAAAAACTGGGCTATCATGATATTAAGCTATTTGCCCCAGACCAATTCACATGCATTACATATCATCTGAGTAGCTCTCCTAGTGCCTGGCACTTCCGTGGTTTAGAGACAACAATTATTTCTATTCAAAGTTTCCAATCAATATGTATAAATTTCAATGTCTCACAATATTGATGTTTATAGTACTGCACTTTTTAAAAATATTTATTTATTTATACAAGAACCTGGGTACAGGCCAGATGTGTGGGAGGGTGAGAGGATGCACTAGAGACAGAGTGGGGAGCAGAACAGGCATACTGACTGAAATACACTGCTGAGGGAAGCAGCAGGCAACACAGGCGAGGTCTGCCGTGCCATGTGGGCATTTCCCCGGCCGGCAGGGATCGAACCCGTGCTGCAGAAGCCGGCGGACAGCCTCACAGCGCTGTGTTCAACCCTCTGCACCACCGGGGAGGCCCTATAGTACTGAACTTTTAATCAGCTTTATACTTCTGTTTTTAAGGAACTATATTTTTATGAAAAAAAGTGAAACAGCAACAATAGTGCCTAGAATATGATAGGCAGCCAATATTTGCAGAAGGAATATATGAATGAACTATATTTATTTATTTCAGGGGGTGATAACTCTCATGATTTTCTTTTTCCTATAAGTGTCCTATGGAAAAAATGCCCACCATGCATTTGAGCTACAAAGTCTCCTTGGTGCTTTCTTTAATGGTTTCCTTACAGAGTGCAAACCTCTGGGAAGCACTGACTCAGTAGTTAATTACACGGTAGTGTGAATTGGGAAAGCTTCATGATGTCCTCAGGATTCACGGGATATCTAGCTAACCTGAAACAATAAGATTGTTGCCAGGGATGCATTGGGAGGGTGGGGCAACAAAAATTAATTTAATGCAATAGATGCTTGCTTGTAAGAATTTTTTTAAGATTTATTTATACAAGAACCGGGGTACAGGCCAGATGCGTGGGCAGGTAAGAGGATTCACCTGAGACAGAGCAGGGAACAGAACAGGCAGACTGACAAACACACTGCTGAGGGGAGCAGTAGGCAAGACAGGAGAGGTCTGCCATGCCATGTGGGACCCTTGCAGGCCGGCCCGGATCAAACCAGCGCTGCAGAGGCTGCGGAGAACTTCACAGCACAGCACTCAACCACCAGTGCCATCAGGGGTGGCCCAACTGTAAGAATTTTATACTTAAGAGGAAAAAGTCTGACCTAGGTGTCCTTTGTTAAAGTGGCATATAATTTTATAGGAAGCAGGATGCTATTCATATGAAAGAGATGACACAGGCCAACTTCGACACCACAACTGATTGCCCTGACTGGCTTCCGTCTCAAGAGTCATCACATGGGCTGAGCTTCTGTTTCCACATCACATAATGTTGAGTTTTAAGACAGTATCCCATTAGTTCTCCCCTCATCTGCAATCAGTGACTGTGCTATTTTGGAAAACAAAGGTCAGGATCTTTAGCATACCAAACCTTCTAATAAAACAATGTTCCCTGATGGAGAAATAACTGTTAGATACAGTTTCAAGCAGTGGTATCATATCTAACTTGCACAATGCCATTTTATAGAAATTGGTTTACATCTCTCAGTTTGTTAGGCAATCATATAGACAAACATGCTTTGAACTTAACTGCCCTGGGTCAAAGTATCAGTGGAAGGAGTGAAAAATGCCAATAACTGTTTTGGCTCTTAAGTCCCAAAGTTTACTGAATATAAGATCAACTGATGCCCTGAAATGACTTGGATGGTGCATGAACTAAAATTTGTATGAAGTCAGTTCACAGTTTAAATTCAGAAAAGATGCACAATGAAATGCTGATTACTTCTCTCATCACTCTACTGATATATTTTAGTATCTATGTGAAGTACAACAGAAAACCAAAGATTTTGAGTTCAAGTTTCTTTTAAAATTTGGAAATTGAAGATTGGTAGAAAAAGAAATATTATCACAAGAAAGCAAATAACTGAATGATGAGATATTAAGAGAGCCATCCACCTAGCTGTATTTACACCTCTCTATTCTCACCCTCCTCCACCCCACAGGCCATTCTTTAATCTTGAAAGAAGTTGTCTAAGAAGAAAACTAAATAAGTTTAGCTTAGATGAACCTGAAAACATACTAATAGGTTTTTGTTTTAAAGGAACATATATATATATATATATATATATATATATATATGAAATTTAGATTTTCTGTCACTCAAACTTTAGAAATTAAGTCCAATAATTTTAATGATCTTCAACAAAAAGTTGTTATTTATTTCATAACCATTACATGAAAACAATCAAGTTGCAAGTTTTGTGAACTCATATCTCGTTTAAGCCAGGACAGTATCACATGCTCATCTTGCTGAATAGGAAACTGAGTTTTATACCAAACACTATAGTTCTACAGCAATTAGAGTTAAATCAGATTTAGAGCAAATTTGAATATTCTATTTCAAATCCCCCCAATGCAGAGGATACTGGCTTCTGTCATCATTTCCCTTTTCAAAAAATTATATCTACATAGAACTCTTGCAAGTTACATCTTTTGAAATCATCTGAGCTATACCTTTTATTATGCCAATAAATAAAGTTGATGACTACTACAAAAGTTTTATCATAAAACTATTTTAAAGATAGTAGAAAAGCAACTTTAGAATTTGTGATGACATAGTAGTATATGCCAAAAATATGTATTACACTCTAATTTTGTTTGATTTCATTTAATTGGTTTATTTCCATTACTAGCTTAGTCACAATAGTTGATTTAAGGGCTATGATATCATAAACCATCCATCTTATTTTTATTTCTGCTTTCCTCTCTCTGGTTCTGTCTCTCTTTTTCTCTCTCTTTTTTCCTCTTTCTTCCAGCCTCTCAATCATCATGCCTTCTCATAGCATAAAATAGTCTATTATTTAAATTTTACAGATAATTTGGTGGTTATCTGTTACTTTAATTGTTTGGAATAAAAATCAAACTCATTCTTCTTGTCAAACTTCTCATATTTCCTCTGAGGAACCACATTTACTCTTGCTTTAGTCTATATGGTTTGGATGAAGTTGATGCCAACAGTCCTCTGGAAGGGTCTGAGACCCCAGCACATCCAATTAGAGCATGCTTCATCAACATGATAAATGCAGGGATGGGGCTGCAACTCAGATTGAATGAAAGCTCTTGCTGCAACTTCCAGTGAAATCACTGGAAAGATACATGCTTAAGGTGTTTCTGCTAGGGATGCTCATCAGGAATGGTGGAAGTTTCCTTTGCCACCAATTGGAAGAGATTAACTGAGCATGAAGCCAACAGTTAACAATGCAAAGAAGAGAGATGGACAGTTAGAATTCTGATGTCACTATTTGGGCACCACATCTATTCATCCATCTCCTTGAAGTTTCAATTAAAGAATAATTTCTCTTGCTTAAACCATTTTGAATATCTCAGGCAAAAGAAAAAAATTCTGACAAAAACTGAAGTATTCACTGAATACACCAAGTACCGAGTGTCCTGAATTCACTGAAACTGCGCACATCTCCTAACATAAATTAATGGGCTATTCATTCCCCCATGTTTGGATTTTTAGGTACCCTCCAAATATTCATTAACATAAATAGCACAGAAATGAATACCTAAAGCATGAAGCATTTTCTATAGTTAGGATTATGACTCTAATTATATTTAGAAGATTACTGGATAAGAGAATTGTTTTTACCACTTATGCCAATAATCAATGGAAGTCATTCCAAACACTTAACTTCAACAAAATCATTTGATATTTTAGACACACAAAATTAACAGATACAGGGTCAGGCTCAGCTATATATAAAAAAATTTAGATATTTGAAATTTCGTGTCTCTCCTATACTAAAGAAATAAGCTCTTAATAAAAGCCTCTAAAATCAAACCAGGGTAAAAAAATATTGTAAACTTTTTCCAATAAAGCATAAGGATTGAAGAAAGAAAAAAAAAAGAACTGTTATGAAAAACTTACCATAAAAGATTTTCTTGGACATATCAGCATCTAAATAATTTAGAGTTTTAATATAATGAAAAGCTACATTGCTACAAAAAAATTGTAGTCATTATGAAATGGCTGGCTAACATGACCTTGTGTAAAAACTCAAATTTATTTAAATATCAAAGATTCTAGTCATTAGTTTATCTCTTAATGAAGCTAGTCATGTACAGTTTGATCTTGATTAGGTAGTTGAATAGGTGATATAAAATTACTTGACCCCAATTTTTGAAAAAGAAAACAAGATTGGAGTGATAGGTCAGATCAACTGAGTTCTCAATTGTACAAGAAAATTTACCTTTTGTCATGATTATTCCAAATAGCAGCTAAGATGGACTATTAATCAGAATCCTTGTTATAAATGAGCTTTAAACTGTACTTCTCCCTTTCATCTCTCACTATACATTAATGTAAAGTACTTTTAAACCCATGAATTGCAAGAAGGAATTTTCCTTTTATCTTTTATACTTCAGAAGGAATTTTCAGATCAGTCTAATTAGCCAATATTCATTAACATTAGAGATATACTGGGAACAAAGAGGCCTAAGGAATTTCCATTTAGAAGGCCCTCTGTCTAGTGAAAGCATAAGCAGTGAACATACATCAGTTAAAACAAGTTTGGGGATTTGATGGGAGTAATGTGTCATATGTGGATAGGACTACATTTTAGTATTGCAAATTATGAGACTACATTATGGTTACATGAGATTGTTTTTCATCTAAATGAAAAATATTAAAATTCTAAATCCTGTCTCTTGAACATACACATCATTCTCAATCATTTTTTCCTAAATGGTGGCAATTTTCTAAATATAACTTCTCAAATGCTGCCACCTGAAGGTTAAAGTTGGGTACCACTTAATAATGTCCAGAAACAAAAAAAGGACAGCACCTGAAGATTCACAAAACCTAATAATCGCATCATAATCCAAACTAAGTTACATACATATTTCTCTCTCCGAATATTTCTCAAGATAAAAATAGAGGTTAACTATTAAATGAATAATAAAATATTTTCTCAATAATCTTAAAGTCAAAAATCAAGAATTAGTTATGTGTGTGCCAAAATAACATTAATACTTCCATTAATAAGAAAAATAAAAAAATATGTTTTTTTTAATTTTTTCACTTTTTTAATAGATGTATTTATTTATTTATGCATAGAAGAGCTGGGGTGTAAGCCAGAGGTGCAGGCTGGGGTCTGTGTGAGAGGATTCACCAGAGACAGAGTAGGGAGCAGAATAGGCATTTTGACTGAAATACACTGCTGAGGGGAACAGCGGGCGAGACAGGAGAGGTCAGCTCCCTAGCTGGGATCGAACTCAGGCCTCAGTGGTGCTAGTGTGATAGCACTGAGACTTAATCCCTGACTCTACCAGGGAGGCCACAAAAATACGTTTTATAGGACATTTTACAAATTGAAAGGTTTGGAACATTTATTTTCTGATTAACGTTAAGATACAGCTACAAGAGCCTTATTTTTATGCAATGCATTAAGGACTGGGTACTGATTACTCTATTTTAGAAGAAGGTCAATAGAAAGCATTCATGAAAGCTACTTAAAACCACCAATAAAGAGCCAACTTGGCCAAGTAAAAAATACTGAATACACTGAGCATGAAAATATTTTGCAAAAAGTAAATGCCAAGGAAGATCCAAATCATCAGGGTATATCTATAGAAAGGTGATACTTCAATGTAACTGCTAACTTATTTAATGTTTTGTGATGTTGCTTATAATAACCTATAGGAAGTATATACATTGCATTATAATTTTTCTAAATTTATATAATGCTATATGTCAATTTTATCTCAATAAAGGTGAAAAATGAATTATATGAACTTAAAAATTACATTAAACACAAAAGTTTAAAAATGCGCAATAGTCATTTTGCAATGTTTATTCATTACTGTCCATAAATAATACCAATATCAGGAACATCCTAATATTCTATATAACAAAAATGTATTTAAGATAAAGAATAAATTTAATTCTCTGGACGAAAAAATTACCTACCCTTTGGCGTAATCTAAATCCCTTTGGTATGCCTACATATTCACCAAAACACTCCAGTAATAATTTCAAGTGCCTGGCACTTTCTATGAAGGCATTACCTAGTGACACCTTTCAGAAAAAAAAAAAAAGACAAAGAAAATTGCTTTGTCTTTTATACCCTTCTCTTAGGAGTTCAATTATGATAGTCTTGGTAATCTACGCCTGATCATCTCTTGCAGACAGTTAGTCCAGTTTTAGAACTCAAAGGGTTCTGCAGACCCCATCAAGACATAAAGCTCATGAGGGAGCCCTTTATAAAATAGCAGTTTGCCTTTTGTGATATCTTTTAAGTTGTAATTCATCTTGTGTGTGATTCATCTGGAATATGTCTATAGTAATCACTAGACAGGAAACTCTTTAAAAGCAGGGACTGTCTGGTCCATTCAACCTCTAAAATCATCGCTGGCATAAAATATATGCACATTCATTTATTGAATGAATAAGTGAACTGTTCATAATTAAAAATAAAGATTACATAGCTGTTATTAAACTAGATATAAATGCAAATCTTTCAAATGTAAAATTTAAAAAAAATGTTATCCAAAATAACTTCCATTATATTTCCTTCTAGTTATGATTTAGCAATGAACAGAAAACATTAACAAATTAATTTTAGCACATATAGTATGGACAATGACAACAGCATTGGTAACTGTACTGGACATGTATGGTCCATAGTAATAAACTTTCTTCTTTTATTCTTCCGATTTTTTTTTTATTTAAAATATTGTATAATACATTTTTTCAGAAAAATTTTAACAACAAAATCATTTACTTGAAATGAGGTAATTTGTTTATTTTTAATTTTTGATGTGCTTAAAATGTGCTTAAATGTGCTTAAAACATAGGAAATATTTATAATACTTGAACACTTTATTATAAATGTTCTTTCTTTTTTTTTTAAAGATTCATTTTATTCATTTATGCATTGAAGAACTGGGATGTAGGCCAGAGGTGCGGGGAGTGAGAGGATTCACCAGAGACAGAGCTGGGAGCACAGCAGGCGGATCTACTGAAATACACTGCTGAGTAGTACAGCCGGTGAGACAGGAGCTATTTGCTGTGCCATGTGGGTCAGCTCCCAGGCCAGGGATTGAATTCAGGCAACAGAGGTGATACCATGATAGAATTGAGGCTTTAACCCTTGCACCACCAAGGAGGCCCATACTTGAACACTCTGGAGCCCAGAATACAGGGACTCATATCCCACCTTTCTGTATACTTTAAGAAGGCACACAGTTTTCTTAGTCCTTGAAATGACATTAAATGAAATAAGATGATAAGAATAAGAATGCAATAGCATAATGACCAAAACAAAATAAGTGCTCAGTAAATGACTGAGGAAGAACAAAGAAGACTATGGAAGAGTCTGCTAGAAGAACTGAGCTGTTTTTTATACTTCTAGGTGCACATGTGCTTTTAGATGTGATCTTTAGACCAAGTCATTAATTTGGGGAAACCACTTGTTCTATGTGCTAGCTTATTTTCATACTTGCAAATTAACCTTAGAAATATATCAGTCGAGGGCCTCCCCCGTGGCCCAGCGGTTGAGCGCTGGGTTGCGAAGCTGCCCGCAGCCTCTGCAGCTCCAGTTCGATCCCTGGCCACAGGACAACGGTCCCACATGGCACGCAGACCTCTCCTGCCGCCCGCTGCTCCCCTCAGCAGTGTACTTCGTCAGTCTGCCTGTTAGGTTCCCCGCTCTGGCTCTGGTGAATTCTCTCACCCTCCCGCACCTCTGACTGTACCCAGTGTTTGTATAAATAAATAAATCTTAAAAAAAAAAAGTTGTTTTTTTTTAAAAAAAGGAATAAAAAGAAATGTATCAGTTGATTTAGTCAAGTATTGCTAAGAATGAGAACTAAGACACATGTTCCTTGCATGGCTTTGCTTGGTAAAAACATAAAGAAAATATACTTGATCCCACACACACTGATGTTGGAAGTGAGTTGTCTTCACTGCTCTGAAAGAGCAGGAAGTTCCTGCTAACTGCACAAGGAGCATCTGTCCTAACACTTACATCATAAGCATCCGGGATCAAACTAGCTTTTACTTTTGCTCCGCATTATATAATGTTCATCCTCATACTTCACTCATAACTCTTTAAACATTCAGATTTCTGAAGAGCAAACACTAAAAAAATACTCTGTGAATCATGAGCACAAACGTATAAAGAAAGACATTCACAGAAAAACTTCTTAACTGAAAAATTCAGTTGCAAATTCCATTAAATTGCCAATAGTTATTTGGTAATTGTCAATGTTAATAGCTAACAATAACAATGAACAATTATTATATTGTAGCCTTATTTGAATTCCACATGTAGAATTCCGACAGCACATGGCTCTATATATTTGAGTAACCAAATATATATTTCAGTTATTAATACTGCTCTTCTCAATCTTCCTAAAGTCCTATCATTTTTTGTTTAAAATATATAGATAGCATTTTCCCATTTGCTTACACATAGAGCTTAATGTATTGATTTATATAAGGCTTATTAAGGAAAGAGAAAATAGTTATTAACTTTCTATGAGGTTAGGGTGTTATGCAGACCAAATTCTCTTTTATGTAGTACTCTCAATAGTATATTTAAACCTATAATTTCATAATCTATAATCCATAATCCATAATTCACTCTTATGAATAATTTATAGTCTTAGAGTCAAACCTAGGAACTTGAGGTATTACCTTAATAAATCATGAGAGCATAACATGTTATTTCCCAGATATCATGTTTTTAGAAAACAGTTATAGTAGTAATATTTATGTGAAATCATACATTTCTATGTTGGTAGCATTTATTGAAGGGAATATTATCCCATCATATTACAGACCCTACCTTTTTCAACAGTGTCATACGGCAAAAGGAATATACACAGTCAGCATTTCTGAAAGTCAAATACCATAGATGGTACTTAGTGTGATGTGTGGATTATTAGCATCCACATATCTTCAAGTATTGAATCACGATAATTATACTATTTAATGACCAATTTTAGAGTTTTCATTTAATATTTAGGATTTTCTGAGTTATGTTAACTAATTTGCAATGAAAAAAGAATATATGTTAAATTTTTATAAAATAAAAATACCTTTCAAAACATACTGAATTACCTTTAGAGAAATATAACATGCACATTTTGAATATTTAATATAAATTCCTAATATAATGAAGTTATCATCATTTTACTTTCATTCTTACTCACTTACCCAAGTGTGAATATTTTATTAATATTGCTTCTTTGGTACGGAAACTTAGATCTTGTAATAATATCTAAATTTTTCACTGTTGGAATTCATAGTCAATTACAAGATTGAATCCTAAGGATGATTACTTTGATGTTATGGAAAATAAAAATGGAAGGCCCTAGTTTATCAAGAAATTTCCCTAAGAGCAAGCAGAAGCTTTACTCCCCATTTCTCAACTTACCTTATATAAGCCTTTTGCTAATGCCCTGATTCCTATCTTATCACTGGCACTTGTAGTGATCACATCTGTTATGCTAAATGCTGCCCCAGTTATTTCTCCTCCAGGGATTAATAGCATTAGAGCCAAAGGATTTTCATTAGTGTTCAGAAAAATACATGAAATATGCCCATAATCCAAACTCCTATCTCACAGAGAGTAGTCAAACCTAAAACCAAACTATGTTGACCTGCTGCTTAGAAATGATTTCTGTGCGTTTTCTTTGCCAAGACTGGTACAGCATTACACAAACCAAATGCATTTATCATTCTACCTATTAATACCATATATTTGAATGATTCATCATAATTTTAGTGATTGAAAGCTCTTAATTATAGATGGCTATCTCAGTTCTCTAGATTTTCAGAAATGTTATTTTCTAAATGTCAGCATATCTTCCAAAGCTGAAGACACAGGGTATTTTTGGGTTTGTAGGAATTAGAGAAGGATCAGTAGAGCTGTTTGGCAAATTCATTTATGAGCCCAAATATCCAAATATTTAATACATTTTTCCCCTAAGCTTTTTCTTTAAGAATTTGCATTTGTGTGTATATGCACATACATGTATATACACATATATACATCATATGATTTATGATGCATATGTAATTATATATTTTATAAATGTATAAATATGTGTATATATTTTCCAAAATGACCCTAGAATGTTTGTGCTTGCTCAAATAATGGTAAAACACATTGAAGTTCTAACTGAGGTCCTGGAGCTTGTCCCATTGTCTACAAATGTGCCACCAACACAGAACCACTGTGACTTTTCTGTTCTGAGCAGCTAGCATTAGGAAGCATATTTGAAATCACAGTTTGGGTTATACTTAAGAGAAAATATAGTCACAAAAAACAAAGAACTAGCCTGTACTATGGTTTTATGGGTATGTTTTCTCAAGAATTCTATCCTTAATTCAAATGATAAGGTAAATTAAATCGCAGAATAAATCACTCATTCCCAAAGGCAACTGACCAAACTTTTAGTGTATATCATACACCAAACATTAAATACTAGAAAGCCCATCTGGATACCCTATTAATGCTATTACTTCAGGGAATTAAAGAAAGATGAAGTTGCACAAATGACTATCAGACTTTCATTACAACAATTTGCTCTTTTTTCTTTTCTCCTTTCATACATTTCCTTTTCAAAAATCATTTTCCTGGTTGTTTCCTCTGTTCAAATTATATCTCCAGACAATTATTACCTTCACTTTCCCATGCTTTCTTTTTTTCCTATTAGTACCAATCTACCTATGGCATTATGTAAAATAACTTACAGGCGAGTGAGTCATTACATAGTTTTCCACAGGCAAACAAATACTACCTACAGCTGACACAGACTTGCCTTAAAGAGGGTCTCAGTTCCTGCAGCTTCACAAGAGTCACTATCTGCTTCAAATATTATAAATAGCGCCTTACCTGCATGTAGGGTAAGGTAAAAAGTATCAGGCTTTTCTGCCCTCCCGCCATTAGGACTGATGATAGAACCCTGTGGTCCTGAATGCATGCCTGATGGCGGATGGATGGGTGTGGGCATATGTAGATGGGATTCACCTGGGCTAAGACTGGGCTTTTAAGGGCGGCGTCATGGAGACGCTAGCAGAAGCCGAGAGAGAAGCAAAATGAATGGAAGAGCGGAGAACAGAGACCACCAGAGAGCCCAGATAGAGTGAAGACTTGCTGGGGGCTGGGAGGACTGCCAGCCTCCTGGCCCCCCAGCACCTCTTCCTGCCATGTGCCTGGTGAATCTAAATATAAAACCTGCAAAAGCCACTGAGGGCTCCAGGACTCTCTCGCTCTCCTCCTTTACCGGGTCTGCATGGTATCATAGAGATCCTGCTCAGTGGCCCGTCCTGCCCCTACACTGCATTACAGTGAGCCATCTAACTACTGTGCAACTGCCAGAGTATATTCTGCATGAATATTTACATGTTTTATCTATACAAAATGTACAGCAAGAGAAAAATCTGTAAAATTTAATAAAAATCATAAAGCCATTTACATTCAGTGAAAAGGTATTTTTATATTATTTTTAATTAAGGTAACATTGTTTTATAATACTATATGATTTAGAGGATACCAGAGTACGCCTCTGGTAGCCTCAATTTCTACAGTCAGGTTTCTAGAGTTTGTTTTTGTTTAGTTTCGATAGTTTCTGTTTCATTCCTCTACATTGCACATATGTGTGAAAGATAATCTGTTATATAAAATCTTAGCACAAGTTTAAGCATGAGAAATAATATTTTTTTTAAATAGAGGCATGCTTTATTTATTTATTTGTTTGTTTGTTTGTTTGTTTTGTTTATACATGCACTGGATACAGTCAGAGCGCGGGAGGGTGAGAGAATTCACCAGAGCCAGAGCTGGGAGCAGAGCAGGCAGAAGGACCGAAGTACACTGCTGAGGGGAGCAGCGGGCGGCAGGAGAGGTCTGCGTGCCATGTGGGACCCTCCTCCGGTGGCCGGGGAGCAGCCGGGGATCAAACCGGCGCCGCAGAGGCTGTGTGTAGCTTCGCAACCCAGCGCTCAACAGCTGCGCCACCGGGGAGGCCCGAGAAATAATCTTATGAAGAAACAGATCCAGTCCAAAGAAGGAATAGACTTAACTCCAATGAAATATTACTCGCTCTATAAAGAAGTTCCCTCTATATTGATTATAGGGTGATAAATATAAATTGACTGGAAGATAATGGGGATACTACATGTTGAGTATGGCATATGTCAAAAATATAGCTATTGAATACAAAATGTTTTCCATTATGTTAAGGATTTTAAAGTCCCTTTTTGCCAAATTAAACTTGTATACACAAACAACTCTCTCAATATGTTATCATTTATTTTAAACTGAGGGAAATTTTAGAGACAGAGAGCCTCCAGATTGGGTTCAGGGAGTTAAGTCAACTCCAACTACAAAGTATGGGAAAGGGACTTTTGGGAACATATATTTTCAAGCTCTGTCATAAGCCAAAACCCCTTCCATCCTTCATGAGTGATTTGTTTTAGCTATTCAAAATGTTAATAGCAATCATGCATTTTTTGAATAGAAATGGAAATGAAAAAAAAAGAAATGGAAATGAAATTCTTTATCCTACTTATGAACGACAACTAAAGGTAGAAATAATAAATGAATTCCATCTCTATTACTTCTTAAAGTAAATCTGTTCAAAAGAATAACACCCAATTATCCTTGATTATCTTCAGTTATGATCTTTTATATCGACTAACTTTTCCACCAATCTTAATACTTTTCTCATAATCAGGACCACATTGTCCAAGAACAGAGAAGATAACAAATACCAAGGAGGCATGATCCTTCCTTTAGATAATCAGAGTTGGGATAGAATTGACTGATTGGATAAGGCTACTATGAGTAGTACCTGAATGTGTGGAGCCTAACTGCAGGACTCATTTTTGAGCTGGCTACTCTGCTCCTTGACTTCTAATGAGTGTTTTAATAGGAACAGCAAACACTCAGAATGTAAAATTTGTCAGGCACTATTCTAAGCATGCCACACAGGTTTACTGCTCTAGTCACACAAAATACAATGAGGCAGGCACTATTTTCTTTTTTAAAAGATTTATTTTCATTTATTAATTTATTAATTAACACAAGAACTGGGGTATAAGCCAGAGGTGGGAGGGGGGTGAGAGGATTCACCAGAGACAGAGTGAGGAACAGAATAGGCAGATCTACTGAAATACTATGCTGAGGAGAGCACTGGGCAAGACAGGAGAGGTCTGCTGTGCCATGTAGGCTAGCTCCCCAGCCTGGGAACAAACTCACGCCACTCTGGCTGGCAATAGTTTGGATAGCACTGAGACTTTACCCACAGTACCACCAGGGAGGACCAAGGTAGGTACTATTTTCTTCCTTATTTTAAAGATGACGAAAGCAAGGTCAGTCATGCTCAAAAGCTTGTTCAAGGTTACAGAATTAATACCCTGCTGAGCTGGGATTTCAACCCACAAAGACCATGCTCTTAACCATTTTGTTTTATTGTTTAGAAAACACATAGTATTGGTGAGACCTCAATGTTTACAACTGTAAAGATGGACTATATCAAGGATCAAACACCTACCTTGGAGGTTATGCAGGTACCAAAACTTGAAGCTGAGCATATTATTTGCAAGACAGTAGGGGTGATGGAATTTACAGAAACCAGATGGAATGTGCCCCTGTTACAGAGATCAGTTATTAATTAAGCATTAACTGATAATTAGGTAATTCCGGCACATTTACCAGCTTATTTTGATTTCTTAAAAACTGAAAAATGAGATTTTTATGAGAAATTTTCAAATATTCAAATACTGTGTATGCCAAGTACATCCGTGGTTGAGTGCTGTCCGTGAGCCACCAATTGGTGACATCTAGACCAAATGAGTTCTGAGGTTTCTTCCAGAGTCAGTGCCCTAAAACTTACCTATAATACCCATGTGACAGCATAATAAGAAAATGCTGCTGATGGTTGCAGACATAGGGTATCTAGTGAAAAATCATGTGTCTGATATTTTAAGGAAGATGATTTGTTTACACAGCATGGGAGTTATGCTTTTTGTTCAAACTTTATATATGTCCTTTATAGTGGATTTTAAAATAACTTTTTTTATTTCCATATGTGAAAGTGATTTCAGAACTCTAAACAGTGTAAAACTTAGATTTCCTCTCATTCTTTGAGATATTACTCTACTTTTACATTCTATTTACAAATTGAATGATCTGATTGTACATACAAATACTCTTTACAAGGTATTACTGTCAGCTTTTACTCTTTGCTTCATAAATGCTCAAACTGCTTTTTGATTATCTTTTTTTTTAAGATTTATTTACTTATACAAGAACCGGGGTACAGGCCAGATTCACCAGAGACAGAGCAGGGAACAGAACAGGCAGACTGATGAAATACACTGCTGAGGGGAGCAGCGGGCGAGACGGGCGAGGTCTGCCGCGCCATGTGAGACCCACACCGGCTGGCCAGGATCAAACCAACACTACAGAGGCTGCGGACAGCTTCACAGCACTGCCCTCAACCACCTGCGCCACCAGGAGAGGCCCTGCTTTTTGATTATCTTGCATGATTTCTTTCCAAGTTTTTCCAGTCTAGAAAACTTAAGTTTCTATAGATATAATTATTACTCTAAATTTGAACAATGCTTTTGGCATACTCAAAACAACTGAAAATGCTCTTTGAATTTCCTATTGCAGAAAATCTTTCTAAATTATTTTCACTATGACTTTAACCATAGTTTGAAATTACAAATATATAAAAACTGTGTATCAACTGCAGGCTATATTTATGAGGGAATTATGAGTTTGGGGGTCTTTGTTTTTCATTTTTCTATATTTAGCAAGCTAGACAGAAATTAGTAATTGCAATGATAAATGCAGAATAATTGAAATGCAAGCATCTTGTAATTAGTTTCTCTCTGATGTACTTTAGCTTCCAGTTGACTGCTGAGAAGGATAAAATCTTTGAGGTTAAACTCATTAGTTTCATTGGGATCTTCTGGAAAGTATTCATTTTGCTTTGAGAGAGCATCAGCAAAACCAAAGCATAAAATTTAGAAATGGATGGGATGCTGAGATGAATTTAAAACACACACACACACACACACACACAAACCATCTGCAAGTGTAGTCTCCAGAGTTATATGCAGAAAATACTTTTCAGTTACTACTCTTTCAGGAGTTTGCATTATTGTAATCCAAGACTGCATGTCATCACACATCTGGCATTTGCCTACACAAAAATACTGCACAAATGTGTATCATAATATTTATACAAAACCGCTCTGAGAAAGATAATCATAGTTATCAAGGTTATGACAATTCCCTAAGCTAGATTTTTCAAAATAAAACCTAAAAATAGCAGCATTTTATATTCCCTTCAAAACAGACATTTTGGGAGCAAGGGAAAATACATTTTTTGAAATGTATATTATGAATGTGTTTATAATTACTTAAGTAAGATTTGTATTTTTGGTTTAAATATTGTATGACTTTGTATAAAATGATACATGGCCCCCAGTAGGAACATCTTCCTAAAGGAAAGAGCATATTGAGTGGGACAAATGCCTAACATGGACACAAAAAAGTAAATTCTAAGTAATACACATTCTGAAGAGAGATGTCTATAATTGGGGTCTTGTATAGTAAAACTAGGAGAGAAGAGCAGAGGCAGAAATAGAATTATGTCTTATAAAAAATTCTGTTTCAGGGCCTCCCTGGTGTTGCAACAGGTTGAGCGCAGTGCTGTGAAGCTGTCTGCAAGCCTCTGTAGCACTGGTTCGATTCCTGGCTGGCCAGGCAGCTACCCACATGGCGTGGCAGACCTCTCCTGTCTTGCCCGCTGCTCCCCTCAGCAGTGTCTTTGGTCCATCTGTCTCTGGTGAATCCTCTCACCCTCCCGCACCTCTGGCCTGTAACTCAGCTCTTGCATAAATAAATCTTTTTTAAAAAGTTTAAAAATTAAAAAAAATGAAAAATCTGTTTCAGGTTGTAGGCAATTCACTTCTCATTGCCACAGAAAAAGGAAGAGAGAGACTACTACCCTACCACTGTCTGACTCGCTATGCTGAGGTACAGAGTTAGTCATCTGGCTCAGGACTCTTGGAGCAAAAGAGAATTGGAGAAAGACAGCAGAGAAGACAGATGGAGGGTAAAGACTTGACCACCTACAAGCCTAGCATTTGGGATGAAAGATGTGCTGTTTCCATGGACTGTGGGGACATCTGAGTCACTCTGATGGTGATACACCAAGAGAGGTGTTCACTGGCTCACAGTACCCCTATAGTTAGAGGGTTTGGGGACTCAACAACGGTGAGGAGTAAGAGGCCTACAGGGCAATGTTCCAGAGTGATATGCTACTCACACTAGGGAATTGAGCAGCAGAAGTCTGTCCAAAGGACACATGACGTGGATCCCACAAGAGAACCAGCACTCAGTCCTCTCGCTTTAGGGAATATGGACTTAAGAGTGAGTGGAGACCTGAAAAGCCATTTCCTTCCCTTTCCTTACTACTTTAGGTCCCTTGGCAATTTCATACTGTGCTTGGGAAGAAAAGATGATGAAATTTTAATCAGGTTTGAGATGATTTTTTTTTTTTATTTTACCTGAACTGGACATGTAATCACCACAGGAAAAAATGAGTTATATCCAAATTATTGTTAGGGGGCAGCGAATAGGGGATGGGAAGTGGTCTCAGGATGACAGGAAGATCAAAAGATAATCCAATTTTATAGCTAATCCTCCCAGTGAGTTAAAATTCTTCAATAAACCAGGACTATATCAAGAATAAGGCTGGTGTAGGTCATTATTATACTTTATTTTTTGAATAGATATTTACAGCATGGGTAGCTGACTCTAGAGGTATAAATAACTTTGTAGACCAAAATTGAGTCTCCAGAATAGAAGGCAGGCCAGTTCATATTTCCTTCAAATCCTTTGACAGACTAAAGTAATAATAATTTAAAGTCTGTTGTTTAGTTTTTCACTTGGAATCTGAGCCTAAAGCAAACCAAAAAAAAAAAAAAAAAAAAAAAGAAAAAGAAATCCTGCTCTAATCAACATCTCATTCAGGCACTACTTATTTATTATCTTACAAATTAATAAGCCAAAGACAGCCAACTACCTTCAGGAAATTATGTTTCAAAACACAGAGACTGAGAAGGTGTGATTTAAACAAAATCTACCAAGGTTTAAACTGAATGGAAGCACTCCCAGAATAAATAAACTGGCCAATACCTTGAGCAGAGAAGAGGCTTCACACAATTAACCACTCATGCTAATTACGATTAATGAGCAGAAACTTCTCATAGACTCCAAATAACAATGACTTTTTAAAAAGAGAAGTTAGTTCAGTGGCTTCACGTCAGCTTTCTGCCCTCTCTCCCTAGGGCATAATTCTCGTGCTTTCTTGGTCCAAGAGGGAATTCTGACTTTCAAGCAGCAGGAAGAGGAGGAGAATAGAAGAACCACAATGTTTTCTTTAAGGCTCTTCCCTGAAAATGGCACAATTTCCCTGCATGTCAATGTCCAGAACTAAGTCTCATGGCTGTTCCGTCCTCACTGTCATGGGTTGAGCTGAATGTGCAAGTTCAATTATTATAGAAGGGAAGGATATACATTGTAGAAGAAGCGAGACTAGTAGTTGCTGACACATCACTTGTTTGGCAAACTTAAACTACACATAGATAATATAGCCATATCTAGGCATTAATAATATATATATTTTGGTCATTCCAAATAAATGGCATAAATCTATGCACTAAACTTGGTGTATTCTATTTGTGTAAGAGCCCCTCATAACTACTTCATTGGTTTTTACCCTGAAAATAAATTCAATTATATGGTATAAAATCCACAGTTTAAAGGAAACAACCAATTATAAGACAGAAGAAGAGATGATAAATGGAGACATGCTGAATTATAATGAGCTCTGGTGGCCTAAAAGGAAATCTAATTAAGAAAAATACACAAACAGCATAGAAATATTTAGTATAAGATATATGCCATTCACTCATCTTTTTATCCTACAAGTATAAATAGAATAATAAATATAGTTCACTGCGATGTTTCTATAAGACTGTTCTCTTAAGGAAGTCAGGGTTGAATGTAATGCAGTTTTGGAGTGGCTAAGTTAAGCTAATTCCTGTGTTTATTGGGCAATAAGAATCAGGCATTTGGAAAACTCAGCTAGCCAGAAACATCCATTATCTAAGTAAGCCAGAGTTTAATTTTAATGTGTCCCTGTCTATATTCTCAAATGTATTAATCAATAAATAACATTGATGTACTTGGACATATAGATTTTTTAAATGTCTGAGACAGTAAAATTGATTGTGTTTTACTTAAAGAGGTTGTAAAGAGTATTGAATAGAAGTAACTATTATTCATAATAATTTTAATAGACATATTCATTTTACCCTGAAATGACATTATAATTTTTCCTAATTGCTAAAGTATTCCAAATTACCTTAAACTCACTGAAGTCAAAATTTAATGAGAAACTGGGCCTCCCTTATGGTGCAGGGGTTAAAGTCTCAGCGCTACCAAGCTATCAGCAGCCATTGCAACATGAGTTCGATCCCTAGCCAGGAAGCTAACACACATGTTGCAGCAGACCTCTCCTGTCTTGCCAGCTGTTGCCCTCAGCAGTGTATTTCAGTAGATCTGCCTGCTCCCCACTCTGTCTCTGGTGAATCCTCTCACACCCTGCACCTCCGGCATATACCCCAGTTCTTGTATGCATAAAGAAATAAAAATAAAAGCTTTAAAAAAACATTTAATGAGGGCCTCCCCGGTGGCGCAGCGGTTGAGCGCTGGGTTGCGAAGCTGCCTGCAGCCTCTGCAGCGCAGGTTCGATCCTGGCCACGGGGTGAGGGTCCCACATGGCGCGCAGACCTCTCCTGCTGCCCGCTGTTCCCCTCAGCAGTGTACTTCGTCAGTCTGCCCGCTCTGGCTCTGGTGAATTCTCTCACCCTCCCGCGCTTCTCACCCTACCCAGTGCTTGTATAAATAAATAATCTTTAAAAACAACAACAACAACAAAAAACATTTAATGAGAAAAACTATAGACTGCATAACTTTATAAATATAAGGTAACTTTAATAACAACTGACTTTTAATATCAACTTAGAATGGAAAATTTTATTAATATATTGCTTTCAAAATGAATAGATCTGACCATTTCTTTCCACTCTGTGACAATGACTACTGTGATCACTTTGGGGACTTGACTCCAATGGCAAGGGGGAAAAAGAAACAAATGAGTACATCAAATTAGAAGGCCTCTGTACAGTGAAAGAAATCACCATTAAAACATAAAGACACCCCACTGCACAGGGGGAAATGTTTGCACATCATACATGTGACAATGGACTAATAATCAAGCTCCACAAAGAACTCATACAAGTTAACAATGAAAACAATCAATCAATCAATCAAAAAATTGTGCAGAAGAGCTAAATAGACAGTTCTTCAAAGGAGATATACAGATGGTCAAAAGGCACATTAAAAAAAATGTTCATCACTTATCATCAGGGAAACACAAATCAAAACCACAAGGAGTCACCACCTCACAATCCTGAGAATGTCCCATTTGAAGAGATCAGAAACAACAATGGTTGGCAAGGGTGTATGAAAAAGGAATACTTGGAATTCACTAGTGAGAATATAAAGTGATCCTCCCTTATCAAAAAATAGTACAGAGGTTTCTCAAAATATTAAGAATGGAGCTAACATAGGACTCAGCAATTCTACTCCTACATCTCTATCCAAAGAATACAAAAAACACAAAATTGAGGGGATACATGAACTCCTATGTTCATTGCAGTAATATTTGCAATAGTCTATGGAAACAACTCAAGTATGCAAGGATGGATTACTAGATAAATAAGATGGCCATTACTCAGCTTAAAAAAAAAAAATGGAATCTTGCCATTTGCAACCATATGGATGGAACTGGCAGAGATGATGTTAAGTTAAATAATTAGGAGAACTACTCTATGTTTTCAATCATATGTAAACTATAAAGAAACAACACAAAGGAACAGATAAAACTAAACCAAAACAAACCTGAGAAATCTGACTGCAGAACTGAGTCACTTTGAGAGAGTGTGAGGAGTAGGGAGCAATGGGAAGAGAGAAGGCAGTGGGCTATCGTGGAAGCTTGAGTGCTTTTTTGGTGGGTGTGATTGGTAACATATATCTGAAAATGTGTGAACATACAGCCATAAATCATATACACTGTTGTAAACCAATATTACCTGAATATAAAATAGTACAATTAAATAAAAAAGTAAACTACCATATATTGACTCTTAGTGTAATACCAAACAGTACTCATAGTTATTTGCATGGTACATTAAAAGGCTTTTATTTTCTTTTTGAACTACCTATCTGTGTGAGACTTAATTTTCTTTTCATGCATACTCATAACAGAATATAAATATACACATAATCAAAAAGCTTATATATAGTCAAACAACAAAACATAATACTGAATGAAAAAGCAGATAAGGAAATTCAATTATACTCCACATACCCAGGCATTAAATATATTTGCAAAAACATAAAACAATGACACTGTTTCCATTAAATATTTACTTTGTTTTGAAAAATGTCAGTTTTCAAAAAGGATTTTATTGATATTAATAGCATAGATTTATCATCTTTATTTTAATGGATTTATAGATGTTTTAATATTTTTGTTTCATTTTATAAATAGATACAGCCCACATAAACCAAAAATATTTGGGATTACCAATATTTCTAGAAGTGTAAGGTAGTTATGAGCACAAAACCTTTACCACTGATACCTACTCAAATAAATATCAATATCTTCCCCTTTAATTTTGTTAGTAATAGGTACAGGCATTTTTTAAAATCCTTAAAAATTGTATTTATCATTGCAACTGAATAATCTGCCACTCGATTATGCAAGTAAATAGTACTAAATGGCAATGTCATTCAATTACATAAATACTGTAGAACTGTTATTATTCCAACACATGTTTTATATTTGGCAATACAATGAAGGCTCTGAGTTATAATGTTGTTTCTGTTATTTGTAAAGTTTGTCACCATCTAATAACTTTGTTTCAAAATTATTCTGTTTAATGGTTTGTACCAGAGAATAAACTGTCTGGTCATATCAAAGAGAAAAACAATCTCTGTAATAGTTGAAGAAAAAAAGGACATTTTTATTATGACATTTATTTTAAGAAATCACTAACAAGCTTTTCTTTTCTTTTTATTTTTTTTGAAGATTTATTTATTTATTTATTTATTTGTTTGTTTGTTTATTTATACAAGCACTGAGTACAGTCAGAAGCACAGGAGGGTGAGAGAATTCACCAGAGCAAGAGGGGGAGCAGAGCAGGCAGAAGGACCAGAAGTACACTGCTGAGGGGAGCAGCAGGTGGCAGGAGAGGTCTGCGCGCCGTGTGGGACCCTCCTCCGGTGGCCGAGGAGCAGACGGTGATCGAACCGGTGCTGCAGAGGCTGCGGGCAGCTTCGCAACCCAGCCCTCAACCGCTGCGCCAGTGGGGGGGCCCAAGCTTTTCTTTTAAACTAGGGATTACAAGGCAATTAATTTTAACTTTTACCTAAGTAAATGTTTTGAAGTATTGGAATTAATTTTAAGGATTACAAAGCCTCATATTTTGATAGACTTTCATGTGGCTCATGGACATGAAGTTTAGATGACATTAAAAGTTAAAACTAGATTTGCGATGAGTATTTAAGATTAGAGTTGTTATTGTCTTAAAAGCCAGGTCCACAATTATCTTGGTTGGAGATAGTCAAAGATATTTAAAGTTTTTATCAAGTAAAGAGGCACTCATAAAAATGTAAACAGAAAACCTGAACTTTCATAAAAGGAATATTTAACAACCTGGAACATAGCGTAAGACTTGGAGCACAGGAGAAGCTCTTTTATGTCAAAATGTTTAGAAGCAAACTTGTTCCCAAAGAAATCTGTCCTGCTTGGGTCTAGCTCTTTAGTGGCAAGCAGAGCTGAGTTGCTATATGCAGGAGTAGAGTAAGAAAGTGGATCAAGAAGATGTGGTACATATATACAATGGAATATTACTGAACAATCAAAAAAGATAAACACATGCAATTCGCAGCAACATGGATCGAGCTGGAAGGGATCATGCTCAGCGAAATAAGCCAGAAAGAAAAAAAAAAATACCGGATGGTCTCACTCATTGCAGGAATCTAGAAAACCTAAATAAGGGGCCAGGAAAAAGAATAGCTATAAGAAATTAAAAATCAAAATCAACAAACAACTATGAACCAGAGACACACTATGGGGGGGGCGGCGAGGAAAGGAGGGGTAGGGGTCAAAATAAGGGGGTTGCAATTGTATGGGGAATATAAAAATAAAATAAAAAAAAAAAGAAAGTGGATTCACAAGGCAAGGTCCAGCAAGAGCTGGGAGCCTATCCTATAGGCAATCCATGAATGTTCCTGAGCTGAAGGAGAGATGAAGACACAGCTGACAGAGACTCCAAGGGCTACAGCTAGTGTGCTGGGCTTGTAGCAAGGGAGGTATGGGGAGGTCATGTGGGGGACAGGGGGCAGTGAAGGGCAAAATCTGGCTCAGGTTCAAATTAGAAAGGCAAAGCAACCGAAACACAGTGAAAGACTGTGCCCTAGCTTCAGAGTTGGAGAGAATGTAGTTAAGTAAATATGCAGTGGATAAGATTTGGCAGTACAGACTCTAAATCTATAAAATATTGGCACAGGTAGAACATTCTTTTCTCCACAGACAAATCCTTTGCCAGGATGAGAACAGCTTCCACCGGCTGGCCACCTCTGCACCATGCAGTGTAGCTCCAAAAGCCAAGCTCTTGAACTTGAAAGATGGAAACTAAACAGAGAAAGATTATTTCTAGAAAACCAGCAGTCATGGGCAGAGATTGCCCAAGGGGAGGAAACAAGAAATGCTGCGGAAGAACAGCTGACCAAGTCTGTGCACATAATCTTTGATCAACCAAAGACAGAAAAACTTTAGCACATGTCTTGCTAAGAGGAAGTAGCCATGCATATATAAATCACTACAAAATCAACACAGCAAAAAATGAGCAGATAGTTTCGATTTAAAATGATTAATAAAAATGATTAAAAAACAATCCCTTTGGGGCCTCCCTGGTGGCACAAGGGGTTAAGACACAACCTATGAAGCTATCTGCAGCCACTGCAGCATGAGTTCAATCCCCGGCCATGGAGCTACCCACATGGCACAGCAGACCTCTCCTAACTCACCCACTGCTCCCCTCAGCAGTGTATTTCATCAGTCTGCCTGTTCTGTTCCCTGCTCTGTCTCTGGTGAATCCTCTCACCCTCTCGCACATCTGGCCTATATACCCTGGTTCTTGTATAAATAAAATAAATCTTAAAAAAAGAAATCCCTTTGCAAACACATGTGGCTAAAAGAGACTGGAATGAAACATGAGAGCTACAATATTTGTAATTGTTGCAATTCTTATTCATGTTTAAGTGAATTTTCTCATAAGTGGTAAATGTTATAATCCATGTGCAATTTTAGTTTTTCTCACTTCAGTTAGGTTGTTTTCTGCAAGTAAGTTAGAAGAACCTCTTCATTTAGTCTAAAAGATATTTAAAATAAATTTCAAATTAAGAAACACAGACACTATTTCCAAACTGGCAGATCAGGAGTGCCGCTGCCCTTACAGAACTACGTTTAGCAAAGCACGTCTCTTACCATTATATTTTTACTCCAAATATTAACAGATAGTTAAGATTTTACTTTTCCCCACTAAGCACCTACCATTGTGTAATTTAATATTTCCCCCCCAAATGGACTCCGGTGAGGTTTTTTTATTCAGAAAGATAAGCATCAACACATAATGAAAAACATTATTATAAATATTTTGCTAAAAATGAATGAAACCATTCATTCATTTCAAACATATGGTTATTAAATATCAGGCTTTAAAATCTTTTGAAAATAATACAGGTTATGAAATCTTCACTCAATTATAACATAAGTTAATTGCTTTTTTCCCAAATGAATTTTTCTTTATATTTACTCTGGGCAATTTCTGTCAGATATTATTGTACAAAGATATATCATAATTTGTTCTGCTTTGACTTGTCATGATTGCATAAAAGATTAAATGTTTACCCATGGGTAAAAATAAATTATATACTAATGAATAAGAGCTCCAACAGGAAAAGAAACAAACCTGTACTCTAGAATGTACACAATGCAAACTATAGTTATTTCAGGATGCATTTAAATAGTGAACTTGGTAAAATTGATTATATCTCTATGTAGGATATTTTTGCTGCTGAGCAATGTACAGGATCATCTTTCAATTATTCCAGTCACAAAGGTGACATGGTTTCCATTCCTGGCATTTTACTTCATTGAGCCTAAAGAAGTAACTCATTATTCCATATTCCGAGCCAACATTCTCTACTAGAGACACAATTCTAACAAAATTAATGTGAGATGAGGGTGGCATTAATTCATTTCCAGCTAAATTAGTTCTCAGTTTTTGACAGCCTGCATTGTTATTGTGTGCAGCTCTGAAAGCTACAGTTTTATTTAAAGGGAAAAAAATATGTATTATGTAAAAAACAGTAAATTATGCTTATATAGCATTTTTTCAGGACACTTTAAAAAGATGTCATATATGCTTTCAATATAAATTCTAAAAGGTATATTTTTAATATCAAAACATTTAATAAAGTCAAAATGAATTTACCATAGAAATAAAACAATTCTAGATGGTCTTTACGAACTTTTTAATAACTAAAGTATTTGTCTATAGTCTTTAAAGGTAAACAAATTATTTTATATATACTACTACAATTTTCTACCAGTTATATAATTTGGGCATTTTTATCACATTCATTACCCTATTTCTTTAATTTTTCTGTATTAGATTAACAACATATTCAATGTATACTAATTTAACTGTCCAAAGGCTTCTGAACCTCTTACAATAAATCTTTATTTTCAGAACCCTTACTAATTAAATGTAAAAGAAAGAGTACAAGTATGATTTTTTAATAGAGTTCAAGGTTATCAGAAAATAACAGATGGATCTGACCACTCATGATTAAATCACATCTGTAAGTACCTAGAGTTGATATATTATTTTTAATTTCTAGTTTTTAAATATTAAATGGAAATATAAATGTCAATTCATTTAGGATGTGGAATAAGTACTGGTTTAAAGCGCAAGGACAAAACCTTGCTACAGTAGAATATCCTAATCAATGTTGAAATAAATTATTCATATAAGAAAAGAAAACTTGGCTCATTGTACAATGTAAATTGATTGTTTTTATGTATGAGAAAAATATCAGAAAGAGGATAAAATGTCTCTATGAAAATCATATGTTTAATAAACTCTACTTATTATGTTGAAACTCTCCAAAGTCATTTTAATCAAGGCGGGGGGGAATCCAAGGATATATTTAAAGACTGTTCCAATACAATATAAGTTTTCTATCACTAATGAAGTAATGAAGGACATTTTTTAAAATCAAGGTAATTTCAAATTGTGCAGGTCTTGCAGCATAATTGTCTCAAAAGCATAACAATCACTAAAAATCCAATGTTTGGAAAATCATTCAGTAATGATTATACAGAAATTTAAAGATTAAACAGTGACTTCTGGGTTAAGATAGTTGAAATAATTTCATAGTATTAGAATTTTCTCCATTGATACCTAGTGAAATGGTGATAAAAAAAAATTATCGACATGGAAATAGGTTAACCTAATATAATAACCTTCAAAAACTAGCAGGCCACAAATCAAAACTACCATGAGATACCATCTTACACCAGTAAGAATGGCACATATTAAAAAAAACTAGCAACAACAAATGTTGGCCATGGAATATTACTCAGCATCCAAAAAAGATAAACACATGCAATTTGCAGCAACAAGGATGGCGCTGGAAGGGATCAGGCTCAGCGAAATAAGCCAGAAAGAAAAAAGAAAAATACCAGATGGTCTCACTCATAGCAGGGATCTAGAAAACTTAAATAAGGGACCAGAAAAAAGAATAACTATAAGAAAGAAAATATCAAAATCAACAAACAACTATGAACAAGAGACAGTCTATGGGGGGTGGAGGGTGGGGAGGGGAGGGATTGGGGTCAAAATAAGGGGATTGCAATTGTATGGGGAATATAAAAATAAAATTTATTTTAAAAATAAATAAATAAATAAATAATAAAAAAAAAAGCAGGCCAGAAAGAGAGAAGATAAATATGAAGGAGGGAGGGAGTGAGGGAGGCAAGAGAGAGACAGACAGAGACAGAGAGAGACAGAGAGAGGAGAGACACAGAGAGAGAGAGAGAAGACCAGGTACTTGTTTACTGGCATGGACTTGCTTAGAGCAGTACTTGCTGGCACCTAGTTCTGCCTCTATCAACTATACTGCTGACTCATAAAGTCTTGACAATCCTCACGAACACCAAATGATCAGAGCTGAAAATAGAAGTAAACTGAATAGGCATCCATATTAGTAAAAAGGAGTAGAAGAGAAGATTCTAGAGATGGGAAATAAAGGGTTGATCCAAAGACAAGGGTTAGCACAGCCACAAAATTAGATGGAGTGCATCCAGAAATAGACACTTTCTTATAGTTATTCATTTTCCTGGTCCCTTATTTAAGTTTTCTAGATTCCTGCTATGAGTGAGACCATCCGGTATTTTTCTTTTTCTTTTTGGCTTATTTCTTTTTTTTTTTTTTTTTTTTAAATAGAGGCATGTTTTTATTTATTTATTTGTTTGTTTGTTTTGTTTACACATGCACTGGGTACAGTCAGAAGCGCGGGAGGGTGAGAGAATTCACCAGAGCCAGAGCGGGGAGCAGAGCAGGCAGAAGGACCGAAGTACACTGCTGAGGGGAGCAGCGGGCGGCAGGAGAGGTCTGCGCACCATGTGGGACCCTCCTCCGGTGGCCGGGGAGCAGCCGGGGATCGAACCGGCGCCACAGAGGCCGCGGGCAGCTTCATAACCCAGCGCTCAACCGCTGCGCCACCGGGGAGGCCCTTGGCTTATTTCACTGAGCATGATCCCTTCCAGCGCCATCCATGTTGCTGCAAATTGCATGTGTTTATCTTTTTTGAATGCTGAGTAATATTCCATGGTATATATGTACCACATCTTCTTGATCCAGTCATCTATTTTTGGGCATTTGGTCTGTTTCCAAAGCTTAGCTATTGTAAATAGTGCTGCTATAAACATAGGGGTGCAGGTGTTCTTTGGAATTGATGTTTCTGTGTCTTTTGGGTAAATACCTAGGAGTGGAATTGCTGGATCATATGGAAGCTCTATGTTTAGTAGGTCCAGAAATCTCCACACAGCTCTCCATAGTGGTTGGACCAGTTTGCACTCCCACCAACAGTGCAGAAGAGTTCCTTTTTCTCCACAACCTCGCCAACATTTGCTGTTGCTAGTTTTTTTAATATGTGCCATTCTCACTGGTGTAAGATGGTATCTCATGGTAGTTTTGATTTGCATTTCCCTGATTACAAGTGATATTGAACATTTTTTCATATGTCTGTTGGCCATTTGCATTTCCTCTTCAGAGAAGTTTCTTTTTAGCTCTTCTGCCCATTTTTTGACTGGATTATTTTCTTTGTTGTTGCTGAGTCTCATCAGCTCTTTGCAGATTTTTGTGATCAATCCTTTATCATTAGTGTTGGGTGCAAAAATGTTCTCCCAGTTGGTGGGGTTTCTCTTTGTTTTTGTTATTGTCTCTTTTGCTGTGCAGAAGCTCTTTAATTTGATGTAGTCCCAGCTGTTTATCTTTGCCTTCACTATCACTGCTTTGGGTGATGTGTCTGTAAAGATGTCTTTGATATGCAAATCACGTAGTGTGTCGCCTATATTTCCTTCTATGTATTTTATGGTTTCAGGTCTTATGTCTAGTTCTTTAATCCATTTTGAGTTGATTTTTGTGTATGGTGTGAGGTAGTGGTCAAGCTTCATTCTTTTGCATGTAGCGACCCAGTTTCCCCAGCACCATTTATTGAACAAACTTTCTTTGCTCCATTGCATAGTCTTTGCTCCTTTGTCAAAGATTAGTTGACCATAAATCTGTGGGTTTATTTCTGGATTTTCTATTTGATTCCATTGGTCTGTATGTCTGCTCTTGTTCCAATACCATGTAGTTTTGATGATTATAGCTTTGTAGTATAGTTTGAAGTCTGGGAGTGTGATGCCTCCATTTCCTTCTTTTTTTTTTCAGTAGAGCTTTGGCTATTCAGGGTTTTTTGTGATTCCATATGAATTTCATCAATAATTGCTCTATTTCTTTGAAGAATAACATTGAAATTTTGATTGGAATAGCACTGAATCTGTATATTGCTTTTGGTAGGATGGCCATTTTAATAATGTTTATTCTTCCAATCCATGAGCAGGGGATGTCTTTCTATTTCTTTGTGTCTTCTTCTATTTCTTTTAACAGTGTTTTATAGTTTTCTTTGTATAGGTCCTTTATCTCTTTTGTTAGATTTATTCCCAAATATTTGAATTTTTTTGTTTCGATAATAAAAGGGATGTTTTTTTTTTGATTTCTCTTCTTCAGATTTATTGTTTGTGTATAGGAAGGCTACTGACTTTTGCGTGTTGATTTTGTATCCTGCCACTTTACTGAATTGCTTAGTATTTTAATTTTCTGTAGTTGAATCTTAACTGAAGTTTATTCACACTTGATTTGAATAATTTGTATAACATGTATATAGAGCTTTAGCTATTTATTATTTGATATTTCATTTTCTAAAAATGAGATCATTTTAATTTTGAGTGAATCCTTTTTTTTTCAATTTTCAATCTTCCAAAAAATTTAAGTTTGAATGGACTTAAATGTGTAATTCAGTCTCTGCATTCTATTCATTCCTTAGGATCTATAACAAAAATCCCAAACATGGATTAAAAAATGATATTAATATAACATTATGAAATATTTTTCAATGGGAATGATTTAAGAATTTTGATGTTTTTCAATAGTCCTTTATCATAACTCAATAACAATTTCTCATCTAAAGATAAAAGCATGTATCATTTTTTTAAAATCTTGCAGATAAACAATTTATACATTTCAGTCATCCTTAGTTTTATGAACATTAATAAGTTTTAAATTAATCAACCTAAAAAGCAATATCCTGGTTTTCTCCAACATATTTCAGGTATGGCTTTTTTCTTTATTGGGAAGATTTAGCAAATATTAGGTTAGTCCTTGAGCTTCAATGTTCAAAAATCAATGAACAAGATGCTAACATCACTTCAGGAAAAGCTTTTAATGTTAGTATATATGAAATGATTATTAACTTTTATTAAATTTTGATAGGAATGTTAACAGAGGGAATAGTAAATTTGACAAAAACACTGCTTATATTATTTATTCCTGTCAGAATTTCAATTTTTTTCTGCTGATTTTGAAATTGTGGTTTAGTAAACCACATAGAAAATTCTGAACATTTGTTTGTGTAATTACATTGAATAACATAGTGAAAAAATGTTGAGTCTTGTAGAAAAAGGCCCTTTAAAAATATAAATGGAATACTTGTCAGCTAGTTTCTTAGATCCATCTAAAACAATAGTCATTTTGTAGTATATATGACTTTTTACTCCCATTGCTGTTTTTATAGGAAAAGCTAATTTTAAATAAAGATATTTAAAACTTGACTTTCCGTCTTCTTAGTATTTCTTAAAAAGTGAAAACACATTTTTCTCTCCTTATTTTATAAAAATATTTGTTACAGTTGTTAATGTGAATAATAAAATAGATTTTACATAGTATTTAGCAAAGTATGAGATAAAATGAACATTGGGCATTCGATATGTAAGATATATGCTTTCACTCTTCATTTCTTTTTAATTTTTATAATAGTCACTATGTACAGTTTTTCTGTTTTAAATGTTCTAAC
Organism: Talpa europaea; assembly: GCF_964194135.1. Taxonomy (NCBI): domain Eukaryota; kingdom Metazoa; phylum Chordata; class Mammalia; order Eulipotyphla; family Talpidae; genus Talpa; species Talpa europaea. The sequence continues at coordinate 71,596,523 of NC_140068.1, forward strand.
ATTTTAAAATTTATAAATTTCAAGAATTTTTATTTAATGACTTTTTAAGATTTATTTATTTATGCAAGAACTGGGATACATTCAGAGGCGCAGGAGGGTGAGAGAATTCATCAGAGACAGAGTGGGGAGCACAACAGGCAGATGGACCAAAGACACTGCTGAGGGGAGCAGCAGCAAGACAGAAGAAATCTGCCGGGCCATGTAGGTTTTTCCCGGCCAGCCGGGAATCGAATCTGCGCTGCACAGGCTGTGGACAGCTTCATAGCGCGGTGCTCAACCTGCTGCGCCACCAGGGAGGCCCCTATTTAATGACTTTTTAATAAATTTTTACAATATTGCTAATAAATTTTAGCTGTTCCTGAATTAGTTCTCATAGATTTTGGAAAACTTTTATGTTAATTTTTTGGACTTAACTTCTCAGTTGCATGATTCTTTTAAATCTTCACTTTGTTAACATCACTTTCATTTTTTTCTTTCTTCTTTTCTTTTTCAAACATAATCAATCCCTTACCAGTTCCTTTTGGATATGATATTTATATTTAGTTAGTCCTTTTGATTTCTTGTGCTTTTACAGTGGCCAGTGGGGATTATAAAACTATGAATTACAAGGATTATAAGACTATGAATACAGACTATCTATACCACCAGTAGAAGATTGGAATTTTCTCTAAAGTTAGTTCATTCCTGGGTACTTAAAAAAATGACACAGCAAACAGTACAGAAAGAGCTGTCCACAGAAAAATGATAAACTTGACTTTTAGAAAGGTACTGCCTTTTAACATTCTAGACAATCAGGTCATCATACAAGAAACTGTGCATTTTGAAGTCCATGGGTTTAAATAAGCTGTCACTAGAATATGCTACTACATTAAAGTAAAAGACCACCAAGATGAATAACTTTAGCTGACTTTAGTGAGAAGTTAGAAAGTGTTGAAATATGGTAGAGTTAATGAAAGAAGGGTACTTGCTTTTCTGTAGCAGCAAAAATGAAGACCACATTCTAACTCGTACCACTCTGTTCTCGACTGGCCATAGCAAGGTAGGGTTGTGGGACACTTTGGATCATAATTCCATTTTAGTTTCCCTTTATTTTGTGTTGGCATTTAGGAATTCAGAACCAAATTTGTCCCACTTTTATTCTAGTCTTTGCCTTGACTCAATTTTATTTTAATTAGCTGTTCCTATTTTATATGCCCCTGTAAACCACTTAAGCAAATTTTGGGATAAACCAGGCATAAAAAATAAACACAAATACACATGAAATAATATCCAGAAAAAACTTTTAAATTACTTCAATCACCAATTGGACGTTACATAGCATAGATATTCACTTATATAATTCAAATCAGTATATAAGTAAGTAAAGTCACTACCCTGAGTCCTACTTTAACCCATTTCGCTATGCGAGCTCATCTGGCTTTGCTACAATAATTTAACTTTTACTGATAAAACAAATTACTAAATAAAAGGACCATATTATTACTTACTGCTATATCCAATCAGAATTGGTAGTATTGGAGGAGAAATGAAGAGAATGAGAAGAGAAAAGGAGAAATGAAGTAAATCCTGTTCAGTTCAGGCACAAACTGTGTTGTTACAGTTTGTTTCCTTTAATAGTGTGTTGCAGGGCCTCCTGGTGGAGCAAGGGGTTAAGACGCAACCTATGAAGCTATCTACAACCATTGCAGCACAAGTTCGAAGGCTGGCCAGGGAGCTACCCCCTTGGCACAGCAGACCTCTCCTGACTCGCCCATTGCTCCCCTCAGCAGCTTATTTCAGTCAATCTGCCTGTTCTGTTCCCCACTCTGTCTCTGGTGAATCCTCTCACCCCCCCGCACCTCTGGCCTGTACCCTAGTTCTTGCATGCATAAATAAATAAATCTTTTAAAAAAATACTGTGTTGGGCCTCCCTGGTGGCACAAGGGATTAAGCACCACACTATGAATCTGTCCGCAGCCTCTGTAGCACAAGTTCAATCCCCGGCCGGCCAGAGAGAAACCCACATGGCAAAGCAGACTTCTCCTGTCTTGCTTGCTGCTGCCCTCAGCAGTGTATTTCAGTCAGTCTGCCTGTTCTGTTCCCCACTCTGTCTCTGGTGAATCCTCTCACCCACCACATCTCTGGCCTGTACCCCAGCTCTTGTATGCATAAATAAATAAATCTTTAAAAAAAATAATGTGTTGACATGGAAAAGAGAAAGAGGGGCAACCTGCTGCATTTGCCCCAGGAGTCAAGTCTCTCCAAGTGTGATGGGGAACAGATGAGTTTCAAGGGGAGAATGGTTAGAGCTGGCTGACTGGGCAGTTCCGGGTATCCTAGTCTATTCTGACAAAAGATTATCTTGGATGGAGCCAATGTCAATTCCTCTGTTTTGTGGAGACTCTGGGCAATGAGCCCTCGGAATGCACACAGGTCTGTAAAGCCCTTCTGACTGCTAGCATCTACCCGCTGGCATCCTCAGAGGCAGTAGAATTCCTGGCATTTTTTCCCCTGTCATTTACTAGGTTGGTACTTCCTTATAATTCTTTTTTCTTTCTGAATAGTTCTTTTTCCCTCAGATTGTTGTTTCCTATGACAGTGGAAACTTAGGTATTAAAAATTCAAGATGCAGACTCAAGGCAATGACTATCAAACTAGCCTTTGAATTGAACTTTGATGGGTTCTCTCACAGCTTCACTTGAGATACATTTTAGTAGTTGCCTCTACAAATAGATTTTAAGGCAAGTTAAATTCTTGGATAGCAGCATCGCCTTCTCCTTGAAGAGATGAATGGAGTACAAGCACATAACAAGTCTACACCATAAATCCAGTCCGAGGGGAGCCCGGCCTTCAGCAGCCGTGCAATAGACCCCCAGGTCACAAAACCAATTTTTCAAATGAGAAAGACTATAATCCCAACTTGGAAAGGCTATCTTTAAACCAATATCTATTTTTTAGGCGAGGGTCATAAACTAACCCTGAATGATACAATTCAGTTTCTATTTCAAGCCTTCAAAAAGAGCAATCGGATTTTTTATTGATAACTCCTTTTTTAAAGGTCATATCATATACAAAAACACAAAAATTCTTACATTTATATACCATATACTATGTGAATTATACATTATTTTTGTCATATTATAAGGTTAACTGTAGATGTACGAATAACACTTATATTTATACCTTCTCTAAATCAAGTGAATTTATTATATAACAGTTAATTTTAATATAAATTGAATTAATACTGACTTTTATGCCTTTTTCTTATCTTCATAGTTTGAATTATAAGCATCTTTATTCTTATATTCTCACACATCTCATGGTGTAGCAAGTATCAAAAGGACCAACCTAGTGAATTAAAACTGCTGATTCCTATACCTGAGCCTAATAGCCAGCAGGTTAGTTATAGAAAAAAAATCTTTAATTTTTGTTTTTCATCCAGTTTCTGCTTTTTTGTGGGTGTGATTATATGAATTAATATATTTCTTACTATCAAAGGCTTTGAGTATGAAAGAGCTGGAGGGGAGTGGCAGTGGTTAGATTGATGAATAAGAGTTGCAGGGGGAGAAAAGCCTAAAGAGTTTTTCAATTTCCCTAAATTAAGATTCTCAAAAGGAAATTTATTTATCAAGAGTGGATTTTTAATATCCTGAATTCACAATCAAATGAAAATAAACTTTGAGGTCATGCACACCATTTTCACATATAACTTCTTTCTACCCTCGTTCTATACATCCTCTCTCAAAGAAATTTTACTCTTAAGATAAGGTACATGAAGATTAGGTGAGAAATTTTGCATTATTTTCCTTTACAACAAACTGGGAAAAATCATTTGCCACAGCAGCTTCAATATCCATTAGTAGCTGCAGCAAGCAGCTTACCAGAATTTCAAAGGATACTGATCATTCTGTAATATAATCTGAAACTTCCAGTTGTGCATATTGAAATAAGGCTATCTCTCCTGATTCTTCCTTCTGAAACTAATTAACAAGAAAAAATACAGTAAAGAAAACACATCTTGGCTGAAACCAGAAAATGATCACCGTCCTGAGCTACAATTTAGGGTGATGGGCAGCGAGGGGCCATGAAAAAGGTCCAAGAAAGAAGTAAATCATGAGCTCTGCACTGAAGTTTTCAGGCAGCATAAGATCTTCAGTGCCAAGCCAGTGTCTCCTGAGAAGATAGAGTTGGGTGGGCAGAAATGAAGATTCCTGAACTCTCATTAAAGGGCAGCAAGGACAGTAGAATCCAGTGAGAAGACGTACCATTATATTGTCTCTCTCCAGTGCAATCTCGACTTTTGGCTTGTGACATACAGAACAAAAGTCATTGCTGTAGCTGTGCTTTTAATGTGTCAAAAAAAAAAAAAAGTGCAGTGTGAAGTTCAGGATAGGTGACATGCAATGACTTACTGTTAGCCTGGGGGACCAAGTCAAACTGAAAATTACTGTTTACTCAAAATGAAAATATATGTGTGAGACAGACAACACCTGGATCTCTTAAGTGAAATCTCTTATTTAACTTATCAATATAATTTCAAGCATTAAAACATTTTACACACCTAATTAGAAAAGGATTTTAGAAGAAAGTTCAAAAATACTCGTTTATCAGAGCACTTTAAACTCTGACCTTATACAGTGGAACCTCAACATAAGACCCTTGGTATCCAGAAGCAGTATCACTGCACAGGAACTGCTAGACAAACCCAGTCCCACCACTGACCAGCTAATGCTCCACTGCCTGATTTTCCCATTTGTATTTACAAAATTGCTGGACTCGGGAAAAGCAATAACCTCCACTAAAAGATGAGTATTGTTCAGGAACATAACTGAATCTAGCCAAAATCCAAACATAAAATAAAAAAAAGGCCACAGGAAAAAAAATAAAAGGACATGAAAAACTAAAGGCACATCAGGAATCTATAGCACCAAAATTATACTGTAGGGCAGAATAAAACTATAATAAATCGCCTCATGAAATCTAAGAAACTATAGATGTTGTGACCTCTTGATAAAACAAGAACTCTAAAAATGCATGTAAGTGTTCACAATGGAAATAAAAAAAAAAGCAGAAGTTGTAAAAGCTAGGGTGAAAATGATATAGAAAAAAAGATAATAGGATCATACCTCATGTTTATGTGGGTTTGGGATGTTATTTGGTTCTTTAGTAACTCATCTAGATTATTTTCATTTACATTTAGCATATTTAGCATACTTATTATTTCTAAGATAATTGAAAAAGAAACATAACACATACTTCCTACCTATAAAATGAGAAAGCAAGGAAACTAATATATCATCTGCATATATTTTGTCTAAATATAAACTTCACAGAAAGACCAGACACTTCAAATCATAGAAGATCAAGCACTTCAAAAGTTCCAGTGATAGAAATTCAACATGAGTAAGGGAAATTTTGTTGGTCCAGAATACACAAACTGTCGTACCCTCTTTGTATAGCATGCCAGGGCCACCCTATCAGAAAGCAGAAAGTGGACACATGGAAAGTGTTTAATGTCTTCTAATTTTAGCGAACCTAAAAGCAAGTGTCTTATCTTGAAGTTCCACTGTATAAGGTCAGAGTTTAAAGTGCTCTGACATAATGAGTATTTTTGAACTTTCTTCTAAAATCCTTTTCTAATTAGGTGTGTAAAATGTTTTAATGCTTAAAATTATACTGGTAAGTTAAATAGTTTTTAACAGCTCCAGGTGTTGTCTGTCTCAACACATATATTTTCATTTTGAGTAAACAGTAATTTTCAGTTTGACTTGGCTAAAATTTAAAGAGTTGGGGTTCAACCCAGATTTTCAAAACAAAATTTTGAACTTTATAAACAGTATTTCATATGCCCTGCTGAATTCAGAAGGCTTTTAGTACTTTTTTGCCTTACTGACTCATCATATTGGAGTCAGAGACCACCCATAAATATATTGTTCCAGGTTCTCTGCACTGAACAGATGGAATATCCATGAATAAATTCAACAAAGTTAACTCAGAATATAAAAGACTGGAAATATGGTGAAGTATTCAGCGGAAGGATTTCAACTTGGATACAATCTTCTAGATCTGGTCCTTCACACAAAGTAGTTGTGTTTGAAGTTTCTTTGTTCTATAATTTGAATTCAGTTCAACAAGTAACAGAAGGAAACGATGAAACTATCTTAAGCAATATTACATTTATATTTTAAGGTAAATTATATACATGAAGATATACATGTAAGCATATATGTATATAAGCACACATACACAAAATGGAAAGCATAAAGCTATTATTATTTTCATTGTATCATAGTTTTCCAGGATTAAAATAATATTGGCCCATATTAAGGAGACCATGAAATTTAAGTAATTGTTCTTAAGTTGTTGTTTATCAGCATTGTGTTGTATTAATTCACACTACCTTAACTTGGTCCTGATGTTGACTACTTTATATTAAGATTTCATTCGCTAACCTATTAATACTTTCCAAATTCAATGACTAAGAAACCTTAACAAGCGATATCCGTAAATACTATAGACAATAAAATTACAGTTTTGAGTAAACTAATAAATAAACCCCCACTGTTTTTTAAGCAATATACAGATTTAATGTAAACACTATTGTTTCAAAGGTATTACTCAAATAAGTAGAACAAATATTGCTGAAATTTACATAAATACACAAAATACCTACAATAGCAAAAAAAAAAAAAAAAAGACAAAAGAATGGAGGTATCACATTCCAGAATTTGAACTATACTACAAAGCTATAGTAATCAAAACAGTGACATTGAAATAGACACACAGACCAATAGGACAGAATTGAGAGCCCAGAAATAAACCCAAATTTAGGAAGCTAATCTATGAGAAAGCAGTTAAGAGTATATGACAGAGAAATTAAAGTCTCTTCAACAAATGGTGTCAGTAAAAATGCACAGCCATATATAAAATGAACAAAATCAAAAATCAAAACCAGACTGCTATATCAAACCATACACACAAACTACCTCAAAATGAATGAAAGACTTGTATGTAAGTGCTTATACCATAAAATTCATAGAAGAAAACATTTGCAAAAGGCATCTGAGACTTTGGCTTCAATGATTTCTTTGGCAACTAGAACTAAAGGGGAAGGGAAGCAAAAAAAAATGGAATTATATCAAACTAAAAAGGTTTGGACAGTGCAAGAAAGAAACCATTATTAAAATAAAAAGATATTGTACAGAATGGGAGAGAATATTTACACATCCTATCTATAAAAGGGGGTTAATATTCAAAATCTATAAGGACATTTGTACCCCAACAAAAAGAAAACAATAAAAAAAAAATGGCAGAAGAACTAAATAGACACTTGTCCAAAGAATATATACAGGGAGTGAAGAGGCACATGAAAAAATGTTCATCATGACCTATCATGAGGGAAATGCAAATCAAAACTCAGAAGGAGATACCACCTCACCTGAGAATGGCCCATATGAAAAATAACAGAAACAACATATGTTGGGAAGGCTGTGGAGAAAAAGGAACCTTCATATATTGTTGGTGGGAATACAGACTGTTGCATCCCCTATGAAAAAACAGTATGCAAGTTTCTCAAAATATTAAAAATAGATTTACCATAAGACCCAGCAATTCCACTCCTATGTATCTACCCGCAAAAAATGCCAAAACAAGAATTAAAATGGATATATGTACCCAAATATTCATTACAGCACTTTTTGAAAAGCCAAATTAGGGAATCGATCTATGTAACCATGGGAAGATTCGTGGATTAAGAAGATGTGGTATACATACATAATGGAATATTACACAAGTATCAAAACTAGAGGAAATCTTGCCAATTGCAAAAATGTGGATGGAACTGAAGGAGAATGTGTTAAATGAAATGAATCAGAAGAAAAAGGACAGATATCAGATGGTTTTAATCACATGGGGTATATAAGGAAACAAAGGAACTAAACAAAGGAACTAAACAAAACAAAGGTAAAACTAAGCCAAGAGAAACCCTAATAGAATTGAGAATTGAGGATACTGAGGGAAGTGAGGAAATGGAGGGAAATGGAGGACACTGAGAGAGATGGAGAAAGGGTCCCAGTGGATTATGGTAGAGAGGTGGTGGGTGTGGTGTGGTAAAATACATCTAAAAAGGTGTGAATTTATACCTCCAAAGAATATACAGTGTTGTCATCAGTATTACCACAAAAAAAAAATAATGCAAAACACACAGTCTTCTCTCTAGTTCTATGTTTACATTCTCACATGCTGAATGACCTTCTACTTAAATAGGTCACAAAAATCTGGAAAAGCTCCAACTCAGTATGTTCAAAATCATTTTAACAAATCATTTCTATTCTCTTTTCCACTTAACATTCACCATTTGTCCACTTTCTAAATGAGAAAGAAGGCTTGTGGTCATCTTTGACATCTTTGCTCTCTTTTACTCATATCAACTTCATCACCATTGTTCCTAATGTGTCTCCATAAATGGCTCAGTGTGCCCCTTCTCTATATTCCTTTTCTACTGGGAAGTGAATTCCTGACATTTCCAGTTCTATGGTATTTCTAAATCTATAATTTCTGGCCACTAAATACAAAAATTGTGAATGATTCAGGAAAAAAATTAGAGAAGAAATTCACATCCTTTTGAAAATTTTAACATACCAATTGTTTTCATTTAAACTGAAAGGCATTATTGCTAAATCTCTTACAGCTTATAGAAAACAGCTTATAGATGATAGAACTAAGACAGAAATTCCAAGTTCTATACATTATTATTAGATATGAATTTTTATAGAATTGAGAGATCTACATTACAGAAAATGTTGAGTTGCTTTATAAATTCTAATTCTGAATATGAACCTTTGCTAATTTTGAATTCTTCTTCTTTTCCCCTTTATGTAGAATTTTATTGTCCATGTGACAGTATTGGGCAAGGTATTCCTAGTTCTAATATCAACATAGACCTGAATATGTCAAAAATGCTTGCTAATGAGACTGTTAACTGCTCTGCTTGTAGAAATATTTATGTTTCCCAAGAAATCAAGACTTAAAATGAGCTGTATCCACCTCTATCCTATGTGAAGATGAACATTTAGACATCTCCTATTACATCCGCTATGGCAGCTAACATTTTAGCTATTTATTATTCCCCATAAGCAAGGTATAATTCTACTCACTGATAATTTTATAAACTCAGTATGACTGAACAACATATGTAGTTATCTATTTCAAATACACATTCTTATCATTATGTTCTGTCCCATGGGAGATGATTTCATTTCATTTTCTAATAATAGTAAATTTCATTCAGAACATTGGTTTCTATTTTAATCAATGTGCAAAATAGTACTTTTGTTATGTGATAGTCATTTAAATATGAATGTGGGGAAATTATTAACAATTAACCTGAATGATTTGACTTTTAAGTGTGCTCTTTTGATTACACTTCAATTCTAAAGCAGATCCCAAGAAAGAGAAGTACCTGAAATTGCTAAAAGTGTTTGTCAATAAAAATGTCTCCTGCTTTATATTCATCCAAAATAGGACACTGAGTATTAAAACAGTTCTATTAAAAGCATGCTGAATAATTAATATTTTCTCCTCCTCACAGCCTATTACTTCTTTTCCAATAAAAAAACACTACAAAGCATGATGATTTGGAATATTGATGCTCTTCAGTTTATGTCAACATAGGTCAAAAAACAAAACCTGGCTCACTATACATCACAATATTCAACATTCCAAGATGAATATCTCTTTGAAAAAGACAAATTCTGTCTAAAATATCATATTAATTCTATACTGCAGAAAGATCTAAGTAATCTTATAAAACACCTCACTCCACCTTAATTCCTTCATTTCCTTGACTTTGTATCAGAAAATTATTCACTCATCTTGCGCCAGAAACTGTTAGAACTGAATTTTACTTTGACATGGAAATGTTATAATGACCTTATAACATTTATTGAATGGTACATTTATAAAACCTTGTCTGTTCTACCTGCAGTGTGGGATCTTTTGGGATATCAACAAAAGGGATAATACAGACCTTGAAGCTGTACATTTAATGAACAAAAAAAATCAAAATCATAGGGTAGTAGTAGCCCATTTATTGATAGTTCTGTGGAACTCAAAACTTTTCATTTGCATTTCTCTCTTGTAAACATCTGCCATGTGATGGACACATGAAGAAAAAAGCTCTAGCCTGCATCTCTCAGTTATGCAACTGATATCTTGTTGCCCAAAATACTATCGATAATCACACAATTAAATGTAAGGTAATATCTGTGTTAGGTGTTAAGAAGGTCTGAAGAGAACCTCAGAGAGGGTGTCTTTGGAGGTATTGTGACACCATGTCACAATGTCACACATGTTTTGTGGTGAGCAGGAGCATGAGACTTTCAGGAACTGAAAAGCCACTGAGAACAGACTAAAGAGAATGAGCTACAGTTAGCAGGGTCTTCTATGCTGCACTAACAAAGATGATGTATTACATTCATGATAATACATGGCCATTTCTGACCACCTTGTGAACTACTGAAGGATAGGTCACTCTAAGATGAAAAGAACAGGTCTCCCCAAAACATGACACTTTGGCATGGGGATATTTTGAGGTGAGGTCAATCAAGACCCCACAGGCACACAAGAAAGGTTTACCATTCCCTTACCCACCTTGAGCATTGCAAATTGTGGTATTATCCAGAATTAATACTTTTTAACTGGAAATACCTTCACACTGGAGAGAAACCTGACTATATAGCAGAGCAAACATTTAATTATAGACCATTTAGTCTCCATCATAGAAGTAATCCTCTCTCTCCTCAAAGCCCAGGCCTCTATCCCATTCCTTAGTTCAACAAGAACACACACACACACATACACACACAAACACACACACACATGCAAGCACACACACATCTCATTTTGTCCCTGTGATTTCAGAATCTACATTCATGTAGATTCTCCTTGTGGATGTATTGAATTTGTTCTTTTCTCCTACTAATCACCTGATGTCAATTTGTTTGAGAACTCAAAGGAGTAAAAGCAAATTTCCTCTCTCCCCTATACTACACCTAGGAAAAGGTAATGCAAATCCTTGTTTAAGTTCTATCCACAATAAATCATACAGAATTGTCAGAAGAAAATGTACAAAAATATGCTTGTACAGTGCACATTTACAAAACACACAAGAAGAAAAATCACCACGAGCATAATTAAACAAAAGTAAAACAAAAATTAAACCATAAAATTAGACCACAAGAGATTCAGTTTATAGAGCTAATAGGATGCATATCACATATAACCACAATTAAGTGACTAAAACATAAATAATGAATGAAAATATGTAAAAGCAATAGATATCAAAAATATAAGAATTGTTAAGTAAAAAAAACACTAGAAATAATTTTCATGATGATTTTGGCAGTGCCTGCTTGACTATATGGGTCTATATAATCATTTTATATCTGTGTGTGAAAGCCTTCTTTTGATCTCCTGATATTAAAGGAAAAGGTTTTAATTTTTTGTCATTGGATATTGTTGGTTGTGGGTTTGTCATATATCACCTTTATTATGTTCTTCCGTATTCATTTAACTGAGGGTTTTATCAACAAAGGATGTTGAATCTTGTCAAATGTATTTTTCTAGATGTTTACTGAGATGATCTTATGCATATTTGATGTAATCAATGAGCATTCCACAAAAAAATGGGACAAAAAAACATGAAATTTATTTGGATCTAAAAAAGGCCCCAAATAATGAAAGCATTACTGAGAAAATAGAAAAAATAATGGAGGTATTACATTCCCCAACTTCAAACTATACTGTAAAATTATGTAATTAAAACAGCTTGTATTGGAATAAAAACAGTTATGCAGATCAATGAAACAGAAACAAGAACCCAGAAATAAAATTTCAAATATATTGACAACTGATTTAGAACAAAGAAGCCATGAGCTTATAATGGAATAAGGAAAGTTCCTTCAATAAATGATGTTGAGAAAACAGGACAGCCACATGCAAAGGAATGAAGTAAGACAACTATCTAACATAATACAAACAAATTAATTGAAAATGGATTAAAGACTTTGCATATAAGACCTAAAATTATGAAATAATAGAAGAAAACATAGGCACATGTTTATAGCAGTCTTAGAGTCTTAGAGTCGTGTTTGGGGATTTGATGTGAACAGCATGGGAAACAAATGCAGAAATAAACAACTGGGCCTACATCAAACAAAAAAGGTTTTATATAGTGAAACTTGCATCAAACCAAAAAAAAAAAGATCCTACTGAATGGGGAAACTTATTTGCATATCATAAATTGACAAGGTGTTAATATCAATAATGTAAAAAGAACTCAGAATTCAACAGTTAAAAAAGACCATAAATACCCAATTAAGCAAAGGGCAGAGGGCCTGAACAGACATTTCTCCAAAGAAGATTTACAGATGGCCAAAAGGTACAGGAAAGATGTTTATCATCTCTTATTATTTGGAAAATTCAATTGAATACAGTAAAACATTATGATAATGTTTTGCTTATCAGAGAAGTATCAGAGAAGAAGTAGAGTAAAGGGAATCTTTACACAGTGTTGGGAGGAATGCAATTTGGTGAAGCCATTAAGGAAAGCAGTATCAAAAATTATTGAAAACACAAATTTCATGTGCTCAGTTATTCCACTTCTGGGTATTTACCTATAAAATACAAAAACACTAATTCAGAGAGATATATGCAGCCCCATGTTTATTGCAGCATTATTTACAACAGGGAAAACTAGAAACCACCTGAGTGATCACTGACTGATAAATGGGCAAAGAGGATATGGTATATATACACAATGGAATACCCAGCAATTAAAAAAAAGAAAGAAAACCCTGCCATTTGTAACAACATGAATGGACCTAGAGGATACCATGAACAGTGAAGACAGACAAAGACAAACACCCTATGGTTTCACTCATATGTGATATATAGAGAAATCAATGAGATGAACTAAATAAAACAGACATAAATGTTTAATTTATAAGATAAATTAATAGTTACCAGAAGGGAAGAGGGAGCAGAGGGTGGCAAACCAGGAAAAAAAAGAGGTCAATCATATAAAAGGAAAACTGACCTTTTGGTGGTAAACTTAATGCAGTTTATACAGGAGTTAATTTTCAATGACGAACACCTGAAATACTGTTTTATTGCAATCCTCCTTCAATAAAAACATAAGAGAATAAAGGTGCAAAATATGTTATAAATAATGTTAGACATGCTATGAAGAGTAGTAACCCAGAAGATAAATCCCAGAACATTACTCAAAATTCTTCATAGAAGAATAAAGAAAAAGAAAGATGAGAGATTAGGAGACATGCAGAAAAGGATAAGTTCCACCCAAGTCTAAGTTTGACTGGGAGAAAAGTGATACAGCGCAAGATGGGACAGAGCCAAAGTGAAAATGGTTACAATTATTTCAGACTTGATGAAAGACATGAAACCTCAGATGCAGGAAGCACAACTGACAGCAAGTAGCTGAATATAAAGTATCCTATGACTAGCACATGAAAATAAAACTTTTAGCACACCAGGGAAATAAGAAAAGTACAAAAACACTGTCAAAGAAAGCATTATTATAAAGGAATAACTATTAGATAAGACAGAAACAAAATAAATAATAATATAGTAATACCTTCAATTCTCAGAGAAAATAACTTAACATTTAATACTTAAAATATACAAGAGTGGGCCTCCCCGGTGGCACAGCAGTTGAGCGCTGGGTTGAGAAGCCGCCCACGGCCTCTCGGTACTGGTTCGATCCCCGGCTGCTCCCCGGCCACTGGAGGAGGGTCCCACATGGCGCGCAGATCTCTCCTGCCGCCCACTGCTCCCCTCAGCAGTGTACTTTGGTCCTTCTGCCTGCTCTGCTCCCCGCTCTGGCTCTGGTGAATTCTCTCACCCTCCCGCGCTTCTGACTGTACCCAGTACATGTATAAACAAAACAAACAAATAAATAAATCATAAATAAATAAAAAATATATATATATATATACACAAGAGTGAGGGGATTACTATGACATTTTTATACAAAACCTGAAAAAATTTACCACTCCATAAACTCACTGAGGGAACTTTAAACTTAATAGATGGTTATGTAAGAAGTAATGATTACTTTTTGAAAAAAAAGAAAAGCAACTAAATTTCATTTCCTGTTCTGTAATAAGATCCCATATTCCAAGTATCTTTACAAAAGTCTACTCAAATCATTCAACAGAGCACATCAAACATGAATAGTTTTGCATTGATTGCTAGGCACTGACTTGATTATTAACCAAAACATGAGAAAAATCTTCCCACGAACAACGGGAAGTAATATCCATGGCAGAAGAATAAACATGCTTATCTGTATTTATCATGAAGGCCTTATAAAACAAAACAAAAACATAAAAGACAACATATTTTCTTCTTTATCACCTTAATAAACATTTCCACTGCTTAAATAAAATCATAGAATTTCTATAATGCTTTGAAAACAAACTCATATTTTCTGTCATCTAGGCACAATTCATTCAAAATGTAAAAAATTCTAAAAATATCAAAAGTATCTATAATTGACTTGCTCCATTTTTCCCTGTGTACAATTTTTCAGAATCATGATCACACTGACTATAGAAGTGTATATATTAACCTTTCAATCAAGATTAATAGTGTCTTTACCAAGCCCTTTTTAGTGACTACATAATGCTCCACAGTGCAGATGAACAAAACCTGCCTTTCTCTGCACCTGTTGAAGAGCTCTTTTGTTGCTGTGAATAATTTGACAGCTACAATTATATTTGTTCTTAAAAAGGTTTGTGCTTTGTTTATTTCTTTCAATTATATTCCTAGACATGGAATGTGGAATGGTTATTGTTTAGCTTGGAAACAAATATCTTTTTTTTTTTTTTTAAGGATTCAAAGGGAAATTATGCTTCCAAAGATCCTTAACTTAGTGGCAGTACAGTCTCTTCAAATTGTCACTAACTTTAATGACCAGAGAGACATTTAATACAGAGTCTAAAATTAAGTGCCTCAAAAATAATTGGATGACAACTTCTATTTCTCAAGATCATTATGAAGTTTCTAAAGATATTGTCCAAGGACCTAAAACCGAAACTTTATGCAAGAAAAAACATTTTATCTGCATGATGATATATTCCTTTGTTAGGAGATCTGGTAGCTGAAATACACATCAGATGGACCTTGAATGGCAGCTTTTGAAATTTATTAAGAAAAACTGCCAAGCAAAAGGAATATTGGCTTTCAGAGGACACAATAACTCTATTTGAAGAAAGCTTTTAAGCAACTCTTATTATGACAATGCAGCTCAACTATATTAAATAGGTATTTCAAAAGGAACAAAATATGAGAAAAGAAGGAAATAGTCAAAGAGAAGCCCATTCTCTGATATCAAAGAGATCTCATGACGCTGCTTTTGATTATTGTGTTATGATAAATTACAGAATTGTAAGCATCAAATTATAATAATTATTTCAATTTCCCCTAATTTCCTTTTTTTTATGTCTCCTTAATTTTGTTATTCATCATTTTGGTGATGATGGAATTGGTTACATAAAAAGTTGTCTATTAAGTTGTGCTAATATATTTAGGAACATAGTTGAAATCAGTCTCTCTTCTCTTTATTTTCTAAAAGTGATATTTTAAATAACATCACCCATAGCTTTTTAAATATTCACTTGCGTCATGGAACTAAATTCTTTATTTCTTAATAAAATGCATGTCAGAAATTTATAAATAACTGTACTAATGCAACAAAGTTTTATTAAAACAGTATATCTTTGCTATCAGTTCAGTTTATTAAAATTACCAATTCTTGGGCCTCCCCGGTGGCACAGCAGTTGAGCGCTGGGTTGCGAAGCTCCCCTCAGCCTCTGCAGCGCCAGTTCGATCCCTGGCTGCTCCCTGGCCACCAGAGGAGGGTCCCACATGGCGCGCAGACCTCTCCTGCCACCCGCTGCTCCCCTCAGCAGTGTACTTCGGTCCTTCTGCCTGCCCTGCTCCCCGCTCTGGCTCTGGTGAATTCTCTCACCCTCCCGCGCTTCTGATTGTACCCAGTGCATGTATAAACAAATAAATAAACAAACAAACAAATAAATAAATAAATAAAATAAGTACCTCTTTAAAAAAAAAAATTACCAATTCTTTTCTAAGCCATTTCAATTATATGGTACCATGTCAGATTTTATAAAGATTTCATAAAATAAGGGGCAAATCATATAATTGGTCCATTTCACTCAACAATTAATAATTGTATAGAAACAAATAATATGGATCTCCCTGCTGGCACAAGGGTTCAAAACTCAGCACTATGAAGCTTCAGCAGCCACTGCAGCACAAGTTTGATCCCCGACCAGGGAACTAACCCATATGCTGCAGCAGACCTCTCCTGACTTGCCCACTGCTCCCCTCTATTTCAGTAGATCCACCTGTTCTGCTCCCCATTCCGTCTCTGGTGAATCCTCTCACCCCCACCCCGTACCTCTGGCCTATACCCCAGCTCTTTTATGCATAAATAAATATATATTTTTAAAAAAAGAAACAAATAATAAATAGTTGAAGTTATAAAATCATACTATAGAAAAATATATTATCAAATGGCAAAATGAAATGATCCATACATGACAACAGCATTTGAGTTTTATACCTAAGTAATAAGTATATTAAGATAACTCTACATGAATATTGCTTATTTAATCCAAGAAATATTTGATAGTAGTATATACTGGGGTAAAGGGAAAAGTCAGAAAGATAAGATGTCATCCCTGACTTTTTGGTGCTTACAGACTGAAAAGAGGATAAAACAAATACACAAATAAACTTAGCATGAGGTTCAGTAATTTAAGAGCCCCAACACCAGCTAAAACTTTGATTCATTTGATTATTATTTACTGAGCATTCACTATGAACTGTTCTTAAGATACTTGGGATATAGCAATTACATTTAAAATAGCCAAGCATGGGCCTCCAAGGTGGTGCTAGGGGTAAGCACCACACTATGAAGCAATCCGCATCCTCTGCAGCACGAGTTCCATCCCCTGCTGGCCAGGGAGAAACCCACATGGCACATCCTGTCTCGCCCGCTGCTCCCCTCAGCAGTGTATTTCAGTAGATCTGCCTGTTCTGTTTCCCACTCTGTCTCTGGTGAATCCCCTAATACCCTGCATCTCTGGCCTGTACCCCAGCTCTTGTATGCATAAATAAAATCTTAAAAAAAAAAAGACTGAGGCGCTAAGTCTAGCATTTGTATTTAAAATAAAATAAGATAAAATAAAATAAAATAGCCAAACATGCTTGTGTTCACGGTTTGCATTCTTATTGGGGAATAAAATTGGCATCCTGGCTGAGTGATTGGAAAGAAGTTCTGGAAGGTGGTGGTATTTGAAGGCAGGCTTGAATAAGCCACACCTCTAACGGGAGGTTCCCTACTCTTTTCTATATTTCTCCTCAGTCCAATGCATGTGACTAGTTGAGAGCTGAGAGCCGTGTCTCTTTGTCCAGACCATGAAAGGCAAAAGGGTATGCTCTTTGTTCTGTTCTATCATTGTTAACATCTAAAATTATGCCAGGCATACAGTAAATACTCAAAAAAAATGCCAAATAAGTAGACAAGTGAGAAAATAAAAGGGCAGGTAGATAAATAAAAATAGAGAGGAGGTGGATAAGAGGAAGAGGAACATGATGAAAGGCAGGGAAGGAGGAAAAGACAGAAGGAAGATGGAAGGGAGGAAGGAAGGAAGGAAGGAAGGAAGGAAGGAAGGAAGGAAGGGGATTATTTTTACAAGCAATGATGGTAGGAAGAAAGATTATAAAAAGAGAAAATATTATAAAGAGTGAAAACAATAGAATTGTGTCATATTAAATTAACATGAATGAATAACATGAGGTAGATCAGGTTTTCTGTGCAGGGTCATGCCTGCTAGTCTGATACAGAGGCAAAGGGAGCTACTTTAAGGGAAAATTATATAATTAATGTGAATATTAAATAACTCTACTCCGGCAGAGATGTAGGATGGATTGATAGGAAAAGTGATGATGTGGAATCAATCACAGACTATTACATAACTCAGACAAAAAGTAATAAAAGCTGGACGGTGACAGTGGGGGGAAAAGTAGTGCCTTTGGAAAAAGTCATGGAGGAAAATTCCACAAAGCAAAGCAAATAAGAAGCAAAAGGGAATACGTAATGTTTGGCTTTGTAATTTCAAAGCCTGATATCTATTAACTGGATAAGAAAGCAAGCAGAATTAAATTTCTATGGGGAAACAGTGAGTTTTGCTTTGGGACTGAGACTTTTCGGGGCCTACTGGTATCCTAAGTAGAACTACCCAGAAGCAGCTACAGTATCTATGCAAGCTGTCAGCACTACATTCAGGGATTTGGGAATTACAGACCCAGAAATACTAACTAAACTCAATTTATGGAAGTGAATGAATGCACCAAGGAGAGTTAAGTAGAGCACAATCATTTGAGGATACACTCCAATTGCAGACAGGAAAAAAAAAAAAGGCTGGCTAACAGAAGAGGCATGGGATGGAGGGGAAATGCAAAACAGCGTAGAGATGTTCAGGGAAGCAGAGTCATAGAAAGTACCAAAGAATGCAAAGACACTGTGGAGGAGAGAGAGGGGGAAATGGCCAGGCAGTTAGAGGGGTTGTTGCAATTGGAATGAGTATTACTGATGGTAGGAAAGACAAATTATAAATGGGTACATGAGTGTCACAGGAAGCACTTCTAACTGGCAATAAGAAGGTAGTTACAAATAAAGATAGGTGTGTTCCATTGATTTCAGATGTAAAACTGAAAAAAAAATGAAATAAGTTTTTATATAATGAAGGCTGAATAATTTCCTTAGTGGAGAAAACAATATTCCACCCATTCAACCATCACTGCTACAACAGATGACAGCTGTGAAATTTCAAGATAAAGCAGCATCTGCCATGTGCATTGTTCCTTTTAAATCAAATGTTTTATATACTGAAACATGTACTTATCAATCTTTTATGGAAACACTGCAGATTTCTTTGAAATTTATCTTTCCTCAGAGAGTTGGTTTTCTTTAAGACTTTGAGACAGAGAAAGTCTGAAAGATTAAAAAATGGAGAGATTTTCTCATCCTCAAATTTTCTGTATTTCAAATTTTTATATTGGCAAAATATAATATTTCTTTGGGTCTCTCTGCTGAGGATAAGAAAACCTGATGGTTCATACTGGGATGGTAGATAATTAAGCCTGCAAGTGATAAATAATAAAACCTGTATCTTTGGGGAGGGAAATGAGGTTCAAAAATGTTTGAGAGCCCAACTTTATGTAGCTAGGGGGACAAAGCCAGGATTTGAACCTTTTCCCCCTCCTTTCCCATAAAGATTTCATACTACTTACATCGCTGTCTCCAAACCAAATTTCTCCCTTTTCATTTCCCATCAAACCAAGATGTTTCGGGTTTTTGTTTTTTTTTAAGATTTTATTTATTTATACAAGAGCTGGGGTGGAGGCCAGAGGCGCGGGAGGGTGAGAGAATTCACTAGAGACAGAATGGGGAGCAGAACAGGCAGACAGACCAAAAGCACTGCTGAGGGGAGCAGCAGGCTAGACAGGAGAGGTCTGCCACGCCATGTGGGTAGCTCCCTAGCCCGCCGGGAATTGAACCCCCACTGCAGAGGCTGCAGACAGCTTCACAGCATTGCATTCAACCTGCTGCACCACCAGGGAGGCCCAAGATGTTTCATTACTCTAGTAGTATTTTCACACATCACAATAAGTTGGGAAAGCAAAGAGATGGAAGGAAGGACTGGAAAATCTGCTGTATGCTATGACTTCTCAACAGACACTCACCACTTCTGAGATCCTTCACTTGTCACTGATGAAAGCGGGCACTGATTTCCCAATTTTACATGATGATATAGTGATATTAAGGTGTAAGTGAATGAACTGCATCTAACTTCCAAATCTGTGCTTGTTTCCACTCATACTGTAACTGTGTTGTGGGAAAGGCTGAGGGCCTGAGAACCATGAATGTGACCTGCGTTCTTTTTCCTCTAAAGCCTTTATCTGTAAGCATCAAAAGAGAAGGAATTGGTCCCAGTTACTAAAACAAAAAGCCATCCTATTCCCTGAGCTTATTTCTCTGCTTAAAAAAAAAGGGGCGGGGGGTAATTCAGTTACCCCTTTGACCTCCTGCCAAAAATACAAATCATGACTATGAACATTTAAACTACAAGGACAACAGGTATTTCACATTAATGAACAGGGAGATGGTAACATAAATGGTGAAGATTAGTTTTTTTCTCAAAGTTCAATCATACAACTTTCCAACATTATATGCTAACAATTTTTTTTAAAGATTTATTTATTTATGCATACAAGAACTGGGTAAAGGCTAGCGGTGCGGGAGGGTGAGAGGATTCACCAGCGACAGAGTGGGGAACAGAACAGGCAGACTGACCGAAATACACTGCTGAGGGGAGCAGCAGGCGAGGCAGGAGAGTCTGCTGCGCCATGTGGGTCACCTCCCTGGCCAAGGATCGAACTCGTGCTGCAGTGGCTATGGATAGCTTCATGGGTTGCATCTTAACCCCTTGCACCAACAGTGGGGAAGCCCCTAATAACTCTTTCGGCTCACATCCTTGCTATTCACAAATGCATTTGCTTGGAAACAAGTATAAAAAAATGATATTACTACAAGTTTTTGAGGGCATGTCAAGGATGATACACACCATGCCAGATATGTTACAAAAAGTTTTTACTAAAACTTGCAACCATTTTAAGGATTCTTAGATTTATTCTCCAAAAGTGCATGAGCGTTGTTGGGTATTACACTAGATATTTTTGGTACATTTTATTAGTAATCCTTCAACATACCAGTACTTTTAGCACCCTAGGAGCATACAACATTAACAGTTTTTTATACTACACTGGAAATACTAGTTGGTAAAGGGTATCCAGATCTATGTGTAAGGTGGCAGTGGGGAACTAGGTAAATAAAACTAATGCCTTAAATGGAAGAAATGTGAAATACAAAACCACAATTTTTATATATACGAGAACAAATAAGAAGAATTTTAAGCACCTGTTCACTATTAATTACCTTTGAATTGGTTAAATAAATCCTTAATTATTGGCATTATATAAAACTAAACTAAACACTGAGTTTTTTCCCATACTAATTGATTATCTCATATTTATAAAAAGCCGACATTAGCCAAGCAATTGGTGCAGCTCTTGGGTTGGACCCTGAGGAATATAGTGGTGAATATGGCAGATGTTTCATATTCAGCAATTTCAGTCCAGCAGGGAAGAAATGTATGGCAGACAAGAATATATTATAAAATATACTGATGGCAAAGCTTAAAGCCAGGGTGTATCTTGACATTATCTTGACAGTCTGTTTGCATTATGAAATTTTCTCAACATATTTCCCAAATTGGTAGACTTATATCAAATTAAAGACTTATCAACAGGAAATATAAAAAGACAATGTAAGATTATGTGATAGAGTTGAGTTTTTTTTTTTTTTTATAAATTTTATTGTTATATTCCCCATACAATTGCAGCCCCCCATTCTGACCCCAATCCCTCCCCTCCCGCCCCCGCCCCCCTAAAAGTGTCTCTGGTTCATAGTTTTTTGTTGATTTTGATTTTCACTTTCTTATAGTTATTCATTTTCCTGGTCCCTTATTTAAGTTTTCTAGATTCCTGCTATGAGTGAGACCATCCGGTATTTTTCTTTTTCTTTTTGGCTTATTTCGCTGAGCATGATCCCTTCCAGCGCCATCCATGTTGCAGCAAATTGCATGTGTTTATCTTTTTTGAATGCTGAGTAATATTCCATGGTATATATGTACCACATCTTCTTGATCCAGTCATCTATTTTTGGGCATTTGGGTTGTTTCCAAAGCTTAGCTATTGTAAACAGTGCTGCTATAAACATAGGGGTGCAGGTGTTCTTTGGAATTGATGTTTCTGTGTCCTTTGGGTAAATACCTAGGAGTGGAATTGCTGGGTCATATGGAAGCTCTATGTTTAGTAGGTCCAGAAATCTCCACACAGCTTTCCACAGTGGTTGGACCAGTTTGCACTCCCACCAACAGTGCAGAAGAGTTCCTTTTTCTCCACACCCTCGCCAACATTTGTTGTTGCTAGTTTTTTTAATATGTGCCATTCTCACTGGTGTAAGATGGTATCTCATGGTAGTTTTGATTTGCATTTCCCTGATGACAAGTGATGTTGAACATTTTTTCATATGCCTGTTGGCCATTTGCATTTCCTCTTCAGAGAAGTTTCTTTTAAGCTCTTCTGCCCATTTTTTGACTGGATTATTTTCTTTGTTGTTGTTGAGTCTCATCAGCTCTTTGCAGATTTTTGTGATCAGTCCTTTATCATTAGTGTTGGGTGCAAAAATGTTCTCCCAGTTGGTGGGGTTTCTCTTTGTTTTTGTTATTGTCTCTTTTGCTGTGCAAAAGCTCTTTAATTTGATATAGTCCCAGCTGTTTATCTTTGCCTTCACTATCACTGCTTTGGGTGATGTGTCTGTAAAGATGTCTTTGATGTGCAAATCACGTAGTGTTTCGCCTATATTTCCTTCTATATATTTTATGGTTTCAGGTCTTATGTCTAGTTCTTTAATCCATTTTGAGTTGATTTTTGTGTATGGTGTGAGGTGGTGGTCAAGCTTCATTCTTTTGCATGTAGCGACCCAGTTTTCCCAGCACCATTTATTGAACAAACTTTCTTTGCTCCAATGCATATTCTTTGCTCCTTTGTCAAAGATTAGTTGACCATAAATCTGTGGGTTTATTTCTGGATTTTCTATTCGATTCCATTGGTCTGTATGTCTGTTCTTGTTCCAATACCATGCAGTTTTGATGATTATGGCTTTGTAGTATAGTTTGAAGTCTGGGAGTCTGATGCCTCCATTCCCTTCTTTTTTTTTCAGGAGAGCTTTGGCTATTCGGGGTTTTTTGTGATTCCATATGAATTTCATCAATAATTGTTCTATTTCTTTGAAGAATGACATTGAAATTTTGATTGGAATAGCATTGAATCTGTATATTGCTTTTGGAAGGATGGCCATTTTAATAATGTTTATTCTTCCAATCCATGAGCAGGGGATGTCTCTCCATTTCTTTGTATCTTCTTCTATTTCTTTTAACAGTGTTTTATAGTTTTCTTTGTATAGGTCCTTTACCTCTTTTGTTAGATTTATTCCCAAATATTTGATTTTTTTTGTTTCAATAACAAAAGGGATGGTCTTTTTGATTTCTTCTTCTTCAGATTTATTGTTTGTGTATAGGAAGGCTACTGACTTTTGCGTGTTGATTTTGTATCCTGCCACTTTACTGAACTGATTGATGAGTTGAATTAGCTTTTCTGTGGAGTTTTTGGGGTTCTCTATGTTTAATATCATATCGTCTGCAAATAGTGATAGTTTGACTTCTTCTTTTCCTATTTGGATTCCTTGGATGTCTTTCTCTTGTCTTATTGCCCTGGCTAGGACTTCCAGTATTATATTGAAAAGCAATGGTGAGAGTGGATATCCTTGTCTTGTTCCAGATCTTAATGGAATTGCTTTCAGCTTTTCACCATTGAGAATGATACTGGCTGTTGGCTTGTCATAGATGGCCTTTATGATGTTGAGGTATGTTCCTTGTATCCCAAGAATTTCAAGGGCTTTTATCATGAATGGGTGTTGCACTTTGTTAAAAGCTTTCTCAGCATCTATTGATATTATCATATGGTTTTTATATTTCTTTTTGTTGATGTGTTGGATAACGTTGATTGATTTTCGGATGTTAAACCATCCTTGTGCCCCTGGAATGAATCCAACTTGGTCGTGGTGAATTATCTTATGGATACATTGTTGGATTCTGATAGCTAAAATTTTATTGAGGATTTTTGCATCAGTGTTCATTAGGGAGATTGGCCTGTAGTTTTCCTTTTTTGTGTTGTCCTTGTTCGGTTTTGGTATTAGTGTAATGTTGGCTTCATAGAACGTGTTTGGTATTGTCCCTTCCTTCTCAATTTTTTGGAAGAGTTTGTGAAGGATAGGCACTAATTCGTCTCTGAGTGTTTGGTAGAATTCATTTGTAAATCCATCAGGTCCTGGGCTTTTGTTTTTGGGGAGGATTTTGATTACCATTTCAATTTCGCTAATTGTAATTGGTCTGTTTAGGTGTTCTATTTCTTCTTTATCTAGCTTTGGGTGATTGTAGAGTTGTAGGAATTTGTCCATCTCCTCTAGATTTAGAGTTGAGTTTTGATGGGACAACAGAATCATGAGAAGAAAAAGCCCACACCACAGTTGAGGAGTGAAGGTTGGGTGGGATGATACTGATGTAGCAAGGACCCTGGGTGCTCCCTCCTCAGCAGGGGATTGGGACACATGATTAAAGGGATAAAGTCTGTATCAAATACAAATGTTTATGAATATTTCACACATTTGTTTAAAGTTGGATCTGTTTTCTTATTTCTTTTCTTTTTCTCATTAGTTGTAACCTTTGTGTGATTACATTAATATCCTTGAAGCATAGTAAGAAAACAACTGAACCTTTCCTGCAGTAGAAAAGGTAGCTTGGAGTTATAAGCACTTACAGGAAAATAAATAATATATTTGTTTCATAAATAAGAATTTGCAAACCAAACTAATTAGAGCAAGGGGAAAAAAAACTTTCCTCTTTAATCTGGTTGTCATTAATACTGCAGGAATTATTTTCGCACTCCTGTAGAGCTAATTACAAATCAATTTTATATAATTAGATATTAATACTCTCTGTTATGTTTTCTAATAACTCCCCATTTAACAGTGTCATAACTCAGTAGATATTCTTAATCGTTTTCATAATAATAAATAATCAGAAATTTTATTCTAATAAACATTGACTACTTGCTCCAAACCAAATATTTCTAGGTTTATATCAGATTTGATATATCTCAATATGTTAAAGAGTACTTAAATTAGTTATACAAAGGAAGTTTAACTCAGTTTATTAATGTAAAATCAATGAGACTGGATGGCTTTCTTCTCATATAAAACCAACTAATTTTTGTACTTTCAAGTAACAGCTCTTGTTCACGGTATTGAATTTTATTTAATCTTTCAGTTGATCCCATTCTTTTTCCAGGAATGGATCTTTGTTTGATTTCATTGGAATCTCGAAGCTGAAAACAGAAGAAATGAAGTTGGAAGACACCTTTCCTGTATCAGCCTACACTAATGAAGATTTTCTTTCAAGACATACAGTTTTATCATAACCAGTTTAAAAACTAAAAGTGCATATGCTCCAACAAATATAATAGGAAGCTGAAATACAATGAATATATCCTATTTTAAAGGTGTCTTAAACTTATTAGCTAAATTGTAATGTCAAAAGGCATTGTCTCCTGTTACCACATTCTTTTTTTTTAATATTTTGTTCCTAAGTATTTTTATAGTCTAAAATTATGACATATTGGCCCATTATTATTTCAGAGAAACTGCATAAGATTTTGGAAGTTCTTTATTCTGATAAGGACAAAATGCTGCAGTTGAAAAGCTTACTATTGCTCTAAAATACAACATAGAAACATATTTTTAAGAGTTTGATGAAGAAATGTAACAAGTATTCATATGATAAACATTTACATTATTATGACTTTTCAAATATATGTCAAATATAGCATAACATATACCAATCAAATTACTACTTTCTTTTAGGAAATATATCAAACAATGCAAATATTAAAATTTTGTGAAATATTTTGGCCATGTATCTTTAACATGTGTCTATTTTGTGCAACTGTATATACAAAATATGTTTAAGGCAATGATTTTTCTTTGGATGAGTTTCATATTTCAGTAAGAATTTTCATAGAACAATTATATTAAGTACACACTATACACACAAGTATTCTTGATGTAAAATCAGTAATACATGGCTATCTTGAAAGGTGGATATTCAGTACTAAAAATAGTTCTGGATTAACAAAAATGACACTAAGATAAAATACTACCTTTGGAAAAGTTTATAAGAAATATCTGCTAACTCAATAAAACTACACAAAATGCTGCTGTTTTATGTATGTTAGACAATTTCAGTTTACTTGACAAATTAAACCTGTTTGTTAATTATGCCAAAGCTATAATTAACTTATATTAAGATTCAAAACTCAGTAAGGCTCATCTTTTGAGGTTCTGGATTTAGTTAGGGAGTACATAAAGGAAGCAATTGAGAACTGAAATTTAATTTCTAACTTAAACCCTGATTAGAAAATTCAAAGCAGTTGAGTAAAGGACCCTGAAGGATTGGCTAACAGATGTGAAACAAAGCATTCCATTATTCACTACAGGTCACATTCTCTTTAACATCTTGCACACTCCAAGTTAATGTATATCTACCTACCCACTATAAGTCATATTATCCAGGATCTGTTATTTTTGAAAGCAGTTTGTAACTGGCTTCCAAAAAATTGATATATTTAGCTGACACCACCAAGAACAATCTAGCTCCGTGGTAACAAATGTTGGGTGCCATATTGAAGATGCTCAGAGCATGTAGATTCCCTGAATTCCATTTTTAAAGACCTCCCATGTGGCAATCTTTGTACATTGCCTAATGGGAGCAATAGTCTCAATTAAACACTTAACAAATGGCTTTGTGAAGAGAAAAAGATTTTATATGTTACACAGCTATTGACTTTTATAGTAATTTTCAACGGAATAGATCACATTAGACAAAGGTACAAAGGATAAATAACTCTGACGTGTTACCAATATTTACAAAGTATTATTAAAGTACTTGAAAATCAATTATCACTGAAAATTAATAGAATTGCCTAAAATAAAATAGCATTTAAACTCTCTGAAATATATATATATATATATATATACACACACAAAGTACTATGCTTTAAAAAATGTTAAAAAGGTAATAAGAATTACAGTAAACTATCCTCATGCATATTTAATAATGTAAATATTTCTATTATCTGAAAGTTTTCTGTTGCCCACAGGATAAATTTCACTATCTCCTAGCCTGGAGTTTAAGCTTTTTATAATTGGGTCCCAGCCACATGTACTCATCTGAGGTCTCTGCCATAGTCAGACTTATCTACTAATCTACTCAGTGTCTCTCAAAACATTTACACATTGTAAACTTATACTTTTACTCATGTTGTTCTCTCTACACCTGTTTAAATCTCACATCCCATAAAAATACTGGCCAAATAATTCTAATTTTACTGTTAAAATTATTCCTTTATTGACCACAATTGAAAATAATCTCTTTTCACTAAATTCACTGTTTTTGATAAACACCTACTTCATGCCAAGCTACAGCTGCAGGTCATATTCACTACTGGTGGTGCCAAGGACAGTGATTCTCTGTGGTCTGGAGCTGAAGGTGGTGGTAATGATGGTTTCAGAAGACATCATGTACAGAAACCTTATCCATTATTTCATATAGTTTCTGACACGACTTGTACTTTTTACATTAATCATGGTCTCCTAACACAGACTAAGTCATTGACCAAGTCTGACGTGGTTATTGATCACTCATCCTTTGCATGATTTTTCATTTCTGTTCATACATAAGATAGCATAAGAACATAAGAAAAACAACAAAATAATACAAATGAAATCAGTGCAATCCCCCTAAAATCAAATATTAACCTGCTCAAACACCCAGGAAGAAGTTAAAATTTCTAAAACATACGGTATAACCAGGGACATACAAGCTTCTTTTATTTCAAAGCTTAGAGCATTTTTGTAGAAAAAATAAAAATGAACTTTTCACTAAATAATGAATGCTAAAATATGTATTTTTTGACATTAAATTTCAGAGCTTAGGAAAGAATTGTCTTGATTTGCATAATATCCTTGTGTTGCTATTCAACTTTAAACATTGGAAGGAAAAGAGGCAGGGATTAATATGTTTTTAACACAGATTAAAATGTACATGTCAAAAAGTGGTCCATGGAAATACGTTTTTTCATTGATAATCAATAGTTTCAACACTGATAGTAGTAATATTTTTTTTTAAATGAAGGAAATGCAATATTAGCATTTGACCTTTGGGACTCTGAATTCATTTCTTGCTTTTCTATGCCAATTTTTTTCTTAGATGGGAAAGTTACTGAAATTATGTAGAGAAACAGGTTTATGTCTCACAAGTCTTAAGTAAAACATGCCCTAAAGCCTTATTATGTTTTTTAAATTTAAGGAAAATCACCATTAACCATGATCAATAGAATTTATTTATAATAATTAGAATTTATTTATAATATTTGCCCGGCCAAAATATGTTCCAACATCGATAGATTTATGCTAAATATATTGGTATGTGGACGGTATTTGTTATCCAAATTCTTAAAATAATTTGTATGATTCAGTAATTCAGAAAGACCCTATACCCATATAGCTTAATTACTGTGTTATGTAAACACTATACACACTTATCATTCTGGTTATCTGGAGGAAACAATTACTTGTAAGTATAAAGTCATTCTACCCTAAAAATCTCCTGCTCACAATTAAAAGTCACATCTTTAAAAAGTGGGCAGAGGGCCTCCCCGGTGGCGCAGCGTTTGAGCGCTGGGTTGCAAAGCTGCCCGCGGCCTCTGCGGCGCCGGTTCGATCCCCGGCTGCTCCCCGGCCACCGGAGGAGGGTCCCACATGGCGCGCAGACTTCTCCTGCCGCCCGCTGCTCTCCTCAGCAGTGTACTTCAGTCCTTCTGCCTGCTCTGCTCCCTACTCTGGCTCTGGTGAATTCTTTCACCCTCCCGCGCTTCTGACTGTACCCAGTGCATGTATAAACAAAACAAACAAACAAATAAATAAATAAATAAACATGCCTCTATTTAAAAAAAAAAAAAAAAGATTTATATAAAAAAAAAAAGTGGGCAGAATAGGATGAATAAATCCTCACCAGTTCCTGTTTTCCAATATGAACATTTTAAAAGTTAAGTTTCTTTGAGTATTCTGTGTTTTGTACTTTTTTTAATGCTTGAGGATAAGTCATAATACATGAATAGATTTTTGTGTGAAAAAAATTTTATGCAGGCCATGGGTTAGGATTTTTCAATTAACTTTACACTTTAATTCAATAGATATCAAACTTCAGTGGGCACAAGACTCATCTTTGGTGCTCATAAAAAATACAGATGCTTTAGCCCCATTCCAAGTGAATTGGATTTCATAGAGGTGGAGTAGCATGCAGAAAGCTCTGCTTTTAACAAGAGCACAGTGTTGCTCTTTTGCGAGGACTCCCCTGATCACACTTGGAAAATTCTGTTTTAGCTAATTTGCTGATGACAGCTGCCTATGCAAGAACCTTTTTTATCCATTAAGCATTCACTATTTCTTCTTCTCCTCCCGGCACTCCCTTCTCCCCTTCCTCCTCATTTTTCTTGACAATATCCATTATCAAAATTAGACAAACTTTATATTAGTTATCCTGTATAATATCTCATGTTGATGCATTCTAAGAGATATTATAAAATAGCAATTATTTTATCAAAAGTCTGCCTTGATATTTTCATTTTATCCATTCCTATGCTAGTCACATCGCCAAAATGACAGATCAGAGGGGAAAATATACAATCTGCATAGTACTGAAAATCGATTAGATGTGAAAGAGTCTCAAGTGCAATATAGAATGAGGGGTAACATAGAAAGGTCCTGAAAAGTGAGGCATTTTTCTCTTAATAGAGTGTATAGGCAACAAACTTGTGGGACTGAGAACTGCTGCAATGACATTATCTGAAATAGAAGCCAAAGCTCTACTTTGTATCCAGCTGACAAGGTGATGGATGATATAACCAAAACAAGCTCTTCTCCCTTTAATTGTCCTTTTGACACCACTAAATGCCAGGTCAGAAACTTCCATATTGGAATCCAGAGAGAGTGATTTAATTTTATTTGGCTTTGTATTTCCAGAGATAAAAAGGAAATTAGATCCATCTGACCTTAAATATTCTCATTGAACCAATTTTCGAGCTTTCTTAAAGAAACAACAGTTACCGTGGCCAGGTGTTAAAGTCAAGAGAAGCAATCGCAATTTGCAAATTTTTAATTTTTTCTGTAACTTTCAGTCATGAAAGTCTTTGAACTATTATTGATAATTTTAATCAATACAGCTGTTCTCAGTGGTTCCTATTACAGAGTGGCACAGTGTCTCTTAGAACAAAAATTCTGTTTTTTCAAATGTTTCATAGGTTTCTGGGCCCTGACTTAGTAAAAATAAAGGTAAAGATTTTTTTTTAATTCTTACCCTAAAATAATTCTGTCTACAAGCTATTTATCATTGGGTGCTACTACCCATGTATCTTTACCCGACTATCTCTGTTTTTATTTTGAAATTTATTATCGAATGACAAGCAGAAAGTATTTTACACATCACTCTGATACAAAGTAATATCTATTTCAATGAGATGCAAAAAAAAAGATTCAGCATTCAATAACAACTATCTATAACTAAGGTTATGTTTCATTTGAGATATTCCTGTTCAGCAATTCATGTTAAAGATTACTTTTAGATGGTCAAGAAGATTAAGTTACATTGCTGTTACAATATTATCAGTTGTCCAGGGCCTAGGTATCAAAGTCATAAAAATATGCATACCTTCAGCACAATTTTAGAAATTTATTCTAAGTAACTAATAAACTAATGATAAAATTATAGCAAGTGAAATATATTCTAAAAGTACAATAATAGGGGATGACTTTATATAAAATAGCTTGATATTTTAAATACACAATATGTATTAACAGTAATTGTCTCTGGAAAGTAAATTTGTAAGTTTTTATTAATTCAGACTGCTTGCAATTTATATTTCTACAATAAACACAAGTGTTTTTAAAGTGAATAATAATGACAATATTATGTAAATTTTAGAATATCAAATCTCTAGATTATTATGCAACCATTAAAGTAACAATTTAAATGATTTTAACAACATGACAAATTTTTTTTTGACAATATGCAGAACACAAAACTGTATATATGTTAACATTCCAACTTAGTGTTACAAAAGTGGAGAACAGAAATCAATGCTGATTATCTACTAAGCTCTAGAATTAAAAGGGCTGTTTTTTTGTTTAATTGAGGGAACATTGATCTACACTGCATATAAGTTAGGGGAATAGGCTCAGACCTCTTCAGATATATGTTGCCACACCTTACCCTCCACCAAAGCACTCCACCAGAGTCCACTGTACTCCCTCACCAATAAAGTCATTTAAAAAAAAATAATGCTAATACTATTGTAAAGTTGTTTGGGGAAAAAAAAAAGTTTAAGCCTTAGATGTGTACATTAACAGCCATAATGTACAAACGTGAAAAAAACTATCCTGGAGTTCACACACTCAGTATTTACTTCTGAACATCTGGTAAATGGGTAAGCTCCTTATTGACTATAAAAAACAATGTAGGCTATGACTATATGAGCCAGAGTGTTCAGATTAAAAACTAATACTATAATCATATATACATTATTTAAATTATGCTTGTTTTATTTATATTATGCTTAAAGGCAATGCATGAGATGTACAAATTTAAAAGAAAAAGGCAAATCTCTGGGAGTTAAAAAATAATCCATCTTAATTTTAATACTTTAATTGTATTAAATCATAAACACTAAATTTGCAAAAACTATCGTAATCCTAACACTACACAGGCCATATAATGTAATGAATTTAAATGTGGAAAATAATTATGATGGTCATTATTCATTAATTTACAAAAATTTATAATGCACAGTTACTGTGCTGGGTTCCAGCACATAAGTGTATGTGGTCACATGAGAGGTGTGGTCCTTGCTGATTCAAAGGTATAATGTGCTTGGCAAAAGCCAGCTTTAAACACCTTTTGTCATAGTTCTATGGCTACAGAAAATCATAACTTTTCTTTCTGGTTTCAAGGTCTTTAGTGAATAAGAATTACAGAATATCTTTTGAGAGATGAGAGGTTCTTTCATGAGTTAAAACAAATAGGATGGAATTTGCCTATATTGTCCTCTCTTAACCATTTAATCACATTCACTAGAAGGATGGAGTTCAATACAGTCAGTAATGTAAAAGCAAACTAAGAAATGAGTGATCAATAATTTGAGGAGATAAAAAACTAATAAAAATGTTCACACTATTTTTAGACTGTGCATTCAGAGCAGACTCATTTTAAGATGGCATTTTTTAGAGCCATGGTCCACATAATTAATAGTGATAAAGAAAAGTCAGAGATGAGAAAACATGAAAGATAAACCAGAGTTACAATTAGCATTAATAAAATTTGAATAACATGAAATACATACAAAACAAATATTGAGAAATTATACTTTAAAATACGGACCTAAATTTTTTCACTTCATTTTAGTAAAACACCTTTCCCCTAATTACTGCAAATTTGCCTTTCAAATTTTAGAAAAGTGTTCCTATTCAATTTAATTTACTAATGTCTTTAATAGAAATTAATAATATGTGATATGAAGGAATACTACAGAATTTCCCTTACCAAAGATTTTTGATAGAGTCACATGATGATCAAATAAATCAATACTTAGTGATACTGTGTAAGTAATGGGAATGTATGGATTAATAGGCACCTCAACCTATTTGTGGAAATAGTATAATGGAAAAAATTGAACATTTTAACAATACTTTCATTGTATGATCTGTACTATTACTGAAAAATTGTAATATACATATAAAGGCAACACAGATACAGTTACTAATTTTCCTTGTAATAATCATGGAAAGCAGGTGGCAAGTAGGGGTGACATTTGGGAGATAAACTGCAAAATAAGCATGACTTTCTCAAGTTGAAAAGTGTGAAAGAGCATTCTAGACAGAGAGTAACAGCATGATCCAAGACCTAAAGGTATAAATGTGCATGATATTTTGAAAGCCTACTGATGTGGCTACTAAAAATGTTGTGTGAAAATTAGATTGTATTAAGACTATGAAAGGGTATAAATTTTATTATGTATGTAATGAGAAGCCACTGATGAAATTTCAGGAAGGGTATGAATTATCAGAGCTGCCTTCCAAATAGATCTTGAGTTTCTAACAGACAAGAAATATGTCTGAAAAGCAGGAGAGGATACTGGAAGACCCAGGTTCTTGAAATCAAAGTGGGTAGTATTTCACAAATAAAAAAAAAAAAAAACAGGTATCCAATGGTATTGGATGCTGGCAAAAAAAAATGACGACAATAAGAATGAAGATGAAAAAAACATTGATTTGGACTTTATAACCATTCCAGTATTGCTATGAAAGTTCATACCTGAGCTAATGGAATTGGAAAAAGAAACAGAAGGTCATGAGTATCAACTAGCATTTCCACAGATTTGTTTATCAATCAAAAAAGCAAGCAATGAGCAATGTGATAGTAGTTAGAGGAACTGACAGAGATAATGGAAAACATAGCTGTTTAAGATTAACAAATGAAGGAAACACTAAAAAAGAAAGTATCAAAGGTAGGTGAGAGATATCACAATTCCCAGATGGGGAACGGAATGCAACTAAGATAATAGGCTGAAAATTTGAAAGGTGAATTATTTCTGTTTGGTTTGAAGAGAGGGAAACTGGAGTGAGACATGAAAATATTTGAAGGTTGAGGGATGTGATTTGGCAGAGTTCACAGCCAACAACTGGTTTTTCAGTGAGTCACTTAGATTAGTGTTAAATAGTAGTAGGACTAGAAAGTTGAAAAATGTAGTGAGATTTGAATTGGTCACTTTATTTTTTTTAAAGATTTATTTTTTACTTATACAGTAGCTGGGGTACAGGCCAGAGGCACGGGGGTGGGTGAGAGGATTCACCAGAGACAGAGCAGGGAGCTAAACAGGCAGACAGACCGAAAGCACTGCTGAGGGGAGCAGCGGGAGAGGCAGGAGAGGTCTGCTGCGCCATGTGGGTAGCTCCCTTGTTGGCCAGAAATCAAACCAGCGCTGCAGAGGCTGCAGACAGCTTCATAGTGCTATGCTCAACCTGCTGTGCCACTGGGGAGGCCCTGAACTGGCTATTTTATATAGGAAAAGGAACCACTAAGCAGCCTGGAAGGTCTGTGAATACAGAGATTATGCATTGTAATGTAGTCATTAAGTAGTTACTGGGTTTTTAAGATAAGTTGATAGCTGATGTGCACCTTTGAAGAAATCAAAGGCCTGCAACAAATAAAGAAAGATTGGAAGGCCATTCCAACAATAGAGATGAACATAGACCCAAAGGTGAGAAAATGTGATGGATGGAAGCAAAAGAATTTGGGGGCAGTCATTCAACAAAAAAATGTATAGTAGAATATTGGGGTGTAGGTCAGATATGCAGGGGATGTTTGAGAGGATTCACCAGAGACAGAGTGGGGAGCAGAACAGGTGGATCTATTGTAACACACTGCTGAGGGGAGCAGTGGGCAAGACAGGAGAGGTCTGCTGTGCCAGTGGGTAGCTCCCTGGCCGGCTGGGGATCAAACTCATGCTGCAGTGGCTGGTGATAGCTTGATAGTGCTGAGACTTAACCCCTTGTGCCACCAGGGAGGCCCTATAGCAAAATATTTAAAAGGGAAAAATAGTATGACTAGAAAAACAATGAAGAAAGGGGCCAGTGATAAGAAAAGATGAGTTGAAGTAGATGGAGAAAATTTGATTGCTATACAAAGAAGTTTTAAATTCATTCTTTAACAAGGGGAATGCATTAATCAGAGGGATCTATCTAATGACTTGTTATTTGAGGTAATATTGTTTTACAACATTGTGTTTTCGAGGTATAGGATATTCCCCTTTCTGTACTGTTACCACACTGCACCTCCCACTGAACCACCCATTATCCACCACCACAGTCTTTTGCGCTCCTTCCCTCCTGTCCCTCCACCTCTGGTAGCCTCAGTTCTGTAGCCGGCTTTCTAGGGTTAGTTCTTAGTTTGGCTTTATATAACCTTTTGTTTGGTTTCTTTATATTCTGTATAGAAGTAAGTCAGGGTTTTAAAAAGGTAACTCTAGTAGGAAAAGGGAACCCAGATTGGATTGGGAGAGATTGTATTCATTTAACCATCTACCTGGAAAATATAATTCCCAGCCACTTAACAGAAATAAGTTCTGAAAAACTTTGATATACATTTAGCCACACAAGGATGTTGATGTAACTGGTTAATCTGATTCAATGATTAACTTGATTAGATTCCCATTTCAACTGACTAGTCATTTCTGTAAACACACATCACTATGAATATTTTTAATTCATGATATTTAATTCATGATATCTCAAGAGTCATGAACAATCAGAAATTAAATATTAAGATTTTATATTCCTTGTCAACATTTATTGAGTTCTCTATCCTCTAAGTAGATGGAGTCAAAATTATTTCTTCTAGATTACAAGTGAATACAATTTCAAGCCTAAGTCACAAAAAGAAATTAGCCAAGTATTGTAGTTTTCTTTCTGCATCTGCAATTTGATAAATCTACATATTATCTTGTTTGCTACCCATCTCAAACAGTGCTCTTCTTTCCAAGAGTACAGTGAAATTAATCCACCTACTCAATGGAAGGAATTAGACTATATTCAAAATCCAGTCACTATGGTGTGTGTGTGTATGTGTGTATGTGTGTGTGTGGGTTTTGTGTCTTTTATTGGAAAGGGAAATAGCCTGAAATTTGAAAACTTGGGTACAAGTGTGCATTTTACTAAATCGAGCTTCATGCCCTTAGATATAACAATTAATATACTAAATTTCAATATCTTTCAAGTGAAAAATAACTATTTCTTTTCCTTGCTCAAGGGCCAAAAATATTCTTCTTCTATTTTTTTGTCTAATTCATTTGTGCTTTCTATCTATTACAAATTTCATAATTTATGTGGCAAACAGTTCAGTTTAATCTTAGTCTGCGTCCCTGGCGTGATTCAGACACATCTGGACAAGTTTTCAGACTAGGAGGACAACCTGGAGCAAGGCAGACCTGCCTTCCAAGTGAGTTTCCTTCTATGGCTTAAAACGGAAAGGGTCAGCATTGCTGCTGGTGCCTGAGCATGGGGGTTAAGACATACCAAGCAAATAAAAAAATGGAGAAGACAGGATAGACAGTCTTCCTGCTGAGTTTGAAGTCTCAATGGCTGTAATCCTGAACTGAAGCTGAATGATGCCTATAGCCTCTAATAGAGCATGATACTGAGCAGGGGAGAGAAATGCTTCTGTTAAGAACATTCGATGAACCCATCTTTTGTAAACATCCAGAAATAGCACAAGGCAGAGGGGAAAAACTAAATCTTTCCATTATACACATGGGCAATAAGCAAGTAAAATAGTGAAATTTGCATTATGTATATTAATTAAAGCCTATACACATAATGCAATGAAGCTGCATTAAACTGAAATTAAATTTGGTCGTGAGCTCAACAGCAGCACAGAATCCTTTTCACTTCGGTCACAGAAGAAAGTTTTTATTTTAAACAATTTATAAAGTATAATCAGGTCTGCTTAGTCACAGGCACATCTCGTTCTAAAGTTGGGCTGCTTGTTCTTTCTTGTGCCCCTCCCGCCAGTGCAGACACAGCTCTCTGTGCTCCTGTGACAATTGTTTGTACCATATTAAGTAAAGATGTTCTTCTTTTTGTACAATGATTTTATGAACACTGGTAGAAGTTCCTGATTTTTGTGTTAGTTCATTGAAGTGCAGAATTCTATTAATTTTTAAAACTCTGTAATAACTCAATGCTTAACTTATCTGACCTATCAGTAGCAATTGACAGCTGATCCACTCCCTCTCTAGTTATATTTTTATAAATGAAATTCACAGATAAAATTTCCCCAAATCTCTCCCTGTCTCTGACTCTCCTTTGCTAGTGCACTCCTTATCCTGACCCTGCTGCGTGGCTCCAGGCTCAATGCCTCCTCTGCCCCTTTGCCATCTATGGCTCTCCTCCAATCTGGTGATCTCATTCACATATATGCTGTTGCTTTCTGAGTTTAGACGTTCAGTCTGAACTCTCTCATAACTCCAGGGGAAGACAGCCCATCGGGCCCCCAATATCACCTCAGGAATATCCAAAAGGCATAGCAATCTTACTATATCCAAAAATGATATATTTTTCCCTCCTCCATATTTTCCCCAATATTTTGATTCCATCACATCTCAATGGCCCACACCAAAAATCTAGTATTTTTCTTTATATTGAAATTAATCTCTTTATATAACCATATATCATAATACATATTAATATAAACACTTCTCATTTCCTCACCATCTCTTCAGTCCAAGAGACTATGATATCCCTCTTAAAGTGATGAAGTAGGATCCTAACAAATCTCTCTGCATCTGTGATTACCTCTAACGACTCTCTAAGCTCAAGATCCTGTGGTGATCTTTTAATGACATAGGTTAGATCTTGTTGCTCTGATAGGCAAAACTCTCCAGGATTTCCATTTCAAATGGTATAAAATCCAAGCTGTCCTCATTTTGCAAAGTCTCCACCTGTTTCTAAAATCCATTTTCTAATCCCATCCCCTACTTTGGATCTCTCTATTCTGTGCCAAAATTATTGCCATGTCACAGTGTTTGTAATTACTGGTAACTCCACTTAAAACTTCTTCCAGAACTCCTCCATGTGGGTGTCTGTTTCATTCATTTCTCCCATACTACCTACTCAGAGAGATCTTTTTTATAACCATCTTACATATAATAACATTCTGAGCTGACAGCCTCACTCCACTTGCTTATTTACTTTAGCTTGTTCTATAGCTCTTACCAGCAACTGGAGTCACATATTCTTTTTTCATTTTTTTTTCTCTATAGGAAGTAAACTACTCAAGAACAAGAAATGTATCTGGTTTTTTTTTTTTTGTATATATAGCACTTAGAGCATTGTTAGCATATAGTATATACTTAGCAATATTTGTTAAATTATTGAATGACTATTCCTCTTGCCCCCCAAAAACTCCTTGTTCTTTATTACCTGACTTGGTAGGTAGAAATCCTCATTCTTTCTCCAAGGCATGAAGCCTGGAAGTAATCTTGGGCTCTGTCTTCCTCACTGGTTAAGTCCAGTGAACTTCTAGTTTCTAGGGATTTCCCTCCTGCATAACTTTCATGTCCCTTCTCAATTGTTGGTTCAACCTTGTGAATGTATGTGTTTTTATTTCAATATTTTATTATTGTTTTTTTGTAATAAAAAGCAGATTTTTATAACAAATTGTTGTATTATTCTTAACTAGTCTGCCTTATCTAAGTCTGTATAGTCCTTCCTCCCTTTACCCACCAATATATTCTTTAAATGGAAAAAGTATTTATTCTTTCTATTATGTAATTCTGTTCAATTATCTTTCTTGTCTTAAATCCTCCTCTCTTTGCTAACAGCACAGAGTAGAGTCCAAGCAGTCAGATTGGTATCTAAGATTTTTTACCCACAGCCTTGCCAGTGCCTTCTACCTTAGCTCTTCCCATCGTTCTTTCATACTTGAAGTTTCCATAAGGCTGAAGGGTTTAATATTCCTAAGCAACACATGAGAATTCTTTGTACTTTTCTTTCTTTCTATTGTGAATAAACTGTCTCACTAACTTGCTCTTCCTACAAAACACTTTTGCAGAGTTTTTAAAATATAATTTTGTGTCTCCTTTCTCCAGGAAACTTTTCCTTACTCTCTAGACTGAGTCACTCTCTCTATTCAGTATTATCTTTGTATTTTTTTTTAATAATAAATTTTATTTTTATATTCCCCCATACAACTGCACATGCCCCATTCTGACCCCAATCCCTCCCCTCCCGGCCCCCACCCCCCAAAAAGTGTCTCTGGTTCATAGTTTTTTGTTGATTTTGATTTTCACTTTCTTATAGTTATTCATTTTCCTGATCCCTTATTTAAGTTTTCTAGATTCCTGCTATGAGTGAGACCATCCGGTATTTTTCTTTTTCTTTTTGGCTTATTTCGCCGAGCATGATCCCTTCCAGCACCATCCATGTTGCTGCAAATCGCATGTGTTTATCTTTTTTGAATGCTGAGTAATATTCCATGGTATATATGTACCACATCTTCTTGATCCAGTCATCTATTTTTGGGCATTTGGGCTGTTTCCAAACAGTGCTGCTATAAATATAGGGGTGCAGGTGTTCTTTGGAATGGATGTTTCTGTGTCCTTTGGGTAAATACCTAGGAGTGGAATTGCTGGATCATATGGAAGCTCTATGTTTAGTAGGTTTAAATGTGTTTTTTTACTGCTGTACTCTGGTGTTCCGATTCATTAACTGAAATATTTGTCTCCCTTAAAAATATTTGTCTCCCTGAGAACCTTTTAAGGGTGTGGGCAACGTTTTATTCACCCTATAGTTCTCCAGATAAAGAGCTAGAAGACCCTTGAATCACAGAAGACTTGGAATATATGAATATTTGCCGAAATGAATTAAAGTATGCTTCCATAATCTTGTGTTATGTATAGGTTCATTGTTTTTCAATAGCCATCCATTTTCATGAGTTTATTTTAGAGTTTATTTGAACCTTCCATCTCTTGCCTTGCAAAATAAGTCTGTCACTGAGGAGGGGATAAGAGGGAAATGTTCTTCAATTTTCAAATGCATCTTGTAGAAAATTGCTTCAAACTAGAAATCAGAACAATGGGAATGTCACAATGAGAAAGTACAAGTAGGAGGAAGGAAAGTATGTTAAGAATAGAAAAGGCATATAGGTACATTCATTGGTGACTGGTTAGAACCAGTTCAAACTACAATACTTTTCAATGATTTACTAATACAACAAATACTATTAAATGGCTTTAATTTCCTTGTTTAATGTTTAGTGAACAACAGAAGCAAAAGGAAACATTATTAAAGAAAAATCCCAACATCTGCAAGTGAAATAAGCTAGTCAGGCCTTGACATAAGAAGAAGTGGACATTCTAGTCATCAGAGGCACCCCCTTCAATGCCTTAGAAAATGAAATGCTTCTCATGATACTGGAAATATTTTTCAAATAGTTTTTATCACAACTTGTGAGAGAACTTTCTCTTGATTTTGCAAGGGGGGATACATCACACAGATACAAGTCTTAAAGTCTATATTTTATGCTCCTACTCTGTCCACCTATATATAGGCACCTAAGAAATTTCACCCTAAGGTCTGGCAAACCCATTCTATTTTATTTCATTTCCAAAAAGAATTGTGCCCAGGTTGTCATGAATGGGAAAAGATATTCCCTGGACTGATTGTATCAAAAGTTATAGAAGCAAACATTTCATTTCACAGGTCTCTGAATTTGGGTCATAATAGCAGAATTGTCACCAAGACAACAGAGACCTATCTAGTGAACCTCAAAGATAAGGAAAACATATTCCCAGAAGATCTGCACACTGAATGTGCTTAAATGAAGCTTTCAGATAAATAGGAAATACTCAGAAATCACTTGGAAAGACTGGTGGCAGAATGACTACAGCTACTCTGTCATAAAATATTAAATACCTCAAAAGAACGGCAAACAGCATAAGAATACTTGCCACCACAGAATATTAGGAAAGAATGGAGCAGAAGAGATTTGTAATATGTGAATATAATACAGCAAAAAAAACATTGGAAGAAAATTCCATCTAGGTAGATTCCAGTAAATAGAGTATAAAGAAAAATATTCTGATAAAGTGGTAAAATACAGAAAGAAATATTTTGGACTAATATGGAATTCTACCTAGATACTGAGTGGTTATAAGACATATATTATTTATATGTAGATATTTTTTCCATATAATCCACCCAATTCCCATGAAATAAAATCATTATTATTACAAGTAAGGTGTGGTGAGATTCAAGGGGTTTATGGAACATGACCAAGTAGCAGAGAAAGCTTTGAACGCAAATCTACCTGGCTTAAGACTTTTTTATTCTCCTATCACATCAGTGCTTCTTAAGCACAGGCTTTATCCCTGACTTGGCAGCAAAAACAGAAGAGGCTCATGAGGACAGAACCTGAAATTCTGAGTCTATGATTTCATGACCTTACACAAAGCTATTAACACTATTAAGTATAAAGTGTATAAGTCAATCAAGTTCACAGACAGGTTTAAAAAGAAAGAATGAAAAAGAAAAATATTGCTCTAGGAAATTCAGTGTTTGGAATATGTTGGAAGTGTGAAAGTTACAAACTTTGACCTCAAAATGCTTTGCATTTTAATTCAAGGTATTCATGGACAACTTCAAGCTTACTCATTAATATTTCCTGTTTACTTACTACTTAGCTTAACCTTTATACAAGGACTACTGACAATTTTAGCTTTTAGATTCCCCATAAATATTCAATCTTTAAAAATTAAAACTTGACTGAGAAAAAATTTGATGTTTTGATTTGAAGAAAACATTTATTTGACCTCTACCTAGCTAAAAGCACCTCATAATTTGCA
The DNA here is from genome assembly GCF_964194135.1 of Talpa europaea. Classification (NCBI taxonomy): domain Eukaryota; kingdom Metazoa; phylum Chordata; class Mammalia; order Eulipotyphla; family Talpidae; genus Talpa; species Talpa europaea. The sequence goes on from NC_140068.1 coordinate 71,637,860, forward strand.
TTCTTATCACTGTATCCTTGCATTTGATTATTTTACAAAATTTATAATTGCTCCTGTATTTTTCAGAGCATCTTCCAGCTTCTTGAATGTCTTATCTATTCTTATTTTAAAAGACAATATCTCACTTGTCTTGGACTTCTGTGTCTTTTTATGCTATATATTTTATTTTGAGATATAGCTTTTCCTGTGAATAATTTCACTTACCAGCAATTTATTGAAGATAATTTTCACTTCCTATTTGTATCTGCCTTCCTTTGAAATGCTACTGACTTTGACAAAACTTACAAAAAAAATTGAAGTAATAAGTTTACAAAGATAGATGCATGAAAAACCAGTTAACAGCTAATATCACTGAACACACCTGACTATTTAAGGGGGTTTAGAGTTCTAAGTACTACACGGGTGTCTAGTTTCATTGTCACAGAAATAATAACAAAACAGTTTTATCACTTGGTTCCACCTGTGAGCCTATGAATTTAGTCAATATTTTATATAATATCAAAATTAGCAAAAATAATTATGGCTAAGAATAACAGAATTTTTTAATTTTTCATGGAAATTTCCCAGGAAATTAATCAAGGACATTTTGAATGATCCATGTGAATGTAGGAAGAAATGTAATACTATACCATCTGAGGATTCCAACAGTGCCTGGTATTAAAACATTTAAATTATCTAAGCATAGTTAACAGTCATATACTGACTGAGATCAAGCTGGATTTAAGTGACAGAACTCCAATAACTTTGTGATCCTTTCTGCATACAGACCCTGCAGAGAGGATTAATGGTCAGGAAAGAGCTTCCAATCCCTGTGTCAGCCTCTTACTGAACTGTATTCTTAATAGGAGTACTGTTCATCTCTGTGGCTCTCATTGCCTTCTGAGCTACAAAGGCAAGAGGGCTACTAAAAGAGTCCACCAATTGCAGATGTGTTAATTGCTACATCTCAAGTAAACTACTTAATTTCTTGAGGTAACACTTTGTATATAAAATGGGAATAATAATGGTACTTACTTTATAGGGCTGCAGTGAATATTAACTAGATGAGCATATAAAGTGGTCCAGCATATGAGTTCAATATGCTGCACTACTACCACAACATAAATTCCTTCCCCAAGTTGCATCTCATTTTGCCACAGGAGTAAAACAAATTAACTTGCATTTCAAACTGATTCGGTAGTTTTAACAATTATTATATTTTATTGATCTATATTTATAGATGAGAAGAAATACACACACACACAGGCACAAACATTAAGCTTAGTTAACATATGGCTCTCTCTTTGGGGATTATGTTTTGATTCACATATTTGCTCTGACTATAACTTGAATCATTTCCAAATTTAAAGGACACATAAAATTTGCTAATATACATTAGCAATTTATCTGTCTAGAAGCCCCAATGTTGGTTTGCTTATACTGTACAAAGCAAGAAGCAGGATATTTGAGCTGAAATACTGCTTTTCACATATAAGTCCCAAACTGCACAGGCAATTTTTAACACTTAGAGTTCTAATGAGACAGTTTTACATGCATCTTGAGAAAGCAGCAGTGGAAAGCTCACTCTTCGTGAATGTAAGAGCAGTAAATAACATACTAACTGTATGTAGTTTCGAGAATTTAAAATATGGAGGATACTTCAATGATGAATAAGATAACAACGAATATAAACTAATTTACAAGTAGTGTGATAATTTTATCTAATTAAAATTTCAAAAGACAGAGTATAACCTTGAAGAAAATTATGAATGCCGTAAGAACAAATTCATACATAGAACTAAGAAAGTGATTCACATTGGACCATATAGTTAAAGTAATAATATATGGATATAAGTGATATATATATATGAAATATAAATACATACACAAAGAATTCAAAAAATATCGACATGTTATACCTGATAAAACATTGAGTATATAGACAAGATGTATAACCTGTGAATCATTGGAATTGTAAGCAAATAAGCAGTGCATTTTAAGGATCAAAACACAGCTATCAACCCACAAGGGTGAAATGACTTCAACAGTATGATCCTAAGTTTCACAGGCAACCTGGAAAATCTATTGTGCAAGTTCTTGCTCCTTACTTATAATTATGTGCCATGGGGCCTTCTTTTAGGTCTATTAAGGATTCAAAATTGAATCATAAAGTCAAATATTTTCAAGAAAAAGGGAAAATACCAGAAATAATTCCAAAGGCTTGATGAAGGGGGAAAACAAACAAGTGGGAAAACACCGCTATCAAGCATGGCCCAAAATGTGCTTTCTGGAGATAAACAGTTGCATTTGGTCAAGGTCTACCTTGCTGAGTCTTCTCACTCATGTAGGTAATACACATTGTGCATGGGGTGAGGCCACACATTTGCTCAAGTATCTGAATGCAAGCAAGTCTTTCTGGGGTACTAACTATTCTACTTATCAATGTAAAAGAGCATTCAATGCACTAATTTTGTATTGAAATATTACAGTCCAGGCAGTGTTTTGGGAGACCCTGGATCCAAAAGGAGGGAAAGGATGAAACTAAACCTCAAACAGGAGGTTAAGCATAGCCCAAGGATAAGCATAACCAAGAGAGCTTAGGAGAGGACTAGAATGTCATATCTGGTGAGAATTTTGTTTCCTTATACTTCACTCCTCCTCACACTGATGTTCTTGCTAATGTTTACATAGACCATTTGCAATCCAGCTTCTCCTCCAAATGACAGGGAGGCATAAAAGTAGAGCAAGGAGTGAGCAGTGCTTCAACTTTGATGCATTTAGGCTATTGCAAGGGTGAGGTGTGGGAGTATGGGCGGGGTGTTTACCATTGCTAAAAAATAAGCATCATCAGAGTGTCCTTGTTTCTGCCCCAAACAAGATATATTTACAGTACAGATTCCAAATAGTAAACTGTTTCTGCCAAAAGGGGTTTTAAGCAGCAGGGTTCTTGACAGTGAGTGGAAATGTTGATTGTGCAGCGCCAGCAAAGCTGCCAAGACAGCACAAATACAGATGTGAACAAATTCAGGTCGGAGAGAAGATGGAGGGCTTCAGAACTCCAGGGCAATGGTCGCCTCTCAGAGCACAGAGAAAAACATCAAAGCCTCACTCACAATTTTACCACTTAAATGAGAGAAGGAGCCTCTGCTGTAACTTCTCACTCAGGACCCCGAATCAAGCCCTGGAGTCCTGGCTCACAGGACAGGCGTGGTGCTGGCCGCATCCACTGATCTTCAGTCAACCAGAAGGTGCCGCTCCTGTTCATGCTTCCTCAGTGAGGCGCACAGAGTCACAACAAATACACTGAATTCAGGCATCATGACTGATGACTGAGTGTAACTAAGGCAGTCGCGATCGCAAATACACTTCCCTTTACACTTTTTTGAATGGAATGATCTTTAGAGAGATGTGATTCAGAAATACCCCACATACGTTACATAAATTTCTAGTCAAGCTTCTAGGGCCTTGAGACAATAAAAGGAGGAAAGTATATTGACCTTTTTATCAAATTCTTTCTTAATGGATTTTTTTTTTCCTACAGGCTATACTAACATTTTTTTCTGTTTGACCACTGGTCCAACCTAACTTAGGACTCTGATTCCATTCCTATAATCTGTCCTTCCAAATCATAACTTAGATTTGTCTACAAATAATATAACACCTTTGACTTTGATTAAAGGATATCGATCTAAAAATTGTCACATTTAAATGACTTCTAATCGGCCTGATTAAGAAGTAAATATCATTTCTAACAAGTAATTGGAATAATACCTTTACCTGATTATCAAAATGTCTTGTCAGCTATATTTTATCTTCAAGAAAACCATTTTAGACTAGGAAAAGACAATCACAATTTTATGTTTGTAAAAAAAGAAGTAGTTTCCTCATTCAGAGTAATGATGAATAATTTGGTGGTGAGGTTAGCATGGTAACATACATTTAAAGAAGTGTAAATCTGTACTCCTATAACCTATTCAGTGTTGTAAATCAATGTTACATCAATAAAATTAAAAAAAATATATTAAGTAAAACAAAAAGTAGCCAGCTAGCTAATCACATGGCTACAAATGAAGTTCAAGTCCTCCAACTCAAGAGAAACTACAGGGTTTGTTTGAACTCTATCCTATGTTCAATTTATCACAGCAGGAAACTGGATTTTCTTAGTCAATTTCCATTGAAAAAAACAGCAACTAAAGGAGTAAGAATCATCTACTAATTTTCTTCTTATTTTTATAGCCATCATACTTTGTATATTTCATATATGCACACAATTTTTTTTTTACTGTTTTTATTTTTTTTAAGATTTATTTATTTATTTATACAAGCACTGGGTACAGTCAGAAGCGCAGGAGGGTGAGAGAATTCACCAGAGCCAGAGGGGGGAGCAGGACCGAGGTACACTGCTGAGGGGAGCAGCAGGCAGCAGGAGAGGCCTGAGCACCATGTGGGACCCTCGCCCAGTGGCCAGGGATTGAACCGAACCGGTGCTGCAGAGGCTGCGGGCAGCTTTGCAACTCAGCGCTCAACCACTGCGCCACTGGGGAGACTTTTTTTTTTTTTTACTGTTTTTAAAATAAATAATTTCTAAACTTCACCTGCACAGTCAAAGTCACTCTGTGAATATGCAGGCATGGGGACACTGTGTGGAAAGACATTAAGTGAATATTCACTTTAGAATCATAATACTGGCAAGTTTAATACATAACTCTCGGGCCTTCCCGATGGCGCAGCGGTTGACGCTGGGTTGCGAAGCCTCTGCAGCGCCGGCTCGATCCGATCCCCGGCCACTGGGCGAGCGTCCCACATGGCGTGCAGACCTCTCCTGCCGCCCGCTGCTCCCCTCAGCAGTGTACTTCGGTCCTTCTGCCTGTTCTACTCTCTGCTCTGGCTCTGGTGAATTCTCTCACCATCCGCCCAACCCCCCCTCACCCCCGCGCCTCTGACAGTACCCAGTGCTTGTACAAATAAATAAATCTTAAAAAAAAAAAAAATACTTAACTCTAAATTAAGAGTATTTACAACTTAGAAGATACTTTGAAGGAAACCCAGATGGTAGAGATATGTTCTCACTTAAGGATCTAAGCTATTTTGTTTTATCCAAAACAAAATTGAAAAATCAATTCCAATATAAGTTCATTAGTACCAAATTATTTTACTAACTAACCAGTGGTGATAAAGCTCTACGAAAATCCTAGGGTCTTTCATCTCTTCCTCATGTAATTATCCATCAAAATTAAATTCAGTCACTTTTCTACTTTTATGCTTTCACCAAAACTGATTTAATCACAAAATATGCCAGTAATCTAGATAATTTTAACACTTAAATAAATGAAATGGAAGCTATTGAATTCTGTGAAGAAAGTACTACCAAAAAAAGACATGCACTATTTCAATACTAAGAATTCTGTTTCATTGATATTATGCTACCTCCATTTTAACACACATGATGTATAACTTTAACGATGCCTACAAGAAAGTAAAATCAAAGAAAGTAGGAAAATAATTTTTCAATGGTTAGTGAGCAGATCAAAAGAATGCATTTCTTCCTCTAGAGCAACTTGAAATATAATAGAAACCAGGTGAAGCAAAGTTTAAAGCACACATAACGGTATGAAATAGCTTTCTATTTACTGAAGAAATTGATATACTTGAGAGATGAAATTTCTGAGATGTAAACAATTGCAAGTAGAAAAAAAAATCTCTCTCAAAGTCTCATGTGTATGTAGAAATGAAGTACAAACAAAATATATATAAAAACCTTGTGAATTATATATTTAGTTTCTTTAAATAAATGTATGACATAATTAAGATAGAATAATAAGAGATAATTTGATGCATATCAAGATAATCATGAAGATATACATATCAAGATGATCATGAAAATATGCAAAAATTACAAAGCATTGAATAAAAAGTCTAGTTGATGGTTTTACTCTGCTATTCAGTAGGTCTACCATAAAAGTTTCACCTTTCTGCTGTCCACTTCCCGTATCTTCAAATTGTAGTAAATACTACTAAACTCACAAGATGACTTAAGAATTATATATGAATATATATGTGAAAATTTATGTTAAATTTCTCTCTATATATATATATATAGTTATAAATATCTATATTTAGATACCATTGCTTTACTTTTGAACCAAATTATTAGAGATTCCAATCAAGTATTTCAGATCCTACTGAAATCTCTCAAATACCCCCACCCTCTTAGCAAGAACATCGAGTTGAGTTTTAGTATTTGAAAAGTTGAGAAAGAATGGTAAATGACTAGATGGAACTTTCAAGATTGAAACTCAAGTCTGTTTTTTCAGGGTATCCTCTGACATTCACCCAGTGCCCTGAACACTTGTGCTATGCAAACATTTTATAATGCCAAGGTAAGCTTCGGCAAGGTAGTATGTCAAAACAGAACTAGTCAGAACTCTCCACAGGACACAATTATCAACAGTGCCCCACTTTCACATGCATGAAGTGTCTCCTGAATGCAATATGATTCCTGACATAGTTTCTCTCTACTTTGCCTTTTTATGTGTCAAAATTCCTCCTCATTACAACAGGCTCCAACAGTTCTGTAGTAATTGCCGGCAGCCATGTTTAACACTTCTTAGAAAATGTTAAGCAGTGCCAATACCACAGCTCTGCTCTGACCACCCTTGCCTTTAGGTTCACCTAGACAAACGCTCTAATCCAGCATATTTCCGGTATTGTCTTCTCTGAAGCGTCTGTGATAAACTGGCCTTTTGTACCTATACTAACTATATTCTGGACTTAGAAGTAATCACAGAACTTTCAACACACCTTATAATACTGAGGAAATTTAGTGTAGAGTTAGGAGCATGGATTTCCATAGTCAGCCTCTATCAGAAACTTAGCTATCAAGTTTTGTGATATTTTACTACCTACAAAAGGAGGTAATGACAAATTGTACTCAAAGATTTAAATGAGAAGCTATATTTAAATAATTCATATAGTTCCTGGCATATAAGTGGTATTCAATAAACATTAGCTGGTAGTAAATGTAAGCATTAGTAGCCGTTAACAGTGATAGTGGCTGTTGTTGACATGATTGCCTGCCCTTATAAAACTAAAAATTTCTTCACAACAGAGATATTTCCATCTTATCTCTATCCTTTATGCTCATCAATATAACACTGCATAATATTTCTATTAAAATGAATATGCCTGGTACAGCAATAGTGGACATACTATCAGATTATTCCCCACACTTCCTTTTTTCTCTTTGGAATACCTGTGGTTTGAGGCTATATTTCCTTGAATCCCTCGCCATTAGGTTTCCTGCCAGGCTTGGTCAGTGCATGGCAGTGGCCTAGCAAAATATGTCGGCTTCCTGGGATCCACTAATTCCACGTCTTCCTTTGTTCCCTTCAGCACTGTACATGGAAACTGCTTCTACTGGTTTTTAACATTAGTTTTATCTCACCTTCTCCCATTTGTTCTTAAGCTCGTCTATCTAATTCTGATCTATCATATTAGATTTTCCATATTACATTTTCCCCACTGATTTATTTGACAAAAAAATGTCTCCGGGCTAAACTGTGTTTTCTCCAAAAAATGGATCTGACCATTGATCTTAGGGAGCCATGAAGCTAAGTGGAGATAAAAAATACTTGCTCTGCCTATTTCATGGGGTTACTGTGTGGGATTAAAAAAAAAGAATTCGGAAAGTATCTTGAAAATATAAACTTCTGCACAAATATTTTTTCTCTTAATATTTTCATTGCAAAGGAACAACTTGGCTTCACTGATCTATAGCGGCAACGCTCCTTGCGATACTGATGTCCTCCAATGACACCACGCTTGCAACTTACGCAGTTGAACAAAGAGGAGGACAAAGTCTAAAAGATAACTGAGTTTTGGCACAGCAGAAATTTTATGAGCTCATAAGTCAGAAGATACTGATAGAAACAGTGAAAATTATGATTTCACTAAAGACAAGGAGCTGCTTGGAAGACAGCCACTTTAGACTTTCCTCCAAGTCTTAATTTTGCAGATGAACTATCACGTTAAACTTCTCAAGAATGTATGCAATGGCAAGTTATATTATCCACTTATTTGAAAAATGACAAATAAAAAAGAGGCAAAACAATAGCGCAGATAGCAAGCCTTTGTTTAAGAAATCCAGTTTTCAAATAAGTGTTTGAATCCTGAATTAAGACAAATTTCAAAGCAGCAATCTTAAACACAATAAAATAATTAATCTAGACAATAATTAAGGCAGGTTAAATAACATTTTTAATAGCTGCATAAATGTGAAATCCAAGTAAGGTCTGAGTTAGTATTTGCACAATGTCAATTTCCTTGTTTCAATAATGTAATCTGATTATGTAAGATGTTATCATTGGGAGAAGCTAGGAATTCTGAAGTAATTTTGTAACTTCTTGTGAATCCAAATATATTTCAAAATAAAAAGGTGTTTTTTTTTTAAAAAAAAAAAACTGTGTTTCATATGTCAAGGGGATGTATAATATACAAGATAGAAATCCATCAAAAATTGAAGTGCAATTTTGCTGCTTTAAAAAGGATTCTGTGCAATTAGAAATACAGTTCTTACCTTGCTACAAAACTAAGATAATTAATCATTTTTAAATCATTCTGCAAACATGTATTCTCCAGCCATTATGCACTGGATATGGTGTTGCATTTTCCTCCTGATTTTTTTTTTCACCATTTGGGAATTGTTCTATCTTTTTTTTCTGATTCATCCTTCATTTGGCCAAAGGTTTCAAGTAATTTAAACTTCTCTCCTTGAGGTTTAGTCATCTCTGTGAGCATCTAAGGACAACTAGTCACCAAATTCTCCAAAGTTTACTTCTAAAAATGACAAACAGGCCATGTAACTGTCAAACATGAGACTCCGATCATTTCCCCATGATATTTACCTCTTGGTTCATATAGATGGCTTATCTGAGGACTTAAAAGGGAAGAAATATCTGAAACATAACACAATTCCATTCTTAATTATGCAAATATTTGGGAATGGACCTACAGATACCTTAGGATTCCACACTGATTCTATATACCCCCTGCAGTTACTCAGGTTGATGCTTCAATCCCATTATTGCTTCAGTAATGCAATATTAATTGCATTATATGCAAATATTACCTTGTAATTCCATGCAATCATTTTGACTTTCTTCCACATGAAAAATACTCATGCTTACTTTTCTTTCATACAGTGGGATTCGGCAACTCAAAGACATTACTTTCAAAGAAACAAACTTAATTGTAGGGAAACTGCTCTGCAGCACAGGAAAGTGTCCATTCTGGGGCATTATCACCTTCCAAAGTATTACTTCTGTACCACAGGCCCAAGCTGAACAAACAGTAGAAAGAATAAGAATTCAGTAGACTGCCTCTCCCTCCAGCATATCTAAAAAGTTGTCAGCAGGGACCCATTATAGCATAAATGAATGGTGATTGAATGAGAAAGCTCTTAGTTTCTCTGTGTTTCATATAAAAATTCCTGTCTAATATCTATTATTAACTTAGATGAAGTTGGCAGAATGTGTGGCACATGTGAAGCTCTTCCTGAAAACTAGAAACACAGGCAAACATATTATTCAAAAATAGGGGGCCTCCCTGGTGGCATAAGGGATTAAGTCACAGCACTATGAAGCTATCCGCAGCCACTACAGCACAAGTTCGATCCCCTGCCAGGGAGCTGATCCACATGGTGCAGCAGACCTCTCTTTTCTCACCTGCTGTTCCTCTCAGCAGTGTATTTTAGAAGATCCACCTGTTCTGTTCCCCACTCTGGCTCTGGTGAATACTCTCACCTCTGGCCTGTACTCTATCTATTATATGCAAAAATAAATCTTCAAAAAAATTATTATTCAAAAATACCTAGGCACTGACCCTGCTTTCTTCCTATTGATGATTGATATTGTTTCTAAGTCAAGATTAGGCACATTGAACACTGAAAGATATCCCGCCAACAGCACTTCATGGTTTGTCAGTGTAAGTCTTCTGCAATGGTGACACTACCCCTGAGGGTACAGGACTGTGGCAGAGCAAGAATTGAGTCTTCCAGATCTTTACAGGCCCTATATTTCCAGCCAGGATCACATGGACAATGTGTACCTCTGTCAGAGACCCTGGTGCAGTGGGGTTATGTGTTTGTTGGGAGGAGAGATAAGGACAAAATGGGAGCCTGTGTATTATCTGTTCTACCTTATAAGACAACTTTATTGGCATTATGATTTTCTTTACCTTACTAATACATTCACATCTACAAGTATTAGATACAGTTAAGGTGTGCATATATAATGCATGTATGTTGTGTGTGTATATATAATTTGAAATAATCTTGACTAATAAAATTGAGTGTGTGATCTCTTCTTGCAATTCATCAGCTATCATAATCAGTGCAGCTCCCAGTGACGAGCAGCCGCTAGAACCAGTATTGGTGTCTATTTTCTTCACTATAGACTCATCTTCACTTGAAATCAGACACAGGGTTCCCTTTTGTTATACTGATAATTTTGAAACCTGAGGGGAAAAAAAGTGGATCATACAATTATGGTGAAGTGCAAACCAGAAGTGCCTTCCCTGTTCCACCAGATGGCAGTCCCGTATCAGGATGGGGGAAAAAAAGGGGAGGTGGGTAATACTTTGGATATAGTTCTATATAATCCTGGTCTTCTCTGGGATGGGAAAACTGACAAATATGCAGGTTGGTCTAGCTAAAAGAATTAAGTGTAGGTATTTTGTACAAACTCATCTCAAGCATCCTGCAAAATAAAAAAAGCAAACAAGTGGAAATGCCTGAATAAAAATATTTTGATGACTACCTTAAGCTTCTGCTATGTATCACTATAAGAGTTGAAAATGAACTTAAAAAAAACATAAAAAGTGTTCAAGTTTGTGGTTATGTTACAATTTGTATTTGATTAGTATTCTAAGTACCCTTCTGCTTCATAGTTCAAAATTGGCTTAACTTTTTCATATGGAAAACAGGCATGCCAACATGTATATGGGAGCATTAACTTAGAACCTGTGCGTGCGTGTGTGTGTGTGTGTGAACAACTGGCATGGAATTGTATTTTTGTGGTAACAAAGGGATTTTTAAAAAAATTTGCTTTGCCCAACAACATGGTGCACATGAAGATTATCCGTCTCTCATAGCAGCCTAGCTACCTAGGCACCAAGTACTAGACTAGATAGCTCTCACCCATCCCCTAGGGAAATGCAGTCACAATCTCTAACGCATTTCTCATGCCAGTAGTTTGGCTCTGCTCCAAGACCATGTCTTTTGCTGGCAGTAAGTGATGCTAATGAAATAGCATCTACTTCAGGATGCCTGATGTGATGTCCGTGACAGGGTAAAGGGCCAGTTGCATAGACAAAATGGATAGACTCAACACTTGTGGCCTTTACCTACTGAAATTTAATGTGGCACTAGCATCAACAGACTCTGTTGGTTCATTGCTGTAAGGATGAGCTGGCTTAATAGTTCAAGATGGTTTTGTTTTACCTTGCTTATCAAGAAAGCATTTTCAACATGTTCCAGACAGTAGCTAAATCAAAAATTTAGTTTCACTTTCAATTTAATATTTTTGAAGTAGACTGTGCACATTTTTGTGCCTGAGTCCTCTAGAGTTCCATCTCCTCTCTTTTGGGAATCAGCTTTAAAACCTTTGAGGGGGCCTCCCCGGTGGCGCAGCGGTTGAGCGCTGGGTTGCAAAGCTGCCCGCAGCCTCTGCAGCGCCGGTTCGATCCCCGGCTGCTCCCCGGCCACCGGAGGAGGGTCCCACATGGCGCGCAGACCTCTCCTGCCGCCCGCTGCTCCCCTCAGCAGTGTACCTCGGTCCTTCTGCCTGCTCTGCTCCCCGCTCTGGCTCTGGTGAATTCTCTCACCCTCCCGCGCTTCTGACTGTACCCAGTGCATGTATAAACAAAACAAAACAAAACAAAACAAACAAACAAACAAATAAATAAATAAAATAAAACATGCCTCTATCAAAAAAAAAAAAATTAAAAAAATAAATAAATAAAACCTTTGAGGGATGGTTCAAAACCTTCTCCATAGATGTATGTTAGCATATCATGCTTATCTTTTGTAGTGTTCTTGGTTCCCACAGAGATCAATTAATTTCTCCCTTTTCTCTTTGGTTCCATTAGCAATTTGCCTTTATTAATGATGTTTGCGTTTTATTTTTAGACATTTGCCACAATTTTTCATGTTTCTAAAGACATTCTGCCTTTCTTCTACGCCTCTTATTACTGATCAACTCAGTTATCACCTGTCAGTAATATGAGTTTTCATTTTGTCTCTCTAAAATAAACTCATCTTGCATTACCTAAGTATACAGAAATTCAGAAAAGGAAAATGATTTGGAAAAAAATATTCCTACATTCCTCTCAGATCTTTGGGTCAGGCATATTTTTCTCTATAGGAAATGAAAGTAAAATGTTGATGTCTACAGATATTTGTTAATTGCATCATTGTGTACCCAAACTGAGGTCAATTATTTTAACACAAAGCTTGTTGGCAATGGTAAAAGTACTCTACCCCTATGATTTCAGAGATAAGAACATACATTTTCATGCAATTACAGTGCATGGTTCAATTTCCCCTGCATACAGAGGAAGGCATAAAAATGAAGCTTATCAAAGTCCACATTTTACAACTTGGATTTTATTAGAGCACAAAAGCAGATTTCACATATTATAGATTCAACACTAGTAGAAAAAATGTAGGTCTATTAGGCCATTTTGCAATATTTTTTATAATCAAGCAGCTAAATGGGTCACAGTATAATATTTTATATATTTTTCCTAACCCAAAGGCCATGTAGAAATATGACCTAATTAAAGCTCTGTAAAGAGCTTTTTAATTTTTTCACTTCTGTGAGTTTTACTTAGTTATGAAACGAAGGTTAATGAATTCTTTTTGATTATTGCATATAAAATTTTTCAAGAAAATAAAGGTAGATTAATAGTTTTGGAAACAAAGGTGACACTTAATAGACTACAGCTTTTCATTGTGAGTACCCACTATAACAGACAATATCATTTTTCTTAGATTTGTTTACTTTCCATTACTTATAATTGCTTCTTTTAATTGGACCAAGCTAGCTTCATTTAGACTCCCCCTGAGAACGATGTTGGCAGAAATGATTGGCAGTTCTCTCTCCCACACGGTGCCATCCTGAAATTGCAAATGTCAGTTAACAGGCTTCTTTCTCCAATATTTAAGAGTGGGAGTCTGCATTTAGCAGAAAGTAGTCTGGGTGCACATATTTCTGAATAAATGCATGTGGAATTATGCATTTAAATTATAAAGTCAAGGGACTTGAAAGGAAGCCAGTGAGGTCAACTATTTCATACATGTCAAATTTTCAGGTTCTGAAACTATGTTAGGCACTCTGGGCAGGTAAAACTATATCCTACTTTTCAAGATTATCAGATGTAATCCCTCCTTAGTTGTCTATAGGAGGGTTAAGTAGAGCATGGTTGACTTAATTTTGCAAGCATTTTTTTTTAATACCGTGATTTTTTGCGCTAAGGCTCATATTAGTGTTTCTGACTAAGAATAAAGTGGCAAGTCTTGGTTCCTTTCTTCCATATTTTTGTAATTAATTTAGATCGAGGCATTATTAAGCAATGAAATGGTCAATAAATGGGGGAAGTAGGATAAACAGAAGCTATCACTTAACAGAGAGTATGTTTGTCTGAATCTCTGGATCATAACTGAATCTGCATTTCTATACACTAAAGCATAAAACAGGTGAGGAAAATATTCAGCCCTGCTCATGCCTGCTTAAGTGATATAGCACAATTCTAAGTCGACCTGCTCATTCATATTATCATGACACTAAAGCAACAAAACTCCACTGTATAATTTAATAAATATTATAAAAATAAACTATTCATGTTTTCATCATCTAGGAATTACTTTAAAAGGAAAGAATGAAAAGAAAAAAATTATTTTGGAAGTCATTCTGTCTAGATTCAAAATGCATTAGGAACAGAAGACAGGAAGCCTCTCACGATTAGGCTATAGTTGGGGGTGGCTGAGGTAGAGAAGTGTGTGAACGGTTCATGCAGGGGATGAAAGGCCAAAATGGAGACTGGTTATTTTCACCAAGTATTTGTGAAATCTCACAGAGGTGTTAGAGTATTTATTTTTGTTTTATTTCAAACAGTTATATAGTTCCTGCTGCATGCCAGCCACTCTTCTGTCTGCTTTATGAATATTACCTCGCTTCATCTTGGGCACTGGGATAAGTATGAAACTTAGGACCCCTCTTAATGACTAGGGTATCAAAAACTTTTCTGACCAACATTTGTCTTGAGATTATTTGCACAGATGAATGTCCCTGCCTTGATCTTACTCTCCTCCATGAAATAATTCACTGTCTGGTGTTTACTCTTGTTGGTCATCTCCAGTGGCCTACGGCTCAGAAACAGCTCCTGGGACCATCAAACAGTTACGTCCTGGATCTCAGGCAGGGTGCAGTGTTCGCTCATGTCAAAGAAATGCAGGTGGGCACTAACTTCTGCCTGTATCCTCCTTCAATTTCATTTAAATTCTGTTTTTCATGAGCCCATCCCAACCCCACCCATGAGAGAAGCCACTGAAAGTGTAAACTGGATTTGAAGTAGATAGAGGAAAGAAAAGTAACACCTTTTTTTCAGAGCAGATAGCTTGTGAGGGATATGGAAGTAAGGTCTTAAGGAATTTATGTCATTTAATCCTCATAAGAAATGGTTCCTATACCCTTCATCATTCCCCACACCTAACTGCCTCCTGTCCTAGTCACTCTCCTGCCTAAAAGAGTGCTTACCTCCAGAACTCCTCCCAAACCTTACAGGTTAAATATATATTTATAGAGCGAGATACACATAGTGGATGGAATATTACTGTTGAATCCTGAACCATTTTATCATTTCTTATTTGAAGGAAATGTATTTACTACTATGAAAATTAGAGCTGTTGATAAAAATGTTAGTGTTTTAACTTCTACTTTGGTAAAAATGAATGTTTTAAAATAATATGTTTGGGGTGCCAACAGGGATAGAATCCTAGACCTCCTATTGTTTTTCACATCTTCAGAAGTGTTCCATAAAAAAAAGTGTCACTGAAGCATTATCTTTTCCTGAATAGAAAATACCACTGAAAAAGAAAATAGCAATAAACATAAAAAGGATGCATGCCCAATAACCATAATCTTTCTCCTGTATAGTTCTAAATCATATACAATGTTGTAAACCAATGTCACCTCAATAAAAATAAAATAAGGTATCTGAGAAGGTGTAGAACTACAATAGCAAACTTGGGGGAAAGCTAATCTAGTTTCACTTTGTGGTTATTAGAGTTCAAAATAATATATTTCTGAGAAGACCAATAATAAATAAAGTTCAATCAAAACATCAGGGAAAAAAAGGCAGAGTGGAAGATTCAGCATTATTCTGCCCCAACAGAGGCGGAATTACACAGAAATAGATTATTAGAATTATTGAATCCCATTCTTATCCTGCTCTCTATGCTCCCATTGTTATCTTCTTAGAACCAGTAACTTTACAGACTATAATATAAGGAATCCCAGGGATGCCTCACTTATTCAGGAACATCTTAGTTCACGCATATACTTTTAGAGAAAAAAATAAAGTGAAGAATATGATTTATAAACTTAAAAAATTGATAGGATCCTGAAATATCAGAAATCACTGTTTTCTTCTAAGACAACCCTTTAATGTAATTATGTAAATAGAATTGCATATTTGTTTACAATTTTATGTATAATTTAGATGTGAAGGTCTTGCACAGTCTTCCCCATTTTACCTCTGTTAGTTTATATGTGGACACCCCTACCATACCCATTATGTTCCTGCAATAATGAACACTTCTTTAGGATTTCCATCAGTCTTTTTTTCTCTCTCTCTCACACCTAGAACTTCGTGCCTTACTGCCATTTATATGAACCCAATTCATCCCAGTTCTAGTTTCAGTTTAGACATCACATCGGTGACCAGTCCAAATTTAGACTACATGTTGTCCCTGTGTGCTCACAAACATAAGAGTAACATAATTTATCATGATATTTATAACATAATTTATCACATAACATAATTTATCCTATAACATAATTTATCATGATATTTATAATTTCTTGTTGACTTGTCTATAACTTGATTTCACTGAACACTAAGCAAATGAAAAAAATTTTTCATGTCATTCACCTTTGAATCTTTAGAGTCAGCAAAGTACCCAACATAGTAGATGTTTAAAGAAGGTTTGCTGTATGAGTGAATGCATAAATGAATGTTTTAGTGAATATGAATGACCAATTACGTAAATATATTGGATCCTCTCAACTTTATAAAGAGTGGCACTACAACAAGTTGGTATGAGGTTCGCTGATGTGTCTAAATTCAGAGAGTTTGGGTATTTAGGAGGATAACAACTCCGTAAGCCTGACACAGGGTAGAAGATGGAATCTATCCTTTTGTGAAACAGCAAGCAGAGGAGCAGGACTTCAATTGTAACTGCCACATTCACATTGTGCAACCTTGAGTAAATGATTTAGTTTTTTAAACCTCAACTTTCTTCCGTTAAGTGGGAATAACGGTAATATGAAACTCACAGATTCTTGAGGGGAAAAATGAGACAATGCATGCAGAAGTTTTTTTTTTTTTAAAGTTTTTTTTTTATAGAGGCATGTTTTATTTGTTTGTTTGTTTGTTTTGTTTTTTGTTTATACATGCACTGGGTACAGTCAGAAGTGCGGGAGGGTGAGAGAATTCACCAGAGCCAGAGTGGGGAGCAGCGCAGGCAGAAGGACCGAAGTACACTGCTGAGGGGAGCAGCGGGCGGCAGGAGAGGTCTGCGCGCCATGTGGGACCCTGCTCCAGTGGCCGGGGAGCAGCCGGGGATCGAACCGGCACCGCAGAGGCCGCGGGCAGCTTCGCAACCCAGCGCTCTACCGCTGCGCCACCGGGGAGGCCCAACATGCAGAAGTTTTTAAAAATAAATATAAAAAGAGTTACTTATGTAGTATCTGTCAGTATTACTACTAACTTGTAGGCTATTTTTGCCTATACTACTAAGTTGCCTTAGTCTTTTTCTCTTTCAAATGTCTTGACTTTTCCCACTGGAGTATGTGACAGAATAACAGATCTCTCAGAATTCATTATTGATATGGAAATTCATTGCTGGCAGTTGTTTTTTTTTTAATCACTTGTCCCAGATATGCCTTTTATTCTCAACAATTTCACTCCAAAATCTACATTCTGACTGTCACACTTTCTTCCAAATTCCTACCCATTGTTGCATAAGATTTCCAGACATTTTAAAAAAAGAGCCCACCATTACCTCAAAAGTCTGTCTGAAATACCTCTCCCAAGTCCAGAACCAACTAGTCTGTCCATCTTCTGTTCCTCATGGGCTCCAACACCTCTTCACATAAGCAGGCTCATGCTTTCATGAGTGTCATTATCCTGCCACCTTCCCTTCCCACTTCCTGCATCCCCTGAAACACACATTAGGCTATACACCTTTTCAGTCTTGCTTCTGCAAGACTCATCCCACCACAATCCCACTCTTCATTTGCCTGTAGAGTTGCTATCTCTTCCTAGCTGATTTACCTGAGTCAAGTTCAGCACTACTTCAATTCTTCCACAAAGTGCCAGTGGAGCAATATTCCATTCCAAAGTAAAACTCTCCTCACATTTGCCCTCTACTTATAAATAGAACCAAGCTATAAACAGAGCTGCTAATGGCTCCGCTTCTTCAAAAGGCCACATTCCTCTATCAAGCACTCAAAAGCCTATGCAGCCTCATCATCTGTGCCTGGGAAACAACCTCTTATCCCTCAAGTTCTACTTCTTTTTTCAATATCGCATCCTGTCTCTCTACTTGCTAGAGAGGCGTGGAGATGGCCAGAGAAGCGCTTCCTTTCCAATATCACCCTGCCTGGCACAACCACACAGGCCATTCTCAATCTCTTTATGCTGCTATGTTTTTTTCTACATAGCACCTGAAACTAAATGATATTAACTTACTTGTGTATTGTTTTCTCTATTTGTTAGAGTTTAAACTGACTGAGCAACGAAACTTTGTTTCATTCATCAGCCTATTCTCAGAACCTATGCTCAGAGTAAATACTCAAAAAATACTTAGTAGATGAATAGATGCACAGGACTGTTACTGTATTGGGCTTTAAAATAAATTCAGCCACATTTAAATTTCTTATTTTAATCATCAATGCACTCAAATCTCTTCAATTAGAATGTAAAACATATATGAACACAGGTATATGCCATGGTTATACCCCTTTAACTCCCTAGAATGGTCTCTGACATATCATTAATTTTCAATAAATGGTGAACTGAATTGAATTATACACACACTAAGGTATTTGATTTTCCTTATTACTCACTTTTCAATTCCTTTAAAAAAATCTAATTTCTAGTATTTTGTTTTTTGAAGTTACTAAAACCTGACATTGGAAATCAGAATATTTCCATAATCAATGCAAAAGTTTATGTTGCAAAAGTTTAAAATAAATAGTAAGGTAATTTAACATGACCCAAACACTAATGGCTGTGCTTTTCACTTAATCAATATCAATAAACCTTTACTCATCATTCATGGACTAAGAGAAAGAAACTGCATTTACTGACCCCAGATTGTCCATGTTTTCTCTTTAAATAGATGGCAATGATAATTTGGAGTTCATGAGGAAGAACTAACATTTTTTAGTGTCTAACAAGTAATTCTTACATGAGTTTTTGCTAAATGAAGGAGTGAATTCTCAATGTCACAAGCAATGAATCAAGACTATGAAATCTTACATCCGGTTTGTCTGATTGCAGGAAAGACCTTGCTGTCCCCATGAAGCCCCTACCCCAAGTTCATTCTCAGGGATCCCGACATACATTCCAGTGCTAGCTCCACCACTAATTTCTTGGAACTTTACTCTTATCTGGAATTAACAGGCATGTGATAAGTACTTTCATAGTATAGTAACATGAGATCTAAAGAATAATGCTGAATTATTTTCCCCAAACTGTAAGGATAAAAACCCTATACATTCCTTTGAAAGCACAAAGAAAGTATGTCTAAACAACAGGTAAAAGACAGCATAAGTCCTCCTTGCAAATAACCAATTGAGTAACAAATTGTGTTTTGACAAGAAAATTAGTTATTTCTTCTATATTGTTGGTGGGTATGGTATTAGCAGTTATGAATCAAGTTAAAAGTACTAAGAGTTTGGGCCTCCCCGGTGGCGCAAAGGTTGAGTGTGGGGCTGCCCGCAGCCTCTGCAGCGCCAGTTAGATCCCCGGCCACAGGCGAGGGTCCCACATGGCGTGCAGACCTCTCCTGCCGCACCCACTGCTCCCCTCAGCAATGTAAAAAAACAAACAAACAAACAAAAAAAAACCTAAGAATTTTCTAAGTGTTCTATCCAAAGCTTTAGTTTCTTTATTTTTGGCTCACAGTAGATTGCGGATGCTAAAGAGAGGCAAAAGACAAGAGATAATGCTTACAGTGATGAGAAGAGGATCCACATATTCCCAACCTTATAACTCAAGCAGAGGTGTGCATTACCAAAATTAAGATATCAGTGATTTTGGCAATCACTTATCAGACAGTGTTGCTGTTCAGTTAATGTATTCCTTCCAGAGTGCCTATATTACTGGTCAAGTAATCAATAAGAGCCCTGGGATAAAAATGAGAATGAAGTCTCAGAATCCAATTACTGAGGTTTGTATATAAAACAGCTGAAAACAAAGTATGCAGATTTCTTTTTCTCATTCTATTAGGGTAATAAAGACTGTAGTTGTCAGCTGAAAATGAAGAGAGCAGGAATAATTCAAAATATTGAAGTCATGAAGATATGCCATACCATGTTTTTAATGATTGAGCTTTAGTTAATTTCAATAGGAATTCATAAAAAATTCAGGACATTCTCTCCAAGGTGAATCTACAGCTTCTCCGATCTTGAGTAAGAGAAAGCTTTTAAAAATAAGACCTTAACTGATTAAATGCTATGTTTCTTTTAAAACTTTTGAATATAAACAATTTCAAACTTTTCTCAGAACCTAATTTTCTAATTATAGCAAAAAAAAAAAATAGTGTGATATTTTCCCATTTGTTTTCACAAAATTTATAGAAACTCAATATTGCATATTTACTATTTGCAAAAACTATATGAGAACAAAATTTATATCAGTATAATTCAAATATATTATAAACTTTTATTCTAGGGTACTTAATATAATGAAAAATCTTCTATACATTATTTATGCTACATTTTAAATGAATTTACTTTTTTATATGCAAAGGTTTTCAATAAGAATATGGCCAATAAATGGGCACTCTTTCTTTGCAGTTGAATTAGATGACTGTTCTTTAAGTTTTGACATGGAGTACACATCCTACTTCTTTATCTTCTTTAACCTAAAGAATTTTTACATAAAGTAACTCAAAAATAATTATAAATATTTTAGAATAAATTCAGCTATATCTCTAGAATAAGAATTTTAGTGTGAGGAAGACAATTTAAAATATACAGGTAAATATTTTAATAGAGTATCTCTTGGTCAATGGCCCATGCTTCCTGTTGGAACTGCTGTATTTGCCAATACACTCTCACTTTTTCAACATGTAGAATGTATTGATATATAAAATGCAATAGCCATGATTTTTAATAGATAATATACTAAAAAATATAATTATTTTTAATTTAAAGAACCCTACTTTTTTCAGGAAGTGTTAACAGTACTCCATTATTTTAAAGGGAGAAACTGTGTACAATACCTCTCGAATGTTTTAAATTGCAACTTTCCTGGCCTCCCTGGTGGTTCAGGGATTAAAGTCTCAGTGCTATCAAGCTATCACCAGCCACTACTGCATGAGTTCAATTCCAAGCCAGGGAGCTAATCCACATGGCTCAGCAGATCTCTCCTGTCTCACCCGCTGCTCCCCTCAGCAGTGTATTTCAGTAAATCTGCCTATTCTGCTCCCCACTCTCTCTGGTGAATCCTCTCACCCCCACCCCTGCTGCACCTCTGGCCTACACCCTGGTTCTTATATGCATAAACAAACAAAAATAAAATTTTTAAAAAAATAAATTGCAACTTTCCAATTACACTGCAACTAAGTCAGTACTGTAGGATCATTCTATTTCATGAAATTTTAAAAGATGGGCCCACATACTCTCATTATTTCTAGATCAGTGATATGTATGTAGATACTAAAGCAAACAATTGATGGCTCCAGAGACATACAATTAAGAGCTAAAAATGTAAAGCCTTTTAAAATGAGCTTCTATCTTAAAAACAGCGTACAGTTATGGGGAATATGAATAATAGAGAATTTACTTCCCCAGGAATTAGAAAATATGACCAGGTGTAGTCAACATGTTTCTCAAAAACTCAAAGAACAGCATGCTGAGTCTATTGGGATATAGTGGAAGCCATGGATTATAAATTATAAATGGGTTATTGTTTCTTAATCAATTTCAATGAGTTTGTCTCTTACTAGTTATTTGTGTATTTATCATTAACAGATATTATAAATTTTCATCATGAATAAGCTACAACTTTTTTTCTATAAAGATAAATTTTCTGTAGCTATATCCTTTTAGCAACAGTTTAAGTGATGGAAGTATCTAAAGAGCAGTAGAACAAGAAGAAAAAAATTAAGTGACTACTAACTGGGGTCATTTCATGCACTTGTGAACAATAGTCTGTAAGGGAAATGGTTTATTAAAAAATTAAGAAAACAGAAATCAACAAATATAAAATTATGTACAAAAATGCATTGTCTAAGAAGTCTTGACAATCATAAGAAATTAAATAGAGCACATTATTTTGTCTATTAAAAAACAAATTACTTGGGCCTCCCTGGTGGTGCAAGGGGGTAAGCACCGCACTATGAAGCAATCAGCAGCCTCTGCAGCATGAGTTCGATCCCTGGCCAGCCAGGGAGCAACCCACATAGCACAGCAGACCTCTCCTGATCCACCTGCTGTTCCCCTCAGGAGTGTACTTCGGTCACTCTGCCTGTTCTGTTCCCTACTCTGTCTCTGGTGAATCCTCTCACCCCCCCACATCTCTGGCCTGTAACCCAGCTCTTGTATGCATAAATAAATAAATCTTAAAAAAATACTTATAAAATCTATAATTTCAGGTCTAGAAATGATGTAATACCAAAAAAAAAAAAGTACACTTCCCTACACAGTCATAAGCATGAATTGGCACAGGTTAGTAAAACAGTCAATATGTATATAGTCATTTAAAGAGTTCATGCTACATAGGAAATGGTATAGTGTCTCCAGAAAAATATTTAGACAAAAATTCCTTCAATAGAAAACATGAAAAATTGAAAATAGATCATTTGAGGTTTCAATAAAATAAGAAGGAAAATGAAATCTAAGAAATGTAGGTAAAAGAAACAACTAAGATAAAAAGTATATAAATTTAATAGAAAGAAAAAATATTGATATGGTCAATAAAAATAATTTCCTGTTTTCTTTTTAAATAACCTGAAAAATATCAGGCACAACTAAAAACCAAAAAAAAATAAAAGCTCACATTATATAAAAATTATAAAACAGCTATAACTACATCTAAATTTGTGGTTTTACAATGTTATCTGAAAGATGTGTGATCTGGTGATGGGTATACTATATGGCAATTCCTGATGGGGGTATCCAAATATTACTTCAATTAAAATTTAATTAAGATATTATAAAATATTAATCAATTAAATGTGTTATTATCAAAATAGATCTATTTCAAAGCCTATGAGGCATTTTCCCCTAAACTTGAAAAATACACAGAAATACATAAATGACCAAAATTGACCAAGTAATAAAAAAATTGCCTAGTCCAGGGACTTTACAGGGTTATTTTTCTGTAATTTCAACAAATAGACAATCATTATGTTACACACATATTTTCATAGTATAGAAAATGTTACAAGTTTTAAGAAACTAGAATTATCTTGATCTTAGGACCATCCAAGGCATAAGAAGCAAGGGAAAATATAAGCCTATCAAACTTATAAATAAAGATGAATTAACTAAGACAAGACACTTGCAGTGATCAATTATGATAACATACTGTGAACTATGGAGCATAATTAACTCAACCTTCTGCTCTAGTTGTATATTGAGATATTTATATAACATAGAATAGAAAGGTTTTTCAATGGTGGGTCACCTTAAAAAAAATCTCTCAATGTAATTTCATCACATAGGACAGAGAAATATTATCCATCATAATAGATGCAGATTAGCATTATTGATAAACATAAAGCTTACTCATGAATAAAAGCATTATAAAAGATTAGGAGGAAAGTACCTTAATCTATTAACTTTTTTTCCTTCAAGCCAGAACAGAAAAAAATTAGAGTAAATATCATTTGTAATTGGCATAACTTTGGATTCCATAACTTTGGATTCCATAACAATTGTAATTGGCATAACTACGGATTCCACAGAATCCATGCACAGATACCAGCCATTGCTCCTGTTATTCTGAATTCTGCTATACTAGAGTTCCAACCATGGCAAAGGTAAATAATAAAAGTGAAAATAGGGTCTAAGAGTCATAAAGCAGAGTCAAAAGTAACACATTTTGAAGAAAATGCACATTCACAATCATGTGAATCCAGAGACTCTACAGTCAAACTCTTAGAATTCATAAGAGATTTTAAAGTCAAAGGAGAAAGACACATACTGGATGGTGTCACTTACATGTGCAACACAGAGAAACCAAACAAGGAGTCAGATAAAGACCAGTTAAAAAACTATCCATTGAGAGCTGACTCCAGACCTGAAGCATCCAAAGGGGAAGGATTGGAAGGGTAAGAGCAAAGAAGGAAGGGCGTGCAATGGACTTTGGTGGTGGACAATGGTTGATTTGGTGGCTGGTGCACTATGGTCACTAAACTTGAAGAGGGGATCCTCTATTTCCAAAATACCAACAACAATGTGAGCCAACATTACCTTAATAAAAAACAAATAACAAAAATTTAAAGAAATTTGCTGGATAAAAGGTTCCAAAATACCAACAATAATGTGAGCCAACATTACCTCAATAAAAAACAAATAACAAAAAATTTAAAGAAATTTGCTGGATAAAAGGTCAACACACTAAATTTAATAACATTCCACTAAACCTGCAGTAATCAAATAGAAACCTTAGTAGAGAAATGTTGAGGAGTAAAATTTTATAAAATCTAATGGAATAAACTTTATCAAAATGTGAAACCTTTTGCAAATAGAATTATAATTTTTTTGAAGAACATAAACGATATAAAAAAATGAAACTATATAACAGGGTAAAATATTTAAAGATGTCAATTGACCTAAATTAATCAATAAATTCAATTCTAATCAAAATATCATCAGGAACTATTTGGAGACCATCTTTTTTTTTTAACATGGATACTGTTATTAAAGCAAAGAATGGAACATAAATTTAATGGCCATTCTTTAAATGACTCCATCTTTATCATCTTTTGATCCTCAATTTACTTATATGTCAATGACAAAAGTCGTTTATACTGATTCAATTTCTTCCTAGTTATAAATAATAGCCAACTCTATTTGGCATCTTAGGATGTTACAGATGAGTTCCCATATTCTTCCTTGTTTTCAAATGAAATCTTGATTTTCTCAGAAACTCAAACATAAAATCTTTTACTTGCTGCAGATTTTATTCAATAAAATAAGATGTTTTGCAAGAGAACTTTTTGAAGGACATGAAATACTGATTATAACATTCATATCAGAGAACAGTTGTGCCCAAATATTTTAGAGTCCAGTGCCTATTCATAAATAGAAATATTTTTTTTAAAAAATAGAAACATCCTCAATTAAAGAAAAATACTGCTCTACAAAAACAAATCAGTTGAGATTGAGATTATTCTTTTTTTTTTAATTGAGATAACATTGATTTACAACACTGATTATGTTTCAAGAGAACAGGTTTACCACACACAGAATTACCAATAACCTGTCACCACCATCCAGTGGAACCCCTCCACCTGTGCTCCCACCTCCCTCGCCTCCTCTGGTAACCTTAGTTCTGAAATCAGAACCTGAGTATTTTGGTTTGGTTTTGTCAGTTTCTTTGTTATGTTTCTTTATATGTCACATGAATGAAATCATCTATTATCTGTCTTTCTCCTTCTGACTTCGCATGGCATAATCCCCTCCAGTTCTCTCCATGTTGTAGCAAATAACAAGATTTTATCTTTTTCTTAAGTAGCTGAGTTGTATTCCATGATGTGTGTATATATATATATATATATATATATATATATATCTTATCTTCTTTATTCAAACATTTGTTGGCAGCCACTTAGGTTATTTCCACATCTCAGTTGTGAAAGTGTTGTAATGACCATAGAAAGGTATATATCTTTTCAAACTAGTTTTCCTTTTTTTTTATAAGATAATAAAACATATCACTATTCCCTTTTATAACACGCCTAGCTGAGAACATTCAGTGAGAAAAGTAAAATCTGAAATAGTATTTTTATATTCTTCAGACAAATTCCTAAGAGTGAAAAATATCTCCACTCTCCATACTGTTCTCCATAGAGACTGAGGCAGTTTATATTCCCACTAACAATGTGCTAGGTTCCTTGTTAAAGTGAGATTATTCTTAATGGTTAAGCAACACTGTTAAGGTCAGAAACAAGACATGATACCTGCAATCACTTGTAATAATATCTAGGAAAAATGTACAACCCCTATCATCTAATAATTTTATTAGAAGGAAGAAATCTTTCAATATGTGTAGATATAGGCATGTGAAAATGTTCATGTTGATTGATTAGTAAATAACAAAAAACAAAACAAATATCTACCCATGTGAGAAATCAAATGATGTAAATGAGAGCACTATACTCTTTTGAATGGTTAAACATTTAACATAGATTTATCTTAAATAAACATAAGTGTATGTGTATCTATCATATAGCTCATCTCACTGTCATAGTAATAATAAAGTGAAACAACCTAACCCATGGTGTAAGTGTTTTGATTGATGTAAGAAGTCAGGTTAAGATTTATAACTTTGAGTTTAGTGTGTCACTTGATATTTAAATCCATGTTCCTCTTCTGAAGAGTATACAGATTATAGGGCCTCCCAGGTTGTACAGCGGGGCTTGAGCGCAGCGCTGTGGCGTTGTCCGCAGCCTCTGCAGCTCCGGTTTGATCCCCGGCCGTCCAGGGAGCAACCTACATGGCGCGGCAGACCTCTCCTGTCTCACCCCCTGTTCCCCTCAGCAGTGTATTTAGTCCTTCTGTCTGTTCTGCTCCCCACTCTGTTTCTGGTGAATTCTCCCAGCCTCCCGCACCTATTGCCTGTACCCCAGTGCTTGTATACTTGTATAAATAAATAAAATCTTTTTAAAAAGAGTATACAGATTATAACATGTTATTCACCGAGGATTAAATGTAGTATATTGTTATGTGAGCACGAGTAACACTGAGCAAAGTTCCCGACACAACTTGATTTCAATGACATTTATTATTTTACTATGATTCTTATTACCTATAACTATGAACTTAATTCTTTTTTGGGTTCCATTTATCAATTATTATATGATAATATTATTTAACTTTAAGTATAATACAACATTTAAAATTTATGCAAATATGTTTATGATTTATTTCATTGGTTCCTATTTAGGAGAGAGATGGGAATGTGATCTTTACTTTCACCTTTTTTTTCAGTTTTTATATAAATAATTTACCAGCCCTATTTATTGAATGAATCTTTGATGCATTATTTTTATGGTAACATTAATCGCTCACTATATTTATATTCATCCTTGGGTTTGTGAAGGGGTGGATTTATTTTCCCTTATTTTGAAGCTTTATTTGTGTGAAACTAGTTTAATTACTGTGAGTTCACAGTAAGGCTTAGTACTTAGTAGATAAGTAATTGTTACTCATTTGTTACTAACTTTTAACAAAACATGTTACTTCTCACCATTTGGCTCTACCATTTAAACTCCAGGATTATTTTTACAAGCTCTTAAAAAGTGGACGGGAAAAGCAAGAAATAAAGAAGGATGCAGAAAAAAGAAGTGGAGAAGGGACTGAAGGAGAAGATGACAAGGAGGAGGAGAAAAGGGAAGAATGCAATCACAAAATACTGCAGTAAACCTATAAAGGAGTTTGGAAAACAGTGATATTTGTGCCTTATTCAATTTATCATTTAGGAAATGACGAGTTTGGAAATATTTAAATAACTGTATATATATAATAACATAAAGGGGACATTTTACATTAAACTTTATTTTTTTAAAGATTGATTTATTGATGCATACAAGAGCTGGGGTACAGACCAGAGATTTTGGGGGTGAGAGGACTCACCAGAGACAGAGTGGGGAGCAGAACAGGCAGATTACTGAAATACACTGCTGAGGGGAGCAGTGGGTGAGACAGGGGAGAGCAGACAGGTCTGCTGCGCCATGTGGGTATCTCCCTGGCTGGCTGGGGATGGAACTCATGCTGCAGAGGCTGCAGATTGCTTTATAGTGTGGTGCTTAACCCCTTGCACCACCAGGGAGGCCCTACATCAAACTTTAAATGTGGTATAATAACTTCAATCATTATATGAATGATAAAAATCAAATCTACCAATCTTCTATAAAAATATTAGATGATATAGTGTTGATATAGCATACCTCCCAGGTAACCACACACCTGATATAAGCGTTATCTAATTGATCTCATAAAAATGTTTCACAGTTTTCTTTTTTTTTTTTAATTGAGGTAACATTGTTTTATAACACTATCATTCAGAGGTATAGGATCATACCCATTCAGATGCATGTCACTTCACCACACCCCCAACCAAGACACCCATATTCTCCACCACAGTCCACTATCCCCCTCCTTACCTGCTCTCACCCCTTCATCCCCCATCTCTAGTTGCCTCAGTTCTATACTTTCCATTTTTCCTTTTTTTCAAAGATTTATTTATGCACACAAGAGCTGGAGTACAGGTCAGAGATGTGGGGGGTAAGAGGATTAACCAGAGACAAAGTGGGGAACAGAACAGGCAGACTGACCGAAGTACACTGCTGAAGGGAGCAGCGGGCAGTAGAGGTCTGCTGGGCCATGGGGGTTGCTCCCTGGCTGGACTGGAATTGAAGTCATGCTGCAGTGGCTGTGGATAGTTTCATAGGTTGCATCTTAACCCTTGAGCCACCAGGGAGGCCCTTCACTTTCCATTTTTCAATTACCATTTTTGTAGCAGGCCAGTTTAATGATGAGAAGTAAATCTGCCAGTAAGGTACATCAGCATTTTCATGTTTAGAAACACAGACTTTATCTGAGGAAAATCATGTATGACCTCCCACACACACACACACAAAAAAGCTGAACCTAAAGAAAAGGGCAATGAGGAAACAGTCCAATTTAACATCAACTACAATCTGTATCATAAAACAAAATAAATGGCTGACTCCCACACAGTGTGAATCCTAACAGTACAACACATTGTATACGTACCGAAGCAAAAGCTGCACAGGTACTGAAGGGCACTGCCCGCCCTCTAAAGCACACCTTGTGCTACCCTGGTCTCTATAAGAAATACCAGCTGATACACAAGCCTGATTTCAGGCCAAAGGAGCCAACACCATGGGACTAATTGGGCAAGATTGCTCACAGGAGCTACTAACTGAAAACCTGCGCAGATTCGAAACAAGAAAACAAATAAGGAGGTTTAAGTTATAAATATGTAAATCTAAGCATGCTTGTTTGAGATTATTAAGGATATTTACTGTCCTTCTCTCCCTGCTGCCTCTCACCTGAAGCCTGAGGGTAGGCGCCCCCTGCCTTGACCAGAGAGGTCAGCTGAAGGGGGGCTGCAGGGATCTCACTGCTGTAGGAAGATGGCCTGTCCCTCAGGACAAACAAGAGGAGAGGGACCCCTCTGTGGGAGGTAGCAGGAAAAGCTATCAACATCATTGACTTTAATTTTCCAGATGGAAATTACCCAAGCTACTTGGTTAGAGATAAGATTTAAAAAGATTCTGTATATTAGAAATTACAACTTTGGAAAAAGGGAAAAATTATAGTATCTGAATATTTTCCTTTGGTTTCCACTAGAAGCCATGTATCTAAATTGCATGTTGAATACAGCTGACAAATTTATTCAGAGAACTGGACATGCTGCTATTATGGTGTCCTGCGGTAGTCTCAGTAATTGGACATTGAATCCAGCTAGAATTCATACCCAGTTACGTTCTGCTGAGGGAAAATTTATCCTGGCAAATGGCATGATTTTTTTTCTAGCTAGAATACTAAAAGGGATGCGCTCCACCTGCATGGACAGCTGCTACTTCACAGATTCTATGCCAGCAGCCACTGTTTAATAGAGTTGTGTGGACATTATGTTTGCTGTTTTCCTTCTGACAAAAATCAAGATGAGCTGGACTTGAATTTTTGCCTTGACTTGCATTTATAGCTCCTATTATTTTTTTCAGAAACAATACTTGGTAGTGTCCTTTTATTTATTTCTGTTCAAAGCAATCCTTTGATACGTTATGAATTACTTATCTCAATTTAATAAGGCTTAACATGGAAAATTAACCTCCTATACATTTCTAATTAGTTTTTAATGAATTTTAACTTCTCTGTTAAGAAAAGATCTATCCAGCTAACTACTAGGAATTTAATCTCCATTACTGAAGCATATGACAAGTAATCCTAGGGGAGAAAGTCCTTGAGATTGTGTGTGTGTGTGTAACTGTCATTCTTAGAAATAACTCAAATACCAATTTTTCTGTTCAAATTTGATGCATAAGAAGCTAGCATCCTTTATAACTAATATATGGCTTTTATTATAAAAATACTAAGTATCATATAAATCATGATACTCAGATATACTGCAATGATTGCTTCTGTCTCTATCTTCTGTTTTTAACCAAAATTCAAAGGGAAATATAGACCTCACTAGCAAATTATATAATAAAATATAATTTTCCAAGTTAAGGATACACTGACTAGAATGAAACCTAAGGTTTAGTATCATATCCAAACTCAAGTTAAAGAAATACTTTCAAACAATTAAGGTATTATTGTATTTAGTGAACAAAATTTATTTGATTTTCTTGGGCTAATTTTTGTAATATATAATAATGTAGTGAAATAATTTGTGCTATTAAGATCATTTTCTTTAACTATAGCCCTCATTTTCAGCTTTTAATTGACCTAGTTTCCTTGAATTTTTTGGAAAGAAAAGTTCTATTTTACATATTGAGAGAATGTATAAGAAATATTAATACATGAAATTTTTACTAAAAACTGTTCAATGTCTAAGTCATATTTGAGTTTAAGGACTATACACATTAAGCAATAATTTTGGAAATAGTTTGAACAAAATAAAATTGATGATATTAGATTTCACAAGCACCATTTTATATAAAATTAGGTCATGTCACAATGTAAAATGAGTTCTGAAACAAGGGAAGCAATGGCCAAGTATTTCACATGTCATACCCATATTAAAAGCAAAGGGAGGTCAGGATTGAAATTAATACACAAATAGCTAAAAAAAAGGATTTGCCAAGATTTACAGCAATGAGAAATACATGTTTTGTTAGGTAGGCTATGTAAATATTCTTTCAAGAACTAAATAAAAGGACTAAAAGAAAAATACCCACAGCAATATTTAAATCTTTTATACTCATGCATCATAGTAAATTAATTGAAAAATACATATGTATTTTTCATTGATATCTTCTCTGTTTACCACAAATACATGGAAAAACACACTTTTTATTGGCTGTGAATAACTGTGTACTCAATGTATATAAATAGGCTCAAAATCATTAAAAGAATATATTGAATTACCCAATTTTCTGTAACTCCATTATCTACTATATTCTCAACAGGTAAAGAAATTGTCAAGGAAGATCGCTTGCTTTCATCAGGGCTAGTCTCTTCCAGAGGGATGATCTTTCAGCTTTTCAAGACCAAAAGGTCACAGTCCAGAATTTCATATGTGGACACCTGCTATATTTAAATCCCTTTGAAAATATGTGTTTGTAGGCAGGTCATATGTAAAACTGTCAGTTTCAGAAATCACCCATTTGAAATACAATGCTACTTATAATTAAAACATTCATGAAACACTGTAGTTACCTAAGCAACTTTCAGGATTATGAGAAGGGTGGGCAAATAGACAAAAGTGTCTACTACAAAGCAAAGTGACACATCTATCTTAAAGCTGTAGAAAGTTCTGAAAAAAGATGATGGCTGCAATACTTAATCATTCATTTCCAACTGAAAGTTGTAAGAAGTGTTTTCAGAAGGAGATTAATAACTCAGCTGGAATAACATGTGTAGGGAAGCATGGGGAAATAAAAACTTTAGCTATAGGACAAGAAATCTAAGGTGCAGAAAATTGAAAGCAAGTCATATCTTAAACACAAGAGGTATAAGAGAATGTATTAGAAGACAGAGTCAAAGATGATGTAAATGGCATATTACAAGGAAATGGTTTACAACTACAAGCTATTTATAAAGTTAGTATCACAACGAACTGTATTCTGCAATACTATGTTTGCTACCATTGTGTTACTATTTTTTTTTTCCTTTATTTTTGCATGGAAGAACTGGAGTGTAGGCCACAGGTGTGGGGGATGAGAGGATTCACCAGAGACCTGTGGGCACAGAACAGGCGGATTTACTAAAATACACTGCTAATGAGAAGAGCAGGCAAGGCAGGAGAGGTCTGCTGCATCATGTGGATAAGCTTCCTTGCCAGGGATCTAACTCAGGCTGTAGAAGTGACACCACTTGATATACCTAACCTCTAGACCACCTGGGAGGCCCTTGTGTTACTGTTAATGAATGCAGATGAATTCAAGTGAGAAATAATACAGTGCAAACATGACTAAAGATGACTAAAGAGAAACTTGATGCTATAATAATTAAAGTGATGACAATAATAATGGTGAAGATACAGATTATGGTGATGATGGTGATAGAATGGTAATGATGATGGGAAGATGGTAGTGATGGTGATGGTGCTGGTAATGGCAATAGTGGAGTGAGCGATGTTAGCAACCAGCATAGGAGTAGCTACTTATTGAGGTCTTCAGGTGCAGCAACATCTTGTCCAGAATTAATATTCATGACCTCTATTCTTTTTTTTAATGGAGTCTTTTTTTTTAAGATTTATTTATTTATTATTTATACAAGCACTGGGTACAGTCAGAAGCGCGGGAGGGTGAGAGAATTCACCAGAGCCAGAGCGGGGAGCAGAACAGGTAGAAGGACTGAAGTACACTGCTGAGGGGGAGCAGCAGGCGGCAGGAGAGGTCTGCGTGCCATGTGGGACCCTCCTCCGGTGGCCGGGGAGCAGCTGGGGATCGAACTCGCACTGCATAGGCTGCGGGCAGCTTCACAACCTAGCGCTCAACCGCTGCGCCACAGGGGAGGCCCATGACCTCTATTCTTGATGCAAATCACCGAGACATTTAATCTCCCACAAATGAATAAGTGAGTCATGGAAAAATTAAATAGTCCCCTAAGGACACCTACTACGAGAGGCCAGAATTGGGAGGTAGTTCTGTCTCAAAGCTCCCACACATTTAGATTCCGACCACGGTGCTGCCCATTAGCAGCAGGAAAGGGCACATTCTCCAAATCCAGTGGTGTCCTCAGTAGATCAAACATCCAGTAGAATCAAGCAATGAGTCATAAAAATACTGTAAACAAATACCAAAATCATTTGGTATTGATTTTGGTCAGCGGTGATGTTAGGGAACAGTGTCCCTCGCAGTAACCATGTTAAGCCTTGGTAGTTCTTAGGAAGAAAGATGAGGGCAGAAAACAAGATTAAAACAAAGTTATTTCCTCCCTACTATATTGATTGCAACAGAAAAGACTCAAGCTTCTTTAGGGCTTGAGGAATAAGAGTTGAAAATGATAAGAAAATTTTATGATCATCTGGAGAAATGACATTTCTGGAGAAATGAAACTGTAAGATTAAAAAGACTAATTGATAAATTGGCCAAAGCCACAAATTCACAGACTAAAGACATTCAATTTTCCAATCAATGGTCAGGCAGAGAATGAATCTTAGACTAATAATTAGTCCACAGGCTGCATTAAAGGGAAGTGCCAAGATTCAGGGACTGACTTCAGAGGTTCTGCTTAACTAGAAAGCACAGCATGCAAAAAGGAAAGGAATCTTTTATTCAAAGTATATGGAGATGGAGACCCCCATATAAGGTTGAGTGAGGTTTTAAATGGTTGGCAAAACAAAGTAAATGAGAAATTAAGAAAAGAGAATGCTCTTAACATGTGAGCAGGTGGAAAAACAGGATCTTAAGTACAGGACAGGGTCCTAATAAAAAGTGGTTAGTCTCTGAAAGGGCTTGCACACTTCTTTTGATAAAGAATAGAAATAAAGGAAGGAGCAACTGTACAGAGATTTATATGCACATTGTAAGAAATCTGAAATAATCTTCAAGAAATGCTAACTTCTTGGAGAAGGTATCAGCAGTATTGAGAAGAGTGTGGAGGTATGAGAAGAGCCAGAAGAGATTATGTCTCTTCTATTTTTTGGGAAATGGAGGTGCCATGGACATGAGATATGGAGTTGGTAACAATGCCTTGAACCTGGCTGAACATTACATATTTTATAAATGGAAGGCACATGTTATGTGATTAAATGTCCATTATCACACTGTGAGAAACAATATACCCAAACAATTTTAATCACTCCCTGAATGCAAAGATGTGTTCCATGCAGTAGCAGTATATCTGCAATGATTAGAATAACAAGGGTTTGGGAATTAAGAAGTTTCTGTTCCTCAAGGCAACTTCCTCCAACATTAGAGGCCAAGAGATAAACAAAACAACCCTGCTACACATCTGGTCTCAGTGGAGCACAGGAAGCCTGCATGTGCCCTGAGTGATAGTTTGGATACTGAATACGGCAGTATTCAACACCTGTAGTAGAGCCAGCATCTGCACTACAGGAAGAGAATCCACCACCATTTTATCAAACAGATTTCAAAAACAAGGAGCCTATGCTTTTATTTTATTTGCTACTCTGTGTTTTTATTTCCACATGGGCTTCCTTGCACAAGCCTAGCATTCTTGCACAAGCCTTGCCTCTGCACATACTATCCCCCTGGCTTTAAATGCTCCGTGTATGAAAAGAAAGTAGAGTATGTGTTTGAAATATTATCTTATTAAATTGTTTTAGTTCGGAACTCTCCTACCCATGGGGTAGATAGGAAGGAAGCAGTGTTATTTAATTATAAAGTAACTCTCTCCTTGACCAAATGCTTTAAATTATACCGAGGTGATTTTTTTTGTCAGTGGCATTTCAATGGAAGTTATATGCAGCTATCTCCCGGGGCACCGGTCCCCTGTCCTCTGCCTTTAATTTGACCTGAAGAGATTTCCCAGAGCTGAGTAAGCCAGCAGGTGAAGGAAGCGGAAACATGCCAACATGTCCATTAATTCAAACACTAGACTTAGAGAACACATATATCAATGTTTTCTAAAAGCTTTTTCTACCAGAGCCTGGGAAAAGACAGAGTTTGCTTTTAATCTATGTAAGAATTATCCTCCTTAAAGGTGCTTATTTTTTTTATGATTTATTTTTTTTAAATAATAAATTTTATTTTTATATTCCCCATACAATTGCAACCGCCCCATTCTGACCCCAATCCCTCCCCTCCCGCCCCCCACCCCCCAAAAGTGTCTCTGGATTATAGTTTTTTGTTGATTTTGATTTTCACTTTCTTGTAGTTATTCATTTTCCTGGTCCCTTACTTAAGTTTTCTAGATTCCTGCTATGAGTGAGACCATCCGGTATTTTTCTTTTTCTTTCTGGCTTATTTCGCTGAGCATGATCCCTTATTTTTATATATTTATACAAGCACTGGGTACAGTCAGAAGCGCGGGAGGGTGAGAGAATTCACCAGAGCCAGAGCGGGGAGCAGAGCAAGTAGAAGGACCGAAGTACACTGCTGAGGGGAGCAGCAGGCGGCAGGAGAGGTCTGCGCGCCATGTAGGACCCTCCTCCGGTGGCCGGGGAGCAGCTGGGGATAGAACCAGCACCGCAGAAGCTGCGGGCAGCTTCGCAACCCAGCGCTCAACTGCTGGCCACCAGGGAGGCCCAAAGGTGCTTATTTTTAAAAGAATTCTGTTAGTGGAAAATTAAACAAATGAACCATGTCTACCATAAAAGATTGCCACAAAACAACAAAATATCAGAAAATATGCTGCCTTTCGTGCAATGTTACAAAGCAAATGGCCTGAGTAAATACCTCAGAAAAATATTTCCTGTGTCTGAGACCTTTCTGCTACCTGAAAACCAAGGTAGCCAACCCCTGTTTTGTTTTGGTTTTTCTCCTCTATCATAAAGAGTCTGAACCTTTTTTTTCCCCCTTGTGGTTTCTTTCCTTCCTCCTTCAAGTAATTAAAGTCCAGCAGTCCCTGGGTTGATCTCTTCTCCCTTCCAACTCCAATCATCTTCATTCATCTTTCACTGACCACCTCCCCCAGAGTGGTTCTCAACAGACCTTTCTTTCATTCAGGTCTACAGCAAGCTTACCCTCAGCAGGTGGTCATCCTTCCTAATTCTCAAAGAAAAATCCAGAGCTACCTATCTATCAAGAGCTCACTTGTTGAGCTTCACCCCACTTGAAACAGCAACACTGCGATCGCTTATCCTTCTCTCTAATATCAAACGACACCTCATCCTAGGCTGTTCGATCAAAATCACCCAGACACCACACCTCACACTGATTTCTTCAGATGTGACCTTTCACTAAACCTCATCAATGGAAAGATATTTGCTGCCTTCTTGTCTGGTCCCTTCCTTTGTAACTTCACATATAATTATATCAACAAATATACCAGAGGAAGAGCTTTCCTCTACCCCCAAAATGTACCTGCCCTTGTTACTCATCCATGTAGCCATTCCAGGACTCAGTTCTCTCATTGATTCCTTCATGCTGGCTTCTGCTCCCATTCCTTTGTGTCAAACACAAGCATGTTTACAGATCTGTTCAACCACAAGCACACATAGTCAGAAATACACATCCAAACATGCACATATCCCACATTTTAAGGATTTTCTTTCAGTTGGCACTGTTATATTCTACTGGTCTAGTTTTCCTCCAACATCTTCAATTCTTCATACATTTGGCTGGTTGTTCTTACTCATGACTGCATTTCATGTTTTCCTCCCCAAGTCCACATCCCTTCCATTCAGGAATACTGTTCAAGGCTCAGTTCTCAGTCCTCTGTCCCATGTCCTTAGTGAGAACATCCACATTCATATTTGAACTTCTCAACTGGTAGTTTCTCAAATATCCCTCTGCTTCCTTATTCTCTCCACCCAACACATAACATTACACATGCAAACACTCTCATTACGACAAAATGGCTTCATCTAGATTTAGTTTATGAGTTATTTGACTGCAGGAGCCATGTTTTCCATTTCACTCACTTCTTATTCCCCAGTCCTTTAGTGAATACTTTGCAGAGAGTGAGCATTCAATGAACATTTACTGACCACCTATCAGGAGTTATGATAAAGGCTAAGAAGAGAATAAAAACAAAATGCAGTGGAAGCTGTCAGAGCACACCAGCATACGTAGGAAGCTGGGAGTGCTACAGTAGAGATGCACATCAATGCTAAGAGAGTGAGCAGGAGAGAAGACCTCCTGTTCACCCTCTCAGTTCTTAACACCCTTAATAACTTCTCTTACCTAAACTATAGTTCCTCACTCTTTGGTCTTTAAGACTTCTCACTTCGAACCACAGAGCTAATAGGAAAGGAATGTGTTCAGAGACTAACAAAAATCTGATTTTTCTAATCCAACACGAGGGTAACATTTTCTATTGTGACTGACTCATGTTTAACATGAGGATTAAATATGCATCATACTAGAAAGCAATTTGTTCATTTTTGATCCTTAGTTTTAATCTCTGACTTCCACAGAAAAGTTAATCTTGTTTCCCAACTACGAGTGATCCAAAACACAAAGTGACATGAGCTCTTTCCTGAGGGACCTGTTCTTTTACAGGGTTCACACTTATTCTGGATTTATATTCACTTCATATTTTCTGCTGGTACCTCAAATAAATAATATAGCCTCTCTGGACATCAAGGCCCTTCTATTTAAAGTGATTTAATTTCTAAATCCCATTTTAAAATGACCTTGTGCTTTTAAAAATTGCATCTCCTATAGTCTAGCAAACATTTCTGCTTGGTACCCTTCCAAGACCTCAAACCAAATTTGTCATGTTGTCCTAGGGATATACCAGCCCCTCCAAACAACATAAAACTGCTTTATTTTTGACAATGATATATCATTTTTAAAATGCACCAGGTTAAGAAAATGATTTTTCTGTACATTCACTCTCCTACTTCCAGACAGTAACTGAGATTTTTTTTCACAGTGTCTCTTATTCTGTCCTTTTCCTTGAATTCCCATTACTCTCCCCTCTGCATTGAGGTTATCACCAAGACTATTATGTTTATGCCATAACTGCTCTGTTTGCCTTCAGTATCCACCTTCAGTCAAATAATGTAATTTCAATTGCTACTCCTAAAAAAAAAAAACTTTTTTACATCACCTTTATATTTTAAACTTTGCATGGGCATCCCTGCAAGCAACAGAAGTTGCAGGTTACTTTGCCTACCTTGCCAATCTGACATTCTTCCACTCCCCTGCATAACTCTTATAATGTTATCCACCTACAGACACCAAGAGCTCAGATAATTTCTCCCCATCTCCTTTCCCATTTTCGCTCCTACTCTTCCTGAAAGGCCCAATTCAAGTTCAATTTTGTCCAAAGGGCTTTCTAATCAATCTACTATGTTGAATTGCAAGCCAAAAATTGACAATTATTTGGCAGGTGAAGCCTGACATCGCCATGGGTATTTTTGTGTACAAATTATTTTCTACCTGTAAATCATGGATAGTGTATTATATGATAGTCTATCCTTGTCACCTAAGATAGTGCCTTTTCCATAGTAACCGTGCCTGGTTTTGATGAAAATGCTGATGACCTGTTGTAATCTATTCAGGCATGTATCAAGAACATTTTTCACAGGTATCTGATTCATGTGTCCTACCTCATCTGTGAACAAAACTCCTTCATTCTCCATTTGTAGCTTCAGATTTTCAAAGCTAATTCCATCCTTCATGGGCCAAACCCTGGGATCTTTGGGGTTAATTTGCTTTCCAGTTTCTTCTACCACTAAAACATTTCATAGGTCTGTCACCAGATTTATATGTTATGATGTGATTTTTATCAATTAAAAGCAATTAAATGTCATATATGCATTTGCACGCTATAGAGCAGGAACTTAAATGTTATCTCTTGAATATAGCCCCAACAACTCAATTTGATAATTTAGACAATCCATCCACTGGATTCAACTTTGTGTACCAGTTACTCCTTTTTCTTTATCCTTTATATTTCTGAGTCTTATTAATCTTAACCTTTACATTTGAGTAACATTCTTTCACAACTAAAACATTCTTTCACAACTAAAAGTCCTTATCCCAATTTGGTATCTTGCAATACTTACATGCTTTGTCTTCCAACTCGCTTATATATTGATTACAAATTAACAAAAATTCGCATATATGAAATTTTACTCAAATTGCAAGTTCCTAAAAAGTTAGAATCTAGGGCCTCCCCTGGTGGTGCAGTCAGTTGAGCGCAGCGCTGTGAAGCTGTCCGCAGCCTCTGCAGCGCGGGTTCGATCCCGGCCGGCAGCCAAGAATCCCACATGGCACAGCAGACCTCTCCTGTCTCGCCAGCTGCTCCCCTCAGCAGTGAATTTCAGTCAGTCTGCCTGTTTTGTTCCCCACTCTGTCTCTGGTGAATACTCTCACCCTTCCGCACATCTGGCCTGTACCCTGGCTCTTGTATGTATGTAGAAATAAATCTTAAAAAATAATAATAAAATAAAAGTTAGAATCTATTATAAATATCTTTATAGTTTCTACAGTATTAGGTATAAACTTAGGTGTAATGAATAATCAGATGAATTAAATTAATAAGAATGAATTGAATAAATACAAAATAAAGGGAAATATGTAATTAGTATCCAATTATTCATATCACTATACCAAATCTTCAGGGAATTGGTTATATACATAGAGGATTTACAGTGGTGTCACACGTAAAATTAGTGCTCAAATAATTACATAAACTTAACAATTAAAATAACTGCAGGGCCTCCCTGGTGGCGCAAGGGGTTAAGATGCAGCACTCTGAAGAGCAATCTGCAGCCACTGCAGCATGAGTTCAATTCCCAGCCAGGGGGCTACCCTGGCGCAGGGTAGGGTAGCGGACCTCTCCTGTCAAATATGGTGCAGCAGACCTCTCCTGTCTCACCACTGCTCCCCTCAGCAGTGTATTTCAGTACATCTGCCTGTTCTGCTCCCCACTCTGTCTCTGGTCAATCCTCTCACTCCTGGCATCTCTGGCCTGCACCCCAGCTCTTATATGCATAAATAAATAAATCTTAAAAAATAAAATAACTGCAATATGTTCTTTGCCATTTATATTCTCTTTACACTTGAAATAGATTTTCTAGCAATGAATGGACATTACTTTTGACAACCAGCACCTCCATCCCCGCTCCCTCCATTGGTCAAAGGTAGGTTTCAAAAGATACAGTAAAAGGGGTTGGTAAAAGTAAGGTAGAGATAAGCAGGAATCTTTGCAGAATAAAGAAACTGTCATTAGCTACAGAAAGAAAAAAAATGTTTTCAACAAAATTGCAAGCAAATATAAAATTGAAAATTCACCAAAGTTTATCTAGTATGTCACTTTCAAGCAAATATACAGAGAAGTAAATTTGTTAACACTGAAAAATAAGGACTAATTTATTCAAATTTGTGGATTCATTTATTGGTGGGCTTGATAATATACACACCCTACTTTGATGGCCATTTTTCCACAAATTCTTCCTAACTCTTAGTCACAAAGATTAAAAGCATACACTCCACATTATATAGTGAAGAAATATAAAAGCTTTTATAACAATTCGGTGATCATAAGGAAACTCAATGTTTGAAGAAAGACCCTTCATTTAGTACATCTTAAAGAGGCTACTAGATATTAGAGCAATAATTTTAATTCTTACATTTTAATTCACAAAATATGTGAATACCAATGTTTATGGTAGCAATGTTAATTGCTGACTTAAAAAAACCCAGTTTTACAGATATGGTAGTATTTAATGTAATTTCTTTAATTATCCAGTATGGTGAGAAAGTGGATATGCAGTAAACAAACATTCTGGTTAGCACAGAGATGTTGCACATGGGTTACCAATGATCCAAGAATAAAAATACACTGAAAAGTTTAATTCCTTAATTATTATGAACAATTTAATTTTTCATTGATTCATACTGTGATTCGGGGTCTGGTGTTTGTGGGATCATATATGTCTACCAATATTCTTACAGATGTGAGAAAATGCTACTAGACCAGATATAGAGACTCAACCTCTAAGTATTACTATTCTGATTTATTCATCAGCAGTCAGAAACCTTGATTTAGAATGCCAGAATCCTTTTTTGTGTTTCCTGCAACTGCATGATTATTGCTGCAAAAATGTTAGAATAGGCAATCATAATAATTAAACCACAGTGATTTATGAAATTTAACAACACTTCTTCCTGACAGTCAGTGGTATTGGACAGATTCACAGGGACATAAAACTTAATCATGATGTAGTTAACCATTTCTATTCAACATTACAATAGAAGTTTAATTTAGATGCAATATTGCCAATAAAATACTAATACTGCTAATGACAATTTTTGCCAAATGCTAATATGAAGGCTGTGGGCATTCCCTGCCAAGAAAATGCTCAACTAGATAATTTTGATACTTTCAGTATTTCATAATCTCTCCTAAACTACTCAGAGGTTTTCCCATTTCACAATTTCATATCAACTTTCTTCCCTACTCTTATGATTAGTGCCAAATTTGCAAATGCAATTGGCTGAAATATTCTACTTAAAGTACTTAGATAAATTATGCTAAAGTATATGGGAAAGGTATTTTTAGTTTCAGGGACAGTTCTACAGATTCCTTCTTTTTCTTGAGAATGCTCTCAATAGGCCCAGATGGATAAAAAAGCATAATGGACTAAAAAGCATGTCATCAAAGTTCAGATTGCAAGAGGGTTCCTAATCTATTAGACCATATCACAAACTATGCCACAAACATGAATGTTATACAATACATTACCCTGTGAGTGATTTCACTACTTTTGCTGCTCACCAAGGATGTACAGATGATTACATTTCTCTCTGAGAAGCAATGCAAAGAGACATAAGCCTATTTTTCTGGTCCAGTTAAAATCTTCACTCCGACTATTTTTTTTTTATTTCTAAAGCATATTTTTCATACATTATGTGTGTGTGTGTATATATATATGTATACATATATATGTATTTATGCATTACATGTGATTGAATCATTTCATTCACTCAAGACAACTTCGTTCCTAGTTCCTGAAGGGCTCACTGTTCCCTGTCATGCCCATCTCAACCCTCTGTGATCCTGCGTTGTTACATGTGCTGCCTTAACAAGGTCACAACTTACAAGACTTACGCTTTACTAGAAATAAAATGCTGTCCTGGAAAGTAGGAGAGAACAAGGACAACAGTTTTATAAAGTGTTAAAGGGCTAATGAGAAAATATTCATGTTACAAGGCACTATGGGATGAGCTTTATTAAGACATGAGAAATAGAATTTATATAGTAACATATGCATTA
Organism: Talpa europaea; assembly: GCF_964194135.1. Lineage (NCBI taxonomy): Eukaryota > Metazoa > Chordata > Mammalia > Eulipotyphla > Talpidae > Talpa > Talpa europaea. The sequence goes on from NC_140068.1 coordinate 71,679,640, forward strand.
TTGCCAAATTCCGCTTGATTTGATTATATAAATACTATAATTATTTCTATAGCGAGATTTTTTCTAAGCAAAGTTATAGAAAGGGTTCTTGTAAATCAATAAGAAAGCAGCATTAATCATAATAAAGGGAAAGACTTAGCTAAGGATAAAAACGTGAGGTTTCTAGAAAAATATAAACCACTGATGAAGATAGGAAAGTACTTTTATTTCACTGGGAATCAAAGAAAGGTAAATTTAAACAACAGCGTTACACATTAAGAATTCTGTTAGCAAACACTGTTAAGTTTTTGTATAAAGTATATCAGCTGATATTATCCAGTGTTGGCAAAAAAAGACATTCTCAAGTTTTATGGAAGCTAATATGCAGTCCTAATTTTTAATTGCAAAAAAAAATGTAAGTATGTCTATCTGTGATTGTTAATTCCATGCATAACAATTCATCTTTAAGAAAAATTGAATAGTTTTTCATTGTAGAGTTTGTACAATGAATATATCCATCAATAGAATAAGAAAACACAGACTAGCAAAATCTATGCTGTCAATAACTATAAAATTGTCATCAATATCACCATTACAAACTGTAATAAACTGACATAAAAGGAGAGCTGTATACCACTGCAAAGTGCAAAAGGCCAACTGCAGCACAAAATAAGTAAGATCTCATTGGGGGAAAACAGTAACTGGACAGCTGTAGACTGATATCTCTAGGAACTAATGTGTATCACTATCTATCTACATTACATATCATATTTATAGATATGTTCTAAATTAAAAATATAGATATATGGATACAGATATATAGATATAAGACATAAGATATATAAATAAATAAATGACATGTATGTGTGCGCTGCACAAGTATCCTGTAGAAGGGAGGATGCTTATTGATTTGTAAAAATTGTTATTGTAGTTAAGAAACAAACATCAATTTTACTACTTGACTGTTTTTAAATATACAGTTCCGTGATGTTAAGTACATCTATATTGCTGTGAAACCTGTAGAATTCTTTCACCTTGTAAGTCTAAAATTCTTTACCCATTAAATAACTATACTTTTTCCACTGTCCTTTTTTTAACTACACCCACTCATTTGTCAAGAATGAACCTCAGTTCTTAAAATGGAAGGCAGAGATAGTTTTAGTATTTTTCTTTTTTCCTTTGTCACTGTCAAGTCACACAGAAAGTAGGAAAACTGTCAGGTTAATTTTTAAATGTGTATCACCTGTCAGTGGAAAGACATGGATTTTCATTCAGATATTTATGTTGACACTGTATAAACTGTATAAATAGTGTGCTTGATTAGAACTTGGATAATCTACAATGTATGCTGAATTTGAAATTATTATACATGAAGAAGCTACTCTTTAGCAATGATTTGTGATAAAACTGGACATGGCAAGAAATTTATTATCTATGATTTCTTCAAAAGTCAGTTCTGAAGCAACAGTTCTCAGTGAAATACTTCACTGACAATTAGCCTGATTATTTTTTAAATTTATAATCAAGTTGATGTTTTTAAAAAAAAATCACTGACTCTTGTAACTCTTACTTCCAAGTGTTGCTCATTATTTTCATACTAACACATAATATTGTGAGATGTAACTTCTGTAACCGTTGCATGCATATTTTCTTAAATAAACGTACAGGTACAAGAACATTGACATTTTGGCCCATATGTCACAGTTCCTACCAAATGAATGATTCAATTTCAGTCATGAAAATGAATGCTGTTTTTTTTTTTTTTAAAGCATCTAACTTAACCTACCCTTCTGCTACATTTCCACCTGAGGGTAATGTTGTTTTTCTTTGAAGTTATTCTAGTTACCCATAAGAATGTTTTTGTATTACAGTTGATATTTCTTTTCCACTTATGACTTTATGGATTAATGCAACCAGAACTCTCAGAAGTCTGTCAAAATTTATAATACCACGTATGATTATATGTAACACAGACTTACACTCAGTATAATATACCCTGAGATTTGTATTGAAGTGGATTCGTTATTGATTAGCAGACAGCAATAGAAACAGAATACATTATTTGGGCCTAACCAAGTATACAACTGACAAAACAGAAGTTCCAGAAAGCTTTCTGTAAATCTACTGCCTCTGCGTAATTGGTATTCACCTCCAATGGTTGTAGCTATATTGGTGAACAGAGTTTACCAGAAAATTCTAAATAAGCATCTCCCTTACTAAGCTACAAACTATAAGGACCAACAGTAAAGAAGTTGAACAAAAGCAAAGAAAGTTAGTTCAAAACAAGTGATATGAAATGAAATGACTACTGATAGCTTAAATTCTACAGTGAAGTACCCAGGATGCCTTGATGCCAGTTAATAATTTACATACAATTTGAATATGTAAGCATTATGTAAATTATATTTAACACTTAAGTTATTTAGGAATGAACATTTACTATCCTGTTCAACTATTCCAGATCTCATTTTCCAGACCTCTCATCTTCACTCTCTACTGAGTTTATACTCAAAAAATACAAAAAAGCAGAAATGCTTCCAATTTTCCCCTGCATATCGACCACCAAACTGTATGTGGACTTATAGCCTCTGGCTCCCTTCACCTCCCTTCATGCTCTGTCTGAAGAGATGCTCTCCAGCAGAGCATCAGGATCTGTTTCCCTGTCACCTTCTTAAGGGCTTTTGGGGGTTTCTTAAAAGTTTTTATCCTCTTGATTCATTATGTCCTAAATTTTCCTCTCTATAAAATTATTCTTAGAAGGCTATCAAAGCACACTGAACTTTCTTTCACAAACACCAAAATTCCCCTGTGACCAAGAATAACCTTGCTATATGGAACTCATTTGTCTGCTCCCCTTTCCAACAAAGTTCCCAGAACTCTATCTTTACTTATTGCTTCAATCACTTTATTCCTATTCCCTCTTAAACCTAACCCATCAGGCCATTTAGTCATCGGCCTTTTAAAAGTGTATTGAAGCCTTAGTAAGGTCATCAATGGCCACCATGAGTTAAGTCAGCAAACAATAATGTGTCCTCATTTAACTTCACGAGCCATATTTGCATCATTTGCTCATATCCAGTGCCCTTACTTGACCTCATGTACAGGATACCACACTCTTTTTTTTATTTAAATATTTGATTTTATATAATTCTTACATCTTTTTTCATCTTTGCACAATGTATGCATTTTCATTTTGGTTATATTTCCCATACAATTGCACCCCCCCCCTTATTTTGACTCTAGTCCTTCCTTTCCCTGCCCCTCCAACCCCCCCCCGCCCCTGTAGTGTGTCTCTGGTTTATAGTTGCTTGCTGATTTTGATTTTTACTTTGTATTGATTAGTCTTTTTCCTGGTCTCCTATTTAGGTTTTCTAAATTCCTGCTATGAGAGAGACCATCCGGTATTTTTCTTTTTCTTTCTGACTTATTTTGCTGAGCATGATCCCTTCTAGTTCCATCCATGTTGCTGCAAACTGCATGTGTTTATCTTTTTGATTGCTGAGTAATATTCCATTGTGTATATATACCACATCTTCTTGATCCACACTCTTAGTATTCTTATTGACTACTCCATCTCAGTCTCCTTTTCTGTATCCTCTTTAAACCTCAAATTATAAAACCTAGAGAAACTAAGGTCATAGTCTTCAGATGCCCTCTCTACATCATTTTTTGGGTAAGATACTACAATTCCCAAATTTTAAATATATACTGACAACTTCTATACTTACTCTCTTCTTGGGACTCTCAAACTCCATACTAGTTTATCTCATGAGCTATATTTGAGTGTAAAATAAACTTCCCAGATCTTTAAGAAACCAAATTAGTAATCCTCTTGTTAAATTTGCTTTTCCCATGATCTTCCTCAATCAGAAAATTCCATTCTCACCATTGCTCAGGCAAGAAACTTGAGGATTATCCTTATTTGTAGCTCTTACTTTCATATTCCATACCTTATCATTGAAGAAATTCTATTGGCTAACCCCTCACAATAAAGGCAGGGGCCTCACCGGTGGTGCACCGGTTGAGCACTGGGTTACAAAGCTGCCGCAGCCTCTGCAGCACCGGTTCGATCCCCGGCCACCGGGTGAGGGTCCCACATGGCGTGCAGACCTCTCCTGCCGTCCGCTGCTCCCCTCAGCAGTGTACTTCATCAGTCTGCCTGTTCTTCTCTCCCCTCTGGCTCTGATGAATTCTCTCATCCTCCCATGATTCTGACTGTACCCAGTGCTTGTATAAATAAATAAATAAACAAACAAACCTTTAAAAAATAAATAAAGCCAGAGTATAACAGTATTTCACCATATCCACATCCTGCTCTCCAGCACCATTTATCACCTTCAGTCAAGTCACCATTATTTTCTTTCCTGGGTTATGGGAATAGACTTCTCACTGGTCTCCTTTATGATTAGTCTCTTGCTTCCCACTGTTCTCAGCCAACATGCCAGAGTGGTCCATACAAAATGCATATATCCATATGAAATCCTCTAATTATTCCCCAAGTCACTCAGAGAAGCAGTTCATGTCTTCACAACGACCTGCAAGATGGTATACGTTCAGGTCTTCTCTTTACAACTCATCTGCTATTCCCTTCCTTATTCAATTCAATTAAGCCACAATGACCTTCCTGCTTTTACGCCAAATCACCAGCAAAGCCCCTGTCTTATGTATCTGCATTTGTCATTTTTTCTGATGGGAGTCATTTGCCCCCAAATCAGCATGGCTCTCTTTTTTTCTTTCAGATCTTTACTCACCTCTCACCTTCCTGACCACTCTATTACATATTAACTCCATTCTCCCCAATAATTGTGTCCCTTTTATTTATCTCCAATGCAATGATACCACCTGAAAGATTATATCTTTAATTGATGAATGCACTCATTGTAGCCCTCACCCACTAAAAATATGAACTCCTTCCGGGCAGATTCATCTTGTCTACTCTGTATACTTTTGTATCCTTAGCCACTAAAGTAGTGCCTGGCCCACAGGGTATCCATTAAATATTAATAGTTGTAAACTTCTAGTTTTACATTTTTTGACTTTAGTTTGAAGCAGCCTTTTGTAGGAAGCTGGCCTGATTTCTGACCATGGAGAACTTGATTGCTAAACCATCAAAGGAAGAGATAATCTTATTGTAGGCCCTCTTATTTCAGGCGCCTTCTTTCATCGGCCTCAGTTTCACGACACAGATGTGCAAGCCATCCCCTGCTTGCGTCCAGTCTAGTGCTTGATAATAATGTTCAAACTGACCCTAACCCCTCTTCTCTCCCTGCCCCCCCACTGTAGTGTGTCTCTGGTCTATAGTTGCTTGTTGATTTAGATTTTTACTTTATTGCAATTAGTCTTTTTCCTGGTCCCTTACTTAGGTTTTCTAAATTCCTGCTGAGTGAGACCATCCAGATTAGGGTCAGAATAAGCAGGATGGAATTGTATGGGGAATATAACCAAAATGAAAATGCATCCATTATGCAAAAATGAAAAATGATTAAGAATTATATAAAATAAAATAATTTATAAAAAATAAAATTTGAAGATATTTTCAAAAAAAAACAGTAAAAAAAATAATGTTCAAACTGTACATGGGGCAAGTGGCATGAATTTGCATATTTGAGCTTAAATATCTGAATTCAAACCCTAATTCTAACTCTAAGGAAAAAAAGGCTTATTAAGAAATAATGTTCTTCGTTGTCACAAGAGTTTTGGTGGAGGGTAAATGATGCGAGTGCATATATGGAGATGTGAAAGTGGACCCCCAAATTATATTTTGATATATATTTCAAATGAGACGCAAACAACTTATAAATAAAATTGGGGAAAAAAGAAACAATGTCCTTATATTTTAAATTATGACTTAGAGACAAGTAACAAATATCTCACTGAAAAAAATGTAAAAATGACTTTTAAAAGTGAAAAAAGTTACATTTCTGCAATGAAATAAATGCAAAACAATAGTGATACCAAGTTTTCCCACCTGAATATCAAATTACAAAATAGAGTTATGAAGGATGCAGGGAGTTGATTTCTGATGAGGGAAGATAATTTAATGCAGCTTTTAGTCTTGATTCATAACTCCTAATGCGGTAATTCAAACTGTGGGCAATTATAATTTGAGGCTCATATACAGATTTAAACTTGAAGATACTCATTGCCATGTGATGCTAATGTTTTAAAAGACTGACATTTTTTTTAAAGTTTAGTAAATTAAGGTTTGCTCATAGACTAGAGTGTATCACAACCATATGCAATGTTTCCATTGCATAGAATAATTCTTATTATATCTTACTAAGGGTGACATTCTTACTGAAAAATGTGGATAATAAAATGTTAAATGACTTACTTGAGCATGTTAAAAAAAGAGAAAGACTCACATAAAATATAACAAATTTTCTCAGTACCTCTGGGTGTTGGCACTACCTTTATGTATTAAAAAAGGAAATATTGTAATATTTTAAAATTGCCGATTTCCTTTAGGAATGTAGATAACTAGGATGCTATATTAATTGAACAACTAAATTTATTTATTTGCTATCCAGCCTTTAATTTTCACACAATTTAAATTTCATATCTCTTTTGGTTATAAGGGTATAAATCTTCAAAAAGCATTTTAGTCTTGTTTTGAGGTCTTTTCAAGACATCCCTGACCCAGAATGTTTCTGTTACTTATTCATCCAGAGGTCTTCACTTCAGAACTCAATTAAATCTCTCTATTTACAAACAACAGTTATGTATCTGCATATAGTTGAGTCCAATTGGTACAGCCACTCATGTTGTGGGAAAACAAACCTTGCTGTCAATTGATACCAGCAATTCAGTGCAAATAAAGTTCGTAAGTTTAATGAACTTTTGTTTTCATGGGGACATTCACTTTTATTTATATTGTCAATTTCTTAAATGATTAATCCTCAACTTACTGTTATACTGATAAAAAAGCACAAGAATGATTTCTGTAATCATTATCACTATTATGATGATGATGATTTCAAATTTAAACAGGTCCACTTCATCATTGAACATTTACAAGTATTATAAAGTCACATAATTCTATAGCTATAATGCAAAATTCAAAGCCAACAATTGTAAATATTTTCTAGGGTAGAGAATTTGTTGGTTGTTTTATTATGAAAACTATAAATCTTATCATTCAAAATCTTTCCCCCAAATTAAAGCATTCATCATTTTAAGACAGAAATTTTAAAAAAGGTATTAGAAGCTTGATCTTAGTATGAGTTTATTCAATCTGTAGTTCTTTTCTCCATAAATTAAATCAATCTAAAGCTTTAAGTTTCCATTTATTAACTACTTTATGCAAGATATGGTGATAGGAAAACCACTAGTATCCAGATTAGAAGATTTTCCATAGAATAAACTTGAAGATATAATTTATTTCTCCTCATTCTTTACAATATCAAGACTGGGCATACTAAATAATTCCAAAATTTGTAATACATTTAATTAGACAAATATTTAAATTCCAATCTATTTTAATATGGACATAGTCATATTGGTTTAACACAACTACCTTCTTATCACTTTTCAAATATTTGCTCAATAAATGAATATATGCTTTTTGTGTGTGTGTGTGTGGGACTCTCGCTGGCGGCCAGGGAACAAACCGGCTCTGCAGAGGCTTCGGGCAGCCTCTGCAGCCTCCCAGCAGCCCAGCATTCAACCGCTGCGCCACCAGGGGAAGCCCTGAATATATGCATTTTCCATCACTAATTTGAAACACTATTTTCCTCTACTGTTTATGCATTTAGCAAGTAGCTTAGAGTTGTAATGCAATTTAACTCTTCTCAGATGCTATCAAATAATTTCATCCTCCACCATAGAAAAGTAAAATTATGTTAGATATTCTGAGCACTGAACAAGCTTCAGAAACGAATAGACCTATTTTTCATGTCAAACATGTCTCAGATTTCAAAAATCTATATTTTATATTTTAGTAATCTTAATTATAGAATTTGATTCTAGATAGATCTTGGTTACTCATTCATCAATTAACATTTTTAATCACATACTATCTATATATAGACATAGTATGAACAGCAGTGAATAAGATAGAATCAATTCCTTTCTGGAGGTATCACACTAGAAGGGAAAAAACATTGTCCAAATAATGATGTAATCCACTTGTCTAAAAACTTGTAATACCTTATTACATCTCATTTCTTTTCATCCTTGAAATTAAATATAGCTTCTATATTATATGATTATTATCCTAAAAAATAATTTGGCTTAGGTATATGTCAGTGTATGTTATAAAACATACTTGTGACTAAAACATGGATAGTCCAAAAGATACATAAAATTTTTTGAACATTAGTGATATATTATTAGAAAGTACAAAACATATTTACCAGAAAAGTATAATTTCTAAAAGATTTATGTTCTAAACTTGAAAAATTTTAATAAAAGTCTCAAACTACAGATTATATTATGCTATATTTAGAAATTTTAGGCTTTTTTGTTTCAATAGTTCTATTTATGTGACTGGTTTGTATTCATCTTGAAATCTTGAGATGCAGCTTATATTAGACACTGAAGTATAACTTTATTATAGTTTTTGTGATTTAATAAAAGCTAATGTATATTCCTTGTAAAACATTCACAAAGAAATAATTTAAATCAAATCCTAGTACGGTCAAGTTTCTTTTTAAAAGATTATAATATACAATTGACCTGTAGTAAATCAGCAGCATCGGGATTAAGACAGCTTTTGGAGAACACTCTTTTGAGAGAAAAGGAAAATTAGATTCGATATCTTCAACCAACCATTCATTTAGATATTGCTTTACTATCACTATTCTCAAGTCTCTTCCTCTCCAGTAGAGTTGCAATAAGGTACTTACATATCTTTTGTATTTTTGTCTTACAGTTTCTTAAACTTGCTGAAACAACATATTTGACTCCTTGCTTGGATGTAGTCCAGAAAAGTCATTAATTCCTGGGTTCCTAAAGAAAATTTTCTTGCCTGTCTGAATAATTAAGATTTTCCCCTTCCTTTCTGAATATAACCTTGAAGGCCTGTGATTCATATCAAAGCACATAGCAGTTCTAGAGAGCAGTGCACAGTCTCAATCTGTATATTTACATCTGGAATAAAAGCTAACATTAGATTTATGACTAACTGAAAACAAGGAGACTTACGCATACATGAAAGTTACACATAATTTAAAAGTCTCATCCAAACCTTCTGCTTTAGCATCTTCCACTAGTCTTTCTCTTTGTAATTGAATTGTTGAAAATTATGGAATGGACTCTGGAGCTCGACCTCCTTTTTTCCTGTTCACCTATTAAAAGGGTGAGGCCAGCAATAACCAAAAGCAAAAAGTAAACTGGGAAGGATGAAAGAGGACTCTATCATGCACAATTCTTCAACAGCTAAGAGTCAATGGCATATGAATTTCTTTCCTGTGGATCATTTCAATATTTATGTGCTCAGATTTTCTAATCTTTTCTTCCGGCTCCACAGTGTCTGAGTCATCATCTATATTGGGCGTTTGCTGAATGTGTGTCTTAAAAGTGTGTCTTTAAGTCTGTCTTAAAATGCAAATTTGTGAAGGAAAGAGACATTAAGGTGTTTGGATTCTATAGTTTGTTGCAAACATTTATACATGAATGAAATGTTACTCATTTTATGGGATGAATTTTATTCTCTCTCATGAGGGTTCATCAACCACTTACGATAGATGATTCTAGAAGTTTAGACAACTGAAATGACTTGTGTGAGGTCACATGGCTGCTAATGACCAAAAATCTACTAAAACTTTAAATATTAATTTATTGTACACTGAATTAAATACAATAATTTATTTATTCACTTGATACCATTTTGGAATCCAAATTGGAAAAAATTTCTAGCCAGGCACTGTGCTAGACACTGGACATATAAAGATGAATAAGATACTCTATTTTCCAATATTCACTATTTAATCATAGACAAACAAGCAAACAAACAGCTAAATACAGCCTAATTTACAAATACCATTTGCCCTATTTTTTCAAGCATCCTTTTGCTACTAGACTGTAAACTTCTCTAAAGCAAAGGCGGTTTCTTATTCATCTTTGTATTCCCAGAGCTGAGAAGAGTGCTTTACCAGTTCATAACTTGGCACAATAGATTTTTTGGCTTCTAGAAGTAGGATTCGTGCTGTAAGAATATAGAAAAAAAAATGTGTATTTGTAAATGGAGAATCAATAAAGCAAGGAGAAAAGCCATTACTGCCTATGCTTCCCTCAGCACAGCACTGATGTTAACTGTTCTGCAAAGTGCCACCATAATAGCAACAGTAATTGCAACAACCACACAACAATAATTGAAACTTTGGCCCTGATTCTGAAAGTAGTTAGCATGGGAAAGAGATTCTCAGGGATTCTTATGTGACCTCAGCTTGGCTGAATGCCCTTAACTGCCTGTCCTAGAGCACAAGAACCCTATAAAAAATTCAGGCTTTGGATCTACTGGAACCAAGGAAATCCTCTCCAGAATTTGGTCTATAGGAACCCTCTTGCTGTGGTCTTTTATCCAGTGTCCATCCTGCTCTCCAGCACTAGCCAGAGTACTCCGAATTCAAGTTGACCAGATGGCATATCATTTCCTTAGTATAATCAAAGTTACTAAAGATATTAGAATAAATAAGCCTTATAATAAATAACAGAGTCTGTTGACATCCAGATTGATTTATATGGCAAACTGAGCATTTAGAAAGAATTTTAAATCCAAATTACAATTTCCAAAGGGACATATTTTCCTGATATTTGCCCAAAGATGCTCTTAGTGCTGATTCTAGATTTAGTATCACCCAGGCCAATAAACCTAACCAGGGCAGCGTTCACTGCGGCTCTGCCATCCAAGAGCATGGTCCAGGGCACAGCAACCGGGCAGAGGGACACAACTCCCCTGGTAGGACTAACTCCAGACTGTCAATGCTGCTTTTTTCAAAACCTGATTACAAGGCAAAGATATTCTTAATTTACTTAGAGTTTAATGTCTGTACTACTCTACTTACATACTCCATAAATTCCTAGCCTCCCTCAAAGTGACTTAGCTTAGTTTGTTGTTACTCACTAGTGGAAAGGGAAAACGTTTATGTATGTCTCTTAATGGAAAAAAAAAAAATCACATTGCAGAATTTTGGCTTGACTAAGCCCTTCTGAAAATTACATTGTCTGGCTGGGAAGTACACTTCTAAACCACATTTTGCCCATTTAACTCAGAGTCACATGACACAGTTTACTGGATACTTTAGGGGCTCTGGAGCCAACCAGTCTTGTTGAGCCTTGGCTCTGCCCTTCCTTTCTGCCTGTGTGTCCCTGTGACTCAATTTCCTCATCTGTAAAACAGGGCTAATCATAGTCCCTATATTACAAGGATGATATTTAGAACACATTAAATGTATTTAATATATAATTTAGAAGAGTGGCTGGCACACAGTGGTACTGAATTGTTTGTATGTCTACATGTGTGGATGTGCTGCAAAATGAATTCTTTTGTGAAACAAATTAGACTCTTTGTGTGATCTGGAAGACTCAGTAATTGGAAAAGACTCTTTTAAGGTTTCAGAAAGTATTTTTTGCTCCCCTATCACTAGATTGGGAGATGAGTGTTTTGTGGTGCTCACAGACTGCCAAGAACTCAATTTGCATACACAAAATCTAGATTCAGGAAGATGTACTGAAACACTGTCAAATATCATCTGGACATGTCGTGGAAAGTATGGCTTAGGGAGCTACCAAACAGCAGCAAATATGTTATCAAGCTGCAAAGGAAATCAAAATGCACTTTAAAATGTCCCTTCAGTGTACTCTGTCAATATTTTATATTTCAAAGAACACAGCCTATCTTTTAGGAATTTCATTAATGTGTTAGACCATCAAAATGTCAGTTTGAGTGAAACATACAAGCAAAAAGTCATTCTTATAGAAGAGTCAGAAAAATCAAATGAGGCAAAATTCAATAAAAGTGCCCAGATAAAATCAAACAGAAGAAATTTATATTAAGCTTCTGACAAATAAATGCCTGATTATTTCATTTTGGGAAACTATTAAAAGTTCAACAGTCCTCTTTGGTAAAGGAGTTCAGCTGGACTCTGGAGAATAGCTTTATGTCATCTGATTGAGATGACAACCTTTTTATCACCCAGAAAGACTTGCTGACAATTGGTTGGATCCAGTGCTCAACTAAATTCACAAAAATAATTCCGAGCAGCTATTTCTTAGCTTTTCATGCAATATTTGAATTTCCAAGGACTGCCTGTAAGAAACAAAGCCCCACTGTTTGGTGTGTGAAACAAATTTTATGAATCCTTTAAAACTAAATGGAAAAAATCCAATAAAATAAAATAGAGAAATGTATTGACTCCTTACAATGATCAACATGTCTTAGTCTAAAAAGTGACTTTAGAAAAAAAAAGGAGTTAAATTACAATGTACCACTTCATTTCTGGGTAACCATCTTCTACTTTTTCTCCAAACTTCACAGAATAGTATTGGAAGTAATTTGGAAAAGCTGTTTAAAAATAACCAGCCTGGAAGGACATCTTATTGATCACGTCTTGGTGCAATTCTTTTGATAAACTTGTATTGCCTTAATTACATTCAACAATATGTTTCTTTAACTTATAGGATTCTTAATTTATAGTCTGAAATTAGTTTTCCTGGAGTTTGCAACTGTGTTGTTAGAGGCAACAAATAATAGGTCCAGTAGTCATTCTGGGTTTCTATTTGTTTTGTTGTTGTTGCATAGACACAGATTCAGGGCTTACGCGTTGACAAATTCAATACAGAAAATGAATACTGTCAGAATTTGGCATCACAAACATATTACTCTGAGTGCTTCTACTGTGGATTCATTGAATGGTCAAGCTACAAGGGAACTAGACATCAGGGCTCATAAGCCCAACTGCTTACAGAGGTCATGGTGTAGATCTATGATAAGAGAACTTAAAGTGTCCTGGGAAAGGTGTTTCTGAAGACAATGAAATGCCAAAATCTATGTGGGTTTCAAGGAACATCAAAAGACTTCTAGTTTCAAACCCTGCCTTAGTCCAATAAGATAACTGAGGCCCAGAGTATCAAGTGTCAAAAGACACCAAAAATCAGATTTGGAGTCAGAAACCAAGCAACCTGACTTTCATCCCAGAGCTTTGCCTGCTTCACAGCTTTATCCCTCTGAAAGCAACATTTATTCTTTTACTCCAACAACATGTTAACATGCATAAAATTCAGTAGGTCTAACAAGAAGACACAGAGGTTCAGAATTTTATAACACAGAAAATCAACCCTTATAAATACTACATCTCTAGCTTAATTTTTTCATAAATATATTGCATCACTCATATTCCATATATGGAAACAACCAAACCCTGGAAATAAAAGATTTTCCATGCTTTGTCCACATGGTCCATCTAAATGCAGCTCAGCAGTCTCAATTCCTGGGAGTCCAGATTGAGCTTTAAGACAGATGGCAGCAAACCATGCAGAACATTTCTGCAATGACACAGCTCATTTGTTTTTCTCTGCATAGAAATGACCTCTATCTTTCTGTTCACAGAGTAATGGATAATGTACCAGACCAGGAATCAGGAATTCAATCCCAGATTTGGTTTTGCAACTGACTGTGTGCACATAATGGGCAAGACATTTAACCTTTTTTTATTCTAATTTTCTTCTCTCTAAATTGAGTAGGTGATAAGAGAATCTAAAAAGTCCTTTTCTGGGTCCCTCTTCTATTTCTATGGGGATGTGCATGCTTTTGGATGACCAAAAAAAAAAATGGAAAATACTGAAAACAAAAAAATACAGCAAAAGAAAAACTTTTCAGCATGTAATATTTGATAAACCTCACCAGATTAATCTAATTTATCTTTAAAGAGTTATTTATTTATGCATAAAAGAGCTTGGGTGTAGGCCAAAGATTGGGGGTAAGAGGATTCACCAGAGACAGATTGGGGAGCAGAACAGGCAGATGTACTGAAATACACTGTTGAGAGGAGCAGCGGGACAGACAGGAGAGGTCTGCTGTGTCATGTGGGTCACCTCTTTGGCCAGGGATCGAACTCGTGCTGCAGTGGCTGTGGATAGTTTCATAATGCTGCATCTCAACCCTTTACGCCACCAGGGAGGCCCCTAATCTAATTTAAAATAAACAACAACCATCCAACATTTACCCTAACCCTACAATATAGACTATATCCACAAATGTTATGGAAAATTTGATAGTCACTATTATTAATAGCTTTCTAGCTTCCAAATCCATAAGCCTGTTTCATAGACCTTCTGCAAAATTGGTCATTGTTGCTCATTCTGAAGTCTTCTCAACTACCATCTTTATTAATCTTACAACATCCTCTAAGAATCTATATTTCTTTAATTAGTTTAAGACACTTGTCTCCATTTCTTTAGCTCTCCCCTTAAATTTCTGTCAACCTTGCACCCTTTTCACTCTGTGTTTTGTGTCAGTGCACTCATTCCCTGTCAGAGTCAGAATTACCATCTATAGTTGCTGATGATTTTTAAATCCTAATCTCCACTCTAATCTCTCTCCTGAGATCACTTCTGTTTTATCTGCTACCTAAATGCTACACAGATATCTAAAAACCACCTGAATTCTCAAAATAGTGCATAGGTTTGCATTTTCCATGCCACCCAAGCAAAACCCAAGGCATCATTCTCAAGCTCTTGTGTTTTCTTCTGACATCTAAGTGGTCATAAATTCCTTCAATTTATGATAAATACATGGTTGAAAACAACCCTTTCTTAGAGTAATATCACCATCTGGCTCATTTCTATCATTCTAGGTTTTCCCTTAATCCATAAACTGAATAATGAATCAAAATTCTTAAAAGCAAAATTCTGAATTATCTTTATAAAACAAAAATGTGATCATGTCATTCCCACAATCTTGAAAATATTATAAATCTAAATTGTGTACGGGATAAATGCTAACATTTTCAATATATCCTCTTATATCCCTCAAATTCTAGATTGGACACCATTGCATCTCCCACTGATCTTACAACATACCAGCAGAGAGAGACAGATTTAGTCTTTATAAAATTTGTGATTCATAGTACAATGCCCTTGAATTTACATCCCCTCTACAGAGACTATCATCCCAATCCCTTCCAGATCGGTGGCCTTCCAATGTTTCCCAGGGTGATGCTCAGCACAATTTTCTGACTCCCAGTGGCATATAACAAGGGTTGATGAAAATATAAATATATTTATGAAAACTCTAGATTATTAAACACTAAGACAGTATTAGAAATTCTGGTAGCTATGGTGACTGTATGCATAGCTTTGCTATAACTTTTATAGTTCTTTCAAGTATAAAGAACACAACTTGCTCTTGCTTTATATTCATGGTACCTAACAAATTGATTAAGCTTTTTCTTAATAAAGTAAATAAATACGACTTGAATATTTTTTCCCAATGACAAGGGTAAAGGAATAGATGGGACTGGAAAAGGTATTGCTAAGAACTCATCATAAAACATGTGTTTATGTGTCCTTATTTTATGTGCTAGCCTGATGTGTCAAGAGCATAAATCTAGAAAATGAAAGGACATCCAAAGACAATAACTCTCTTATTTGGGCATGTAAAAGTTCCAATTAAATTTTTATCATTATTTATTCATTTTTGCTTATATCCAATAAAAATATTTGTGGGAGATCTTATATGAGGGGTTTATCATTCTTTAAAAGAGGTTAGTATTCAGGAAGTAGAAAAGCTTGTTTTTAATGAAGTAACACTCTATTAAATTAGATACTTCCTGCATTAAGACAATAAACTATTGAGATTTAGAGAGCTGACCTGTAGCTGACCTGTGTTCTGACCATTCCCAAAAGTCAATAAAAGTCCATTGAACCTCTAATTTAATTTCATATTCCTGATGATGTAGTTAAAAATCTGTTTCTACTCAAGAATTCAGAATCTGTGCAATGAAGACTACAAAGAATCAGTGTATGGAAGTCAGATTTTTAATGTGATAATATGACATCTATAGGATTGTTGAAAGAAATTACTGCAGTTTCAACATTCCCTACATCAGTACAAAATAGGGAGCATATCTTAACTGAATAAAAACATTTCCACTGAGGCTATTCTCTTAATGCTTCATGTATACTTCTCACAGAGCTTCTATTATGCCATATAAAGTTTTTATTTACATTGATTTTAACATCTAGATCAAGGTTTCTGAACCTTAGCACTACTTATTGGGCTGCATATTTTGCTGACGTATGGGGGCTGTCTTGTACATTGTGGAATGCTTAGCAATATCACTAAACAGTACCAGATGACACTTGATGTCAGTAACTTTCCCCAAGTATGACATCCAGACAAGTTTCCAAACATTGCCACATTTGTTCTGGCGAAGGGGGGACAAAATAACCTCCAGTTGAAAATTATTCCTCTAGATTAGATAGTGAGCAATCTGGCTTATATTATCTTTACATATAGTTAAAACATAGTACCTCAGAGGTATATAATAGACATTTAATTGACATTTCCTTCAAAATTAGTAATTGCTAGTATATAAGATGATGATATACTCCACCCCAGTAATCCCCACAATTATATATGCCTTAGTCCCAAGGTATATCCAATCTATGAGTACTGATGGAAGATGATAACTCTCCCCACTCCTGGAGAAACTTACAAAACCAACCGTGTTCGATTTCCTCACTTGTGGATAAGTAGCACAACTTTGTATTTGAGGCAGAACACAATTTAAAACCATTTCTCAGGGCCTCCCCAGTGGCGCAGCGGTTGAGCGCTGGGTTGTGAAGCTGCTCTCAGCCTCTGCGGTGCCGGTTCTATCCCCGGCTGCTCCCCGGCCACCGGAGGGTCCCACATGGCACGCAGACCTCTCCTGCCGCCTGCTGCTCCCCTCAGCAGTGCACTTCAGTCCTTCTGCCTGCTCTGCTCCCTGCTCTGACTCTGGTGAATTCTCTCTCCCTCCCGCGCTTCTGACTGTACCCAGTGCTTGCATAAATAAATAAATAAATAAATAAATAAATCTTTAAAAAAATAAATAAAACCATTCTCTTCAGGGTTTACAGATCTCTAGTGGGAAATAAGAATTCCCTCTGTGAGTTATATTGTCAAAGCATCACCTAGAGATAAGACAGAAGTCATAAAATGTCATCTTACAGAGGCCAGTGCCTCCCAGACTGACAAACCCCGGCCACAACTTCACTGACAGTATTAATATCTGAAAATAGAAGATTCCAGTTAAAGGAGAGCTGTTCAACATGAGAAAAACAGATAGGGAGTCACAGAGGCACATGGGATCTAGCCAGTCCGAGGACTGACTTTGTGTGGCACAGCATGTTTTCATGAATCACATCCTCCTATGATCTCTTTCAAGCAAATGGCACAGGAAGCCAAATTATCAAAAGTTTGTTAGCTGAGCATAAAACCAGAACAACAAAGGTTAGTTACATGACAGAATGCTTAATATCTGCAAACTATTATTTGAGTACAGCTGTGCCTACAAGCAAAAATTCACACCAAACAAATGCCACCAAATGAGGCCCTTGAAAGCTTCAGCGAGCACTGTACCTTATGGGTCTTTTCCTGCACACACTTTCCTCCTTGGAATTTCTAAGTTTTTTTTCCCTTTAGTCTTCTAAATTGTTCTCTTGGTCTCATTTCTAAATCACCATCACCATATATAATAATAAAATATAGACAAGATGTGGTTACTCCCTAAAATTATCCCTTAGGAATGAAAGAGTTGATTTATATTTGAGCCTTTGCTATAGTTTCTCATATTAGGGTACAGTTTCTATGATCAGTTATTTTTCAAAATAATGTTCTATATGGTAATGTATATCAGTCTGAAATGATCTCAAAAAATGATCATTTGGAATACAGAAGTCACCTAATAGAGTTAAAGAAAGAGGGAAATGAATTTAACAAAATTTTATTCATTATTCAAGGCAAGGCAGTTTACACTTGATCTTAGCCAGAAGGCCGAGAAGCGATCAAGGCAAGGCAGTTTAACTTCACCTTTTAAACAGCAATGACATTTTGTGACACCTATAAACATACAACCCAGGATCGATTTTTTTAAATCTTACATTATTTAAATGAACATTTGTGGTTTTGGAATAATATCATACATCAATTCAAAAACACACATCTGAAGAGGCTGGGTCTTATATTTCTGAATCATATATAGAGCTGTAAACCAATGTGACCTTAATAAAAAAAAATTAAGAAAGCTCTGAATCTGACAGAATTTCTTAAGAAGTGAGTATGTTGCAAAACTGTATTAACTCTAAAGATAACCCCAGTGATGATGTAAACCTGGCTGTATAAAACACATATGAAAAGAATGGTTTCACAAAAGGTAAATGAATAAAAATATTTAATATTTTATTGACATTAAGATTAAATATTAACAAATTAAATATTAGAGAGTTTAATCTACACTTCTAAAATTGTATGTGGAGCTGACAGAAGTGCCAGAACATTTATTAGTAGAAAACAATCATGCTTTCTAAAAAACATACTAGGATGTTCTTTCCCAACAGCAACAGAAAGCAGAATTTCACTAAATGTTCATGGCTCAGCTGTATTATTTCTGGTGTTTGTTCAAATTTACATTTGTGGGCCCTAATGATCAAAAATTCTAATTCAGTGGATTGGTGGTAGGGTTAGAAATCCTCATTTCAGATTCTGAGGCACATTTAAGAACCACCAACATACTTGTTTAGTTAAAACATCTCCAAGTACATTTCTTCGATCATTTAAGACATGTTGAAGAGATTTAACATTTAAAACAGATTGAACATTTAAGGCAGTCTGAACAGTCTTAGAATTATTTCTAAGCCTGTTTTTAACCTTTATCTTTTCTTCAGGTGAAAGTTTCCAGAAGTCTACTATTCATTGATTAAAGTGCTCTTGGGAAGTTTCTCCCCATTGGAACTTAACTTCAATTCACTAAATTAGCATAGGTTTACCATACATTCCATGGATTAATTGTTGTACTTTACTCTATTTTTTCCAGTTATTAGCTTGAAATCCTTATGGTTATTTCTAACTCACATCCCTCACCTAATATTTTCTTAATCAAATCATCTGTCCAATGGAATTCCTTTCTTGAGACATATCAATGAAGTTACATAACATGCAGAATGATACTAAGGCTTTATTAATTTTTAGAATTAGAAAATTTTAGGTGATTTTTATATTCTAATTAAATATGGCTAGTGATGGGAATAATTCTCTAATAGAAGTTTGTTAAATTCTTTAAAACAAAAACAAAAAACTAGTTCTTCCAGCCCTATCTCAGTACAAGAACTCTGGGAACCAAGAGATTTAAGAGTAGAATCACTTTTCCCTAAATTCACTACCTTGCATTTATCTACACAAAAAATTCTTTTTCCATCTTACCTACTCAGGAAGACTTTCTGTAAGAAAACTGCTCTTTGCATCACTTTGAATTCCTAATACATTTGTAGGCAAGAATCTGTTATGATGTGGCATTCTAAAATATATCATTTTTTATGACATGGTTTTCATTGAGTATAATTTTAATTCAATATATTAGTATTTAAAACTGGACTCTAAATTTGGAATTATTAAAAAATTCTGTGAATTATTTACAGATCTATTGCTATGTAAGCCTTTTTAAGAGTTGTGCGTACTTCCCATTTAAAACTGTCAATATGGCAGAAGTAAAATTTTCCCCTAAAGAGTGTCATTTATTGAAGGGTTGTTCAAGGCATATTGAAGCAATTTATTTATAAATGTTATAAAATACAGTCATATTTTTTTGGGAAAAAATCAAGCCACTTCAAACAAAATATTCTTGGATAGAATTTAAAAACTGCTGAATACCTTATGTGAAAAGATAAGCAGGTAAGTGAGAAAGTGAAGAAAGTTAGCTCTATCACAAGCCTTTTGATGGAAGTAAAAACATGAGAAAATTAATGAATCCTACAATAAAGGAAAATATTTAAATCTTAAGTTTACAGGTTTGGAGAAAGTAAATCACTTCCAAAAGTCAGCGCTTATCTCTAGGGAACAGGAGGGTAAATTATTTTGCTTAGATGCAGACTCTTCAGAAATCTCCCAAATATTTCAGCATACTTCACAGTAAAAGAGTTCAAAGCAACAAGAAACTTGAAAAATTTTAAGTAGTTTCTTGGGAGAGCAGAAGGTGGGGGGTGGGCAATGGTGGGGGAAGGAAGTTCTTTGTAGTGTGTGTCAATTTCTGTGGTCTAAACCCTCCCATTATGGGTGGTTTCAGACTACCTATGTGATCTCACCAAATGCAGAGTCAGGGGGAAATGGTGAGCCGGTAGGAGTTGGCTCCACCACAAGTACGGGCAAGAAAACAAAACTAGGCAATAATCAACTTTAGTAGGCACAAGTAAGTATGGAAAATGCAATCTGTGTGGCAGGACCAGTAAACCTGGTGCCACAGTTTTAGAGGATTTTAATATCTTCAGCTTTTTTCATGAACAAGGGTATATGAAGAAGTGCAATGAATGAGGTAGGATAGTAATAAATCAAATCTACTCACATAGTAATAAATCAAATCTAGTCACTGTACTTACACATATAGTCCCTATAAACAGATAAATATATTGATCCACATAATATAAGTGAAAATCTACCATATAGATAAGCTGAGGAAGATATTCCCAAGGCATTTTAATAGTAATAGTAAAAGTAGTGTGGTCACTGAAAAAGCGCATATTTTAAAGTTAAAAAAAAGTGAGTTTGAATGTCCGGATTACCAATTATAATTTGTTTTACGTGACCCTGAATAATTAATTTGACATAGGGCCTCCCCGGTGGCACATCGGTTGAGCGCTGGGTTGCAAAGCTGTCTGCAGCCATTGCGGGGCCGGTTCAATCCCCAGCTGCTCCCTGGCCACCGGAGGAGGGTCCCACATGGCGCGCAGACCTCCCCTGCCGCCCGCTGCTCCCCTCAGCAGTGTACTTCGGTCCTTCTGCTGTTCTGCTCCCTGCTCTGGCTCTGGTGAATTCTCTCACCCTCCTGTACTTCTGACTGTACCCAGTGCTTGTATAAATAAATAAATAAATCTTTTTAAAAAAAAAAACAAATCTTTAAAAATAATTAATTTGACATAGCTGAACTTCAATTTCTTACTTAATCTAGTAATGCTAATCCTGGTGGATTATATAAACAGAATACTTCATGCTTAGCTGGCGTTCATAAACCATTTATATCACAAACTCTATCAGCAGCCCTCCACAGACACACACACCAGCACGCACATTTCATGATAGTGGATACTACAGAGCATGAGCCCAGTAGTCATTCCTCTTCTCACTTTGGACATATTGTTATGTAATACACCATCCTTTTTTATTACACCATTTTGTGCTCAGTTATTTTCAGTTAATTACAGCCAAAAGAGTCCTAAGGGATACCAATGGGAATACAAAGCCTGATTTATAGCACCCTAGTGAGATGTGAGATTTAACATATTACACACAGAAACACATACCAGCACCAAGTATAATGCTTCAAACAAGTACACATCCTGCCCACACATTTACCAGAAGTTTCTTCAATTCGTTTTATAAGTTTAGTGACATGGAGAGACAGTAATTTTTGAAATAGCATGGAAGATTCGTGAGAGAGTGGGTTATGCAGTAAAAAAGTCTTGGTACCAGGGAAGGCATATCACTTACTAGTTCCATGGCAGTAGGCAAGTCATTACCTTTTCCAATCCCTCAGTTTTTCACTTATAAAAGAATCTAGTATTACTCTCTGAAAACATATTGTGCAAAACAAGTAAAACAAAAAAAGTGTGAGGTAGTTGGTGTTTGATAAACATCAGTAAATGTACTTCTTCTCAAGTCCCTGTATAAGGAGGATAGACACAAGATTGAAAAAAAGAGAGAGATGTGTGCTTAAAGAATGTTCAGAGCTACCAACTAGAGGTTTAGAGAAACTATCACACTCCTTCATAATTTATTCAAGTTTCGGATGCAATTCTAATGCACAGAAACTAATGGTTTTTAATATTAAACTACTTTCCAATTATTTCCTTATCAGATTGTACTTTCATGCTACTACCTGCCCTTTTCCATGAAAGAAAAGAATCTCAAAATAAAAGTCAATTATTTAATGCAAAGCTAATGATGATAAAGATAACTACCACTTTGTGCACTTTGCTATAAACTTTGTAGGCAATAACTTTTCAATTTCTCTCACAACCTTAAACATGATATGGATCGTATTAACTTTATTTTGTAGCAGAGAAAAATTACATTCCAAAGACTATAAAAGTTGGAAGAATTAGGAAAGAGAAAGAAATTTAGATCTAATTCCAAAGTCTATACATTTTTAAACATTAGCTATATTATAAAAATAAGATATTTTAAGACTCCCAAAAATGTTTTTATATTTCCCTGACTCTTTGAAATGACTCATTATTTCTAAGCCGTATCATATATGAAGGTATAAAATTTTACTGCCACAAATCTGGCATTTTTAAATTCCTATGGATTATCCCTTTATCCTGATTACAGGTACATTTTAAATTGAAACACCATCAAAACAATTTTTAACATGTCAATTGCATTTTGGTACACAGACCATTCAATTGAGCAGCATTTTTTCCTACCTGATTAGTATTTTTCATCATTATTTTTATTTCTTTTTAAAGATTTATTTATTTATGCATACAAGAGCTGGGGCACAGGCCAGAGATGCGGGGGGTGAGAGGATCCACCAGAGACAGAGTGGGGAACAGAACAGGCTGATAGACTGAAATACACTGCTGAGGGGAGCAGCAGTGAGACAGGAGAGATCTGCCCCGCCATGTGGGTTTCTCCCTGGTCAGCCGGGGATCGAACTCTTGCTGCAGAGGCTGTGGATTGCTTCAAGTGTGATGCTTAACCCTTTGTACCACCAGGGAGGCCCATTATTATAGGCTACGGGCAGCCTTGCAGCCCAGCACTAAAATAAAATAAAATGAACCCAGGTATGGTTAGTGCACATCTGCCCATCAGCCACTGCACTACCATCATGTGGAGATAAAAACTTGTAAACACTGAAAACAGACTCATCAGACTTGAACAGAATTAAAAATTTAACACATACATGGGCCTCCTCGGTGGCGCAGCGGTTGAGCGCTGGGTTGCGAAGCTGCCCGCAGCCTCTGCAGCGCCAGTTCGATCGATCCCCGGCTGCTCCCCGGAGGGTCCCGCATGGCGCGCAGACCTCTCCTGCCTCCCGCTGCTCCCCTCAGCAGTGTACTTTGGTTCTTCTGCCTGTTCTGCTCCCTGCTCTGACTCTGGTGAATTTTCTCACTCTCTCGCGCTTCTGACTGTACCCAGTGCTTGTATAAATAATTAAATAAATCTTTAAAAAAAAAATTAACACAGCTACCTTTTGACAAATTCTTTGTGCAGTTGAAGAACTGCTTACTTGGGGGGATATGTTCTCTCTTATATGTTACCGTCCCTTGAATCAAAGCGCTGTCTAGGTTATCAACAGACTACACTGATGAATGTTGAACAGATTTTTAAAATAATACACAATTAATGATTTATTTTTTGAAAGTCAAAATTCAAATAGAGATTTTAACCAGTAAAACACTGAAATATTTAACAGAAAATCTCAACAACTGCTGCATAGATGTAGGGTAAATGATTTTCAGGCTTTTCTGCACTCCTTAGGATTGCCCTACCTGATGAGGCACTTGCATTTAGTGCATTGTTATAAGTTGCGATGTTCACTTCTATAGACCCTGGCTCAGTATTGAGATAGTCACCAAGAGACAGGCATGGGAGAGAGAAGGGGGTTAAGAAGGCTAGGGAAGCCCAGAGGGAAGACTTGCCCAGGGCTAGGAGGCCTGCTGGCACCCCTGCCTGCCATGTACCTGGTTGCTTCACTACATGTAAAAGCTCAATAAAAGCCTGAGAAAGGCACCCAGGGCTCCAGGACTCTCCTTTACCCCTGCTGTTCTGATCATAGAAATTCTGCTCCTTCCCATCCTGCCCCTACAATAGATAAGAACATAAGTCAAAGTTTTTACAATGTATGTAGTGAAAAAATACTGTTTTAAAACATCAGCTAATAAGAATTTACTGATCTTCTACTAGAAATTAATTCATAAAGTACCTTGTACATAAGAGGTTTTTCATATTTTAAATGTATAATATATAATATAAATATTGTTTTAATTAATTGTAATAATCCACTTGAAAATAAACTTAACCTATATTATGACTGCCTAACATTTTTAATAACTATGTATGTAAATAATAGAGACAAACAGATAAATCATCCTGGAATCAGATATATTAATTTCAACTTTGCTAGACAAAAAAAATAAAAATTTAACTTGGATTTAAAGATAGATATGTCCCTTGTGAAATGGATCCTATTCTCTTGTCTCCTTAAGCACTTCATTCCTGCACTTTCCCATTTCTCTTCAACATAAAAGAGAGAGAGCTATGTGAATAACTGATGAGAGAGGAGTTGCTCGTTGTTCCCCTTGAACTGTTCCGGCAAAAGTAAAGATATTAGATGGGAGTTCATAATATAGGAGTAAAAAGAATGTAATTTGTTAACAAGAATGGTAGCGGTGGAAGAATCATAATGGGAAATGAAAGTTGACAGTATTTAGGTAAAATGTATAATATTTCCACTAGATCATAAAAATGGACAGGAGATGGGGTGAGGGGGAGAGAGGGAGAGACTCTGAAACTAATAGGCAGAAAGAACAGCTGTCAAGAGCTACTGAACAAAATGGCTCCAGTCTGGAAATGATTTGTTTTATCATATAAAATATATCTAAGCATTAAAAGTACATGCAGCCAGGATACCAGTGAAATGGAAATTATAAATTTCCAGATATGAGACAGAGAGTTTGTGGTGGGAGCATGTAGACAAATGGTGGATGCTCTGATTATTTGATTCAGAATAACATTCTCTGAAACATGCTCACAAAAATTGAAAATTGAGGGAAAGCATCTAATCCATTTACTGGTGAGCCCTTTTGTTTCCATCAAGTTGTCATTTTTTTTATTGTTGCTCACACCATATGTTATCCCTAATTAGACCATAAACCTGAGTTTGATCTGAAAGAAAAGGCTGAGAAGTACAAAATAACTGCTGATTCAAAGTATAACCTTCAGCTATTTTGGTACAAGACAGACTTAATAATGAAAATATATATGTATTTTTTTTCTGCCAGTGTTTGAATGTCAAAATGGATTTTAAGTATATTTATTAAATGGACCAAAATCCATAAAGTTCCAAAATGGATTTATATTTAAAAACTATTTCATCCACTAGCACAACCATCAATAACCAACAGCTTTTATTTTAAAAATATCAAAACTTTGAACTCTGAAAATTAAAGGTAGCAAGCTACTTCTAAGGAAGACAGAAGTGGTCCTGATTATTACTTAGTGAGTATCAAATAACAGTAGTAGGAGTTGAAAATGCTTAGTATCAAGTAAATGGAAGAAGGCAAAATCCATTCAGTGGGTCTAAATATTCAAAGCATCATTGACTGAACTGCTTTCTCATGCTTTCTTCCTGTTGTCCTTGCCCGTCTCCAGTGTCTCTTTTCTCTAATACATCCTCCTATATTTCTCCCTCTTCATCTATACCCCTGTCCTTATTTTCCCAAAGTTCAGTCTTTCATACCCTTTCACACTTTTACCTCTACTTTCTATCTCCTCCTGATGTTTGAAATGTGAAGGTTACTACAGTAAAAGTATATGGACTCCTAGTGATTTTGACAAGGTAGGAATAAAATATGCTAGAGGCAAAGAAATCACATTTGCATTCAACTGTTAGAAGCAAAGCTATTAAAATGCAAAAAAATATGAGTTTAAAATGAATCTGAAATAGTAGCTATTGAAATGCCTGTGGTGGAGATCAAGACCAAAATTGCTAATATAGCTATGCCCTTTGCCTTCTCATTCACAGTCACCCCAAATTGCTGCCTCTTTATTTATGAAAGGATTTTTATCTCTGCTGAACTAGGATAAGTTGCAAAGTAATGATGTTTCACACATATATTAAGTCACTGCTCAACTTCTGTTTCATAAAAATTTTAGTGTAATTTGGAAGTCAATAAATTTATTAAAAATATTTGTTGGACTTGGTCATTATTTTGGAGCTTTAATTCCTTGTCTTTTAAAGATATTTACCTCAGAGTTATCTTGGTTTCCATAACATATCAAGTTGAGATCAGAGTCTTTAACATACAGTCTTAAAACTATGACTTTCCACAAAATATGCTCCCCTATAAATTATGCATTCTAATGCTAGCTTATAGTACTTAGTTCACCAAAAATTCTATCTAATTAAGTTTAACCTACCCTTGGGCAAAAAGCATGTTTCTTTGGGTCCTAGGCTGAATAAGGGTGCAGACAAAAGTTAGGTGGTATTTAAAGCCAAGAGTGTGACTTGGTCAGAGTGACTAAGAGAAATGGACCAGCAAGCTCTCTCTGCAAGCTCTCTCTGCCTCGTGTGGGCTAACAGCTAATCCAGCAGTCAACTCAACCTCATTTTTCCTGGGGCTAGATCTTGTCAACTTTTTTAACCTGGATGAGTGTCCAGATAAAACCAGAATCTGGCATGGGGATGATGGAAGAAAGAACTGAAAACCAAAAGGAGATATCACAAGACCAGAACCTGACTCACACAAGGAGGTGGGGGTAGAGGGAAATAACATGACCATTAATCCAGCTGTACAACTCAAGATCCTTAGATGCCAGTGTCTTATCACAAGGCATAAGACCCAAGAAGCTATCAGACTGCTGTAGGGAGTGGAGCACAGACCTGAGGCTAAAGATATGGAGATTGGGCCCATCCTGGAAAAGCTGGTCCCTTTCTGATTCTGTATAGTGATCCAAAATCTGCAATAATCTAACCACTTGCAGAGATAAGCCCCTCCCTACCAAAAGAAGAGGTTAAAACATAACACTGCCCTCACAAAGGGGCAGCTTTCTGTCCTTTACTTTTCTGTCCCTTTTCTAATAAGTCTGCTCCTTAAATATAACTAATGTCTCTGTCTTGTGGAGAAACTCACCTGGGAAATTTGCAAAGGGGAGCTCTGGTGAAACCTTTCCCAGAGTGAACCCAAAGGACCCCACACTCAAAACCCACTGACTCCAAAAATGACATCAGGGAACACCCCTGCAGAAAGTCAAGGGGAATGATAAAAAGCATCCTTAGCTCCTTCCCACTTGATTTTGAATTAAGCTTTCAGAGAAGTGATACTTCCATAATTCTCATTTTCTCACTTTGTAAATTTTGCTTGTTTTCCTATGAACTCACCATAAAATCTTAGACAAAAGAGAAATTATGTGCAATTTTTGAAAACCACCTGTAAAAGGCATTACAGGCAAACTCTTTACTAGTGGCCTGGAGGGCAAAGGAGTTCAAGGCTGAGAAATATCACAAAGGTCACAAAAGGTGTAAAGGAGAGGAATGCAAGCTGCTCACTCCCTTGGTAGAGAAAAAGAAATGAGGTCTTATGTCATGGAACTGGGATCTGGAAAGATAAAGATAGCATCTATTGCCCTCATTCCATGTGAATTCAAAGACCTGGCAGGGAAAAATCTGGCCTGAGTAGAAAAACAAAGAGTATACAGACACATATTGACTAT
The DNA here is from genome assembly GCF_964194135.1 of Talpa europaea. Lineage (NCBI taxonomy): Eukaryota > Metazoa > Chordata > Mammalia > Eulipotyphla > Talpidae > Talpa > Talpa europaea. Next base: position 71,707,247 of record NC_140068.1, read on the forward strand.
CTGGGCTAAATTCACAGCAGTTTGAGGAATGAAAAGTGATAATGGGAACTAGAATAATTAATTGTCCCCCACAAAAATCTTTATTTTATTTTAAGAAATGGAAGAGAAGGAGGAAGAAAGAGAGTTCCAGAAAGAAAATGATCACAGAAGGCCAGCCCTCAGGGCATTTAGCTATTGAAGCACACCTCAGAGAGTTCACTTTCCAGGAAAACCAACCAGCCGAGACTAAGGTGAGGAAATGACGGGAAACACTGACTAACTTATCCCCGAATCCAAGGCTCTGAAGCTAGGGTAGGGGTCGGCTGTCTTTGATGCAGTGGTTTCTGGAAAGGAGTCATCTTGAGGAAGGGCAACAGAGATGCTGCCTGTGGGCCCAGGACGGGGCACTGGTAACTGTTCCCAAGCCCTGCCCTCAAGTTCCTTGTGGCAGAAGGAGAGAAAGGTCTGCTTTAAACTAGAAGCGTTATTAATAAAAATAGTGTTGATGTAGGAAATGGAAGATGATTCTTTAAGCACTCAGCAAAAACACATCAGCAACCAGGGGGATCTGATTGACCCGAATAACAGATGGCACTAGTCACTGAGAAATGCCAGAATCATATAAAAGTGAGCAGTGAGAACAGGAGCAGAAGACAGAACCACCCGAAATAAAAGTTGCAGCAGATCAGAGGCAAGCATAGTGCAACTATGGAAAAACCACAGCATCAGCTTGGAAGGGAATATTTAATAACATTCAAAGAGAATCGGGAAGAAAGGAGGTTCTGGGATTGAGGTATCCCTGATTCTTCTAATAAAGAGTATAAGTTAAAGGTTATAAATGATGATGTAAAAGGTATGCAAATAATAAAAAAGAAAAAAATAATTTAAAGGCTATATTCATCACACCTTTTTAAAAACACTACCAAAATCTTTGACTCTGGTCTCCTCCCAGCTCCCACCTGCCAACATCCCACAGCCTACAGTGAGGGAGGAGCAGAGAGCACTATGCTCTGAAGCCAGACAAATGTGTTGTCCACTAAGCAGGTATAGACGTCATGCAAGTTACTTCACCAAAGGCATTTCTGAGCTTGTATTTTTGGGAGGCTCATAAAATAATAGATAATAAGAACATCCATTTTATACATTTGCTGAGGGAATGAAGCATTTCAAGCATTAGCCATGTCCAGCAACCAGGAAGTGTTCAATAAGGGTTACCAGGGGTCAGCCATTATCTTTATCACTATTACCATGATTAAGGTAAGATTTACGATAAAAGGAAGAGAAAAACAAAAAGCAAAGACATGGGCAAGAACTAAAAGGAGGAGCAGAAAGAACATAGTGGTTTTCAGCTTCTTAAAAACCAGAGCATAGCAATCTTCACCCATCCACCTGAAGGAGAAACCCATCTACCTGAAGTAGTTCTTCAAGAGAAATAGGCTACTTAGGTCATTTCTATAAACGGAAACCTCCATCTGCACATTTAGTGTGACACAAATAATGTATTCCAATTTAATATTTTAATATAGGAGCTGTGTCCTTGATGGAAATGATAATTCTTCCCTCCCCCCACCCTACCAAAAAAAAGTTATACTATCTGGTGAAAATAGCCACTTTCTGCTCTCAGCACAGCCACCCCACGGCCCGCCATGGCTTCAGTGCCGCGCTGCCAGCAGAAATGTTGAGGCACATTTTAAAGGCTGAAAGTTTCTGAAGCTTGAGAGAGCTAATAAAAAGCCCCTGATTCTACCAGTAGATTCATTAGTGGAAAAACATGCACTTAGTATTCCAGTAATCTTATTGTTATGTAAAATTATTTTCTTAAGTCTGAGGCATATTTGTATGGGTTGAAAGCATCATGTCATATAATTATTATAATTTTTGCCAAGTTAAATTAATTTAAAATAGTGTGATAGAGCTTCAAAAACATTCTACCTCTTGTAAAACACATTAGAATACGATTAGTATGCAGTGCTCCATCTCAACTGGAGAAGAAAGAAACCAGTGTGACCAATGGAAATGTTATTCGCTATTAACTAGCTGAAACCGCAGCAGGTCTAAAGTATCTGCATCTCATTTTGGATTTAATTATTGCAATAACATCTCATTTGCTTCAAGGTATTACAATTATCTCCTGTTTTAAATTGAAAGGTATTTTAGAATGAATGCAGTTAATGAAGCAAATGGCTTAAAATGTCCAGAGCATTGAGCTTTAAAGTAGAACAACCTACATTTTAAACAAATCCTTACTGAGTGTATGAGAAATACACATCCTTTCATCAAAACCTCAGTGTATGTGCCAACAAATGAGGTATAACAATTTTTTTTTCGATTCCAATGATATTAGTACCAATTGAAAACAGGCATTGACATTAAGATCTAAAAAGAAAGCTCACCTTCAGAGTTCGTAAGATACCATTTGCAAGTATGAAATAGTCACTTAATTTTCTGTAAGGTAATACTGAAAAATGAAATCAAATGAAGCTTCAAATCTCATATGTATTAAGAATAAGTCATTATCTTGTTCTTACCTAGCTATTCTTGAAATAATTCAAAATATTTTTAAAATATTCAGCACAGATGTCCCTGGTTAGGATCTTTTAAATGCTAGACCTCTTTAATTAGAAATATCTTTAGATTTTGTTTTTTACAAAATCTAACAATGTGAGGGGCCTCCCTGGTGGCACAGGTGTTAAAAACAGCGCTATGAAGCTATTTCCAGCCACTGCAGCATGAGTTTGATTCCTGGCCGGCCAGGGAGATAACCCAAATGGTACAGCAGACCTCTCCTGCCTCGCCTGCTGTTTCCCTCAGCAGTGTATTTCAGTAAATCCGCCTGCTCTGTTCCCCACTCTGTCTTTGGCAAATCCTCTCACTGCCCACACCTCTGGCTTACACCCCAGTTCTTGTATGCATAAATACATAAATCTTTAAAAAAAATCTAACAATGTGAAATGATCCAAATTTCTGCTAATTCTATACTGTATCTATCTATAAAATGAGTCCTCAAGAAATATCAGTGGAGAATGTCATTTTCTTGGTGGGGATCACATGAAGACAGGACAGAAATACGCTAAATAAAATCTAGCCTGATCATCTTGTGGCTCTCATTCGCTCTCTCATTCTCTCTCTCTCTCTCTCTCTCTCACCCTCACTCCCACTCTCTCTCTCTCACTCTCTCTCTCTGTATTAATGGAGGAAGGGAACCACGAACCTTCCTAATATTCCTTGATTCTTTGGTCATTATCCAGTCTTCGCATTGCCTGGGTTCTGAGCTCCGCTTCATCTTTCGACTTGACTTTCTTGCATCTCTGCCCACCTTTTTCCTGCCAGATCTTTGCCCCTAAGGCTTTCTAATTCTACTTGTTCAGATCTTCAGAGCTAATTGACTTAATCTTATTGTCCTACCCTGTGTAAGTGCCACGCTTGGGTGATTTCTGTTGAGGCCCTGAGGTCCTAATCAAGGTGGAGGCAGGGTAGGAGGGTGAGAATAACTATGATCTGTGACAATCCCTATAATGTTGGGGTTAGTCCTAAAAGGAATTCACCCAATTTTATTCTCCCATTTCTTACTTAATGCAATTATAACAGCGTGCTGAATTTATTTTATATAAGAATAAAGATTATTTCTTAATAATACATGAGTAAAAATAAACTGATTTTTGCATGTATTTTTTTAAATTAAGAATGTATTTGAAATAGTTCTAAATACACACACACATACATACATAAATACATACCTACATATAAGGACTTTTTGAAGTATTTTGCTCTTTAATTTAATGCAAACCTGTTACTAGAAAGTAAAATGTCTATAGATTACAACAAACAATATTGTATTCCCATTAAAGAGATGTGGAGATTAAAGTAGAGCTATTAGGCAACTTGCCCCAGGTCACAAGCTGATAGTAAATGGCTGAGTCAGGATATAGGCTGGGAGTCGGTGCTCACACCCCCTACCTCATTACCACGCACAAGTGAGTTTGTGCAGCTGCGCGGTCCCCTCACATAGAACAGTTTCTCATCCTCAAGGCTGGATAAAGCCAAATTTTACATCCACCAAAGTATTTTTTTCTGGTTTAATCACATTACTATATCTTTCACTTCTTCAGCCCATGATTACTATACTTGATTTATATATAAATTTAAATTTTTCTTTTGTTCATTCTTGTACCTACTGGTTAGGTTTTACTGTACATATTTCATTGATGAAAAAATAAGTTTAGAGGGAATAGACAAATTGTTTAAAGACATCAGCCACTTGGAACACATGCTGACTATTCTCCATTGACCCTCTAGTCTCCATTTGCTCTCCTCTGTCTTGCTTTTAAGGGAGGAAGGTGGGGGGTAGGGAATAACACAGTTGAAACAGTCTTCAGGTACAGAGCAACAGCTAACGGAAATGACTACTAAGCTGGTATCTAAGAGTGAAGAGTAGCTGAACAAGTAAAAGAAAAACAAGAACATTCCAGAAAAAGTAAACAATAACCAAGGGATCTGTGATCTGTTCAAGAAATACTATTTCAAAAGAGCAACATACTCCTGTCTGATAATCATTCTTAAATGCATTTTTGATCTTAAAATATTTCCAGTTTTTCTTTAATTAAATTAACATAAATGTATAAGTTGTAAGTACATTTGAAAATACATCATTTGTGATATAGTTAGGCTACTAACCATATGCTATAACTTCCAAAGATTGTTTAGTTTTTCATTTAAATTAGAGACAAAAATTATACATTATATTATAGCACATTATTTTTAATAGAATTTTAAACTTTCACTTTAAAAACTTTCACTTATAAGAGGGAGATTTGCAAATGACAAAAGCTATTTAGCAGACTTTCATCAAACCAAAGTATAATTATACATTCTGTGGACTCACAATTAAACACTGGAATTGTCAGTTTATTTGCTTGCTTTTTTGTATAGAGAAAACTTGTATACAGCTTCCCTATCTAGGTTACTCTTGAAGTAAAATGGTTTGTTTCTTATGAATTCAGTCAGGAGGTAAAAATATCAGATCACTGATATATGTGACTGTGGACTTCAACTTTAATAGGTATAATCAAAAAGTTATTGATAGAAATATTTTCTAAAAACAGTGAAAAATTTCAAATTAGGTGAATTCAAATGTGGTGCTGTTAAAAATAGCAACTTCCTAGAGCATGCTGTTCTCTTCTTAACTTTTAATGAACTCTTGAAAGCTCACTTGAGAATGATAATCAGGTTGACATTATTCTTTAAATGCCCCAAATCTTTTATAAACACAAAGATACATAATGTGAGGTTAACAAAACCTGGCGGTTCAATAATACCAAGCTAACTTCAGTATTCCAGGGAATCTCTTTCTTATATTTTCTAAAAGTCTTAGATAAACTTTAAATTAAATCAGACTTGGAGAACAGTATGGAATTTCCTTTTAAAAAAACTAAAAATGGAACTACCTTAGAATCTAGCAATCCCACACTGGCATATACCTCCAAAGGGAATGTAAACAGTATATCAAAGAGTTACCTGCATACCTATGTTTAATGCAGTATTATTCACATTAATCAAGATATTGAAATAGGTTTCACCAAGTGTTCTTCAATAGATGAAATGTTAAAGATGCAGTATATACATACAAAATGGAGTACCTTTAAGTAAATTCTGCCATTTGCAACAACATGAATGCATGAACATAAATGGACCTTTTGGGCATCATGATAAGTGAGGATAAGTCAAAGAGAGAAAAGCAAAAAGGTCACATGATATTATTTTGTTGTGGAATCTAAGGAAAAAAAAAACGGAATGGTTACCAAGGGTTGGGGTGTGGGAGACTGGGAGAGATGTTATTAAGACTATGTACTTACAACTAATAGATAAATAAGTCCTGGGGACACTGCAATGATTACATACAATAAAACTATTATAAACATTAAATAAGCTAAGTGACTAGATATTAAGAACTAGAAGAAATGATAATTATGTGACCTCATAGAGGCATTGGGTAACAGCACAATGGTAATCAAGTTGCAATATAAATGTATCAAATGTATGCTGTATGTCCAGTATTTCTCAATAAAAAAATTACTTCAGTGCTTCATGGCAATTTACATCTAAAACAGTGAAATGTTATTAAATGCAATTGATGAAAAAGGATATCAACATGTATGAGGGTCTTACACATTGACATATTCATAAGCTTCAAGGCCTCCTGTAAATGGAACATATCAATGACAAAATAGTAGTTTTAATGAATGAGATGAGACTACAGGTATTTAATATTTTGGGCATTTTGTAAAAAATATCATTTAAATCTTTGAAAAAGGAAAGGCAGGAGGAAGAAAAAGGAAAGGTCTCACAGCCATACTTATTTTAAAAAGTTATAAAAGTGAATAATAAGAATAATACTTTACATTTTAAATCTAAACTTAGTATTTATGATTATATTATTATGATCCCAAAATTTCAGGAATAGTCCTTTGAAGAGCCACAGAATTGCCATACTTTATGGGAGAGACTGTTTAAATTATATTTAAACTTGCTTTCTTGTTACCTTTTACCAAATTAGAAGGAATAAAGTATTATGAATTTTAAATCACTGATTCTGAGTATCAAAAAATTAGTTTTGGAAGCTGTAAAATTTGATTTTTCTAAAATTCTATGAGTTTTTTTTTTAAACATGCAGTAAGTTTAAATAATTTAACAGTAAATATGTGTATACCCACTACCTTGACTTTACTGTGAATATTCTACAATATTTCTTGTACTGATGCTATTACTCTTTTGAGCAAGCCATCAAACCACATTATTTTTGATGCATTTTTTAAATAAATTAACAAAATTGAATTGCAATCATAACTATTACATTTTATTTTTAAAATCCTATGGCTACTAAAAATATTTTCAATAATATTGCTAAAATCCCCATGTGAAGATATTTCAAAAAATCATAGATCGATATGAAATACTATGTGAAATAATGGCCAAAGTGATTCAAATGGTAAGAAAGTCAGAAACTGCATCCCAACCACATATAAATATAGCCATAAAATAAAAGCAAACCCTTCATACTTTATATTTGACTCAAGTGCTTCCTTCACACAAGTTTCAATTAGGAAAAGAAAACATTCAAAGTTTCCAAAAGATCAAAATATTACCATGAGCTATATACTCATTTTTTCATTTTGGCTGATTATAGATTCTTTCAAATTTGTTTGTATACTCATTAACAGGACTGAAATATTAAGAGTTCCAACATTTGGAAGAAAGGGACCCATTGGTGCATGTTTGTTGTTTTATGTCATTGGGTGGTCCCCAGGAAAAAGGGTCGTTCCAGGTTCCCAAAGGAAAGGTGGAGCTGAGTAGGAAGGAGAAATTGGAGAGGAGATGAGAATTGTATTAAAGTTCCTTTCCACTGCTGGTCTTACATACTAGAGTATGTTTTGTCTTGATGTGGCAGATGACGGAACCTGTTTAGAGCAGGCAGGGTTTGGGGATCCTGGGGTGCCCCCTCCCTGCCCTGGAACAGCTCCTTTCCTCGCCAGCTCCTGCTCTTCTCCTTGGGGCAGAAGGACTGACCCCTGCAGGCTGCCTCACCCATACCCAAGTCATTAAGGACTTTAAAAAAAATATGATGAAACTGAATACAAAGATTCAATTTAAAATTAAAGTTTTTAGACTCTAAAGCAATTTATCAGTCTCACCAAATCAGAATCAATAGATCATAGTCTATTTTGCTGCTTCTTTTGGAAAAAGTTAACATAACCTAAAAATGACAGGTATTTATGGACACTATTTTTTTTTAAGATTTATTTATGCATACAAGAGCTGGGGTATAGGCCAGAGGTGCGGGGGGTGAGAGGATTCACCAGAGACAGAATGGGGAACAGAACAGGCTGACTGACCGAAGTACACTGCTGAGGAGAGCAGCGGGCGAGTCAGGAGAGGTCTGCTGCGCCATGTGGGTTGCTCCCTGGTCAGCCAGGGAGCGAACTGGTGCTGCAGTGGCTGTGGACAGCTTCACAGGTTGTGTCTTCACCCCTTGCACCACCCGGGAGGCCCCTGAACACCATTTCTATCTTTAAAAAGTGATTGAGACAATGAACCAGTGTGATAAAGGAGGATTTTTCTGTGCCATCTATCTGTGGCATTTGGTCTAGGAAATTCTTTGTTTCCTTTTTTTAAATGGCAGAATAGCAACAATGAACATCCCATTCAAATAGCTTTCAAGGAGCAGGAGAAAAATAAACCTGTTGTTTCCCAAATTGTCAATGAGGAGCCCTGCACCAAGATAATATAGGCAAGAGTTCAACACCCTTTATTTTTTTTTCTCTTTTTTTTATTTAATACATTTTATTTTTATATTCCCCATACAATTGCAAACCCCCCATTCTGATCCCAATCCCTCCCCTCCCGCCCCCCACCCCCCAAAAGTGTCTCTGTTTCATAGTTTTTTGTTGATTCTGATTTTCACTTTTTTTTTAATAATAAATTTTATTTTTATATTCCCCATACAATTGCAACCCCCCATTCTGATCCCAATCCCTCCCCTCCCGCCCCCCACCCCCCCAAAAGTGTCTCTGTTTCATAGTTTTTTGTTGATTCTGATTTTCACTTTCTTATAGTTATTCATTTTCCTGGTCCCTTATTTAAGTTTTCTAGATTCCTGCTATGAGTGAGACCATCCGGTATTTTTCTTTTTGGCTTATTTCGCTGAGCATGATCCCTTCCAGCGCCATCCATGTTGCTGCAAATTGCATGTGTTTATCTTTTTTGAATGCTGAGTAATATTCCATAGTGTATATGTACCACATCTTCTTGATCCAGTCATCTATTTTTGGGCATTTGGGTTGTTTCCAAAGCTTAGCTATTGTAAACAGTGCTGCTATAAACATAGGGGTGCAGGTGTTCTTTGGAATTGATGTTTCTGTGTCCTTTGGGTAAATACCTAGGAGTGGAATTGCTGGATCATATGGAAGCTCTATGTTTAGTAGGTCCAGAAATCTCCACACAGCTCTCCATAGTGGTTGGACCAGTTTGCACTCCCACCAACAGTGCAGGAGAGTTCCTTTTTCTCCACACCCTCGCCAACATTTGTTGTTGCTAGTTTTTTTAATATGTGCCATTCTCACTGGTGTAAGATGGTATCTCATGGTAGTTTTGATTTGCATTTCCCTGATTACAAGTGATGTTGAACATTTTTTCATATGCCTGTTGGCCATTTGCATTTCTTCTTCAGAGAAGTTTCTTTTTAGCTCTTCTGCCCATTTTTTGACTGGATTATTTTCTTTGTTGTTGTTGATCTCATCAGCTCTTTGCAGATTTTTGTGATCAGTCCTTTATCATTAGTGTTGTGTGCAAAAATGTTCTCCCAGTTGGTGGGGTTTCTCTTTGTTTTTGTTATTGTCTCTTTTGCTGTGCAGAAGCTCTTTAATTTGATGTAGTCCCAGCTGTTTATCTTTGCCTTCACTATCACTGCTTTGGGTGTCTGTAAAGATGTCTTTGATGTGCAAATCACGTAGTGTTTCGCCTATATTTCTCAATATAATACTGGAAGTCCTAGCCAGAGCAATAAGACAAGAGAAAGACATCCAAGGAATCCAAATAGCAAAGAAGAAGTCAAACTATCACTATTTACAGATGATATCAACACCCTTTATTAATCTGAAATGAGGCAGTCTATAATCATAGCCACATAAAACCTTGAAAATACAAAAGGGATTTTTTTCCCCTATGATTTTATTTATATGCGTGGCTTCATCTTCTTATGGGCCCGTTCTGAACAACTGGTAGTGACAAGCCTGCAGCCCTCTATGGAGTGTGACTGTGTTTCCTCATTTGGGCCAGTAGGGAAAAAGGCTTGAGTGGCAATTGATGGCTGCTGCTGGAAAGGATGGAGGAGATAAGCAGAGAATCCTGTTTATGTGTCAGCCCTGGTCTAAGCATTAATCTGAAATTACACTGCAGGCATTGGCTGTGAAACATCCAGGTAATAGAATTGATTTCTTGGTTTTAATATTGTACCCTTTTCAACACTTTAAGATCTATTCTAAGGCGATTTTCTTGCTGACAAAAATAAATGACAGTTTCATAATGGTAAGTTTCTTTGGTAAGTCAAATCATTTCAGAATGCTTTTCATGCTCTAGTATTACATTCACTCTTACTTCAGTATAATATCCAAAACGTCAATTAGGATCTCTAAGCCATTCCTGTGCTCTATAGAATTTCCAGACTGAATCTTAAAAATATTACAATTTATTTATCTTAGTCACAAAGTATCAATTTCATGATAACTAACAATTGAACTGTAAAAGGGTTTTCTATTTGTTCCTCTTACACCACAACTGTTAAAATGTTTCGAGAAAAGCCCACATTTTTAAAAGAGAAATACCACCAAATGCAGTTTTATATTTATTTTAATAGCAGGAGTTACAGGGAATAAAATTAAAGCAGATCTCTTTGTGCTTTCCCATAATAGGAAAATGGTAAATTGAACCCAACTCACTGAGTAAGGGTTTTCTTTTTAATCTCCTCCTACATTAACTGTAGAAAGTAGAAAAAAATAATTGTTTTGAAAATAAAATAGATGTACAAAGAAAAAATGTGGTCTTTGCTTGGTTGCAAATGTATGGGGATTATAAAAATAAAATTTATTATAAAAAAAAGAAATACAAAATTAGGTGGTTTATTTTTGAGATGCCTACTTGAAAATCTGAAGCAGCACCACTACTTTGAATTTGGAATTTTGCCCTATTTGCATATTCAAGCCCACATTCAGGTGCTTGCTTTCTCCCTGCTCCCTCACCCCTACACCTGTCTTTACCTGATCTCATTGCAGTAGAAATAATACCTCACTCACTCCCTTTTTCTTTTAGCCCTTCATGTCATCTAGCTCCTGGTTTCTTTTTCTATGTGTATATTTATAAATTTCCTAATAACGTCTAGTGGACATTGTCACCACTGTCATAAAAGAATAATCTGAGTCATAGGTTAAAAGTGAAGTCGCCTTGTATTTTAACTGAAGTAACATTGCATGATAACTTCATACAAGTTTCATATGTTTGCAGTTGAAAATCAACATGTGTATATATTACAATAAGTTTACTGCTAAATGTCCTTTTTAAAACAGGATGCCCTCATATTTGCAAGCATTGGAGACTGTCCTGTACTGGAATCACTAACTTTACCCCCTTCTCCTAAAATTTGTCATTACAGCCAGAGCTGAGAATGCAGCTTAAGGCTGGGCACCATCATGGGCTTAAGACTGTGACCTAGAACCGCAGGTCACAGCAGACCTGTCCAGCATGCCATCAAGCTTTACTGCTCTGGGTAGTGATACACAATCATCTCCCTTTCCCATTATTGTTTGTATTTTCAGTCATTCAAACTCAATTCTAGGGTTTTATATTCCCTTTGTGATTATGTGCATGCTGTCAAGTTGGGATCTCCAAATGAGAGATGCTCATTAATTTAAAACAACCTATGCATGGGATGTTAAGGAAGAAGCCTTCTGATTAGGGGAAAAAAAAAAAAAAAAGGCAATCTTTTACTCTTTTACTAACAACTACTGCAGATAATGCATTTTCATATTCTCCTAAATTTACCCTGAATATTAAAACTCTTTTCAAACAAACCATGAAATCCATTCCCTTCCAGTAGTTTTCAACATAAATCACTATATCTCAATAATTACATATATATATATACACACACACATGCATATATGTTTTCTTAAAAGTTATTGAAACATTCACCCTGAAAATTTCTAGGAATATGTTTGTTAGAATTATTCTTTAGAATTACATCATTTAGGGACCTCCCTGGTGGTACAAGGGGTTAAGTGGCAGCACTATGATGCTCTCCGCAGCCACTGCAGCCACAAGGTCAATCCCGGCCAGGGAAGTGACCCACATGGTGCAGCAGACCACTCCTGACCCGCCCACTGCTACCCTCAGCAGTGTATTTCAGTCAATCTGCCTGTTCTGTTTCCCATTCTGTCTCTGGTGAGTCCTCTCATCCCCTGCACCTCTGGCCTATCCCCCAGTTCTTGTATGCATAAATAAATATATCTTAAAAAAAAAGAATTGCAACATTTTTGTGACTTTTTTCTCTTAATAACATTATTTTACAGAAGTAGATATACCAACTGATAATATCTACTAGCCTGAAGTATCTGCAAATTGTGAAATACTTATTCAAAGAACATGTTTTCCCAGTTGCAATTAAATAGGGAAGAAAGTACTTGTATCCATTCATATTATTGGACTCAACTTTTCTGGATTTGAGGTGCAAATAATATAGTGTATAAAGAAATGCTTTATCATAAATGATTGTTTTCCTTTAAAACTATATATTTATATTCATTTTAGTCATTTTTACTGGGGAAAAATTAAGATTTTGATGTAAATACTGCATAGAGGAGGGCCTCCATGGTGGGGCAGCGGGATGAGCATAGCACTCTGAAGCTGTCTGCAGTCTCTGCAGCACGGGTTTGATTCCCGACCGGACAAGGAGATATCCATATGGCATGGCAGACCACTCCTCTCTCACCTGCTGCTCCCCTCAGCAGCGTTTTCAGTCCATCTGCCTGTTCTTCCCTCTCTTTCTCTGGTGAATTCTCACCCTCATGCGCTCTGGCCTGTACCCCAGCTCTTGCATAAATAAAATAAATCTTAAAAAAAAAAAAAGAGTGCTTAGAGAGGCATCAGAATCACCTAGATTTGCACAGATAATACAAGTACCCAGACCTAATTATTTGAAATCTTAACCAGCAGGTCTGAGATATCTTTGCTCTTGCTATTACCTATTTCACTTACCTGTGTCTTTCTTGTTTTGTTTTATCTGGAAGTCACAAAGGCAGATGGAATTACCATCTCCTCCATGGACTTCCCCAAACCCATTGAACAACATAAATACCTCTTCTGTTTGCTTTCTTAGTGCCCAATCTTGAGAATATCTTCACCCCACTGTCAATGACCATTGACATATTCTCCATATTACCAAGATTTTCTTTAATGCCCCTGTACCCATCACCAACACTCAGAAAGGTAAGAATGATGCTTCAATGTCAACCATTTCGTAAGACATTCAATGATGTCAGCTGAAGATAAAGATTGAAAAACTGAATGAAATAAACAAAATATTAAATAAGCTAACAAAACAGAGCGATTAGTAAGTTATTGAGAGTTATAGATTTTTTGACTTTTTTTTTAAGATTTTTTTTTTTTTTATTTATTTATACAAGCACTGGGTACAGTCAGAAGCGCAGGAGGGTGAGAGAATTCACCAGAGCCAGAGCGGGGAGCAGAACAGGCAGAAGGACCAAAGTACACTGCTGAAGGGAGCAGTGGGCGCAGCAGGAGAGGTCTGTGCGCCATGTGGGACCCTCGGTGGTGTCCGGGGATCAAACCGGCACTGCAGAGGCTGCGGGCAGCCCAGCGCTCAACCGCTGCGTCACGGGGGAGGACACTGGGAGTTATAGATTTTTAACATAAAATCATGGTTGAACATTTTGATCTCAAGGTTTGGCACATTCCACACTCAGTTCCTCAGAGGCTATCTTCATAGTGTTCTTTGTGGTCACTTGAAACCTTTTTGTTATTCACCTACTGACTGATCTAACTAAAAAGCACAGGCAATAATTCTCCTTGTAAGAAGCTCTGCATGAAAGAGATTTGCAAATGAATTCAGTTTATAGGAGAATGAATGAAAGTTCTTGTACTAAGTTAAAACAATACGGGACAGACCTCCCCACCTCCCCTCCCCCGGTTGAGCGCTGGGTTGCTAAGCTGCCTGCGGCCTCTGCGGTGCCGGTTCGATCCCTGGCCACAGGAGGAGGGTCCCACATGGCGAGCAGACCTCTCCTGCCGCCCGCTGCTCCCCTCAGCAGTGTACTTCGGTCCTTCTGCCTGTTCTGCTCCCCACTCTGGCTCTGGTGAATTCTCTCACCCTCCCATGCTTCTGACTGTACCCAGTGCATATATAAACAAAAAACAAACAAATAAAAATAAATAAAAACATGCCTCTATTAAAAAAAAAAATAAAAAAAAAACAATACGGGACTTTTAATTTTTTCTTTAAAGCAAATGTACAAGCAAAGTTAACTATAATTGGGGTATTTTACCTCTTTCAGGCAATCTGAGTTGCAATGAGTAAAATGAAAATTTGACATGCCATATACTACTTTCCAGATATTATTTGAGGGTGGTATAATATTTCACAATCAGGGACTTTTTAAAAAAAACTCATATTTCTTTCCTTTATCATTTCTATACACTCAAGCAGCTACTTGTGTTATCTCTACAGTAGCCACACTCACAGGTGGCAATGTAAACTTAATTAAAACAGAGCAAAGTCAAGTTAAAACTTAAGTTTCTCAGCCACATTTTAAGTGATCAAAATTCACATGTGGTTATTGGCTACCATATTGGACAGCATGGATACACAGTATTTCCACTATCATAAGTTTTATTAAACAACATTGATAATAGACTATACCGTGCTAGCTGCCTTATAAGAGAAGATATAAATAGTTGAGTGAAGAAAATAAAGGATTACTCCTTGCTTTGCTTTCTAAAATTCTAAACCCATCAGGATACAGAGAGTAAACTAAAGCATGACTTCATGTTCAGGGGATTGGGATTTTAAGAGATTGAAAATTTTTCCAAAGATAAGAACTGTGCTGGGGTACAAGAGATAGCAGATACGTAATAGAATGCAGAGATGGCAGGTGGTAGAGAGTTGTTGAGATTTTGGAAAGTACAAGGTACATTTCCTTTGACCACTGTAGTCTGGAAATAAAACGATTGCCAATCATGAGAAGGGAGATGGCACCAGACTTAAGAGTTTGATCAGACCAGAATATAGCATTCCTCTGAAGTGACCAAAAGGAAAGAGAGAAGGCCACTTGGAATGATGGCATCTCAGCAGACATCTATCTGTGCACAGTGAGCTTGAAAACAAGATGGATTAGTCCTCCCAGACACATCTCTCCCCAGCCTATTTCTATGATAATACCATAATACTAATTGCCCCAAATGTGGATAAATCTCAGAGATCTGAGCAGGAAGGGTAGTATTTCAGTAGAAATTCACTGAAATTAGGTTTCTGCCATCTTAATAGATGGTAATTCCAGATGGATTTATAGGTCTTAACACCTGAGCTGGGAAATGACATTCATATGCTTTATACTTTCTTAAAAAATAGGGTTCAATATGTCAATTCACCAGGTCCCTGGCATCATGCCTTGTACAAAGAAAAACTGCCCATTTTGTCAACAGTCCCAAATTTGCAAATGATATTTTTGAGTGCCTTCCAAATTTGGGGGTAGATGCCATGTGTTTCTGGTGATTAATGTGCATCTAATTTGTCAATTAGTATAGAACATCCAGTCCTGCTGATATAAGTTCAGAATGGAAAAAACATTGTTTTGATAATCCATAGGCATAAGTATGCATGAAAATGTAAAACTGACATAAATCAGAGAATAGAAACACTTAAGAGTATAAGATATCATGCATTAATTAGTTTTAAGCAACTCCAAAATTCTTCCTCAGGAGCCGGGGGAAAGTCATATGCCATGTTCTAGTTAATTGATTTGTATAATATAAAATGGAAGGTTCTAGCAATATCTTAACAATAATTTCAAATTTCTTAAGTGCAGAATACCATCTCCAAAATACAAAGCAATGCAATGTTCTCTCCAGTAGTTACAAGTACACTTGGGGATGTTTCAACATATGCTCAGACTTCAGGTCTGACAACTCATTTCATTCATTCTCTTTGTTGTACAATTAATCTTCACAAGCGTAATACCCACAGTTAGAATTATAGCAATGTAGTAGAAAAATGTGATCTATTAACTCCTTCATCCATTGACCTCACAAAATAACAGGGTTATTAGGAAAAACTTGATGTCATTTTCCCACTATTATTTCCTTCTTTCAATTCACAGTTACTTCAAAATTGAATATGCCTGTACGTTTTCAGCTTTCAAATTTCTTTGAGTTGATTCTATCAAACTGAGCCTGACAACAAACTTCTTTCTTTCCGTGTATATTTTTAAGTGTGTGATACTGACAGCCTTTTGAAAACATTATTTCATTGTTGACATTTTTAAGGAAGCAACTCTCTTTATACTAGTAACTACCAGTTTCATTTCTCTTTACAGTCCCCTTTATGGTAGGAAAAAATCATTTTCCCATGTCTCAAAGTAGGAATGAGAGTCAAAAGGCAAACTTTTTAAAACAGTGATATTGAGTTTCACAATTCTATCAATTTCAAAATTCTAGTAACAACACAGCAATGAAACATTTAATAACCTCTAGCAGATGATATTAGTCTCAAGCAACCACTTCAAAATATCCCTAAGGCTTCCCTTGCAGGTTTGATTTTAGCATTAGTTAAGGACCATTGATGGTGAATGTATATTTTATGGGTTTTCAGATAGCTAGAGTAAAGGTTTAAGTAACCCCTGGTACATTTTACCGTGGTGATTTTTTTTTTTAACAAGGTGCAGAAATGGTGTAACATATGGAATATTTAAATGCATTGCCTCACTTCTTAAAATTAGAAAAGAAACAAAAACAGGAATTTAAGAGCATAGACTAAACATACTTTGAGCAGCATGCTGTATATCTGTTCAGTATCTAGCCCACTGTACTGTTATTCTTTATTCCTCTGTAATTTTAAATTTATAAGAAAGTAGATTCTATTGCTTTGAACACCAAATTAACTTCCTAGGGAATAATCAAAGTACGTATTCCATATGTAAACAGCATTTTAAATAACATCAAAGTTAATGGGCTCTAAAAACTTATTTCAAGAGATTTTACATAGTTACTTTACATGTTAGAAAATGTTTTCTTATTTTAAGTTTCCTAGGGAATATATTTAAAATTATTTTTTGGCCTGTTCTTGCATAATTATAATATGGTTTTAATATTGTAATGAATCCATTAAAGGTTTTTTGCATATCATATGAGTGTTTCTGTTCACAGCTGTATACAATGTGTACATATATGGCTATTATATGATCAATTCTTATCATGCTAACAATTTGTGAACTAAGATGAGTTTCTTTTATTGAATTTTTTAGTATATGTCAGGAAGAGATAATGTGTTTGAAATTTATAAGCAATCCAGATATGCACTCTTGTTAAATTCAGGTTAACTATACTTAGATATTTATAAATCAGAGTAGTTTTAATAAAGGCTTCAAATAGTACTCACTATGAGGCAGAATAGAAATAGAAATTGACACTCACTTGAATAAGTGATTATTATTATTATATTATTATTCGTTCATCAACATTAGCAGTGATTTCTTATATACACTTGCAGATTTATTTAATGATGTTAAATAATGAATTAAAAAACATAAGATTATATTAGTAAATTTCCAGTGACTGACATCATACTTAAAATTGTTAGATAAGAGTGGCAACTGTAGAATCCTCACATTTAAAATCAGTTACACTTAGGTGGTAGCATAATATTTTAGAAATTTAAATACCAGTTGTTTAATCTAGGGAGTCCACTAAGTGAGATACTTTGTAATAAAGAAACTGCAAAACAGCATGTGTAAGTCGCTGCTAGCCATAGACACATCAATTTTAAAATTTCCTAAGAGGGATAAGACTCAGACACTGCACATTCATCTATCAATCGACCAAATGCCATGTCCTTGCTTCAAGGCTCTGGAATGTTCATGCAGCTGTGACTTAGCACTCTTACAGAGTCAGCAGCTATTTTCAGAGAGAAGAAAAAAAGAAAAAAACATGATGAGAAAGCTACCACAATGTCCATCACAAGCCAGGCAGTAATTAAGAAAAAATGTCATGTACTCTACAAAATACATTCAGCTTTGTTAAAAGCCATTCAAACATTTGACTGGTACACCTAGAACTGAAATGGACACAAGATTATACCTAAACCTTCATGGATTTCAACTTATTTGGTTCTAAAGTCTGCAGCGGTAACAAATAAAATCAGTGAAAAGTATTATTGGCAAGAACCAAGTTTCTAAAAAGGAGAAAATGAAGTGGCCTGGTTGGATCAAGTATCTGGTTGTCTAGAAAAATTATTCTAGTTATTTGGTGAAATGATTATTGGTATTCTTTTAAGGATTTATTTATTTTATTTATACAAGAACCAGGGTACAGGCCAGATATGCGGGAGAGTGAGAGGATTCACCAGAGACAGAGTGGGGAACAGAACAGGCAAACTGACAAAATACACTGCTGAGGGGAGCAGTGGGCGAGACAGGAGAGGTCTGCCGTGCCATGTGGGACTCTCGCTGGTTGGCTGGGATGGAACCAGCATTGCAGAGGCTGCAGACAGCTTTACAGTGCAGTGCCCAACCACCTGCGCCACCAGGGGAGGCCCCAATTATTGGTATTTTATAAATAATTTCATTAATTTCTTCCTTTCATTAAGTATAATCCAACATGTATTTTCTATGAAAGAAATAGGAAAATAAACATAAAATATCAAAGCATAGGGAAAACATAAAGGAAAAGAACTGCTACATATTGGGACCAACTATATGCTAAATTAGAATTAGTTTAAACTATATAATCGTACTTATTCCCTAACAGACATAGCTATTATCTAATCCCCTATCAATGAAGAAAGTTAGGCATTGAGCTAAGCTCAATTTCATTGTACTAGCAAAGTGAATCAAAGCCAAGCTTTGCTAAATCAAAAGTTTGTAATCTCTCCATAACTCCATAAGAACTAAAAAATTAGAATTATTCAGGGGCTAGAAATGCAAACTTCTCTTCTTAGTTTTTCCATACATTTAAAATACAAAAGAATTTGATCCTGTTTATGGAAAGCACCAAGTGGGCAGAGACATTCATCCTAAGAGCAGCAAGCCTATTATTATGTCACACAAAAAGGAGTTATTCCTTTCACCATTTAAATTTTGAGAGGAGGAAACTTATAGTCTCTAAATATATGTTGAGCTATGCTTCCAGGCCTCAAAAACATGCAAAGTAACAAAGGCACATTATAATATTTCCAAATCTCTTTAGGGGCAAACCTCCCACACGCACCAGAGTGGCAGTTAGCCCCACAAGTTGCTTCAAGCAGCTCAGTGCACAGAAAGACTAGATTTGCACCCACATTAATCACTCACTCTGCTGTAGATTGCTCAATCCACGAAAGCAGACAGGGAAGGAAGGCAAGACCGCCATTCACTCAGAACTGTCACTGCAAGCACAATGAACAAGGACTGTGCCAAGATGTCCAAGGGGAGCATGATCTCCAGGAGCATGATCTCTGGCTCTGATAAGGAGTTGTAGGACAACCATCAAGTATACCAGAACATACCCAGGAGAGGCAGGCAAAACGCTCTCCAGGCTTGCAGGCATTGGAGCAAGGAAACAGTCTGGACCTTTGTTTGCAAGGTAATTCCTTTTGAACTTTGCTTCAAGTACAATTGACCTTTAGTAATACATACCCTTCACAAATATGTTAAGCAAGAAATTCCTAAGTATTACAGGATTGTGTGAATTCATAGAGCCTTTTGGACTTTTGTTTTTTAAATACTGTTTTGTTTCTTTTAGCCCCTGTCATCAATAAACAGAGCACACAACAAATCATCAAAGCCAACCAACCACAAATCCATACCAGTTTCATTTCCTTCTTCATGGAGTTTTAATTTGTGGTAAAGAGCTTTTGCACTATGTTAGAAATTCATACAAATATGTATATAGGTAATCAAAATAGTAACCCACATCATTACCATATTTTCAGGGTATTTGCAGCCTGTGTTATTTAAATTTGGTTTGATTCCCCCCACTATGTTCATTGCTTGCTTTGGACCCGATGAATTGACACTGTAGGTGCTTATTATTGGACCAGTCAGTTGAAAGGTACAATCAGGAGATCTAGGGACGTGGGAGCCAAGGGTGCTGCGTAATTCTCAGTCTCCCTGCCTCAATGCCTTGGTTCTCATTACATTTGCTCTTCCTGATCACTGTTCTAGAAGTCTGAGCTTTCTTAGCCTCCAATGCTATGTTTTCTGCCATTTGCCTTAACAGATCTGGGATATTTGGAACTTCCCACAGTGCTAGTTGCTGACCTCTGTAAATAGGTCTTTCCTTAGACCTTCCTCAAGTAAACCCTCTCAGCATGTCATTTATGCTTTGCTGGACTCCTGATACAAGCCTTCTTTGGCAACAATGTATAGACAGTGTGCCAGAATAAAAGAAGCAACCACTGAAACAATGGAAAATCACTAACGAAAAGACTAAATAATAATACCAGAGGAAAGGTTAAACTTCAGAAATACACACCAATCTGATCTTGTGTTGATAAATGTGGTACAGATATGATTGTAAACTTTCAGAAGCCAGAAGCTTATTTCCTGTGAACTCACTGAAGCTTAAATTTAAGGGTTCCTCACTTACAGGGATCCCCAAAGGCACTGGGAGGGAGTCTAGCATCAGTTAGGACCACTGTTTTCCAAGACAATTTAATCTTCATCATATTTTCCCTTCCAACTAAGTGGCACAATGGCCATGGGCAAGCTGAGACCCAGCTATAGTGAATGTGAGCAATAGCTCCAGTCAGCTGAGCTTGGTGGCATCTCTTTATTCAGCCACCTTCCTCCCCAAATGCAATAGCCTATTACCACTGTCCTTCCTTCCTAAGGTAGGAATGGATTACTGGGGTTCCCCTGATGTTGATTTCAGGCATAGTGACATGAAAGTTTTATCACAAGAAAAATATATTCTACAATGTCTCACAGCAGAAGTTAGTGGATAGTGACGGTGAAAAAGATTTTGAAATATTATGGAGCAAGAAGTTAATTCAGTGGAAAATTGTTCCAATTATCAGGCCTATAAAACTATGTGAGGAATTTGGCTCTCATCGATGTGTGGAAAAAACAGAAGTTTTCTCCTAACAGCAGTACACTTGATAAACACACCATACTTTCATACCTCTCTCTTATGGATGGGGACTGTATGAAACAGAATTGATCAGTACCCCAGGGCTTTTCGAGCACAAATCTGTAGCAGTACTCCAAACAGTAAGTCTATCATTGTGCAAGTTGCATGTTTTATTCATCTTGGCTATCAGTAATAAAAGACATGCTAGAGGGAAGACTGGATTAACTTTCTATTTTCCTTAGAGAAAAAAATATAAAGCCGATAACTTATAAAGAGTTGATGAAAAAGCATGAAATCAAAAATTTAGAAGAAAAAGTTTTAAAGAGGTTTCTAAACTACTATAATTATTAATATATTACTTTGGATTTCATGATGTTAGTGATATCATTTTTTTTTAAATTTGTGTCTTCTTATGAAGTAACTCAAGTATTCACTTTCATACTTATACTTTCATATTATTTCTTTTTTTTTTTTTATAGAGGCATGCTTTATTTACTTGTTTGCTGGTTTGTTTGTTTTGTTTATACATGCACTGGGTATAGTCAGAAGCGCGGGAGGGTGAGAGAATTCACCAGATCCAGAGCGGGGAGCAGAGCAGGCAGAAGGACCGAAGTACACTGCTGAGGGGAGCAGCGGGCGGCAGGAGAGGTCTGCGCGCCATGCGGGACCCTCCTCCAGTGGCCGGGGAGCAGCCGGGGATCGAACCGGTGCCGCAGAGGCCGCGGGCAGCTTCGCAACCCAGCGCTCAACCGCTGTGCCACCGGGGAGGCCCGACTTTCATATTATTTCTTTAAAGGGGACTTCAAATTGAATAAGTGTCCAAATCCCACAAAACTGAATGGTTTTTCTTTTTTTTTTTTTTTTTGCCTTTCCTTTTTTTTTTTTGTTTTTGTTTTATTTTCTTGACAATGGTCAAGTAGAGATCACCAACTAGATTATCCCTAATATAAAAAATATATATATTTTGGTATAAGAAGAAGTATGCATTTCCTTGCACTGGTGTCTAACCCACAGATAACAAGATATGTTAAAGAAGGAATGTAAAAGTCAGATGAAGAATAAGTATTGTTTTTTTTTAACTTTTCATGAATATGTAATATTGGGGAGAAAAAATAAAGTTAAAAAGTAAAATATGAAACTTATATTCAGGGCAGTCCCTCCTTCTAACACCCTGTGTTAATTTTAATTTAGAGTTATTAGAGACATAAATTTTGGACTGGCCCTACATAGGAAATCAGAACACAAACACAAGATGTATTTGCAAGACTGCATATTGGGGCACAGAGTGCATAAACAACAGCTGATTAACAAGAGCTATAAACATAAGTATGAGTATTCTGACATTCTGCGGGAACCAAACTGGAGTGGGTGAAATCAGCTCTCTTTCTCTCTCTCATACACAACAGAAATTCCTGCCTGAGGAAAAAAAACAAAATGACAACTCAGACTAGATAACTTGAGGATTTTCCCTTCTTTAGTCTGGGTGAATATTAAGTATTCAACATAATTAACATAGGTAGGTGGAGGGAAAATCATCCTCTCTTGCAGTATGGAATACTTAAACTTAGAGAAAGTATTATCGTTCAAAATTAAATGTAATTTAGAGTTAACTCTCTTGATCATGGCATCAGGTCTGGGAGTAAAGAGAACAAAAGGATTAGAATCAAGTCACGAACTTACTAGTTCGGTTCCCATACTTTTGTGGCAGTAGGCAAGACCCTTGTATTAAATTTTATCATCTGCAAAATGATGGGATTGGTGTTGGATTTCTTAGGTTTGTTCTCTCTCTACAAGCCCAGTCTGACAACTTCTTATGAATAGTGCCTTCATGTAAAGAGCTTCAGTCTTCAGCTTAACTTTCTTTGACAAGTTACTGAATCTCCCCTTGACTCAATTTCCCCATAGGCTAAATAGAGATAACACTGTATTTCTCTCTTTCTGAATGTATTTGACAGGAATAGGAATGGTGAAAAATTATATCATTTTAATACTAAAACTTAGTGTTCCTGAGTGAATAAATGCACCTCAGAAAAGTCACTTTACAAATGCTACCATTTTTGGAAAAAAATAAGCTTGGGGACTATCAGATAATTTACAATGGAAAGTAACATATCACATGCATTCGCATTCTGACAGCACTTACTTTCGCCTCATGGAACTTATCAGAATTGCTAGTTATGTATTTACTCACGCAAATTACCAATTCAACCTGTTGAAAAGGATTAATAGTGAATGGACTATAATAAATACAAAATATACATTTGCTAATTATCCATCAATCAGTGAGTGAAAGCTGGTTAAATATGTGCTGAGTTCCAGTAACAATATAGAAGCAAACATGGCCACCATTATTTTTTCTCTGACAGGAAGTTATACATCTCACTTAGGCTGTTTAGGCACAAGTTTTGGGCAAACATACATGGTAGAAAATGTTATATTCAAAGATCTGTAGAAAGAAAAATTCTAAATTCATTTCGTCAAAATACACACACACACATTTAAAATTCTTTATCTTTCTGTGGAACAGAAATATTATATTTTCATCTTGTACATAAGGGTTCTTTCATATATGAACAACATTAAGCTTATCCTTCCCTATTGCTAATATAACCTTAAATTATTACTGGATTTGTCTACTCTCTAGAGCAGCCAATAAACACAATACTTAACACACACAAGGTTTATTTATTTATTCTGCTCCAATTTTCATGAATTATTTGTAGCTTGCAGAAGAACTGCAGATAATATGTCCTCGCATTAAAAAGATTCTAATTCTCAGGGGGTCATAACTTCATCATCTGAAAAAGCTATATGCATAAGCTTAAAAGTGATCTTTTAAAAATATACATGCTTTCTAAAACTTTAGGTACATGGTGACTTTTAATTTGCTGTTTTACATATTAAATGTACACATACATACATACGCTAAAATGTGCAAAACAACTTAATAAACAAGGCTTTTAAAACAACATATGGGTGGCCAGCAGGCACAAGGAAAAAAAAGTTTATCCTCACTTATCATCAGGGAAATACAAATCAAAACCACAGTAAAAAACTACCTCGCCTGTGAAAATGATCCACATCAAAGAGACCAGAAACAACAAGTGTTGGTTAAGGAAGCAGTGAAAAAGGAACCCTCCAACACTGCAGGGAATGCAGACTGGTCTAGCCCCTATGGAAAAGAGCGTGAAGGTTTTTCAAAATTTTAAAAATAGATTCACCATGTAATCAAGGGATCCCACTTCTAAGGATCTACCCAAAGAATATGAAAACACCAATTTGAAGAGATCTTTACACCCCTATGTTGACTGCAGTACTCTTTACGATTGCCAAGTTACAGAAACAATGTAAGTGCCTAACAAAAGGTAAATGGATTAAGATGCCATGGTATATACACATGTAATACTACTTAGCTATAGAAAAAAGATGAAATCTTTCCATTTGCAACTGGAAGGGATTATACTATGCGGAAAAATCATAAGGAGAAAGACAAATCCTGGATGACTTTACTCATATGAAATAAAAAGAGGGAAAAAACAAACAAACAAGTAAAACCAAAACAAAACAAACCCTATCATCTGAACGTAGAATTGAGGTGTCCAGACAGGTAGAGGCAACATGTGGGAAAAATTATATATTTTCAAATTAATAAATGAATTATATCAAGTATGTTCATATACATAAGGCAACATTTCTATTTTTTTCAAATACATGAAAAAATTTTAAATTTGAGCCAGAGAAAAAGAAGATTATATTATTAGTGCTATGGACAAAGACGTTTAATTTCCATATTACATTTTTTGAATATTTTACATGTACATGGATATAATATATATACATATTACATATATATAGCAAATACACTACATATGGTGCATATGAAAACTACTACACATTCTCTATTTTGATTCAACACCAAAACGTTTATATAAACGTTTGCTAATGTAATTCATTCAATGGCTATAAAATGAGCTCTGCTTAAATATTCCAGAGCAAAATATTTTCTGAAGTTGAAATAATAGCCAAAGACTTTCCAAACACTTGCTCTGCAACACTGCCAAATCTTAAAGACCTACCACACCACAATCTCTCTGAGAGGTATTGCTGATACATGGAAGAATCAAATAAAGTCTCAAACTTCTAGATACTCACAATCCAGTAGGTTAGATGTGGACACAAAGCAGCACTTTAAAACCATTCAGTGTTACAGAAGAAACTAAAATGCATTGGAAAATACTCAGGAAAAGGGATAAGGGATTATTAATAGTTTCTGGATTGAAGAAATCACATTTGAGCTGTATCTTAAAATTTTAAGTGCAAATTCTATACACTGTTATTTATGGGTACTCAGCATCTGGGGTTCACTATTTCTTGAAGCCATCGCTTTCTACTAAATGTTTCCTCTGGATCATTTCTTGCTGACTTTGGGTTAGATCACCACGTAGGACACCCCTTCATGTCCTGGGTTCCCTGTTCTCTGCAACTCATAGCTTCTCCTTTCATGGTTTACATTTCATTTTATGGTATAACACCCAGAAGGTTCCTGAGAAAAAATATATTGGAGGCTAATATTTTGGTCTTAAGAAATCTATAGTCAATCTTCATGCCGAATTAATTATTTAGCTGGGTATATAACTTTTAATGAAATATTATGTTACTGGGAAATTTTGAAGGATTTAACTGATATTCTAGC
This sequence comes from Talpa europaea, assembly GCF_964194135.1. NCBI lineage: Eukaryota > Metazoa > Chordata > Mammalia > Eulipotyphla > Talpidae > Talpa > Talpa europaea. The sequence goes on from NC_140068.1 coordinate 71,732,802, forward strand.
TTACTGTTCATGTGCTATTAGTTTTTCTGTCTGATTTTTTTTTTTCTGGAAAGTTTCAAGATGCTCTTTATTCCCAATATTTAGAAGTTAATGACGTGTTTTCCACACAAATCCCACAAGTGACTCTGTTGGGAAATTCAGCCTAATTCTGGATATTTGTGTCCCTTACTCTTCATTTTTGAAAATTTTAAAAGTTAATTTATATATTTTCACCCATGATATTTTTCCATTTTTGGAACTCCTATCACTCAGATTTGCATCTGATAGATTGAATCTATGTGTGGTTAATTTTTGCCTTCTCATTGTTCTTTGCTATACTTCCTCTACTTCCTTTAATTTTATATTGTAACCACATATATTGAAATTTTATTTTGCTTTGAATATTTTCAATTTTCTAAGATCTCTCTCCTGTTCGTGAATTTTGCTTACCATTTTCGTTTTGTTTTAGAGGTGTAATATATTCTTTTATCTCTCTTGGGTTAATAATTTATAGCATTTTTGAAATTTTCTTTTGCTCACTGAAAATATTCATTTCTTCTGACCTAACTTCTTATTTAGAGAGTTTCCTGGACTTATTTAAGAGTAGCATAGAATAAGACTGTAAACAATCTTTCTGTGCAGGCTGTATCCAATCAATGGGATTCCCAGAAAAGCAAATCCAGTCTTTCTGTTGGAAACATTCAACACTCAAGTTTGTGAATGTTTTTAGCTTGAAATCATTCAGTTTTCACTTTTCCTTATTAGAATAGTGAAAATGATACCAATATTTGAGATAAAATGGAATAAAAGGGTGGATCATTGTATTTTTTTTACATATTTCCATCCCCATTTTTGTATACAGAGTCACCCCCCTCCCAAATAACTTAGGAATCCAGCTCAAACTCTCCTTGGTTTCATGCTTCTATATTTTTCAAATATGTAAAATATAGGCTCCTATTCTTAATGGCTGATTATTAAAGAGGGAATTTTATGGTGACTTTAATACACTGGCTTTAAATTATATGACTACATGGTATACGACATCCATTCTACCCCCAAATGATCTATTTATGCATAACTAGTTCACCAAAACCACATCCTCAACTTTTTCTGGAAAATTTTCCATATATTATTACATTACAATGTCTTATAATTGCAGTTTATATCATAGTGCTCTCATTTTTCTCCCAATGGAAATCAAGTCCATCTTAATAAAGGCTGTACTAAAAGGGAGAACCTAATTAAAAGTAGGCCAGACATCTCAATTCAGATTTCAATGACCCCATTACAAAATGCAAAACTAAATCTTAAGAAATGACCACATTCTATAATCCTTGAGTGTTGACAGCCAAAAAAATTACACCTTTTGTACCCTTTTTTTTTTCTGCTTCTGAGTCAATAAGCTTATTATTTTAAAAAGGTGAACATTTTCTTTTTAACTGACTTAGAGTGAATTGTAACAAACAATGAAGTGGAATTAAACCTAAGAAGTGCAAGGACAGGTACTGTGCAGACTCAGGAACAAACCAGATCAATAAGTTAGAAAGACAGTTAGATAAACCAAGATTAAGACCAAAGTGACAGAGAAAACAGGAGGGCAAACACAAGACCACTCAAGAAACTACTGAAACACTGTAAATCATTCAGTGCACTATGGAAGGGAACAAGAAAAAACCCACAAACTAACAACGCTCCAGAGTTTGATTTATTCCACGTCTATGTTGTCACACATTGCAAAATTCAAAATTCATATAAAAATCTCCATTTTCACCTGTTCTTGCCAAGTTAGATCAGGTAATACTTGCCCTCTTTCCCAACTGATAACAATTGTTCTCATTCTGAGCTAAGTAGCAAAAATCACTCCCCCACCCCCAGTTTATTAGTGTCCTCCCCCCTCAAGCAGTGTGGACATTTCTATCCACTTAGGCCAGGCACCCTCCACTCAGTTTTGTACCTTCCAGGCCATTGCATTTGCTATGTTTTGTATAAGGCATTTACACAGATAGAAGAATGCCACCTGTGCAGAAAAGTGTTTGAAGAGGGCCTCCCTGGTAACACAGTGGCTGAGTGCTGGGTTGGGAAGCTGCCCGCAGCCTCTGCAGCACCAGCTCAATTCCCAGCCACCAGGCGAGGGTCCCACATGGCGCGCAGACCTCTCCTGCCGCCCGCTGCTCCCCTCAGCAGTGTACTTCGGTCCTTCTGCCTGCTCTACTCCCCGCTCTGGCTCTGGTGAATTCTCTCACCCTCCCGCGCTTCTGACTGTACCCAGTGCTTGTGTAAATAAATAAAAATAAATCTTTAAAAGAAAAAAAGAAAAAAAAAGAAAAGTGTTTGAAGATACTTATAAACATAAATCAGAAAATATTTCTCTCTACTAATAACGCTCCACTGGTCCCATTCCTCACTGCAAATGGAAGCCAAACGCCTGACAGTATCAACACAGCCCCAGCTGTCGGGCCAGCAAATTCATCTAGATTCCTGTGACTCACTAAATATTCTTAATAGAAACATTTACTATATATAAAGTAATGCATGGTCACTATAGAAAAAAAAATTAAATAAAATATGTAAAGGAAAATAAACACTCATAATCCTATAGTCTAAAATAGTCACTGTGTTGGTTGTGTTTAATACATATATCTTTTCATAACTTTGCTTTTAAAAACTTAAGAATTATAATGATGCAAACAAATTTGCTCTGTCAATAAAATTTGAAAACATCTTTGTTTAGGGCTCTATTTTATTACCTTATATCATAATTTAATTATTATCAAATGTCTAGCTACTTGGTATTCACAGAAATGTGCTTAAAATACTACCATTATAACAACTTTTATTAATGTTTCATATTATGCTTGTAAAACAGATCATAAGAAGTAGAATTATGTACCAATTTGATTAAAAATATCCAGGTAAACCAACTTACATGATTCCAACAATGTGTATCCTAAGTGTTAATTTAAATAATATTGGCCATTTTATTTTAAAATATTTAATTATTTGATTTCTAAATAACACTGAGTCAACTTCTTATGTGCCATCATTTATTTATGTCATTTATGAGATCTGATATAAACCAAAACTAATTAATTTACTATGTCGAATATACTCACCTAATTTGTTAACGTTTCATTCCCTTCCTTTTTGTTTTTAAAGATTCATTTATTTATGTGTATAAGAGCTGGGGTACAGTCAAGAGGTGTGGGGCATAAGAAGATTAATCAGAGACAGAGCAGGGAACAGAACAGGCAGATTGACTGAAATACACTGCTGAGGGGAGGAGCAGACGAGTCAGGAGAGGTCAGCTGTGCCATGTGGGTAGCTCCCGGGCCGGCTGAGGGATCAAACTTGTGCTGCAGAGGCTGCGGACAGCTTCATAGGTTGCATCTTAACCTCTTGTGCCACCAGGGATGCCCCTTCCCTTGCTTTTTATGCTCAAAAGTCTCATTGCCACTAAGACCAGATGCTCATATTCATTTTTTGAAGAATTTTAATTGTTTATTATATTGTTCTTTATTTAAAATTCATGAATCCTTTTAAAACTTCATTTGACACATGATGTGATCTGAATTATTAATGCAAATTGTCTTGCCAGTTAACAATTACTAAAAGAAAAAATAATGCAAATAAAAATATTAAGTAACTTATTGTTCCAAATTTATTTTTTTGAATTTAAATTCAATATTCAAACTACTATGATTGATATCTTCACCTATATAATAAATTTAATCTTTAAGAATATTCTCAATTTTTGAGTAGACAAAATAAAATAAAATGACTTCAAAGAAAATAGATTGTATTAATTAATTGTACACTTGATGTACTTCTTTAGCATCTAATTATTGGAAATACTATTCTCAATAGACCCTTGTAAAAGATGGTCTAGGGGCAGTTAGGACATACCTGTCCCATAATGAGTTCAGGAAAGAGAGTAATACCTGTCAATAGATTGCATGTAGCATATTTTCTCTAAAATATCCTCTAGAATTACATTTATCCACTTAAAATTATGTACACCAAATATATCATATGCCTACCAAATACATATTTTTTTTTAGATTTTTTATTTATACAAGAACTGGGGTACAGGCCAGAGGCATGGGAGGGTGAGAGGATTCACCAGAGACAGAGCGGGAAGCAGAACAGGCAGACGGACCAAAGACACTGCTGAGGGGAGCAGTGGGTGAGGCAGGAGAGGTCTACCGTGCCATATGGGTATCTCCCTGGCCGGCTGGGAAATGAACCCATGCTGCAGAGGCTGCGAACAGCTTCACAGTGCTGAGCTCAACCTGCTGCACCACCGTGGAGGCCCCAAGTACATATTTCTTAAGGAAGGTCGCCATTTCTCCTACCCAATAATGAACAGAATTATAATGTGAGCACAGTCCTGAGACAGCATTACAGTGGTAGCATACAGTTTCTTTGTACAGACAATTGTCACAATTGTTGATTATAAGCCCAGATCCACCCACGTAATTTAGAAGTAGCTTCTGGAATGACTCTGCTTCCCTTCAGAAGAATGGAAATAGCATTAATCCTAAAGGGTAGAGTGATTAGAATATTTCATATATAAACAAATATCTGCCACAGTAAATGAAATATTTCAGATTTTTATTAACTCCAGTTTCAAAAATCAGATCACCAAGAATATTAGAACCATTATGAACTAAGTGAATCAATGCTCAAAGGAGTGTGACAATATCATTAATAAACTGAGAATCCTTTAGTGCCAACCACTAGGACTATCACATCATTCTGATTAGAATTTTTTTTCCTTCATCCAAATATCGGTGTGAAAAGGGTTAAATGGCCATAAATATGACCTCATCAAAAGAAAACATTAACTAAAGCATATTCTTACTTCTCAACAGATTTTGGAAGTTTGATGTTTCAAAATAATAATATAGTTTACTACAGAGATTTTGACAACAATGAAACAAGCAAAAAGCCTGTAAGACCAACTGTGATTATTTCTTCTGGTTCCTGATCCACAGATTTAGAATACCTCACCCCTTTTGGACTGCTCCAGTTATTCCATTTAGAGTAGAGTGTCAAAAGTTTTAGGATTAAAAGAACTCTCCACAAGGCTAATCAGCTCTACCACATTTGAAATACACTGAGTTAAAGTTCTGCTGTCCATTACCAGTGTAGAGACAGGCCTGCCCTTCAGCACCTACTTCAAAACCTCCCTTTCTCCACTCTGTCCATTTAAACAATGAATTGGGGTGGACAAGTGGAGTTAAACAAAGCCATTACTTGCTTCATGTACGCAACACCAAAACATCTTCAGGTAAGCAACTGGACAAATTGAAAAAACATTCTTTTTGAAATTTTTAAAAATTATTTTAATGTTCTTTTGATGTTATTGTTATTAGCACTATTTGCATTATTTCTACTTGGAAATTCTAGATCTTAACTGAATCCTAAAATTAATGGACTGTCAAGCTATAATAAAACTCTTGCATATTAAAAAGCATAATAAACTTAATGGATATGAGAAATTCATAAAGAGGGTAGATGGAAAATTGGCTGTTCAATACAACCGGTAGGAATCCTTAAAATAATAATACGAAGTTGAACATATACACCAATTTCATATCTTTTCAAAAACTTTTAATCACAGTTATCATCCCCCATACCTGTCATTTATATATTCTGCAGTAGAGATCACAAACTCAAAAACTTACGGGGGTGAGGAAGTGATGTTTACATATGGATTATAGTGGTTGGAGGTAGCGTGTATTTTGAGGAAATGGAGAAGGTTATGGCCCTCTAAAAGGAGCAGATGCTCCAAGCTGCAGGCAATTGCTTTATGGAAATGCTGGTATAATTCTTTTAAATATTCTGATCTTTTTTTTTTTAAAGATTTATTTATTTATTTATTTATACAAGCACTGGGCACAGTCAGAAGCGCAGGAGGGTGAGAGAATTCACCAGAGCCAGAGCAGGGAGCAGAGCAGGCAGAAGGACTGAAGTACACTGCTGAGGGGAGCAGCGGGCAGCAGGAGAGGTCTGCGCGCCATGTGGGACCCTCCCCGGAGCCTGGGGATCGAACTGGCGCTGCAGAGGCTGCGGACAGCTTCGCAGCCCAGCGCTCAACCGCTGCGCCACCGGGGAGGCCCTTAGAATATTCTGATCTTTTTTTGAAAAATTAAATATCCAGAACTGCATTTGACATTAATTTTTTAAAAGACTGGGATGCAAGCAAAATATGTTGTAGAAACAGCCCTGATCTGTGTTTTATAGATTCTACCTATTTGTAAACAACCGATATATTTTGATGAAGAAAATAAAGGGCAGAAATCATTTGGGAGCAAAGATAAATAAACCTTTATTTTTATTCAGCATGACAAGAGACAAGATGGTATTTTCGATGATGGATTTATTGATGCATATGTTACTGATGCTGGGTTTTATTCAGGGTTATGCTTCATGCCATCACATTTTAAATTTTTTTATGTAAGTGAATAAAGAAAAGGGAAAGAAATTTGGATGCATCATTTTTGTAGCTCCCTTTATTAGGAATTGAAATTCAGATGATTTTACTTATATCAATAAATTCTGAATGTTCCCTTGAAATATTCAGGTGGGGAAAAACACAAAAGGGCAAATAGTGATATTCAGTGAAAAAAAATTCTGAGCTAGAGTCTGCAGTGAAAAGAAGAAATAACTTAAGAAAATATTTTTTTTTTTAAAAAACTAAGTTATCAAAGATTTGTATTGAACCAGAGCCACTGGAAGTGCGCTGAGGACAGCAAAGCTTTTACTATTTAAGCAAAGAAAGCTATATACAGCATGAAAAAGTTAAACTATCACATAATGCATATATTGTTTTGGTTTGTTTTGAGGCTCTTAAAGAAATACAAATATTTGAATAAAAGAAACACAGAAACTTGCCAAGAGAAATTAAGTATTCTTGCCAAAAATGAATGTATGGATGACTTACCATTTTGTGGACACTCTGCCAAAAAAAAAAAAAAAAGAGATGTGCACTAAATAGGATTTATTTAAGATTTCTAGAATAAAGCAGCCAATGCAATTGGAATGAGCAATGTTCTGAAATGGTTGGCCCCAATGAAAAGATATATTTTTTCTTGCAAATTGAAATTAACAGAATTAACAGGAACAGAATTAACAGAACTTAAAAAAATCTTGATCATTTCAAGGAAGCTATTTTTATTTATTTAAGTGCAGGTTTACTAAATTTGAAATCCTTAGTTACTAAGCAATCGCACATGACTCAAGCTAGATGCACACAGAAACTGTACCAGACATCAACCACAAAGCCATTAGAAAGCACAGTGTACTCAGCACTGTACCAAGATCTATGAAGATAAAAGTAGTAAGATATTTTTCGTGTCCTAGGGGACTTTACAGTCTGTCTGAGAATGGAAGATCACAGAAGCAGCAGAGAAAAAAATAAGTGCAAATAACAGAACTTAGAAGAGATTCACAAATAGGGTGGAGCTTAAACAGCAATTCTTTGACTATGAATTAACTTTATTACTGCTTCATTATTACATTAGCAATAGAGAAAGATAACACCATCAATAAAAATGGCACACTTTCATTGAGGAAACAAACAAAAAAAAAGTCAGAAGACAATTTAATTATCTCAAAGGAGGGTGCTATTTATGTCAAACCATTTTGAATATATATGTACAAAGTATGTTATCACATAACTACTAAAATGAGATAAAGAAACTGAAGCTTTGCTTAGTGAGTGGAAAACAACATGGTGAAATGGTAAAAACAATGGTGATGTTTTTTAAAAATTCTAAATTTATGATAAATCTAATTACAAAAACATATAGAAAATCACCAGAGAGCACCAGACTTTTAGACTTTTAGAAACAATAGCCCTTCAATCAGCACTGATTTCTTATGGTCTGGATGATAAGAGAAGGTTCTAAATAGCAAAGTGATTGATAAACCTTATCTATGAGTTCATTCATTCATGGAATAGCAAGAAATAATGCAAACTAATAAAAAAAAAAAGAAAACAAACCCTGAATCTCTGAGAAAAGATTTTTTTTCATTTTTATTTATTTTTTGTATAGAAAAACTGGGGTATAGGCCAGAGGTGGGTGGTGGTGGTGAGAGGATTCACCAGAGATAGAATGGGGGGCAGAAAAAGTTGGCTATACTGAAATACACTGCTGAGGGGAGCTGCGGGTGAGACAGGAGAGGTCTGCTGCGCCCTGGATGGGGATGGAACTCAGGCTGCAGTGGTGACAGCAATGAGACTTTATTCCTAGGCCACCAGGGAGGCCCTGACTCTGAGAAGAGAATGGTGGTTACCAGAAGGGAAGGAGGGGAGGGGGTTGGGGCAGAGGGTTGGTGGTGGATGGTAACTGGACATTTGGTGGTAACAGTGTGTGATAGATAGTTGCTGAGATGAGACACTGTACACCTGATATCTACATAGTGTGGTAAACTGCTACCTCAATTAAATAGACTTTTGTTTTTAAAGATCTTACCTGAAGCACCCTAGCTATGGAGAAATGGAAAACCAAGAGAAGTGGGGCTAGGACACTAAAAGCTCTTCCACTACAAAGGTCTCCAAACCCACCTCCAGGGAAGGAACAATGGAGAAGCTGTTGCCAGACAAAGGAAACTCCCGTAGATGTGATATCTCTGCAGATCTTTTCCTCATCTCCATCTGTTCTTTCCTGCTGCTTCTTCCTAATCACCTAGGTGTTAGCTTTTCCCATGGGTTGTCTTAATTTCCCCACATTAAATGCATATTTTTATCTTCTTATTTCACTTTGATCTAAATTTGTTTTCAATCTAACAGTCATTTCTATCAACCTTATTTTTTTGCTACAGGTATTATATTTGCATTTTAAAGCCAGTACTGCAGGGCCTCCCCGGTGGCGCAGCGGTTGAGCGCTGGGTTGTAAAGCTGCCCGCAGCCTCTGCAGCGCCGGTTCGATCCCCGGCTGCTCCCCGGCCACAGGAGCAGGGTCCCACATTTGTGCAGACCTCTCCTGCCGCCCGCTGCTCCCCTCAGCAGTGTACTTCAGTCCTTCTGCCTGTTCTGCTCCCTGCTCTGACTCTGGTGAATTCTCTCACCCTCCCGCGCTTCTGACTGTACCCAGTGCTTGTATAAATAAATAAATAAATACATAAATAAATAAATAAATAAATCTTTTAAAAAAAAAATAAAGCCAGTACTACAATTTTCCTTTTACTCGGCTTTTGATCTTTTATAGCTCCCATTTTAAATCCTTTGCTTATCCCTTTGTTTTCACTCTATTTTTTTTCTAGATAGCTGATTTAACTCAAATTTTGTAGCAATAATTTTTGAATTTGCTATTTACTTCTTTGATTTTTCTCTTTTTCTTGACCAATTACCTGAAAGATGCAAATTTATAAGATGGAATATTAATATATCAGGCTTAGGAAGATGGAAGAGATGATACAAATTGCTTACAACTAAGCTGCATTAAAATTAGAAGTGGTGTGTAATATATTTTGATATTTCCAAAATCAGCCAGAATGAGGACATTTACTGAGAGTCCAAAATTGTAACTTTATACTAATCTTTCTATTTTATTTTTTTAAATATTTATTTATTTATTTATACAAGAACCGGGGAACAGGCCAGATGTGGAGGACGGTGAGAGGATTCACCAAAGACAGAGTGGGGAACAGAACAGGCCGACTGACTGAAATACACTGCTGAGGAGAGCAGTGGGTGCAACAGAAGAAGTCTGCTGCACCATATTTGTATCTCCCTGGCCGGTGGGGATCGAACTGGCACTGCAGAGGCTGCAGACAGCTTCACAGAACTGCGATCAACTGTCTGTGCCACCAGGGAGGGCCCTAACCTTTCTATTTTATCTTATTCTGATCCACACCCTCTATCCCAGGGAAAATCTAACTATGTCATGAGACCTCAGAATACTCCTCCACTCTCCCAACACATTTCTGGGAAAACATAAGATTTGGTATTAGTGATGCTAGGTTTTTAGCACCGCCTCTTTTCTTAACTGCTTCTGGAACACTGGAGAAATTAATTACCCAACGGAACTGTTTCCGCATTGGGCTCCTGCGAATATGGTTCTCTTTTCCCTTCTATTCTCTGCAATTCTGTTCCCTTCAAAGGCCTCCCTTCATCCCAGAACAGCTGCCTCCTATGGAAACATGTTGAAATCCATGTATCCCTCCTCAAGGTCCAGTTCACATATCACCTCAACTTGAAATAATTCTTCCACTTAACAACATAAACCATGCACTATACAGTGATCACAGCTCTCAGGCTATGTTTAAACTTTAGTTATTTTAGTATTTTCTCCATATTTACTTTGTCATCCCTAGTAGATGACATATTTCTTAAAAATAGAAAGATAATTTTCTTATTTGAATTTCCCCTGTGACCAAGAACATTTATACATACATTGGTAAAGGGAGTTTATTTATAGTCATTGTTTTTATTTATATCTATTTGCAGTGAAAAATATTCCCTTCTACCAAGTTTTAAAATATCTCATAGCTGCTAAAATTCTTTAGCTTTTATAATCATGTTATCTTTGCACCTAAGATTGTATTTTCACCTAAAATATTTCTGACAGAATTCCAAACAAAAATCAAAGAAAGCACATTATTAATCTAAGAAAATCAATCCTCTCTCTATTTAAGATTCCAACCACTCAGACATCCTGAGAGAAATGGCTTCTAGTGTGATGTCTTAAGGTCATCATATTCAATGGTTCTAAAAGTGCATGTGAGAAGCTTTCTAGGGAAGATCAAAATAATGAGATATTTAGGAAAAAAAACTTTGACTTTTGTTTTTGAAGGCTGTCCTTTATTAAAGAATCCAATTAATTTACATTTCCTTTCCCAAGGCTATTATAATTTTGGTGATTTTTTTAGCAATTATTCCTGCTAAAGGCAGAATAGCAAAATAGGAAGAAGAAAGTTCATACACACACACACCCTCCATTTAGGGTGTATAAACATTTGTCCAAGGTCAGTCTCAATGAAATAGTGGTATGTGGGTCCTGCTTCAGGGGAATTCGGCGATAAATTTGAAAGCAAGAAAAAAACCTTCCCAAATTCACTAATGGTTAATATATATATAAGGGTCTGGAGAAATACTACTACCTTTTCCTTTAAACTGGGGAAATTGTTTTGTCATCTCTGAAACTCTTGGCAGTGACAGGAGAAAGATTGCTAGTAAAACCCAAGTGACAATCATGTTAGGTTCTCAATAACATTTAAAGGTTTATCCTGTGCCCTCTTCTATTCCCAGCGCCTCCATTATACTAGAAGCACACTGCCCTCTCTGGTTAATCAAGGGTCCACAGTCAATTCTTCTTCAGGGTAACAGCCAGCTAGATAATTTGAGTATCACAGAGGGTCTGAAGATAGATATGGCTGGGTTCTCAGAGTAGCTTCACATGTATACTGCTGTACATTCGCTTCTTTGGGGCTGAATTTTTCTCCTGGTAGATGCCAATAATTAAACTCACTCCAAGGGTTTCTATGGGAATTAAAATATCCTTCAGTAAGTGGAGATTCAAGCAAAATTCTTGCACTTGGCAGGTTAACTCCCTCATTGCTCTCCATCCTCTCTCTATGAATTAGTCAGGTTTCGCCAGAGAAACAGAACCAGTAGGATATAAGTAGATACACAGTGAGAGAAAGGGAGAGAGATAGAAACAAATAGTTGTTAAGAATTAGCTTGCAGCTTCAGTCTCTGGCACTAGCCATTGCTGCTCATTCTGAGCTACTGTTTCATCTGGTAACTTCTTATTCCTTGACTTGTAGCATAGGTGATTATCATTGGCTTGCTTATACTGCACAGCATTTAGTGTGCTAAAACCACACAGAGTTACAGTTTCTCAAGATTTATAGATTTTCAGGGTGGCTCTTCTGAGCCTCGTGCCAGAAGGTCATATTTCTGTGCCCATGACTGAGGTGACAGGGATGGCTGGCAGAGCTGGGATGGCTACAATTACTGGGCCCTCTCTCCCATGGTCTCTCATTTTCCCTGAAGCTAGCCCTAATTGCAAGCATTTTTCAGTACCCCATCGGCCTAGTAAATCCCACAGTGTAGTTAAATTTGAAACATGGCAAAAAACATTTTGCAGATCCTCCATCAAGCATCTATTTTCCTACCTCTTGATTTGGGGCTGTCCTTTTTATTTATTTTAACAAATAACATATGATAGAAATAAAAATATGCAATCTGGAATCCTAGACTTAAGAAGTCTTGCAGTTTCTGTAATTGTTCTTTTTTAAAAGCTGGTTTAAAAACACCACACTTTGAAAAAAAATCCAATCTAACGTACTAGAGACTGTGGACACATGGGCAAGAGCCAAGGTGCCCAGCATTGTGCATAAGGGCACCTGGGAGACTCGAGGCCCAGTCACGACATCAAATAGGAGCAGAGCAAGTACTGCTTTGCCCTTCACCTCCATGTGGCATCTATTCCTACGAAGTCCTTGTGTGTAAGTAGCTGCAGTGATTTCTGTTCTTTGTAACTGAAACTTGTCTAATTAATTGCAATTTTGATGATTTTTATATATCTTATGTTTTATATGTAAAATTTTTATTATATATGTTTATATTTTATATATCATAGACTTATGTTTATACACACACATATATATAATATTGTATAATATTATTCCAGCAATCAGTAATATCTTCTGGGATTAGAAAGTTTTAATATTACTATATTGAATTTCTTACATGCTTCTTATACTCATTAAAAAAAAGCATTTGAAACATATGAAGAATGGGCCTCCCTGCTGGGGTAGGTGTTAAAGACTGTGCTATCAAGCTATAGCCAGCCACTGCAGCATAAGCATAATCCCAGGCCGGCCAGGGAGCTGACCCTCGCCTGCTGCTCCCCTCAGCAGTGTACTTCAGTAGATCTGCCTGTTCTGCTCCCCACTCTCTGGTGGATCGGTGGATCCTCTCACCCCCCACGCCTCTGGCTTACACCCCAGTTCTTGCATGCATAAATAAATAATTTTTTATAAAATTATTATGAGGTAACTCTATAAACATTAGATATGCTACCATATATTTACATATGCATAAATACCTACATACTTATGTATTTTAAATCCAAACTTTGCTTTACATATCCATAATATTTTTTTAAAGATTTATTTATTTATTTACTTATACATACAATCACTGGGTACAGTCAGAAGCGCAGGAGGGTGAGACAATTCGCCAGAGCAGGGAGCAGAGCAGGCAGAAGGACCAAAGTACACTGCTGAGGGGAGCAGTGGGCATCAGGAGGGGTCTGCGCGCCATGTGGGACCCTCCTCTAGTGGCCGGGGGAGCAGCCGGGGATCGAACCGGCACTGCAGAGGCTGCGGGCAGCTTTGCAACCCAGCGCTCAACCGCTGCCCCACCGGGGAGGCCCTTATCCACAATTTTTTAATCTTTTCTTCCCACTTACCATTATATAATGCTAATTTTTCTGTCATCATATATTCAAAATCATGAATTTGAATATTTATCCTATTTCATTATATAAGTATATTCTAAATGAATAATCATTATTGCATGCCCTCATTATTTGGCACACAGATTTTTTCCAGTGTTAAAAATTACATGAGAATATTGTGCAATATTTCTCTGAAAACTCAGTTATACTCCTAGAGTGCAGAATTCTGACTGAACAATTTTGATAAAGGTTGACAAATTTCTTTCTATATGTTTTTATATGTTCTTTTTATATTTTTATGCTACATACAGTAGTCTAAGAGAAGCACTTATTGATTCCTTTTAAATATTGATCTGGAACACATTAATTCTAAAAATTGTTTGACTGACTTTCTCACATTCTACAGAAATAAATTCATATTGCCAGGATTCCTAAAATGTGCCCTGTGAGTCTGTTGTCTCGGTTGAACAGAAGACACACCGCTACTGACTTTAAGCTGAGAAAAACTTATGTATATTAGCATATACACATGCAAATACAATTTCAGTAGAAGTGTGAAGCTACCAGGTAGCTGATATGTTTTGCTTAAATATGTAATACATAAATTATTAATTTTATCAGTCTATGAACCAATAACTGATTACTTTGAAAAATTATGAGTTTTATAACTCATTCCATAATTACACCATGACATTTATATCAAGAACATTTATCATGACCTTTTACTAGTCACCCAAATTCGTCAATAAGGTTCAAACGAAGTTATAGTTTTCACATACACAAGTGTCCAAAAACAGCTCCAAGAGAAAATGAAAATAGTCAATGACAAAATTGAACATAAGGTAGGATCTAAATCTACTTTTTAAATAGTGAATAATGCATTTTTTTCTTGAAATAACTTTTAGACTGTACAATAATGAACATTTATAAAATCTATAACATGTTATTCTGTGGGATCTGCAGTCAAAGCAGAAATAGTTAAGCCTCCCGGAAAGCTATGAGGGTCAGGGAACCACCAAAGAGCACAAAGGAGAGACAGGCAGATTCAAATAACTTATTCATTCAATGCTCCACTAAAGAGAAAGTCACATGGATACACAAAAGCCTTCAAATTGGAAGCAATCTCAGAGATATAGGTCTAGGAGTCAAAATCTCAAATTCCTTCAGTGGTGATCTAACATAAATGTACGAAGTAGTATTACTGAGGTAGAGGCTGAAGAGATATGGCAATCCCACGGCCTGACTGAAAGCATTTCAGACTCTAGTTAGCTAGTTTATGATTCTAGAACTTGTCTATAAGGTATTTAATAACAACAACAACAACAAAAAAACAGGAGACCCACAGAACAGAAGAGCTTCACCCAAGGTGAGGGTTAAGTAAGGTACATGAATATATTCTAGCTGGGAAACATTGACAAATAATTAAACAACACTACATTAAGCCTAAGAATATAACTATTATTTGATGCTAAATAGACATGAAACAATTGTGCATCACTAAACTTGACAATACAACCAATAAGGATTAACATATTGATGCTTGTGTGATATTAATGTATATCAACATGACTGCATCTTATTATAATATCAAAGATCACTACATGAAAAAACTGCTATTCTTATCCAAAATTAAGTATAAATTATTGGAATTAATTCACTTAGTATTACATTCAGAATAAAATATCTAGTTATTAACTTGAATTAATTCAGAGTTTAAAGTGAAATCTAAACAAAAATAATTTAATAATAGCAAAAAAATAAAACCTAATCATAGGATGATGGTGATGATGATGATGGCATCCAAGCATTATTATGTTACTGTTATGGCATATGGTATTTGGGTTAATATTTTGCTCATGTTTATCAACTTCATTGAACTTCAACATAGTTTTGTTCAATTCCTATTTTTATGTTTCTCTCCCAGAGATATATAAGTTGTACTAAGGCTTTACAATTTTAATTTATATAAAGTTCTTCTGAGGCAAATATTTTAGACTACAGCATCTTTCCTGAATTTATCAATTTTTGAAACCCAACGGGCACAACCAAACAAATCTAAAGTGAAAGACTAACTTTCCATTTTTAGCAGAGAAGTGAAACCACCATAACCTCACAAAGAAAAATTACCGAGAACCTACCAGATACGGTAAAGTGTGAAGATTTGATAAAGAAGCACTTCACTCCTCACCCATCAGGCAGGATAGAGTTTCCTTGGTTGACACCCTAACGGTGTCATCTGCTGAAGGTAGAAAGGGAAGATTCTGTGACTTAAAGGGTCCAATCAGTTTCACTAAGCATGTAAACACAAAAAGTTGAGAGATGGTTCCCCCCCAATTATTATCCCCCAAAAAGATATAGTAAGAATTTTTGTAAAATTAGAAACTGATGGAAGCTGTTCCAATTTACTCACTTGCAACCACACGATCTCTTTCCTGTCATTTTTTTTAGCAAATATTTAAGTGGGATGGTAAAGAGCATGAATGCTGCAGACAGACTGCTCTAGGGCCAATCATTCTGCCATTGTAAGTCCTTGAGCATCAGATAGAACCGCTCATCCTCAGCTTCTTCATTTGGGCCACCACAGTGTGAAAATATTAGGATAAGAACATATTTTATCCTAAATAGCTAACACAAATATTTTCATATTGCTTCAAGAGTAGTTTTTTTTTTTTAATAATTATTTATTCATTTATTTATACAAGCACTGGATACAGTCAGAAGTGCGGGAGGGTGAGAGAATTCACCAGAGCCAGAGCGGGGAGCAGAGCAGGCAGACTGATGGAGTACACTGCTGAAGGGAGCTGCAGGCGGCAGGATCCGGGGAGCAGCCGGGGATCGAACCGGCGCTGCAGAGGCTGCGGGCAGCTTCGCAACCCAGCGCTCAACCGCTGCAGCACCGGGGAGGCCCCTAAAAATAGCTTTAAAGGATGATGTCCATCCATCAGCTTTATGTAGTGATGTATATGTAAAATATAAAGAAATTAAAATCATCTATTTTATAAATGTAGAGCATACTAGGGGAAATAAATTAGGATGAGAACACTGATCATTAACAAAATAACTAATATAACAACATATTTTGTTCCATTTTAAAATAATCCTTTTATTCTACGAAGAGAATTTCTAAGTTCAAATTTTGCTGAGAGTGGTGTTCTTATAGACTCCCATGCTTTTAGTGAAAATTAAATTGCATAGAAATTGCCACACTGCAGATGTTTTAGTTGGGCTACTTGTAATTTACAGGTAATATAACTCTAAAGATCACACAATCTGTAGTATAGTAGAATATTTGAATCATCTTTGGGCTTCATGTATTTAATAATAAAGTTCTTATTTGAAGAAGAAACAGTGGAAAGCCAAATACTCTGTTCAACTTTTATTTAGCGCACACTGAAATCAAGGCAAATTGCTTATCAATATCTGTGGAATTTCTGCCATTTTCAAATTATTTCTGTTCCAAGTCATTGATGGCTTCCAAAAAATGAAAGCAAAAACTTCAATTTTTTTAAATAAATTTATTGTTCAAATAAATCCTATATTTTTTTAAAGGCATGTTTCTTTCATAGTAACTCAAAATTCCTACTATGCACTGCCTTCTGTGGGCAGAACACGTACAGATATTAATGGCTGATTTTCACAAACACAGGCAACAAGGCACATAATTGATTGCATGAGCTTCAAATGTAAATATTTTTTCAAAGACTGAAATATGATTCATGTAGCTAAATATGTAAAATGTAATATTCAAATTTTAGTATACCTTATGTTTTTAATACTCTGAGAAAAAATCTTGATCCGCAAACCAGGAATACTTATAATAGCTTTTCAAAATAGAACTGATAGAATAATGGTAATTATATAATGGTCACAAATTAATACTTTATTGTTTACAAAATGCCATCAAAATTTTTTCTAGGGGAGGGATTGGGGTCAAAATAAGGGGATTGCAATTGTATGGGGAATATAAAAATAAAATTTATTAAAAAAACATTTTCAGATGCACAAAAAAAAATTTTTCTTAAACTCTAAGTAGTCTTCTTCTATTTATGAAACATTAGAAAAAAAATGAATTGCAATTAACAGATAACTAAAAATACAAGTTTCATTTTTCCTTATCTATTCTAGTTTTTATTTCATTTAGCTTGTGGAAAGCTGATGTAATGGATATAATGAAATGCATTATCTATCTGACAAGCAAGAATACAATATATCTGAAAAGAAACTTCTAGAAACTTTTTTGATGATATAAATAACACCCATCTTCAAATCTCAGAGGTTAATTTTTTCTCTTTTCATTTTCCCCTATCAGTGAATAGTTCTAGAATAATGATCTTATAGTTAACTTGTAAA
Organism: Talpa europaea; assembly: GCF_964194135.1. Classification (NCBI taxonomy): domain Eukaryota; kingdom Metazoa; phylum Chordata; class Mammalia; order Eulipotyphla; family Talpidae; genus Talpa; species Talpa europaea. The sequence goes on from NC_140068.1 coordinate 71,750,546, forward strand.
AGAGCCAATACAGAAAAGCCAAAACACTATTTTCGAAAATCTGTCATGATGATATTAATGGTTATATGTTATTATTTATTTATTTATTTATTTATTTATTTATTTATTTATTTATTTATTTATTCAAGCACCGGTTACAGTCAGAAGTGCAGAAGGGTGAGAGAATTCACCAGAGACAGAGCGGGGAACAGAACAGGCAGACTGACAAAATACACTGCTGAGGGGAGCAGTGGGTGTGGCAGGAGAGGTCTGCACACCATGTGGGACCCTCGTTGGCGGCCGAGGATTGAACCAGTGCTGCAGAGGCTACAGGTAGCTTCACAGCCCAGTGCTCAACCGCTGCGCCACCAGGAAGGCCCAATATGTAATTGACTTTTTAACAGGCTAAAATTAATATTTTTATATAGCTACATTGTGGTATAAGCTTCCTATAATGGGTAGAATTTATATTCTAACATTATTTAAAAATTACACATTTGTTATTTCTGTATGCTGAGACACTAGAATAAAACCTTTATCCTTAACTTAACTCAATGACCCCTAAATAAAAGCCTTTAAAAAATAGTGAAAGAAATAGCCTTATATTTTTAACTATTCTTGGCTCTCATTTTGCCTTCCATAGCACTATTTTGACATTAAATATTATATCGTACAATGCCTGGAAAAAATACAATTTCTAAAATGCATGGTACGTGATCCTATGACCACAGCTCTTAGACTCTCACAAAAATTCTTTATTTAAGCTGCAGGTTCCTATATTTTTTCCTTCTCACCTCTTGACAACTCTTAAGAGCTCCCAAATGATCTTGTCCCTTTCTGTGGATTTCACCTCAATTCTCTATCTTAGATTGTTATTATTTTATCACATAAATCAATTATTCCTCTGTAAATTACTATATTATTCAACAATTTTCTACTTACCCCCAAATTATTAATTACATGAAAAGAACTACTCTGAGATCCTTAGATATAGTTAATTCTTTATGTGGCAAGTGCCATAGGTAGTAAGTGGCAGAACAATGAGAGGAAAAAATCTGCTTTTCAACAAGATGTTGCCAATTTAATAATCTGCCAAAACTTCAGACTCATCACTTTTCAACCATACTTGAATTAACTTGAACCAGGTCCTCCTTGCAAATTCATAGCACCAATGCCACAATCATCAAAACTCAGATACTTCTGTCCCTCTGGTACTTCATTTGAAAAACTGATCTGGTACTTCATTTGAAAAACTGATTACCTCAACCATTTTAAATATCTCAAATGTATATACTGATTTCATCATTGTTTCTTAGTTACTACTGTTCTAGTCACATTTTCTTGGATTTAATGCAGAGACCCTCTTTCAGCCCCCTCCAAGAGTCTGGTTCACTATATCTTTTCCAAAATACTTTAATTCTGTGAGCTGAAACTTTCAACTTCTGCTTCTTCATGATAAACTCCTATCTACCTCCCACCAGGCTCATCATCAAATTTCTTCTAAAGCTCCTTACTTGCTCTCAGATTAAAATCCAAGGTGTCTCACCTAAATAAAGAACTTCTATCTAATCTGCACACATAACTCTAACATTCCATTCTCTATGCCACTTAAGAATAATCCATAAACATTCCCTCATATAAACTCAGTTCAAACTGTTTCCTTCACGCAAATTATATCTTTGCCAATCTTTCTAAGCCCAATCAAAATCATAATGGTTATGGGCCATACAGAGCTTCTCTTTCAATCATCTATAGGATGAAAAATCTTAAATATACTTCTCATTGGGGCATATTTAAATATATTCCTTATTTCTACTTCATGGTTCAGACATCAAGGCCAAGAACATAATATAGCAATAAATACCTGTTATCTATTACTAGTTCATGTGATAATCTGTCTAGACACACTTCTTGGATAATGAAGCACTAGGCAAAGACTTTGTATCAGAAACCATTAAACTCAGCATTTATCACTCTGAGATGCCATAAATATATGATAATATTACATTTTTGTGAGCTAGGTATATACAAATATCACCTAATTTTATTTTTGCAAAATGATCTTAGGCAAAGAAAGAAAACACCAAGAATCACGACTTTCTTTCAGTCATCTATTCAACTTATTGCATTAAAAAAATATGTATGCCATCTATGACCATTGCTTATAACATGGCATGAGCTAAACTAATTTTTTTTGCTAAGGAAAAGCAGCACATGGTAAAATTCAATGACAAGAGCTTAAACATTAAATAATTATAAAAGTGTACAATAATATATCTTGCTAAGGCACTAATATTTTAGCTAGAGATGAGCCATTTTAAAAGTACATTATGGTTCTCTTTAGAAGAACTTCAAAAACATCTTTGTTTTCACTCTATTATCGGTTTTACATATTTCCAGAAGTTTGGATATAAGTAGTACCTTTTTTTAAAAGGTAAGGATACTAATTTGAGTGTTTTTGAGTAAGCTGAAAGGACAATTCACTACACCAACTTCTAGGAGAGTATTATGATTATTTATTTTTACAATTAAATTAGAGGGGCCTCCCTGGTGGTGCAAAGGGTTAAGCACAGCACTGTGAAGCTATCTGAAGCCTCTGCAGCAGGAGTTTGATCCCCTGCCTTTGATGCCCTGCAAGCCATCAGCCATAGGCCATGAAGCAGCCCACATGGCGCAGCAGCCCTCTCCTGTTGTGCCCACTGCTCCCCTCAGCAGTGTATTTCAGTCAGTCTGCCTATTTTGTTCCTCACTCTGTCTCTGGTGAATCCTCTCACCCCACACACCTCTGGCCTGTACCCCAGTTCTTGTATGCATAAATAAATAAATCTTTTAAAAATAATATTAAATATAATTAAATTAGAAAATTATTTGCTTTACACAGGAATCTGAGCATGCAAGCTCCCATAACATTTTTAACTGGAAATCTTGTGAAGTTATCTATTGTATAGAATTAAGATAGAAAACTTAATACAGAAAAAGATTCATATACTTTATATTATACATTACAAAATTTACAATCTAACAAATACATTAAATAGCTCATAAGATGTGTGCTCTCTATCTACTAATCGATATTAAGATTCTGCTAAATATGATATCAGCTATTACTGTAATATTGTTTGTTGCCTAAAATATGCTTATCTGAATTTCAAGAAGATTTTATCTTAACTGTGCCAACTGTCAAGACTTATCTTTCTTTTTTTATTTATATTAATGATGTTGAAATCTGATTTTAATCAGTGTTATTCACATTTTACATGTAAATTTCAGTTTGCATTCTATAGTTAAGAATTTTCAAATCTTCTTTTCTTTTTAAGTGCATTCCTAAAGTAAAAGAAAGCAAGAATTAATAGTAGTTAATCCTTCCTAGTGTGTGTATGCATAGGGGATCAGCATTACTGCTGTGTTAACTTCCATTACTCCAGCTGTTAACCAGATGTTCAAAACAAGTAAATTGCCCTGAAATGTTCTTCTAAATTTTTCTTCTTAATCTGTTAAATTATGCAAATACTAACATTTTTAATCATATATATAAAGTCTTGCTACAAAATTAGCATGATGTAAGAATTCTGGAATAATTAAATATAATACCTTTTAAAATGAAGTATAAAAAATTGAAATATTGGGGCTGAGAGAACCTAAAATTTATTTCTTTGTTATACAAATGTAGTATTATAAAGGTCAATGAGCAAAGATTAAAAATTTACTTATTGGAATCAGAAGGAAAAAGATAAATATTGTTGTTTTTTTTTTTTTTGTTTATATGCAGAATATAGAGAAACCAAGCAAAGGGTCAGAAAAAAAGACAAAACTACCAAGTTAACCATAGATCTGAGGCAAACAGCATGGGAGGAAGAGATAAGGGGTAAATACAGGGGAGGGAAGAGCACAGGCACTGTGATGATGGATCATGGTGCTATGTGAGAGGAAAACTACAGGGACTACACCTGAAGGGAGAAACCAAATACTATTCAAAACTCAACAAAGGGGACCTCGGGCATCCCCAGTGGCGCAGCGGTTGAGCACTGGGTTGCCAAGCTGTCCGCAGCCTCTGCAGCACTGGTTCGATCCCCTGCTGCTCCCCGGCCACCGGAGGAGGGTCCCGCATGGCACGCAGACCTCTCCTGCTGCTCGCTGCTCCCCTCAGCAGTGTACTTCATAGTCTGCCTGCTCTGCTCTTCCCTCTGGCTCTGGTGAATTCTCTCACCCTCCCGCGCTTCTGACTGTACGCAGTGCTTGTATAAATAAATAAATCAATCTTAAAAAAAAAAAATGAAAATACTCGTTTAAAAAAAAGGGGGGGGGGACCTCCCTGGTGGTGCAGGGTGTTAAAGACAGTGCTATCAAGCTATCACCAACCCTGCAGCACGAGTTCCATCCCCAGCACGCCAAGGAGCAACCCGCATGGGATAGCAGACCTCTCCTGCCGCGCCCGCTGCTCCCCTCAGCAGTGTGTTCACTCAGTCTGCCTGTTCTGCTCCCCACTCTCTCTGGTGAATCCTCTCACCCCTTGCACCTCTGGCTTGCACCCTGGTTCTTGTATGCATAAATAAATAAATCTTTAAAAAACTCAACCAAGTTCAAGAAAACAAGTGAAAAAAGAAAATCTTAAATCATCTGATGTACCTGAATTTTTCACATAATTCTTTTTCAGTTATCTTTTCCTCTTTTTGTTTTATGACTGACATTGACTTACATAAAGTCTTTGGATTCCCCAACTTAGTATAAATGGAAAAGCTGTTATTTTTATGAAGAAAACTAATTTTGTTTTGATTACTTCCTCTCAAGAAATTCTTACATCCCCCCAAACATTGAATCACTATCATTCAAAAAGAAAAGTTGGAATCAGCTTAATTTTCAGTATTTAAGCGCTATTACATTAAGAAAATTCCACAAAGAATATTTATTCAGAAAATATCAGGGTTTCTTCACCTTTCCAAATAGGATAATATTCATTTTCAGTGCCCAGGAAAACAAAAGTTGAGAATTTAAAAAGAACTTATCAAAATTAATTTAAAGACAAAGATTAAATAAAATAGTCACTGTGCTAGGGAATGAACTTTTCACCCGTTTCTTTTTTAAAATATCCTATTAGTATTAGAGATGCTTAATCTAACTAAAAACTATTTTTGTCTCATATAAATGGCATCTTACCAGTTTAAAATGATTACCTTATACAAGAAGAGATCATTGTAATTCTAATTTTATTTTGATCTTGTACAATCATAATTACAGAAAAGATTAAGCACCTCATTGTGTTAATATGGTGCTAAGTGAAGTTCAAGGTATTTAAACCACAGCCTTTACCATTTATACTTTTGCTACCAAAGCTATACACGATTTTATAGAAAAAAATATTAAAAGCAGATCACCCTTCTATCTAAACATATGTTTACATTAATTTCAAATCTGAAAATTCAGAAATGTATATTTATGTGTGAAAACCCTTTCATAGGCATTACATGTCTCAAAGCATATCCAAATCAATATTCCTGTTTTAATCACTTGGATGTTGCCTAGGAGAGATGAGATTGGAGAGTCTTTAAATAATGGACTTTGTTTAAAAAGCAAGCACCTATATTAGTGAGAATCTACAACAGGCTATAGCTTGGGAAAGCATAAGAGTTGGAAGGAGCATTATCAGATTAGAGGCTACTAATTATATATGAAGAAACATAACATTGAAGGTTTAAAAGAAAACACCCTTTTAAAACATCTTATAGTTACAAAGGATTGCATCAGCTAACTACCTTTTGGGTTATTAAAAAAAAAAAACTAGATGGTGTTTATCTTTAGAGAGTGGCAGTAAGAATTAAGAAGACTCGAATTCAGTTCTGCCCCATCTCAGGATGAAACTGGGCAAATTGTTAGCCTCTCTGTGTCTCAGATTCTTCATCTTGAATTTTGGGATAACAGTGACAGCTCATTGGGCTTTGATGAAGATTTAATGGGAAAACCCAAAATCATACCTACATAAATAAGTTATTCATTTCGATTGTGTTTATAAAGTTAATACATAAATAGACAAGAATTAAAAAGTCAAAAATAAAATGGTATAGGTTGGGTAATCTATTTGGTTGCATTTGTAGTCTCTTCAAATTATTCACCATACATGGTAAATTTCTATTAATGGGTCATTAGAGTAGCCATTCCCCACTTATATCAAGTTAACAGAAGATTCTAAGACATTAGGCTTAATTGATGCTTTGCCAGTTATAACCAGCTATAATGAGTCAAAATAAACACTTAGGTTGATATAATCTGAATTAAGCATTGTTTGTTTTAAAAAATCTGAATATAGTTTTACCACCAGAATATAGTGAACATGTGAATATAGTGCAGTAGCTATACTCATTCAAAAAAACAAAAATTGAGTGTTTTTAAAGTGTTTACCATCTATTAGGTTTGCCAAACTCTTTATAAATTGATAAATTGTCTTAAGTAGAACATAACCTGCAGGCATTTTATTTATCTACTAAATTTTATGAGTAATCTCATCAGAGCAATTGCAAGGCTGGCAGATAATTTACATTTGTCCTCTGAAATATTGCTATATGTGACAGGTAGAAGAGGACAGATTTCAATCTGTAGTCTTTTCAAGACTGACAATCCATGAAATTATGAAGATCTACCCACTTTAATGCCAAATTTATCTAAATTGTACTCCTTAAAGATGAATCTACTATTTCACGTATATATTAACTCATGTCAATGAACTAAACCAATAAAATTAATCAAATGTATGAGTTAATGTTGGCAATAATGAAAATAGTGTTTCTGGGTGCCACTCCCATCTTCTCAATGGCTTACATGCATAGTTCAGCCTTATGTGCCACACACTGCTGAGGTTCAGATGACCATTTTTAGTTCTAAACTGGATGGACTGGAAGCTTTCTCTGAGAGGTGATGTGATTCCGCTGAAGTTACTCAAACTGTAAGAGCAAAATCTCATCCACAATGCAGTGGTGTTGTCTTCAAATTCTAGTGCTCTTGCCAATACAAAGGACCACAGAGTGTTAAAAATCTAATATCATATTGCTAGTTCTCTTACTGGTAGTGGCAGAAAAAAACATTTCCATAAAACTAAAAGTAAAAAAGCATGATCTTTCGAAAATATAATATGGATTTATATTTTATTGATATTTTCTTACATTTCATTGGAATAAATGTTAAAAAGCAAGCAGCAAGCAAGGTATTTTTCTAGATCTGTCTCTGCTGGGAAGGAAAAGGGGATTCATTGCACCCAAGATGAAAATGATAGTTTGCTTTATTTTAACATGTGTGCCAATCCTCAGAAAGAAATGGAAATATGTATTCTAACTTCCTTAACCCATAAAAAGCGAATCTATGTAAATCATAATATTATGAAGAAAGGACTAGCTAAAAGAGACATAAATATTTTCAGCAAAATACCCAGAACACAAAGTTACTCAGAACACAGTTATTCAGGAGTCAAAGATAAAATCGACATTGTTTCTGATTAGAGTAGATCCAGGTCTTGAAGAGAAAACCATTTCAGCTATAACCCTTTGTCAGACAATCTGTATAACTGACTAGTTTGTTGTAAGAGGAAAAACTGATGATGCTATGAACAGAGCAGTTCATTTTTGAAATGAGAAGTAAAGAGAATAGAGAGGGCAGCTTAACCCAGGCTTTTTCTCAGGAACATGATTATTTAGAGGAAGTCAAAGATTAAAAATTCAGGTCATTTCTAGACTAAATAATCCAGGAGGTATTTTAATTTCTCTGAGGTCAATTAAATAAATTGATTACTTATTATTATGACTCAAAATTATATTTGTTATATTAAAGAAAACTAATGGAGTAAAGGATTCCAGAACTAATGAAAGTTAACATTTATTAAGCCTCTACTACACAGTCCAGTAATTATGGTATTTTACACTAATTACCTCATTCAACTCTCAACTGGATAAATACACACTAAAATTGTGATTTCTTCACTGACAAACAAATTCAGGAATAAAAGGTGTGTGATATTCTCAAGGCCACAGAATATGTACATGTGCATTCTACAAATCAGATATAAACACGTGGAACTTCATTCCTGACAATTATTCCGTCTTGAATTTTCTTCAAAACCAAACATAAGAAAAATAAACCAAAACAAACCAAAAAGTGTCTGTTTTCACTTCTGTTTTAATTTCTCAATAGCTCAAGGCTTCTACATGCCTCTTTGAATCCTGAAGTGTGCCTCTTATAATTAATGAGCATATCCTAATTCAAACCATGAGAACTGGAAAGTCAGAGAAATAATAAGAGGCAATGCCCAGTGGAGCACAATACACCAGTCTGTGCCCCCAGGTGGCACTAGTGGGGAGCTAGTCAACCCTGCCTGCTGTAACTCACAAGGGCTTCTTTAAAGTTCACAGCAGCCTACTTTTTTCCCTCCCTCCTCTCAGGGGAGGTTAGAATACCAATGTGACAGAAGCCCACCTACTCAAAGCCCACCTACTACATAATTAACCTCACAAGAAAAGTTTTAAAATTAATGAACTAGTATTTACTGAGTGATTACAAGTGCGCCATGAACTACCAGGGAAATATTGGTTTACAAAAAGCACCTACATTCATATTGATAAAAGATGCTGTGTACATTATTGCAATATTGAATCTGTAGTTCAACATGTATAAATCACAGTCTATGTATTTGGGAAAAAAATAAGTCAAGGAAGCAAGGAGGAACACAGAATGGGAGGGAGGGGGAAAGGAGGGAAAGAAAAAGAAATAAAGGAAGAACAAAGGGGTAGGAAAGAGGAAAACACTTTCCCTGTCAGCATTACCTACCATGATGAAATGAATGCTTTCCATTTGGTTCTGTGACATCCCCAGCTCAGTAAAAGTCCATAATAGTCTTTCTAATCTGGGTAGTTTTAAAAATAGAAAATCCTTTCTGATGTAGAAAATAACTTTCTGAATAAATTTTAAAACAATGGTTTCTTGTCGTATAAATATACAATGAAAACACTAATGTGGTATTAAATTTAGCTAAATAATAACATATTAATAATACCTAATATGAGTTCCAGAGTGTTGCTAGCAACAACTGCAATTAAGCTATCGCAGAGCACTGTGCAATATGCGCTAAGTTCCCTTTCTCCAATATCATAAAACATGGCCACCACATTATTGCAGTTGAATTAGTGAACACATTGCCAGATGCCTGATCATCTTTTATCACCACCAGTCACCATTACTTCTTAGTAGTATTCTATCAGAATAGCTAGATTAGGCTGCAATAACAAAGACTAATACAGAAGCTTCAGTATCTGTCAACAGAAACAGTTTTTCCTTATACATGCCTCACCATTACAGACTGCAGGATTGTTGGGGCAGGGAGTCCTCCCTTTTAAACATCCAAGGACAGAGGAACCCCTTCTCTTTAAATGCTTTTTTTCCGGGCCTCCTCTGGTGGTGCAGGGGGTTGAGCGCTGTGCTGTAAAGCTGTCCGCAGCCTCTGCAGCACCAGTTTGATCCCAGCCAGCTGGTGAGGGTCCCACATGGTGCGGCAGATCTCTCCTGTGTCTCCCACTGCTCCCCTCAGCAGTGTATTTAGTCAGTCTGCCTGTTCTGTTCCCAGCTCTGTCTCTGGTGAATCCTCTCACCCTCCCGCACATCTGGCCTGTACCCCGGTTCTTGTATAAATAAATAAATAAATGCAGTTCTCCTTCCCAAAGATCAAGAGACCTGTAAGGTCTTACTCCACAAATGAAATGATCTGGCTCTGAAGTGAGGAAAGTCACTTTTGCTTACACTGACCAGACACTAGAACATGACCCACCCTAAGGGGGTCAGGGACTCAATTCCTGCATGTGCCCAGGTTGGTAGAAGGGTGAAGTGAAGAGTATTAATGCACCTCAATTTATCCACTCATGCCTATGGAATGTCAACGCTAACAAGTTTATTGTTGTTTTACTAAACTCTCCAGTTGTAGATATCCATTATGTATGAGCAATCAAAGCAATTAAAAATAATTTCCATTGCCCTAATAATGAGTTGATTCCAAGATGTTTGACAGTTTGCAACTGAACTACTTGGGGATTAATAACAGTCAGAATGAATACCACTGAAGTATAAAAATATAATTTTATACAATTTTTTTTAATTAGGGCTTATGGATATTTACCAGTTAAAGATCTAAAAGAATTCTAAAATAATATCCATATGTATCTAGGTAAACTAGTATGTGAGCAGAGGGTATGGTTGGAATAAGCATATTTGTTGAGAACGTAGAAGTTTGGAATCCAGATTAGAAAGGAAGCCTGAGAATTGGGTTCATCCCGTGTTCCCACATGGAGCCTCACGAGAATCTGACTTCAGAGACACTCTGAAGGAAGTGTTCACGGTATAGACACTACAGATGGGGAATGAGCAGGTCTCTTATTCAATAAGTGGGACACAGAGTGGAGAAGAAAGAGGATCTCACCTTTGGTCTAAACACATGGCTTCATTACACTATGGTCTTTGCAAAGAAAGTAATGATACTAATGTCTGGGAGGAAACAGCAATGCCCACAAAAAGAAATTACAGAGAATGAATAGGAGACATTCACCAGATGCCATAAAAATTTACTCAGCAGATGCCATTTACAGAGTATGACAGTGTAGGGAGTGGGCTTGGAGAAGGGTGGGGGCTGAATTCAGGCAAATTTGATTATTTAGTTGGGTTGGAAGGAACTGGGTTGGAGAAAAATTGAGTGCAGAAAAGTGGGCCATAGGATTCCAGACAATTATGAATTTTGTTCTATGAAAAATGCAGTAAAAACAACATGACAGTTCTCATATGTTCTTTATCATAAAACTGAAAGTATAGTTTCTCAGAAGAATATTTCAGACACTAATTTCTCATATTTGGCTTCATCTAGAGGTTCTAAGGTTAATAGTTCTGCAGTGTTTTTTCAAATAAAGTTGCCTCTGGGACCAACATAGGAAAAAAAGAGAAAAAGAAATTGATTAGGCAGAACTCTAAGGCTCCTGCCAATTTCAAGCAAAGGAGCTCTGTTTCTTAAAATTCTCATTTATATATTGGTTTTTATTTAGAGAAACCTTCCACTGCTAAGGAACAAATGTATTAGTTCACATCCTACATTTACTTTTCTGTTTCACCTTAATCAGTTCTTACTATTTAAAGAATCAACTTCTAGTCTCCTTTCAAACTCCCATCGTTCCATTTCTGAGGTTTCTATAGTCATGAGATGCAGAGGCCAGAGGCAAGCACACATGATATTTATCATGCCCTGAATTCACTTATGCCCTTTAAAACCAATTGAACACCAACAGATGATCACCAGAAAATCCCAGAGAAATCACTAAACAAAAAGAAGTCTTATGTTCTTACCAGAGATTTTCCCTGATATTACAAACTAAGACATTAAAATGTTCTACGGGGCCTCCCCTGGTGGTGCAGGTGGTTGAGCGCAGTGCTGTGAAGCTCTCTGCAGCCTCTGCAGCACCAGTTCGATTCCGGCCGGCCAGCGAGGGTCCCACATGGCGCGGCAAACCTCTCCTGTTGGGCCTACTGCTCCCCTCAGCATTGTATTTCATAAGTCTGCCTGTTCTGCTCCCCGCTCTGGCTCTGGTGAATCCTCTCACCCTCCTGTACATCTGGCCTGTACCCCGGTTCTTGCATAAATAATCTTTAAAAAATAAACAAATAAAATTTAAAAAAATAAAATGTTCTAATCTGTGCAAATAGAACAATGGTGATCCACAGCTACTTACCTCATCTTTCAAAGTGAAGTCAATTGAAAAATAAAAGGCCACTGTACCTGGTTAATTTCTCAGGCACCATTAAAACACATACACTGTTTGCCCTCTAAGTTAAAAAAACCACAGCCAGCCAGAGAAAGCTAACCACAGGCTGACATATCTGTAAAAGAACTGACCTCTCTGGGAAGCCAAAATAAACTAAAATATCTCAGTCTACAGAGCAAAAGCAGATCTCTGAAAGTCTGCCAGATTTATATGGAAAGATTATGTAAAGTAAATAGATTTTGCCTTCCTAAGGTGCCCTCTCTTCCACGTTACAATTATTATGAGTAGCAAACACAGAAAGAAATATTTCCAAAAGCAGGCAGTATAGAATAAATATTTGCTATGTATTACCTATTCATAAAAATCATAAAGCTCTATTCAAGAAAAATTCAAAAAAAAAGAAAGGTTGGCTTTGGGGGAGGAAGGGTTCCCCCCCCCCTTTCATATGAAAGGCAACAAACACATAGAAATAAAAAAAAAACCTCTAAAGCTATATAATTTCCTTTATGGAACTGTAAGTGCAAAATTAATCCCCCTGCTTCCTTTATTGAAATGAAACAAAGGAAAACAATGGTTTGTGTGTTTTGCTTTGAAATGAATAATGAAATCAACAGGCAAAATGAAACATGGATTGTCAATTGCAATTCTATTTTTAATCTATTTTTGCATTATTGTAATAATAGAAATTTAAAACCAAAAAACTGTCAGGAAACCTTATTTCATATGGGAGCCTTAAAATTAGTTGTTTCTAATTATCAATTTACAAAGAATGCTTTTGGAAATCTAAGACAGTTTAACGTTCTAAGGTCACATGAGGGCCTGCCCGGTGGCAAACAGGTTGAGCACAGCACTGTGAAGCTGTCCACAGCCTCTGCAGTGCGAGTTCGATTCCCAACCAGCCAGGGAGAGTCCCACATGGCGAGGCAGACCTCTCCTGTATCGCCCGCTGCTCTCCTCAGCAGTGTATCAGTCGGTCTGCTTGTTCTGCTCCCCACTTTATCTCTGGTGAATCCTCTCACCCTCCTGTGCTTCTGGCCTGTACCCTAGCTCTTGTATACATAAATAAATAAATCTTTAAAAATAAATAAAGTGTTCTACATTGAGAATCAACCTATATATATAAAACATTAAGTTCACTGCTAAAAGTCCAATCTATCCTTTATCATACCATTAAATACCAAAAAAATAACATTTCCACAGAGCTTTAAAAAATTTGATTTTAATTTTCACTAACTCTATTTATCTATCTATTTCTATGTTTGCTTAGGCTGGTCTATATGCCACTCTGCAAAAGCATTAATTACTGTATAAGACCTGGGCCTCCCTGGTGGCACAGGCAGTTGAGTGCAGCGCTGTGAGGCTGTCCGCAGCCTCTGCAGGGTGGATTTGATCCCAGCCGGGGAGATACCCACATGGCATGGCAGACCTCTCCTGTTGCACCCACTACTCCCTTCAGCGGTGTATTTCAGTCAGTCTGTCCGTTCTGTTCCCTGCTCTGTCTCTGGTGAATCCTCTTACCCTCCTGCACCTCTGGTCTATGCCCCTGTTCTTGTATGCATGAATAAGTAAATACTAAAAAAAAAAAAAAAAGACCTATAGCAAACAAAAAGGGAAGTCACAACTTAGAACATTGGTTTTGGACCAACTTCCTAAATAATCAGAAATCACCTCACCACCCAAATAAAATACCCTGTATTAGGGCTCTAATAAGAAGGAAAAGGGGTACCCTCAATTAAGGTGATTTGTGAAGATAGTAAGGCCTGGATGGTGGTTGGAGAAACCAAGAAAGATAAAACAGCACTCAGGGTTAGAGAGAGCGGGGAGCCACTGCTATCTATAGGCCTAGAGGCGTGACAGAAGACAGTGGTTGTCAGAGATCCCAAGGGTAAGCCCAACTGACAGAACGTAGGGCTTTCAATAGAGGAAGAGGCCCAGAGGAATAATAAATACCCTGCCCTCACCTCACAGCAATATTTCTCGATGTTCCATAAGATAACTAAAAAATGTAAGACATGCTATTTCTTCGATACATAGCTCTCCCTAGAAAATTTTAATGAAATGAAAATCCAAGATAGATCTTGCTGAATCATTTTAGTAATCAAATTTAGATGGTCTCTGAACTTGAAACACATTGTTCTTTAAATTTAATGATCTTAGACTGAAAATCAATCATTTTTTGAAATCTACTTCATATTTGCTTGAACAATATATTCCAAATAGAACAAAAAATCAAAAGAATAAAAACTTTCACTTGTAGGATCAGTCTGTATTTATCAGTAGAGCAGAGTATACGCTGGTCATTGTCCTGGTTGTCTATCAAGTAAGTTTTAAAAGTAGTTTGATCTTCCAAAAGTCCTATATGACTGTACCTCTTTTACATTATAGAGATAGTGTCCAAAGTAAATTTCAAGAAGACTTATATCCAGCAGAAGTGATTTTTCCATCACACGCTTGCAGGTTGGGGCTTTATTAATCAAGATTTGACTAGATAATGTCTAAAATATCTTATTACTCTGAAAATTTGTGGTTCAAATTCTAGAGCTCTAGGAACAGAGTGAAAAAAAAATCATAGCTCTGAAAATTCTCTAATTTTCATTTGAACCGATCTATATTAAAACACTTAAAGAACGGTAGGCCACATTCTTTAGGGTATTCTACATAACTGTTGCATGCCTATGGAACATTAGCAAATGTCTCATAAAGTTACTGGCTCAATAAAACAGTTACAGTCACACAGCTTTATAAACTGGAAAGCATTTTGTCAATGTTATGCTTTATTATATTAGTTTAATTTAGAAAAGGCTTATTGATTCTTTTCGTTTTCTTAGGAATGACATAGATGAAGTTCTTTTTAAAATGTACTTAGTAGAGAACAATTATTACTATTTAGATATGCAAGTGTGGAATTATTTTTTTAAATATATTTTTTTAATTACCTCTCGTGAGAACACCAAAAGAAATGTCATAAAATGAATACTGTATACTACTCACCCAGCATAACCAACTCAGGAGAGCAAATATCTCTGTGACATTTCTATCACCTCAACCTATTTATTGCTAAATGATAACTTCACCAATGTAGCCTTCTCTGGTTACTTCCACAAACATCTTATTGCTTTTTATTATGTCCAAGAGCACCTAAGTTGCATTGTAAATATTGTATTCTAAGTGTTATGACTTTTCCATGCACATCTTTGTTCTATTTTCCCAAATTCTTAATCCCCAAAGAAATTTATCTAGAAGAAATAATTTGAGAACATAATATCCAGAATTAGATAAGAAGGTAAATTATTTCACTTAGATGATAGAAACTAAACTGTATCCCTTAATATTTTAGAATATGTTGCAAGCACAATAAATGTGTAATAGGGGTTTGGTTATGGGAAAAATGCACATGGGCCAAAATGTCACATTTCAGACAAAGACACCTAATCACTCAATTGTTAGCTAAACAGTTGACTCCTTGCCTATTTACTATGAATTTTTCAGTTATTGCATTTTCTGTGCAAAGGACAAATACAAAATATCACTAATTAACCTTTAACAAACAATGTAATTAGGTCATTTTCTGCAGGAAAGCAAAAATCGTGAATGATAATTGAACAGAAATTTGAATACAGAGCATTTAGCATCTTTATGGACTTTCCTAAATGGTACTTTCGCTTTAAGGAAATATTGGAATATTGAAAAGAGTTCTAACAAAATTTTGTGTTTTCTTTTCAATATATGAATATGTAAGCTTTTGGGGGGAATCTTGGAGCTCATTAGTCTGTAATGACTGATCAAAATTCAGAGAAAACATTTTCAAAAACTACTTTTTCCCAAATGGTTTAATATGCACTAATATTTCAAGACAATTCCTTTTCAAGCAGATCTCAAAACATGAACTTAATCTTGCAAAGAGTAAAATACTTGAAAACTGTTTAATTTCAATGGCTCTGCAGGCTATCAGCAATGATATCTAAAGGACAGCTTCCCAGTCCCAGGATGACTCATACGCCACTCCCTTGATCTATGGGATGCATTAGTCATGCCTCCATCAACACAAAGAGCAAAGGTAGATGCTAACTTTTCCTTATCTAATACAAATTAGACACACATTCAGGAGGCTTAGATTTTTCCTTAAATGTTCTAATTCCTAAACAACTTTAACTGTGAGATGAGAACACTTCATTATTTTTCATCAATTCTCTATCACTTCGGCAAAGAGAAAAAGAGTTTCAAAAACTGAATTGAGAGCCGAGGAAAACTTGAGCAATGGACTGCTCTACATGTACAATCTCGTTTAATACAACATTCTGCTGCAGTAGGAATTACT